>NC_084952.1:8489352-9089352 GCF_949316205.1 Platichthys flesus
GGTGCAATTGTTGAGATAACAATCCAGAATGGTAAGGAATCATTAGACTCAGAGATCTGAAGCCTCAAGATTTGGTATAATAAGTTAAATAGCAATGGCTTCGGCCAGAATTTGCTTGATTTTCCTTTCATCTCCTTTATTAATATGAATTTGATTGTTGCTTGGCAACAACTGCAGCTGTGCACTTTTTTGTATTATTTGTAACATGTGTTACTTGGAAACATTGTGACATAAATTGAAAGTATAAACAGAAAATAGTATCACTCTGCACTTGTCTGGCTCAGTGTTTCTGAGCAAATCTAAATTTACGTGGTTACATATCTGTTATCCAGGGGAAGTGCTTAGATTTGTAATCAGCTCTGCAGGGCCTCTGCTATGGCACGGTAAACAAAGGCAGCTCGCACACTGTAAGTGATTGACCCCAACATGGCCGCTTGTTGTTTACTTTATACAGAGACTGACAGCAGCGTGCAGGACGGCAGAGTGCTTACGTGACTCAGGTCACAAAAGCCTTGCTTGGACTGTGTAATAGGACAGGGCTGCGACTAATTAACTTACTTTCCTCTTCTTAGTTTTCAGGCCTGCTTCTCAGTCCTCATTATCTTTCACTGTATATGACCCATTGTCCCTCCGTAGACCACATTAGAAAGACTGGGGGCTCTGGAGGCTGGTGTCCACTGCCTGGAGCAGTTCTACTGATTTATATCCAGTTGATAACTCTGAATATCCACAGCAACTATTATGGTCACTTTAAAAATATTATCCTCTCCCCGGGATACAGGAGTATGTACAGTTCAACCACAAGTACACCCCACCAACCCCAGAGCAGCTATTTCCACAGATGTTTACTGTTCTGTAATCCCTCACATTGTTCAGAGCATTCAAACACTCCAGCACAAGTCATTAACTGTAATCTCTTTGTTTTACAGCGCTGTGTGTTTAAAATGACTGAAATCAAACAAAGCTCATCCCTGAATGACAAACAACTAAAATGATGCCTTTGCTCTGAGAGCTCACTGAGTTGAGGATTTCATGTTGAATTATTATAATTCAGTTTGTCCTCGAACTCTTGTTGGGCACAGATGTGACATTGGTGATGAGCCAGGCTCTGAGGTGGTGTCTCTCTGAGAAGCATCCATGTTCGGCCATGGTGCCCTGCCTTCCCCTCTGCCTGAGCTCCTCTGACTCACACACTGAACACTGTTGCCAGGGCTACCATTTATTAATATTGGTCCACAACTTTGAGCCTCATCACGGGGCTACGACATGGCCGAAGGTTGTCACCGGCACTAAATCACCTGACACACACACAGACGCTCACACATACACATGAATGGTTTGTGTCCAATTGATGAAGATTGTAAATCAGTGCACCTTTGATAAAACAAGATTTCCTGAGTAACAGGGTAGAGGGTGTTCACAGAGATTGGAGAGAGAGGAGATGGAATACATTGAACACTAGCCACCCCTGGTGGTCGTGTTTGGTGAGGAGGGCACTTTGTCTGTAGTTTGCGTCTTGGCACTGCTCAGCACGTTGTTCTGTAAATCCCAAATCGACACCACGTACTTCTGGTCAAGTGTGATAAATATTTATTCAATCTATCAATTACATTTATTGGTAAAAAGAGTTAGTGACAGCATATTAATGAATCATTATGGGATGACTGGTATATTCATATAATGAATTACTATCAATTAGTAAATTAGTAACTTATTATTTAAACAGTAGTTTATGTAATTAGTAATTAGTTTATCTTTTTTAAGTAAATCTTTAAATCAATTTTGTAAAGTTTAGCTGACAGTGATCTTCTTAAGATATGTGTTAATCGCAATGAAGTGAGATTTGTACATAAACACACAAATAGTTTATCCTCACAAGAAGTACCAATGGAGCACTTACACCCCCAGCTGGTCACTTGGTGTTACTGAACGCTAATTCAGACACTGTTTCAACATTTATATATTCAGTATTCTCTTTCTCACTGTCTGTTACGCCTACACTGTGGTTTGACACCGTGGAAGGACAACACTACACTGAAGGTCAATTTAGATCCAAGGCCTACAGGTGGATGTTGGGTTGGAGTTGGTGTTTTAAAATGTTTATATGTGGTTGTGCTAAAGAACCCAGTGTATCATGCAACGTAGTGGGTATAGAGTCATTTGCATTAAGTATATTGACAGGAAATTAATTGAGGAATAACATATAGTAAATAGTACCGGGACCTGCTGTTCATGTTGTATGCTCACAAATGAACCAGCATGGGAAGAGGGAGAGGAGAGGTTTTCAATTTGTTGCAGTCTGTAACCTCACCACTAGGTGCTGCTAAATCTTATACACTGATCCTGTGAATAAACCAGTCTATGGAATAGACCCGTGTAAAGAGGCAAAACAAGCCAGTGAAGAAAAAAACATTAATTGGACAATATTTCTCAAATATAGAAAACACACGTAAATACAGACTCACAGAACACAATAGAAATTAGTTTAAAAAAACAATTGATTTACTTAGTAGAAATAAAGTTTGTAGATTTTTCATTTAACTAAAACATTCTGATTCCATGATTCTGAAATTATGTTCCATCATTTGAATGATGAACTAAATCTAAAACTATCTGTGTGAATGTGCTTTGTGTCTTTACAGTTGTTTTGAGCTTTCAGAGCCAGTGGCATCATTTTATCAGAATAGCAGAGAATATTAATCCATATATTTATCTAACATATCGCCCAAATTTGTGGATGTTCAGAACATGCTTACCATGTTGGAAAAAGGAGTCAGGGAATACGCTGCAGGAAACGTCCGCGATTTTTCAGTGGAATTTTTTTTTATTTCTGCTGTCAAACCGAGTCATCTTTGAGATTCATGTGAACACCATGAAATCCAAGGTGACCACAGCTTCCTTTCGTGGGTGAATGTCACCTGTCATGATTCACCACACGTTGCTTCTTGACGGAGCACTCACTTTGTGAACAGGGTGCGCTGGATAAATGTTGCAAAGAATTTGACCACGAGCCCCTGAAGGTTCTCACACACTTTATGAAATGAAATGAAATAAAACTCTGTTTCCTACAAGTCCCTCTGGGGCCCAGACACCAACCATTTCCTAACAGTTTATAACCTGAGAGTTAAAGTTGCATAATCACTTTTACAGTCAATCTACGTCTCTCTTTGTTCTGTGTTATCAAACAGGAAACTTTATGACAATACTGACCCATGTGCAGTTTCAGTGTTCAATAACAGATGGTGGCCAAACATTAACAGCTGTATATCATAGTCCCCTCTCTCTCCTATGTAATACAGGTTATTTTGGTTCAAGGTCGAAGCAGCAGAGCAGATTTACTGAGCTCATTGTTTAGTGTGGTTGCAAAACAAAGGAATATTTTTCCTATTTTTATGTACTGGAATATATTTATCTATTGTATTGCTTCATAGCCCCGCTACTATCTCTGTTTACTGACTATTGACTGCTTGTAACTCAGGATTTGTAATACAGCAATGTAGGTGTATTCTATCACAGTGCTGGTTGTAAGCTGTATGAAAAACTGGCTCAGTGTTACGAAGGAGAAAGAGAAGCCAAGTTCAAGATCCAACAATTTTTATTGATTTTCAAACACTGGCCAAGACCTGAATATACTTCATACTGCAGAGAAAACCGGCAGTAACATGAAAGAGGCGTCCATTCAAACCCTAATTCATACATTGTCAGTCTAATTTGCTCCTGTTTTAGTTTGGATCTTCTTCTCCATTGCATTCATTTCATCAGCACATTACGTATATCAAACCCATCGCACTGCTGCCCCTCTGTTTTTGAAGCTCCTTCCAGCAAGAAAGCCTGCAGTGATTCCTCCTCTGTGGACCATGAGCAACTTGACCAAATTCCATGGCAAATCCTCCTATAAGTGTTGGGATATTTTAGTCAGAACAATGATAGATGCTCCTTGTTTTCCCTTAATGGGAAAAAGTCACTAGTGCATTTCAAGAGAAGGTTTAAGGATTACAACAGGTGATTCACTGTAGACGTTGCAACAAGGTGAATCTACGTAAATCTGTCATCATTCCTCTCTTTGTTTGCAGCACCGTCTCTCTATACAAAACAAATGCTGCAAATAAGAACCAGACAAAAATTATTCACAATGCAGTTGAACCCAGACTATGAAAAACTACAGATTACAGTTGCAATTATTGTCATTTAAATCAGCATTTTAACCGTTTTTCCTGGGGTTGATAGTTAAACCACTGTAATTGGTATTTTAGTAACACATTATTAAATTAAACCCTTTCATAAAGGATCCATGCAGTGATGAGCTTTCCTCCGAATCTGCAGCTTTATGTAGATAAAGCTGTTGAGGTCAACAGTTGGACTTTACAATTCAGTCAAGAATAGCTGGTAAAGTGAGACCTGAGAACACAGACACATACACAAAACAATATCGAGACAAGTAAGTCACACAAAACAATCATCAAACATGCAGTGACACCTCTTAAAGTAATCACACGTATTACTTACACCCCTTGACCTTTAATCCTTATGCCTTAAAGAACAGTTTGTGTACAGTAGGTCCAGGATGAATGTGTCCGTCTGTCTGAGCAGAGACACAAATCACAGGTTTATGTTCAGATATGCTCTCTACTTAAGATGCTGTTGGATCTAAGGCCTTGTTCAGGGAACGTGTCGAGTTCATCACCTGCTGCTTTTATCACATCTGTGCCTGTCACTGAGACATAAACCTGACACTCGACTGTTAACTCACAGTTTAATTGTAGATGAAAAAACTGTGTTCATGTACTTTGCAGATATATTTTTTAAAGTTTAGATGGCTCAATGTAATCTGAGTCTGTCAACTACACATGCAGCGTTTTTAGAAATGATCTACAAATGTAAATTTTTCTTACCGGTGATTTTAAATGTGACTCGAAAGAAGGACCTTTTCCTTTTCCTTTTAAAAGCTTCTGGTTAAGCCAATTGAACAATCTCCCCCAGTTCACAGTCAAAGTGAATCAGGCGTCTGTCAAAATGTAATTTCTCTCTTTGGATTTCTTAAACATTAGCTACACTGAGCCCGACAGATTTTTTTGAAGCTTTTGGGGGTTTTCACGCTGATTAAACTCATCATGTTTTACAGATTGTATTCATGCCATTTTATTGAATGAGATCTGGGTCACTTCAGATCTAAACATATACTGTGAGCAGCAACATAGCAGGTTTTATTTTGAAAGCTAACATTATTAATCTTTGACAGATTTATTCTTTTCTGTTATCTTCCCACAACATTAACTTCATTCTGTTTCTAAAATGTAATGGTTTATTTTCCCTTTACAAGAAAAAAATCTCACACTGCATCAAATAAAATGTTCATAATCCCCAGTGAATTGACATTCTTCCGACGTTTCACGTAGCGCCACCTGCAGGTTGTCATTTATGGTTTGAGTTTTTTCCATTGAATCTGGTGCAGGTTATGTATCCAGGTAAACGCTTTGATGTAGAGGTGCAAAGATTTGTCAATTAAGAGATTAATCAATAGTCTGACATCTGCACCCTGATGAGATGAAAGAGGAGCCGGGCATTATACTTCTCTCCGCTACCTTTTTCTTTGATTCCCTTACATCTGAGAACAGCCGAGTACAACACCATGAACGTCTTCTAGGAGGGACTGAACAAATGTCCCAGAATCCCTGTCTTTAAATGACACAGCCTCCTCCTGTGCCGTTATACATTTGGTTTGAAGACAAGAATTTAAAAATACCCAAAGCACAAACGTCCTCCATGGAAGTCTCTGCAGGATTACAGGCACTTGCCTATAATCTGTGGATCTGCCAAGATAACAAATTCTCTCAAAATTCAACATCTGTCCACAGACAAACACTCTCTGCTCATACATTATCATTCATGTTTTGTATTTGAACAGCCTTGGCCGTGTTGTTCAGTATATTCCTCCGTGTTTGAAATAAGAACTGGAACCTCTAATCCTCATCCTAAATAAAAATAGTTATAAATAAAACTATTGTATGAAAAGGTTTTTACTTAAGAAAAAACACATGTGCTGGATGTTTGTGCATCGTAGTGGGAATTTCTAACTCGCTGCCTCTGAGTTACTCCATGAAACAAAAACATGTTGAGCAATTTGCTCAGATGATGGGAAAAGTGGGCGGCCAGTGTGGCGTTACACAAAGTTATTTAAGGTCATTTTTAAGGAAAGAAATGTTTCCCAAGTCCAAAAATCCCTCAAAGCGGATGCACATGATTCCTATCAGAGGGCCGCAGGGAGAGGAGATAGTGAGTGGTGGCAGAGGAGGAGGAGAGGGAGAGAGAGAGGGGAGAGGGAGAGGGAAAGAGATAAAGAGAGAGAGAGAGGACAGTCGTACTTACGAGCAGACACCCACACACAATTTCTCACAAGACACCCACACACACTTTCTCACACACGCTGCATACGCATCGGGGCACCTGCTTTGTAGCCGCTCTGAGTGTGTGCATCTGTTCCTGAAGCCAAGATGCCGTCCTGCGGCTGGCTGTTGGCTCTGTGTGTGGCAGCGCTGGCAGGTGAGAAGTTCCTCTTTATCCTCACTGGCATGTGTGAAGACTTTGATCCAGCTGATCTGATCTCTAATTAGGATATTGTGTGAAATAATTTTTTATTGTTTTTTTTTGTATCCTGTATCCTGTTCTGTGATACTGCTTTGCAATTCCAACCAGTTCTATAGCGTGTACTCCAAATCCTGTGTCATGCTGTCTCATGAAAACACTTGCAAAGTGGGCATAAGAAATTGCCATCTGTTCTTTGCGTGCCTGTAGGTTAACTAATCAGGATTTTTTTGCATGAAATGTGTCTTGGACGACGACATGTAATCTGTTTGTCCCTTTATTCCATGTATAACAGATCATCGGGTGACTCTTGTTGGGCTACACAAGTTATTTTGTCCTTTTCACTTTGTCGGCCGGATGTTTTTGTCCACAGATTGCTCTGACTGTAACTGTGGCTAAACTTGGACCTTAAGTTTACACTGTTGTAAAAATGTGCTTGCGTAGCTCCGGCTTGCTCACCACTTTGTGTCACTTCCCGAGGTCTTTTACCGCTGTGTGTTTGTCATGCCAGGAGACTCTGCTGGTGCTGCTGCCTACGAGCGAACTGAGAGGAACTGCTCTCTGTCCCCGCCGGTGAGACCTGCTCGTCAATGAAAACATTATGACTCTGACAATAATTGACAGTCGTTATTGACTTTATCCATAAAATAATAAAAAACAAGTTATAAAAATTGACATCAAAGAAGTCACTCTGTATTGTCCTCTAATTTAACATTTAGCGTGTTTTTTATACAGTTACAGTTAATGATTAGTGCACATGCTCCATGGTTAATGATTACAGTGAGAGATACAGAAAGGGATGATTCAGCAGTTGCTTGGGTTTTAATTAAATGGAAAGACTTTTTCACACTCTGTGTCTCTCTCTCCCTTTGTGTGTGTGTTGTTGTGTGTGTGTATGTGTGTGTGTGTCTGTGTGTGTGTGTGTGTGTGTGTGTGTGTGTGTATGTGCATGTGTGTGTTACAGTACCACCGAGGCTCAAATACCACCCTCCAACTGCAGAAGTTACGAGCGCTAATGCTTCCCCTGAATATCAATGCGTATATTATCCCTGGCACCGATGCTCACCTGGTACAGCTGCTGTCCATCATATTTATTTCATCTGTGTCTAAACCATGGGTGTGTGCGTGTGCATGTTTTTAATCTACTCTGTTTCTGTGCCAGAGTGAATATATCGCACAACGGGATGCTAGGAGGGCGTTCATGACCGGTTTTACAGGCTCCGCAGGTACAATCCTTTTCTGCCTCCCCCTCTCCGTCTTCCTCCTTATCCTGGTGACTCAACTCCCCCACCTGAGTGCCGCGGCCACGCAGCTTCTCTACTTTCATCGCACATCTTCACCGTGAAGCCTATACCTACCTCTTTGTTCATTTGGTTTCATTGCCTTGACTCACTGCATCACTGCGTCCTCTCATTCTTCTGCAGTCCCCCTTTGCACAGTACAAGACCATTAAATCATGAGATCTGTTTTCACGCAATGATCGTTAACAAAATTAACTATCGTGCATATTTCTTCGCTTAGCTGTTGCAAGGATGAAGGGATGAGGCGATAGATGAAAGCTCAGTAATGTGCTGTTTGCGACCAACTCATAGAAAAAAAGTCACATTCCGTGGGCCTCTATAAAGGAGGTCTCATTTAGATTTGAAGATCTACTCATATGTTGCTACTGACGTTTATGTATCTCATGTGAGGGCACAACAGTGGAATGATAATGTAGGCCGGCCCTCATTATATATCCACCACACATCGGCACTTTGCTATCTCCTCGCTGTCTCTTCTCATTTTTCAATATTAGCTGGCCCATCACGCATTGTTGTAAGTCAACACAGACATTTATAGTCGTTTGTAATTCACAGTCACTGCTGCTCTCCATAACCCAGCTGCCGTCCTGCCTCTCTCCCCAGGCACTGCTGTAGTTACTCAGACCAAGGCTGCCCTGTGGACGGACAGCCGCTACTGGATTCAAGCGGAGAGAGAGATGGACTGCAACTGGGTGCTGGAAAAAGATGGTAAGGAGCAATGATACTGTGACTTCTTGTTATGACAACGCAGGGCAAACAGATTCAAATCTAAGATTTGTGGGTTTGATGATCTGGGCTAAAAATAGCCTGACAAATGCTGCAGCTATTATTGATAAAAATAGCTCAGGAACAAACAGAAATAAGTGCATGCATTGTCCTGCAGAATCAGAACATATGGTGCTGATGTTCACACATTTGTAAAAAGAATACTTAACAGAGCAGATTTTCTAATATTCGAAAAGGCAATTCAGCTTTTATGACTTGCTTAGTTGGCTGTTTTTTTATCTATAGTGGCCACAAAGTGATGGATCATTGTGTATTTTATGTCATGATTTTTGGTATAGGAAGTTTCTATAACTCATCATTAGTTTTCTTAAACACAACAACCACATCAATAGTAACTATATTATGTGAACTTGGTGAAACCGTCATACTGTCTAACCTTTTGGTTATTTTTGTTGTCTCCATTTTGTGTTTAATACATTTCTAACTGACAATAACATTTTGAATATCACTGTGATTTATATCTATATATATATATATATATATATATATATTCTCCGCAGGTATGCCACTAGATTTATTCTGTCAATTCTCCAAAGTCAGTAACGATTCCAGTCTGTCATGTGTGATTTCCTCCAGTGTCCATCATGAACATGGCCGAGTGGCTCATCTCCGAGGTTCCATCGGGCGGCAGCATTGGCTTCGATCCCTTCCTCTTCTCCCTCAGTGAGTCTCTCTCCTCCAATCCCTCCTGTCAGTCCAGGTTCACATCAATAAACTGCATAAGTAGATGGAAAATTATCAGCGGAGCCACCAGACGCCGCACAGACTGTTTACTTGTGATTGATTCACTTCGTTGAGTGTAATCATCTGCAATTTCCTCCATTAGAAACACAGGAGGACTACAGCATCAATCTGCAGTCGAGCAATCGCACCCTCAAGTCCATCCCTGGTAACCTGGTCGACAAAGTGTGGGAAGCCAGACCGCCCGTCCCACCTCACAACCTCACGCACCTGCCAGACAGGGTCATACGTGAGTTTCCTTCCTTATATGTGCGTGTGTCTGTAAGTGTGTCTGCACTGCACACACATAGGCCTACACACTGCAGTCTGTGGTGCCGTTTATCTTTGTGCTGACAAATACCTGCAAACTGAACAGAGGGCAATAAGTGGCTCCACAATCAGCCATAAACACAGGCTCATGTTGCAGGTCTGGTTGACAGATCAAATACAAACTGAGAGAATGGAGGAGCCTCTAGATAAGGAAGTTGTCTGGACGCCCATGAGCCTTATTCTTCTTTATGGTCAGACGAAGAGCATCATAAACCTAATGGTTAATGTGTGTGTGTGTGTGTGTTGGTTAATGTGTGTGTGTGTGTGTGTGTGTTTTAATGTGTGTGTTAATGTGTGTGTTTGTGTGTTTATATTTGACAGCAATCTTGTAAAAAGCATTCCATACAGGGGTTTCAGAAAGTCTTTTATAAATGCTGTCTCATGGCGTGGAAAGCTTTCTGTGTCAGTCTGAGGAGAGGTGAGCAGTTTTTCAGATGATAGAAGTGTCAAAGAAAGAGGCGAAGTTAATGGAAAAGCATTGATGTGCCTTCACTTAGTCAGAAGCATCAACAACACTGCTGAACACATCCTATGAGCGGCACTGATCAATTTTTTTTAATGCAAAATTGGTGAGATGCTGTTCAAAGTGACAAATCCACACAGAAATATCACCTGACTCTACAGTTTCAAACAACTCTGAAACATTTGAGCATCTTTTATTCAACTTGATTTTGTTCTGTGAATTTTGAACTGAGCTCAAAGACCTTCTAACAAGAAATATGAACAGTTGCTTCATAGAGAAGCTCTTGATTAGCAAGCAGACCAACGGGCACAGGTCCAGGTGTCACAAGAGGTCAGGAGGCCTGTGACTGTTTTGAATGCAAACGAGTGTCAAGTGTTTATTGGTTTGTGGGTGCAAAGAAAATCAAATATGTGTTTTTGCAGAAAGGTCTTGGCAGATGAAAGTGGATCATATACGGAATCAGATGAGGGACAATCCATACCAGCCCACAGCTCTTCTGCTTTCAGCGCTGGATGAAACTGCCTGTAAGTAACGCTGTAGGTTTCAGTCCAAAATGACTGAATTATTTGAATCTATAAGAGAAATATAAAAATACATTTCATCTAGACTAGAATTTGACTGTTGCTCTTCACCAACACAGAATTAGAATTTAATATTGCCCTCAAGACAATTGATTAAAAGTTTTAATTAACTTAATTTAAATTTGCTGTACTACATTTGACTATTAAGATAACTAAATGAAGAAGAATTTTAAACAATGCAATTACAACAATAATGCAAAAAGAAAACCAGTATTGAGAAGAATCTGGACGGATCATGTTTGTGAGATCAATGAAACTAATAATGTTTCAAAACTAAATAACAATAATAGATACTATCAGAATAGGATACTGTTTTCATATAAATGTGAAATGAATAGCCATTTAAGCCTCTGGCTGAATATCCAGTATACTTTATGATAACAAACAACAAAACAAAGTGCATGAAAGATTATGACAGACGCTCAGACAAACAAGGGTTTCTAAAAAAAAATAGTATTTGAACTTCAAACTTTTAAATAACTAATAATAAACTGATAATAATGCAGGATTGACGCAGTGTGACTAATCAGCTCAGCATCTGATAAATGAACAGTGTATTATTAAAAAGCATTCTCCTCATCCTCACACCGCTCCAGACTCCTGAGTTCAGAATTAACAAATCTGTTCCCAATGTCGGGGGCTCAGAGAAAGTCACGTATATTCGACACTAACAGAAGATACAGAATGTGTGTCTGTGCTCAGGTGGATATGTCAGATAATGTAAATGGATGCGTGAGCTGCTGCTGCCACTGACAGTCAGTGTTGTTGTGTATTTGTGTCTTTTTTTAGGGCTATTTAATCTGCGCGGCAACGACATCCCATACAATCCCTTTTTCTACTCCTACACTCTGCTCACAATGGATAAGATCTGGCAAGTGCTGTCTCATGGATTATATGCAAACACATCAGATTCAGTTTTTTCCCCTTATGTCTCTGTTGCTGTAATTTCCACCACAAACACTACAAACAAACCAATAATCCAATTTTTGTATATTCAGTATCAGGACTTACTGTACTTCCCCTTCTCCAGGCTCTTCCTCCACACAGAGAGAGTACCGGAGGAGTTGAAGTTGTACCTGAACGCCTCGTGCAACGGCTCCATGTGTGTGCAGCTGAAAAGCTACGAAACTGTTCGAGACCATTTAAAGACGTATGTGGCCGAGCCGGGAGTTAAAGTGTGGATCGGCACAGAGTACACAAACTATGCACTTTATGAGGTCATCTCACCAGAGGTTTGAAGACATCTTAAATCTTAAATCGTACAATTGCACTGCATATTTCAATATAATGATTATCATTATCATTATTTGAATTAATGTTGTTTCCCTGCGTTAATTAGGACAAACTGATGACAACCTCCTACTCTCCTGTGTTAACGACTAAAGCCATTAAGGATGACACTGAGCAGCAAATCCTGAGGGACGCTCACGTACGTAAACTGTGCAGAGACATACTCAGGTTATACATGATCAAACCACAATGGACATTAGACTGTAAATAAAGATGGATGACACACAGTGAAGCCAAAGCATCTTGATTGCCCCCTGGTGGCTGGCTGTAGTAAAGGTCACAAACTCTGCCTCCTCCATGTTAGCAGATGGGACCAAACTCAATGTCACAGTACACATCAAATACATTTTTCTCGAAGATGGTTTCTGTCATTTTAGGTGGTTATTGCTGCTCTAAACCTGGGCTGAAACGTCATGATTGATAGCTGTGACAGACTGATGATCAACGTCTCAAACACTGCTGCTTAGATTCTGGCTCCAGATTATGTCACTGGCACAAGATGGCAGCGTTTGCATCGGAAAAATGTTTGTTTAATTTGTAGATAGTTGGACGAAGTGGAGACGCGTCATCCATCTTTATAAACAGCCCATGATATACATGCAGTCACTGTATAATCACTGATAAAGACACATTGTGGTTGGTTACTTATGATGCTTTTAATTTTACTGTGAGACCATTATCTTTACAGGGTAATGCTCTCCCTGACTCCGATAACACTGATAGCTGAGCACTCGCCTTGATTTATTTTTATTACCTTGTCCAATGACGTCTGAACAGCTTTGTCACACGTGCGGTTTGATCCCGTGTGTCACTGGGGCTCTGTGCAGGTCAGGGATGCAGTCGCAGTCATCCAGCTGCTGATATGGCTGGAGAAGGCTGTGCCCGAGGGGAAGGAGACCGAGGTGACGGCTGCAGATTACGTCAACAAGTGTCGCAGGTGAATGATCAAGAGCCCAGAGGGAACACACAGCTGTAATGACCCTGAGGTTCAAACTCAGACAGATGTCCAGTAATTGAAATGAAAAACATGAAGTCCAGACATTGGATAGTTGAACATACAAGTTTTCACAGCTAATGTGAACATCATTACAGCAAACAGAAGGACAGCAGAGGCCCAAGCTTTGACACCATCTCAGCAAGTGGACCCAACGCTGCTCTGGCCCATTACAGGTAAGATTTACTTTTGGCTTTTTAATGCTCTTGTTTTTGACAAACAAGAGCATCTGAGGGTCAAGGAATCAATCTACACTTTTATAACATTTAGAAAATTGACTATTCAGTCTTGTCAAAGACTGACATGGTCCTTATTTTCCTGATACCATTTCCTGTTTGTTGCAGTCCATCAGCAGACACCAGCAGGAGGTTGACGGTAGATGAGATGTATCTGGTCGACTCAGGAGGACAGTATCTGTGAGTAAAAACAAACTCTGCTCACACTCTTTCTCCAGTTTCACTTACCCACACCCACATGTGAAATCAGTCATCCCGTCTCTCACTGCTGATACTGATACAAATACTACCTCCACTAGAGACGGGACCACTGACATCACTCGGACTGTTCACTGGGGAACCCCCACACCGATGCAGAAGGTAACAGTTTGAATTAAAACATGAAAGTGTGAATCTTTGATAAGATATTAACATTTTCTCTGTGAAATATCATCCACATCATTCCTGCCGTCATGTTTATGATAAATTGGCACTTTAATGATCCTCTGACGTCATTATGTGTTCGAGCAGTAAATCAACACTAAAATAAAACTGTACAGAACAAGCAGACAAAAAATTGTGTAATGAAGGGATTTAGAAATACATGACATAGAGGGAGAAAGTGTGTTGAGTTATAGCTCAGCATCATGTAAACTCAGGTTTCTCAAACAGTCTCACTCCTGTCTCACTTCGCAGGAGGCCTACACGCGAGTGCTCATGGGAAACATCGAGATTTCCCGAACCATATTTCCTTCAGGGACAAGAGGTGGGGATGGAAAACACTTTAAAATGAGATTAACGATTCTACTCTGACACTTTTCTCTGGTTCACCATGAGGGAGCGCTGTTTCTCCACTCGTCATCATCGTCTTTGCGACTGAGGCAGGATGTTTGATTTGAGCATCTCTGTGTTTTGTTCCTCAACAGGCGTGAACATAGAGATGCTCGGCCGCCGGGCATTGTGGGAGGTAGGCCTGAACTACGGTCACGGCACAGGTCACGGTGTTGGAAACTACTTTGGAGTTCATGAGTGTACGGCTCCTTTTACCTTTTATATGATCTTCAGTTTTACTCAGATTACTGTATTTAGCAGTGACGTCTTTATTGACCAATCAACTGTAAATTAAACAGAGCAGATTTTTTTTTTTTTTTTTTTTTTTCAGAATGGAGAACAAAAGTGATCCGAGTGTTGATCCCTGTGGAACACCGTATTTCATGTATTCAACCGTATTCAACTTCAGATAAATCTGGGTTATTTTGTGATGTTTTTACTTGTTATCCAGTGTTTCAACTCAAGTCCTTCCAATTCATCGGTGCTATTAAACAAAGCTGCGCTGTGTCCACACGTCAGCAGAGTAAATCAGAAAATAACCCTGTTGCCCCATGAAAACAACAGATCATTTTTTCTCAAGTTAATGCATAATGCTTCAGTCGTAGTTTAAAGATGTAATATTGTGATATTTCTGCTGCAGGGCCGGTGGGTTTTCAGGGCAACAACATTCCCTTCAGAGCAGGAATGTTCACATCGATAGGTGAGACTTTAAAAACCAATATCATGATGGTAAAGAGAATTAACTTCACATGCACATTTCATGGCTCAAATGCTAAACGCCAAAGTGTCAACGGTTCTCTTTCAGAACCTGGATATTACAAGGACAACGACTTCGGGATCCGAATCGAGGACGTTGCTGTGGTCGTACCCGCCCAAACGAAGGCAGATGAATTTAATGACAATATGTGACATCAGCAGACTGAGATCAGTTCTTAGTAAATAACCTCTACCTCCATGTTTTCTGTTCCCCCTCAGTATGGTCACAACTTTCTGACCTTCGACACCGTGTCACTGGTTCCATACGACAGGAAGCTAATAGACACGTCCCTCCTCAGCTCAGAGCAGGTAAGACCAGGGGTTGACGGCATCGTCCACTTCATAAAAAAAAACTGTTAAGAACTTACTAAACGTGCACATTCATTATTTTTAAACGAGTGACTAAAAAAATCGGACTAATTATATAAGCTCAAGTTTTCTTCTGCAGTTATAAAACTCTTGCAATTTGTATAAATGACTCTTTTTATAAAATGTTACTTCCTGCCTTAAAAGCAGGTTTCCTCTTCTAAAACTTCCCCTTTAACATGACACCATAGCTTCTCTGCAGCTCAGCGATCAAAACAAAACCACGTGTGGGGTTTTACATCTGCACTTTTGTTCCTGTTAATCGGAAGAGAAGATATTTTTAGTAAAATCATGGAACAGTAAAGAAAAAAGGTCGTTTTCTGAAACAAGGAGGAACTGTCTCATCTTTGGGCCAAAAAAAGTTAATTTAGTGAACATCAACCAACTGGTTTGAAGGTTTTGGTCTTGAAGTATTTCAACTTCCTGCTTAATGAGTACATGTACTTTTCATCATTATTGGAGAAAACTGTATAACTGTAAATTGTACTTGAGTAGAAGTTTGAATGTAGAACCTGTACTTTTGAGTATTCTTGCTTCTTGTTTTGTGCTATGTTGGCATTATGTCTTCAGGTTGTCCATCTTTCAGTCTGTCTGTCTTTCCCATTCTTATGAAAACAAAATCTGAAGAGCACATGGAGGGAATTTCTCCAAATTGAGTACAAACGTTAACTTAAATTTAAAGGATAAACTGATTCTATTTTGTTCGTCATGGTGATTTTGTATGAATCTGACAAAACCTGCATGTAGACTGAACTGCTATGTTTAGCAGAGCCATACAACCACAATGATTCTTGTTGTGAAGGTAAACCATCAGGACTTCAGAATGGAGAACAAAAGAGATCCAAGTGTCGATCCCTGTGGAACACCATATTTAATGTATTCAACTGTATTCAACTTCAGATAAATATGGATTATGTGTGTTATTTTTACTTGTTATCCAATGTTTCCACTCAAGTCCTTCCAATTCATCGGTGCTATTAAACAAAGCTGTAAATCTTTCATCCAGAGTTCTTCTGTGTGTCTCCAGCTTCAGTGGCTGAACAACTACTACGAGACGATCCGGAGGCTGTTGGGTCCGGAGCTGGACCGACAGAATCTCCATGAAGAGAAGGACTGGATGCTGAGAAACACCGAGCCCTTCACCGCATCCGGATCATCTGCGTCCGTCTGCTCCTCCTCGCTGACGCTCATCTCTCTGGCCGTCGCTCTCCTCCACAGCTTCACCTAAGCTTCTTCTAACGCTCACTCCATCCTCTGCAGACTTGCTCACTGACCTTAACCTCCTATGCAGTCTCTATTTAGCAGCTATGTCAGGTTGAGAGATGCACTGCCATGTAGTTTGTTTAATAATTTAACTCTGTGAATAAATTTCTGATATTTTCACGTTCAAGATTTAAAAATAAGCTTTTGTGTGATTTTTGTTTTAGTTTTTTGGTTTTTAAACTGGACATTTGTATGACCAGCTCATTGAATAAACAAGTATTTTTTAACGTGAAGTATTGATACTTTTACGTGAGTGGAGGATCTAAATACGTCTCCACCGCTGCCTCTTGGTTTCAGGTCTTCTCACGCATTGTTTATGGTTTTCACGGCTTCGTGATCTGCAGACACATCAGACTGTTGCCTCTCAAACAACAGGAAATTGAAATAGGGCACCGTCTTCTCGCGTGGTTTACTACCCCACCAAAATAACAAGCGTTGGACTTCCCTCTCTCCTTTAGTGTAGATACATAAGCACAGACATTTCTATGATGTCCTCAGCTAGTAGTGTGTGTAGAGGCTGCGTGTGTTAGACCTCACAACTCAATTGTGTCTGAAACCATTCCGTGTCTACCCATCCTCTGTGATGCTATGGCCTCTTGAAGCTGCACCTGTCACACTTCAGTTTCTAAATGTGTCGTCTCTGGAGGTCTTTCACTTCCACTCTTAAGCCATCCACCCCCAGCTCACTTCATCACTCCATATCAGCACACTTAGGATACCACTCATTAACTTCTCTCAGGTTCATGCAGCTGAAAACATCACCTCCTCCCTGTTGTATTTGTTTGTTTATTCCTTTCTTTATTTCTTTCTCAGCGGGATTATGCACAAAAAAAACGAGGGAACGGATTTGCATGAAACCAGATCAGGCCGAGACAGAAACCATTGGTTTTAGTCACGCGTCCAGAAAAAAGGTTCAGATCCAGGAAAATGTTTCCATTGTCACCTTTCACCATTTGTGAATCTTGATGCCTGAATCGGGGGAAATCTAGGGAACTGATGTGTATGAGTGTGTGGTGTGGAGTTAGCAGAGGTCTGAGCTCCTGTTGCTGTTTTAGTTCCAGCTGAGTGACACTGCATCATGAGGTTTGTCATCCATGAACCTTTGGGGCTTTTATCAGACTGGATGTGTTAAATATGACCAATCAGAGTCTGATTATTCACAATATGAAGAACCAGTGTTGATCATTTTCTTTTTGACCATCAGAAGTGACAGGTTCACTGTCAGTTCAGCTTTGACCCACAGTGAACTTCAGTTTCTCACACATGAGCCTGAAAAACACACATGTAACAAACCCGATGCTCTGGGTGTGTAAACCTGAGCCACACAAGGGTTTGCCTCTTCAGTTCTCTGTGTGAACATGTGACTTCCTCTCAGCTTGTGCAGCTTGGCTGCAGCTTCCTCTGAGTGTTTTCAATCTCTTGGCACAGCGACACAAACTCGGAGCGATTGACACCGGTGCAGATTTCCCTCCCGACCGTTTGTCCTGACAGACCTGACGAGCACGGAGCAAGATGTTGAGGCGAAAGCCTTCAAATGCATCCGAGAAGGAGCAGGTGCAGCCGAAGAAGAAGGTGAGCTGAGAGTTTCATCACTTTCTTTTTCTTTTAAACTTGAGGAAGAGAAGTTTGTCAGGTTTTTATAAATGTAAATATCTGTGATTATGAAGAGGGACCTGTCACAGATCAGGACGTCACCTCAAGACAAACACGCTCCAAACAAGTCCAGGAGGATCTTTTGTCTAAAACTGAGGAGTTTCATGTGCAGTCAAACCACCCTCCACTTATCCTTTGTGCTCTTTTGGTTCCTGTATTCTGGAGGATGAATCATTGCTGCAGATGTAGTTTGAGTCAGAAAAGGCTTTGTGGCTTCTGCTGCCGGCATGAAGCCTATCCTCCTACGCCCAACACCGGCACCTCTAGTTTCCATCCACATCTCCTCTGGTTGGATTCACACCTCCTCATTACGTATCTCACCGGCTTTGTTCTTCGCGGTCGTCTCCAAATGTGGTTTTCAGAAATAAAAAATGTAGGCTGGAGGAAGTCAGCATTTCATCATTTATCACAAAGCTTTATTAAGGGAGGCAGAAGAAAAACCTGACATTTAACCAAAGCTTCTGCTTCCTATTAGATGTTGTTTGCACTGTTGGTTTGATTCTTCAGGTGAGTCACAGACAGACCATCAGCCACCAGCTCTGACTGCATGGGTGCAATGATTGGCTGTTGGCAGCTGCTGGAGCTTTGCCCGTTTCCTGTGGTTTCAGAATCAAGAATCAACCACGATCATAACAAGCTCAGAGATGTGCAGAAAGTTTTTTAACAATTTACAACTGAACTTCAATGTATATATGTAGTGCAGATGCAGGATCCAGGATTTAACTTGAAATAGTTCACTGTTTGATTTCTTATTAACTAGTATCTATTTTCATGATGAGATAATAGTTTGTCCTTTTTCCAGCAAATCTCCATTTTCCTTGTCATTAATGAGGATTTTTTTTTTTATGTCGATGAATCAAGAAAACAATCTGTAGATGTATCTATAATGAAAATAATAATCACTCCTTAGCCTTATATCAAACTTTCCAACTCAGAAAAGAGGATTACATGTTTTCATCCGTCCCTTTTTCAAATTAAGAGTAGAAACGTGTTCCTGTCTCGTGAAATCAAACTCACATGTCACCAAACATCATTTCTTTTGTGTGTTCCACTAAACTGCTCAGCTACGTTTATAAACATGTTTCAGATGCAGCTTCACACAGGATTCACGAGTGTTTCTGTGATAACCGGTTAAGAAGAAACGGGCAGTTGCTTGTTCTGAGAAACAAACACATTCAGTCTGTTCACACATCCGAGGAGATAAGGATGTGTTTCATGTTGCAGCCAACAACCAACTGATGTGACACTTTCCTGCTGACGGCCCCCGAGGCTCTTTCACTGTCGACTGTTTGAGATCCAGAACGTTCTATCTAGAACCTCTTTGTAACACATTCGCCCTGTAACGCTTCTCCGAGCTGTTGTCATTTCTGATTTCCAGCTAACGCAGTTTCCTGTGTGTTTGCAGCTCACCCTGCAGAGGTCCAGCAGCTTCAAGGACTTCATGAAGCACAAGCCCACCTCTCCTGTTGTGTCGGAGAAGGAGTTCACACTGGAGGAGAATGTAAGCTGCACGTCTTTATACTCTTCAACAGACTCATTAAAACACACAAAATCACAATCAGTCGCAGCACGGAAGTCGTTCTTTACAGTAGAAGTTGATTGCCTTTAAACTTTGTATTTTAAGTTCCTGGAAGACAAGTATTTGATGTGATTGTCCCTCATTCGCCCTGAATCGACTCTGCATCCAGAAGAACTGGAGTTGCACAGAGGCCGAGCAGGAGCAGCTTCCTGATTTAACGCCCGGCTGCACATGTGTGTTCAAACTGTTTTTTGATCGACAGAACTTTGATAACTTCCCGGTAACGTTATTTGCGCTGTGCCTGGAAGTTGACAGACAAATTAGACAAGAGATGTAAAAGAGGAGAGGAAGTAAGAAAGAGAAGTGTTGCACAGGAGCAGATGACAGCAGCGGGCAGACAGGATGTCCTGCAGCGCTAGTTAGTCGAGCATAGAGCCTCTGAGTCAGACAGACAGAAGCTGTGAGTGTGTGAGTATGAGTGTGTGTGTGTGTGTGTCACTGTAGTTTTTGCATGTTGAAAATAAACAGCATCTCCCTCCACTCCAAAAAAGTGTATTTCCATTACGTACTTAATGTTCATGTTACAGTTTCACATGGGTCACATTTAACAAAGTGTTTTCTGTGGTAAATTACTGAGAATAAATCAAATAACTTAACAGTGATTTTGTGTGAATAAAGTTAAACTTATACATAAACATAAACATTGATTCACACGATTATGTTTATATTTAATAAATAAACACGGCCATTGAATCTGTAATTGAAATACACAAAGTCACTGTTTCAGGCATAATTTTTGCTTCATCAAGAAAACGTTCACAAAAAACTTGAAAACGTCGGGTTTGACGAGATAATTTCAGATTAGATTTCTGAATTAGAATCACAGAAGATAAGAGCTTTGGTAAATTCCCCTCTAGCTGTTTTGTGTCTCTAACTTTTCTTTAGTAGAAGCTGAAGTAGAGTTCAGCCGACACTAAATCATTTCCTGAGTTTATGTTGTAACAGCATTTCGATTGTATTTCCCTTCTGACCAAAACATTTTCTAGACATCAACTACCTCATAGCAATATTCAAAACGTCATTAGCTTCCATTAAGGAGCTCAGGGCCGTGCACCCTGCAGACAGAGTCATGTCAGGTAGCGTTCTCATAAACTGTGCGGCCACAAAGACGTGCAGGTGTGTGTATTTGTGTGTCTGTGTGTGGTGTGTGTGTTTTGCATTTGTAAATGTGGCTGTGTGGGATTCAGCAGTTTGTTTATGCAAACCTCACGACCACAAAGGTTTTCTCGTGTGAGAAGTGCCAGTGAGGCCACTGTGAGCCACCGAGACTGAGTTTATGTCATTGACACAGTTCTGGTATTTTTCTTTTTAAATAATCAAAAACTGTACTTGTGTGTATTTGTCAACAAGTTATTCGAATAGTTTTTCTTCGTTATTCTCCTCCCAGGTCACAGAGGATTTTCCACCAGAGGAAGCCGTGAAAAGTGGCAGCAAACTGGGGAAGAAATGGCGAAACGTCATCTCACGCACGATGACCCGCAAGACGTCCAAGATGGTGCAGAAGGCTCTGGCTGAGGAGGGGGTGAGGACATTTCATATTTACCTGAATGACATGTCAAAATGTATATATATATATATAAACCTATACGTTTACAACCAGAGGTTTTTTATGGTAGATATCTGGATGATTGTTACTGATACTACAACACACTTGAGTAGTGATGTTGTTCTCACAGGAAGATCAAACTTGTCTCCATCTAGTGGACAAGAGTTTGAGTCAAAGGCAGGAAACTCCCTTTGTGTGATTCTCTGCATTAGGAAATGTGCATTTACTCTAAAAATCTAGTACTAGTACAAAATGTAGCCGCTTACATGAGTAATTCCATATACATGCCACTTTATACTTTTACTCCACTACAATTATTTTACGGTTTCGAACTTACCAGTTACTTTACCAAGATTTACAATAGAGTCATAGAGAACTGACAGATGCAACTAGGCAACAGCATATCAAGTAACTTATCTGCACCTCGCCCAACTGTTATGTGACTTACACATTAAAGCAGCTCTTATAATAAATATTGAAGCATATAGCACACACAGGGGTATTTTCTGTTTTGATTATTTTTCTTTTGATACTTAAAGACACTTATAATTTTGACTCAAGTATCATTTTCAGTGCAGTACTTTTATTTATATTGGAATATTCTCCAGGAATGTTGCTACTTTTACTTATTACTACATTTAGATGTTGAACCTGATTTATTCCTGCTCACTCGTTTGTTCTGCACTGACAGAATTCATTAAGCTAGTTTAGGATTGTTGCTCTCCTGGTGTGACCTTGTTGCTCCCATTCACCACTGACCAGATAGAGAGAATTTCAATATTTCAATAATAAACTAATAAGGCTTTTTTCTTCATTGAATGTTTGTGTGTTATTACATTATATCTGAGTGTGCTGTTGCTTTTCCCACTGTGATAAACTTCTACTCGATGAACTGAGGGTGAATCAATAAAACTTCTGACCCTCTCTGTGTCTCCAGGGGGAGTCCGGAGAGGAGACGTCTCCCATCTCTGATTGGCTTCCGGTTCTGAGCGCAGGACAGAGGACGTCTGTTTGCTCCTCGGGGTCAGAGGACACCCTGCCCAGTCCCGTCTCCCGCCAGCTCTCAGGCAGTGAGTGAACATCTGTGTCCCTGTGAGGCAGAGGTCCCTTCAACACTGATCCAGGAACCTGTGGGTTTGAGAAGCCCTCTTGTAAACCGTGCTTTTGTCTGTCCCGGTCAGGTAGTGACAGACAGAGCCTGGACAGTGGATACTGTCAGAGGGACAGCATGAGGCTGGAGGAGAGCGGCGTCTCTTACACCGGGCCGTTCTGTGGTCGAGCTGTGGTTCACACTGACTTCACCCCCAGCCCCTACGACATGGAGTCACTGAAACTCCAGGTGAGGCTCAGAGGAAGCTCCTCGTCTTCCTCAGCTCTGATTCGTCCCTCGGCCCTCTGACGTTTCCCTGTGATCTTGTAAACCAAATGAGACAAGACGGGACATTGTGATTCATTTTTACCTGGTATTTAAAATATTCAAAGTTAGTCATCCTGTCTTCTGCTTCTCTAAGTTTTCCGTGCATGTGATCATAACAGTATTTTGAGTTTGTAAAAAGTAACTGGACAGATGATGGGTCAGGTTTTTAAACCAAAAATGTGAGATTCGCTAAAGAATTGTTTCTCTCGGGTTCTTTTAGTCCGTCCTTTCATCTGTGTCCTTATATCTCCTGCTCCGAGCTGAGACGTTCATGCATCATGTCTCTTACAGAAAGGAGACATCATCTACATCATCGAGAAGCCCCCTGTAGGGACTTGGACCGGGAAGCTCAACAACAAGATGGGCTCCTTCAAGTTCATCTACGTCAACCTCCTGCCTGACGAGAGCCCCCCGGTCAGGAGGAGACGCTGCGGCAGCAAAAGCCAACGAGTCAGGTCCAAACCCAAAACCCTGGAGGAGGTGCTGGACAGCATGGGCCTGACGGTACGAGACACCGTCTGATAGCAGAGCGAAGAACTGACAGTTTGTGTATCTCAGTCTAACACTTTAATTGTTTCTCTCACAGGAGCTGAGTTCTTTACTGTCCATGCACGGGTTCCAGAGTCTGGAGGACTTTGCAGGACTGAAGGAGTCTCACCTGAACGAGCTGAACATCACTGATCCAGAGCAGCGCTCCAAGATCCTGAGCGCCAGCGAGCTGCTCAGAGACTGTAGGTTCACACCATCTACAGTCTATGGTTCACACACTGTGAAGCTGCAAAGATCAGGATCTTTCACAATGACACAATAACAAAATATCTAATATAATTTCAATAAAATCAGGAGGAAACATCCCTATGAAAGTCAATGAGGCACTAATGGTCCCAGTACAGATTTCAGTCACATTCAGTCTGTGTAGAAATGTATTTCTGGGGAGTTTATGATGCCACCATCATATTTTTCTGCCTCAGCTCCATTATTAGATGAGCTCCATCGTTTCATTGCTCAGATGGCAGCATTAAACTCAAAGTTTGCAGTTCGTCGCTTGTGAGAAACTCGACCCGGTTCTAATATCTCGGCTCGTTTCTCGTCCAAATCATTAGACATGATTTAATCACTTTCTCCTGCAGCAACAGATACAGGGTTTTAAAAACAGCTCGTGGTTTTCAGTCCTCTATCGTGTCGAGACCATCTCTGCACCTACATATTCCATCAGTACCGGGACTGACCCCCAGGGGGCACCTGACATGAATTTATTACTCTTGAGGCACATTTAAATTTGATGATATGTCAATTTCACAGCCGCTGCCCCCAAGTGGCCAAACAGATCTGTTACCGCAGCTTTAGTGTTTATCTGACCAGGATGAAAAGGCCTGTTGGAGTCCAGCATTATTACAAAGGGATTATATTGAGACACTCTGTATTAAAACATGTTTGTCTTTGTCTCATGTAGCTGAAGATGAGTCGGAGGCAGAGGAGGAGGAGTACAGATCTGCAGAGGAGGCCAAGGAGCCCAGGGACTCGGGCTGTTTTGAGATCTTGGAGAACCTGGACAGTGGACGTGAGGAGGTGAAAAGAGAGGAGGAGCTGCAGAATGGACTTGAGGATGTGAAGAGTGTGGAGGAGCTGCAGATTGAAGCATCGGAGGAGCAGATGGATGAAGGAGCAGAGAAACACGAGCAGGAGGAAGTGGAAGAGGAGACACAGACAGAGCAGATGGAGGAGGTTCAGCTGGAGGGGGTTCAGGAGCATCCAGAGGAAGTTCAGGAGCAGCTTGAGAAGGTTCAGGAGCAGCTGGAGGAGGTTCAGCTTGAGGAGGTTCAGGAGCATGCTGCGGAGGTTCAGGAGCAGCTTGAGGAGGTTCAGGAGCAGCTGGAGGAGGTTGAGGAGCAGCTTGAGGAGGTTCAGGAGCAGCTGGAGCAGGTTGAGGAGCAGCTGGAGGAGGTTCAGGAGCAGCTGGAGGAGGTTCAGCTTGAGGAAGTTCAGGAGAATGCAGAGGAGGTTCAGGAGCAGCTGGAGGAGCTGACCCTGGATGAAGGATGTTGAGACGAAATGGAAAAATACTCCGACTGGTTTTATTCCTGCTTCTCTGAGACTCTGATGGAGATTTAACAACGTGACTGTAGCAGAGTTGGACTGACGAGAGCAACATGATGATGAAGATTAAAATACTCTGTTCTCCTCAGTTTGATGTTTAGTAAACTGTAATTTGTCTTTTTGTTATCACTCTTTTATATTGTGTGAGGTTTATAATGGTACAAATCCCTCGTTTCTCTTCTCTTCACTATTTCCTTGTCTCATGTTTTCATAAGGTGACTGTAAATGTGATGAATGTTAAATATTTTCTGTTTAATGTGAAAGTTCAGTTTTAAGTTTTGTCAGAGACTTTGCAGTGATTTTCTCTGACGTTTCTAAAGATGCTGTAAATAGAATGTGAATAAAACAGTGACGTGATGTCTGTCTCGTTCTTGTTGCTACTTATGTTTTTTCATCTCTGGCATAAAAACACAATTTAACCAATTGAATTAAAGTGTTATCTACATGATGACTCTTTTAAAAAAAGTAGGTAATTTATCTAAATCTATACTCAAGATCCTGTCATCATCACCTCTGAAGTTGAAGATGGACTGGAAAGCTCTGGAAAAATCCAAGAAACCAATCCTGAGTCAAGATTATTTTTTCCAGCTACTATTTACAAAGTTTAAGATTAAAGTTTACTTTGTATTATACTTATTATACTATACTTTACAGTATATGTGGTCACAATCAGGAGTGTCTGTGTATTATATCTGTTCAGTTATAACCGCTGCTCTAAAGGCAGATATCATTGTTTTTCCATCACCTTAGAATGAGTCTTTATATCTACACCAGGAGCAGGACCTTCTCCACAGAAGCCTCCGTGTTCCATTGGGCCTTTTGGTGCCTGTTCATTACCTGAAGGCCTCTAGGGTTTCTCCTTCATGATGGGAAGAGGAGGTCTAGGCCAGGGGAAATCGATTTGTTGTAGTAGCCTTTTTCACCGCTAGATGTCACTAAATCTCACACACTGAACTCTCTCAGGGCTCCACCCCAGAATGATGGGATGCATTCTTACTAACATGTTAACACGTGTATCTAATGACAGATTAGGAGATGCTGGCTGCAGGAAGTCAGTCTTTGTACCTCGTTGAGTCAAATCTTCATCTCACACAAACACTGTGATGGTTCCAAACAGATAACACTCAATTGTTCTGCCATATTTAAAAAAGAGAGAGGGTAGGTTTCCTGTTCTAAACACTAATTTCTAAATACCTTTTTTTATATTAGATATTAATATTAACGAGGAACTTTGGGTCACACCGATATCATGGCTAAAAAACATTCAACATTTGTGAGCAAAGCAAAAAAGTAAGTGATCCACCATATAAACTATATTGTTTTCATCCAGATGTTTCTTCTTCTTTCACAAGACGCCTCCTCCCAGTATAACAGCAAGAACTCCCAGCGAGGCCCAACAGTCCCATTGAATTTAATCAGGCTGCATCAAACATTACACTCATAAAAAAAAATCCCCTAAATGTGCCAGATCAAGATCCATGCATCCATTATTGCGAAATTCATAAAAATGAAAATGCCTGGATGTGCTGCCTTAATCAAATTACAACCATAAAAGGTTATGGGTTGTTCTGTGGCCCAACCCCGCCCTACCACCAAGCTCCAATAAAATCAGTTCAGTAGTTTTTGTAAAATCCTGCAAACATACAGAGACAACAAAATCAAGATCCTACAACTGTTTGTGTCTCATCCAGTCGCACAATCATACTCACATACACTACATGTGATTGTAGTGGATAAACTGAGAGAACAGAGTCACACAGGGAATCAAACAATAAAACATAATTAGACAAATAATAATAAGACAATATTGTTTATTTACCAGACACATTGATCATGTAAAAAGAAGTGAAGTAAATCAAATGAAACACGTCGAATCACAGTGTTGATACTAAAAGTGAACATAAATAAGAGCTCGTTCTGTGTCTGTTTACAGGATTCAACACATGGACCAGAGCTTGGTTCAGGTCTGATCCCAGGTCAGGTCATTTCAACACAGTAGCCACAGGGACGACAGTTTCGCTCGTCAGCCTGCAAAATTTGCACAGCTAAAAATAAAACAAGTTCAACTTTCCCTTTAAAATCTGCTTCAACACAAACGTCCCTTCTTCTATCGGTCACATACATTCTTGTTCTCGGTGACAGCGACTCGAAGCCATCGGTACAAACAGTCCTCAAACACCTTCGATGACAAATCTACCAAAGTGCTCTTGGTTTTTTCTTTTGGATTTCTGGAGGGAAACAAAATATTCAGTAATTACATTTACTTCACAGAAACAATACTGCCACAGACGTTACAGCATCTCCCAGTGGTCACGTCACCCATCCCTGCTAAAAGACAACACAAATAAATAAAAGGAAGTATCCAGAGCTGGAAGAGTGAGTTGATTATCAACAGAAAATGTGTCGACGAGTATTCTAATGATCAATTGTTTGTTTAGCAATTTTCCAACAAAATTATTTTTTACAAAATGCCCTTCCAGTTGTTTTTTTTTTCTAACTGTGAGTATTTGCTTATTTTCTCATAATAAAATGTGTTTTGGGGGGTTTGGACATTCACTATTATTTCACCATTATACAGAGCAAACAATCATTTCATCAAGAAAACCATCCACAGATGACTCAGTAATGAAAGACATGGTACTTTCAGGCCTATAATCATTTTTTTTAGAAGTATCTATCAGTCATGAGCTTCAAACGGCTCCATGAAAAATCTTCCTCCAGCTGCCGACGATCCCTTCTTCTCTAAATGCTTCTTCCTCGCTCGTGTGTCTGGAGTTAGTTCTTCAGGAGATTGAGGAGGACTTGTGACCGGGGCTCTGATCATAAATCCTCCCGGGCAGGTTTCAGAGTCCCACACGACGCCGTTGAACACACTAAGGATTTCTACACAGGTATATTTCACAAACACCAACTCTGTCTTGCATATAAACACAATCACTATAAGACAAACTCTCGCTATCTGCTAAAATCATTTAAATACTAAGAATTTCACTTTCTCTCAGTTTGCCTTGAGTGGATTTTCTTCTCCCCCCCCCCCCCCCCCCCCTCGAGCGAAACAAAAACGATTTCTCGATTCTCGCACCAAAGGCTGCGCTCCGTCTGAAAGACACAGATGTGTGAAAGGAGAGAATGTGTGCGCGTCTGCCAGAGACAGCTGCCGTGGAAGGAGTTCACTGTCACAGCGCAGATGTGTGAAGACGAGTATGAAAAGGCAGGGGGGGGAGAGAGAGAGAGAGAGAGAGAGAGAGAGAGAGAGAGAGAGAGAGAGAGAGAGAGAGAGAGAGAGAGAGAGAGAGCGAGAGAGAGAGAGGACTCAGATCGGCTCTGATGTGATGCAGGAGGAGGCGCTCGAGCTCACAGGCACAATAATTAACACTTGGCCACAATTCAGCTTCAAATAGGTAAAAAAACAACAACAACAACAACAACCTGCTGATGTGGCTCGTCTTCTCTCGTCAGCTGAGAAGCTTCCGGACACTTCAATCTACAATTCAAGCGTTTCATTTCTCTAAAATCAGTGATTCTCAACCGTGAGGACTGGCAGGATTACACACACACACACACACACACACACACACACACACACACACACACACACACACACACACACACACACACACACACACACACACACACACACACACACACACACACACACACACACACACACACACACACACACACACACACACACACACACACAGACAGACACACATACACACATACACACAACTTTATCTACTGGTCACAGGTGGAATTTTATCTTCCAGTTGTGAATTTCTCCTCGTTAAGATTTTTATCTTTCTAATACTTTCCCGGAAGAAACCTAATTCGTTTTTCATTATCGGGGGGGAAATAATCGTTTTAACAGTTTTGCTGAGATGATTCTGCATTTAAGTGCCAGCACCTCTCACTGTTTGTTTGAGTTGTGCAAATAATGAAATGTTAGAGAGTCAAGATAGAGCTCCAGTTGGTGAAACAACACATTGTAGTTTGTTGTTGATGTTTTACCAAGTAAAGAGTGTTTCCCCCACCCCAAAAAATATGAAACTTTCCCTTTAATCTCCTCATGATCTTAGATGTGTCTCCGGCCCCCCTGGTTGAGAAGCACACGACTGATCTGCGTATGAGCGGCTCTGACCTGTGAAGGGCGTCTCTGCTGCTCGACCCAAGTTGCATTTCGTAGTGCAACTGTTGCGATAAGGCACTGTTACTACAAGTGTCTACGATCACCAGAGGTCAGACCTTTCACTCAGCAGCTCCCGGGGACGAGAGCGTCGCTGTGCACGCAGCAGCCGCCTCACCCAGAGCACCGGTGTCACACTGAAGCCTCAGTTATAGAAAAAGTGGAAGGACAGGAGTTGGCCTGGATCAGATCACGTAAAAAAAAAAAAAGAAAAAGATAAGATAAGTAATAACAGTACTGATGCAGCAGAATCGGACTGGAAAGGTCGATTTACATTTGCCTGGAAGGAGCCTTTAGGAACAGATCAGCTGAGGACTGGCCTGCCCCCCCCCCCCCCTGCACGGACGTCCCGTCCACTCACACACCTTCAGCGGTAGCCTGTCCTGCCTCCTCATGGTTTGCATAGGACATGTAATGTGCACACAATGAAAGCCGACAGTATGTTTGGTGTTTACATGTCCAGAAGTATTATTGTCCTGCCAGACACTTGCAAGGAGTATATATATGAACTGGCCTCTCACGATAAATGTCAATATGCAACTTTAAATAAAGAAGAGAAGAGTCTGACAGAGGAGCCCACAGGGGAGCCACAGGGAAAGTCATTCGCTTTAGGAGTGTTCTTGTTTTTTTGCAGATTTCCCAGCGGCGTCTCCACCTGTGTGTCTTTTGCATGCAATGTTCCGGACTCAACATGAAATCCCCCCCCCCCCCCCCCCCCCTCTTGCAGGGGGTCAGTCAAACAGCTCTGCAGCTCCTGCTGAGGGAGGAGGGGCGAGGAGGGGCCGCAGCAGAGACCCTTCTGGTTGGATGTGGGGCCAGAGAGTAACTGAGTCACCCGCACAGTAACAGACATTGATTATTAATGTTCCACTTCCTGTCCAGGCAGGTTTATGGGGGAGGGGGAGTGGCCGCAATCAGGGCCCGCCCCCCCTCACACAGCTAATGGGACTTGTCCTTGATGTTGGGCGCCTCCACGTCGGGCTCTGGAGAAGCCAGGGGCGGGACCTTGGACGGCGGAGGGTGCTCCTCTTTGGGCGAGGGGCTCTTCTGGTCCGGGGCACCGAGGCTCGGCTTGGCGTCCTCGGGCGTGTGCTCGTTGAGGATGAGCGGAGCCGTGGTTTTCTGTAGGCAGAGGACAGCATGCTGAAAAGACGCAGACACACAGTGAGCCAAGGACCACAAACCGAATAAACATGAATATATCAAGTGTTTTATTTATGATATAACTCTATAATATGACATCAAATGTTACTTCCACCAATAATATCATGAGACTGAAATCAAACGGATGATCGGACAGAGATTTGAGATGCAGTGAAATAAACCAGATCAAAATGTGTGAGGCCCCAGAAGACTGGGAATTAAAGAGGGTTGAAAAGGCTCAAGGAATCAAAACTTCTTTGTTACGACTCCTGAATACATCCTGGATTCTTGCAAACCAATCAGTTCAAGTTCAAATGTTCTTTGGCTTCAACAAACAGAATTAACATATTAAAGTAAATATGTCACAAACAACCAGTGATGTAGTTCTTAATGCTTCAGAATAAAAATACACGCACACCAAACTGCCTCTGTAATGTATTTAGACTGAAGTTAAATTATATTTCTGCTGTGCATTCACTGATCTGCTTTGTAGCCACTTTAGAGCAAACCGGGTGAACATGGAGGATAGAGTGTGTGTGTTCTTGTGTGTGTGTGTGTGTGTGTGTGTTCACCATGGCTTGTGGCTCCGGGCTGCTGCTGCTGCTGTTGTTGCTGTTGTTCGGTGCAGCAGCCGACACAGGAACTGGCGAGTCCTCCTGCAGTCCTCTTCTGTCCAAGACGCTGGGAGGCGAGACAAGGCGATCAGTCACTAAGTGCATCCTGCTCGTGATTCGTTATTCAGCCGAACGAGTCGGAGGAGAAGGAGACTAATCTATCACAGCATCTCAGGCACAGATACAGAACTCCCCGATAAGCAAAAGAAGAAAGCACCACGATGAATACAACAAGGGAGATTCGGATTCAAAACAGACATTTCAGACTAAATCACTCAGGCCTGTGTGAGTCTGTGCGTGTTCCCTGCTTTACCTGGGGTAGGCCGGCCCACACAGAACCTCACAGCAGTTCTTGAAGATGTTCTTGTGGCTGTATGGGTTCTGGACTCGGTTCTTTCCAGACCACGACCCTTTAATCTGGAAAAAAAATAAAATACAGTGCATAAAACACATGGAGTCTTCTCAAGCCATCAGCCGACTCCCCGAACACACCCCGACTTCTTTACCCCCTCGCTCAGTTCTCCTTCAAACAGATTTTCCCTGGGCTTATACCTTATTCAAAAGCAGAGCTCCATTTTTAGATGTTATTCCCACAGGCTTGGCTTTGACCCAGTAAAAGGATCTAGTCAGGGATTTTAATGATTCCTGGTTTAATGGGGAGTCTATGTGCTGATGAGAGTGTGTGATGTGTGTTTCCTCTCAGTCAAACGCAGGCAGCTGACGAAACATCAGATGGTTCTTCTCCATCGCTTGATTTTCATCCTTCTGCATTATTCCCTTTAAAAATCATCTTTTTTTGACTTCCTGTTTTTGGCCTTTGGTTTGTTTATTTGTTTGTTTTGTGAGTTTATTCAAAAACTACTAAGTAGATTTCTAGTAAACTCTGCAGCAGGATGGGACATGAACCAAGAATCAACCCATTAAATTTCGGGGTTGTTAACATTGTGTTTAATCGACAATGTCCCTGATTTCTCAGAGATTAATTCCTGGATCTTTTACTAATACTATTTGTAATGCTGTAATAATGCAAATGGCCCAGTTGTTGCTCTTATTAAGGATAATCTTATCTTATATGATATTTTTAATTATCGCAAAAACTATTAAGAAGAAGAGAAATTAAGTTGATATCGGTGCAAATGTAACAGATATAATGATGCAGACACATTTTCATTTTCACAGCATCTGAATGGACTGACTGACCTTCCTGCAAGTCAGAGAAAAAAAGCAGTATATGTAGATGTAGGTCAGCGCTGCAGTGTGTGTGTGTGTGTGTGTGTGTGTGTGTGTGTGTGTGTATGTGTGTGTGTGTGTGTGTGTGTGTGTATGTGTGTGTGTGTTTGGAGACACAGCTGACAGACCATGTGGGAGACCAGAAGAGCTACAACACTCAAGGTGCCTTCTCTTGTTCTGCCTTATTCCACCGTTTCTATCCTCTTCACACTCTCTCCCTCCTCCTCACCCGAATCCACCCACCCTCACCCCCCTCCCGCCTCTGCCACAGCAGCATCTCTGGCAGCGGGCCCGGGCCCTGCAGGTATCGATGCATCTATTATTAGGCCAATCACAGATATTGAAACGGCCGGGCTGACAGCCATTGTTTCTCCTCCCGGAGCAACGTTACAGTGTAGAGCTGCATTTCTGTACGGGCGGGGGGGGGGGGAAATGAGGCCAAAACATCCCACAGGAGAGAAGAAGGAGAATAATAAATTAATCATAACAACAAAGTACGAGTGCACTCGCTTGCTTTCCGCCATCTACATCTCCCAACGTCTCCAGCAGCGCTTCTCGTCAGAGCCTCTGCTGTCAGATCTGGGCCAAACAAAGTCCCCGATAGAGTACACACACTTTTAATGCTGCACAGACACACACACACACACACACACACACACACACACACACTGCGAACTGGATTCACCTGCATCACCACCACTCATCATCTGCTTCACGTCGGCCCAGTGTGTGTGTGATGACTAAATAATGACTCAACGGGAACGCGCCCAAGCAATCAATACTTCATTTGGCATCAAAAAGCGGAGATTCAGAAAATCCAGCTGCTCTCGTTCGTTCTGATCTCAGCTCAGTTCCAACACTGATTCTTATTAATAGCAGCAGTTTTCAGAGGATTAGTTTGCGGCGTGCTGCGGTGAGAAGAGCCTGGATGCTGCGTTCAAATCATTTACCAGCTCGTTGATTGTGAGGCTTCAAACTCTATTCGCCACCTTTCCCTTGAAGAGAGACTCTGGGGCTGAACCGGATAAAAAAGAACAGGGTGAATCAATGTTTAAACCACAGCAGGAAATATTGGACACACCCAGCATGTGCTTCATTCTGCGTCACGTCTGATTTAGAAATAAAAACGTGTTAGAAACATGTGACATGACATGTTGTTTCAGCTGTTATAAATAATCTCTAGTAGTTTCAGTTAAGATCTTGTTTTATTCTTTTCCTTTGCTTATATTTGAGAGCTTTAATTTGTTTAGTTATTTCGCTTCCCGACATAATAACCTTGTTTAACAAGCAGCAGCGTTAACAACCCTCCAGTCCTCCCAGTCCTCCCAGTGCTCCGGTGCAGAGCGAGGTTGTCAAGGAAACAGCGCGGCGCTCCGAGGAGCTGTAGTGTTTACACCGCAGCCGTGTATGTTTAACTTTCCGGCCACGTGAGCCCAGGCTGACTGATCACAACGTTCACAGACGTTTAAAGCGACTCTTTATATTCACTATGTGCTGAACTTTGTCAAACGCGTGGATCTGAAAACAGATTTTAAAACAACTTACACCAGTGTCTGCATTTCATTGTCATTCCTACACGTGTGAGGGCTGGAAACCGAATCTGCACTCAGGAGGATCTCTGTAAATTTTTACATATGTGAACTATAAACATACATTTTTGTAAATATATTTACATCTAGTGTTTACCGCTAAGGCTGAAATAATTCCCACTAGAGTTGAGAAAATGTGGGCAGGTGATAAAATGGTGAAAACCAGTCAACAGCGCCAAAGGAGACCGGGGAACTTTTCAGTTATCTCCTAATTATACTTTGCCATTTTATTTGAACTGCACATGTTTATCTTTTGGTGACGTCTTCAGCTTCTGGTGCACAATCACCAACCATTGAGCTCAAGTGGGATCCACCCAAACGTGCACGTGGGCCACGCAGGCTGTATGTAAAGATGGACGAGGCCAAAGGTGGTGGTTTATGTACACGTGGGGCCAGGTGCAGTATATGTTATAAACCTCACTTCCCCCACGTTAGTGGATGGAACATGGACAGAAGTAAAAAGTCAAAGTACAGGTCCAATACAATTTTCTCAAAAATGTTTTGTGTGTGTTATTTTAGGTAATTGTTGTTATTATTGCGGGTAAGTTTGTTTTTTAATTAGTCTTTTGATGCTATAAAGAGACAGACTCATGATTGGTCGAGGATGCTACTGTGGGTCCAAGTCTCTGATCACTACGGCTCTAAATGTTCAAGATGGCGAGATGTTTCTGCTTTATTCCTGCATGGGGGAGGAAGAGGAGACGTGACGTCCATCTTTACACACAGTCTATTATAGGCTACATGACAACAGATGCATGCACGTGTCTAAATGTGAATCTATTTTAAATTAAGAGCGGATTAAATCACATCTGGATGTTGTGGTGTAAACATGGCCGAGGTTCACAATAAATTTGTGGAGAGAGCTCAACATGGGCCACCCTCAGCATTTAAGTATAATAATTAATATTCACATATTAGTAAACAAAGTGCAGATGTTGACACCATCATTCGTGTGGAGTCGTGTGTGAGGCAGCATGCAGTTCGGTGCACTTACGTCCTCGTTGGTGGTCTGGTTGAGGGAGATCAGGTAGGTGTGGAAGCCGGTCAGTCCCACCACTGACCACAGGGTGAAGAAACACACCAGCACCTCCAGCACAGTGGACACCAGTTAAGAGAAGAGTAACAGATGTTTGGTGCCAGACACTCGGTCACTGAGTAAACAGCAGGAGACGGCAAAGTGGAGGAGGAGTTATGCAACATGATGAAAGACTAATTAGCAAAGACTAATGAAGAGAACAAAGTCAGAGACGAGAAGCTTCTACTCTTCTAACTGCAAAAAATAAACAATGAGCTGGAGTTTACTTAATAAATAGTAAAATAATTAATCATTAAGTAAACTTTCCTTATTTACTTTTACTACATCTGTAAAATGTTCTACTCTTGCTAATTATGCTTCGTGACTCGATTAAAAATGTCTCCTCCTGTGTTTTAATGTCTCAAGCTAATATTTTAAATTAACAATCCTGTAAAACAGATTTTATTGCACTCTGGCTGCAGACATGTTTTCATCCTGGAGAACTGAGGCTGAAGATACACACCCAAGGCCGAAAGAAAAACAACCCACTTCCTAAGTGGTTGATATTTAAGTGGAGCACAACAAATAAACTGCATAACGCTTCCATGGGAGTGTGGAGGATATTACTCTGAGTATAAGAAGTAGCCTTTATTAAAAAAACATTTAAGTAGTACTATATTTTGCCTGGCTGTTTGGCAAACATATTGTACATATTGTTTATATTGTATATATTCTCTGGAAGCTCTAAATTCATGAGTTGCTGACAAATGCCATGGAAGTGAATTTTTTGTTGAATAAAAAGATAATATATTTAAATTTTACTCACATATAGATTTTCTTTGTAAATGTTATTAGTTAATATTCTCAAAAGTCTCATCACATGTCTGCAGTAATGTTAATTTGAGGTTCCATGTTGCCATTGCTTAGCAGCGGTGTTCTCACGACTTAAACACCAAGCACAACTTTCTATATCATAACTACTATGAGCTGCGTCCAAAGCAGTTTTGAAAGGATATGTTCCAGGTGTTTCTTTCAAAGTGTTCAGAAAGCCATTATGCACCGAGCCTGTGAACAGACAGAGAGGACAGTTGCTGTTTCATTGTATTCTCCTGAAAAGGAACAGATCTCACATATTACACAGTGTAAAGGGAGCAGAGCTAATCATCCCAATGAGAAACGTGTGTCTGTGTCCTGTTGGGTTTAGAACAAGGAAGCAGGAGAATGAGAACAGAAGAGGACTTGTGTCGAGCTGTCAGTTGCTGTTGTGCGTCGTGTCACGTATCAGGAGGAGCCTGGTCTGGATTAGGTTATGCTTATAGAACATGTGCCTGCACTTGCATCAACCCTGGGAGTCGCTGCTGACGAGCGGGTTTCACAGCTCGCTCGCCCTGTTCTGCCACATTCTTGCAGCTTGACACACGTCACTCTCTGCACGTTGCTTCTGATTGGACGGTCGGTACTTACGCATGACCACATGGACGATGTCGAAGGTGAAGATGTAAATGGTGAGCAGGGAGAGCGACAGGGTGAACAGGTAGAAGTATCGGTAGTTCCTCTTGCCCACACAGTTGCCCACCCAGGGACAGTGGTGATCGAAACGGTCTGTGAAAAAGAGAAGAAAAAAAAACAGGGTATAAAAATCTGTAAATCTGTATAAATATGTGAAATGTGGACTTTATTAGAAAACAAACTATTTTTGAAATCAAACAAAGTGTTAAAAATACACCGGTATCAGCTGCAGTCTTTACGTCGCTTTGTGCTTCAGCTTCTGTAAACCTGATGTCTAAATATAGTGATCCCTTCCTGTTCTATCAAACAGAGCAGAGCCAGATGGAAGTTAGGCCGGGAGAGAGGTAAACAGAGGTGAACGTCTTTTTTCTACTTTTCTCTGAACTTCCTGGATGGAGTTTCACAACAAGAGCGAACAGACTCACAAACTTGAGACAAGAAGAGGTTTGTAGAAAATGTCAAATGAATGGATCATTTTTGGATTTGCAGAACAAAGATACTGCATGTTTTATATTGTTTTAGAATTCAATTTGTTCACTGTACACTCGATCTGGAATGAGTCAGCTGTATAGGAAGTATGCTTAGTCTTGTTAATGGCAGTGAGATGGTGATGGTGACCAATTTGTGCACCACACTAACAATATTGTGGCTGCTCTATGCTGTTTGCTAAGTGTGGATATAAAAACCATTGAATTAGAGCTAAAAATATAAACACTTTAGCTACTAGACAATAAAACTGATTTGCCACTTTCCCAAATTGAATCCCATATCAGTGACACGTGCAGCGCTTCAAACATGTTAAACCAGTACCTTTAGTTTTGTATGAATAACCCAATAAAACAAACATACAGACTACTTTGAAATTCTAATAAGTCATTATACATGTACCACAAAATACTGTGTGTATAAGCAAATATTACTGTTATATAAGCTTTTCTGTGCCGTGTATTTGGACTTTCACCACTGAGAATGATGTTAAGCTGAGGAGGTAAAGATATGACTGCAGTAAAACAGGGGAGTGAGGCGTGTGTGTGTGTGTGTGTGTGTGTGTGTGTGTGTGTGTGTATGTGTGCGTGTGTGTGTAGCAGGTGCACACAGATGAACCAGTGTTCACAATGACGGAGCACTTATTCCCTCTCTTAGCCTCCACTGTCTACTCTCATATCGCCTGTGAGTCTATGCTGCGTTCAAACACATTCCTCAATCATCAGCAGCCAAATGACTGCAAGACACTGCGGGACTGAGAGACACAACAGCCAAACACACACCACACAGACACACACATAGACACACACATGGCAACACACAAACAAACACACTGCCTTCAAAATTCAAAGCACGTTCTAAAAAAGTCCACCCTGTGATGTTTTTCGTGAGTTTGTCTCAGTTTTCTAAAACCTTCTGTACCATGTTTGCTTTGTCTGACATTTATTTATAAATCTGTTTCAAATAATGTCATCACCGTGACAAATGAATCCAGGCAGAATATGAAGGTCAATACTCTGGTAACAATCAAGTCAGGAAGCTATTCTAACATTTCTAACCTTTTACTTCTGAAAAAAAGTCTCATGAACCATAATCCAATGAGAACAACGGGTAGGAAGTGATGTCTCACCGACACAGTTGTCGCAGATGCTGCAGTGAGACGCTCGAGGAGGTCTGAAGATCTTGCAGGTGTAACAATACTTGAGCTTGACGATCTGGTTGTTGATCTGGACGTTGCGGATCCGCGGTGGCGGCCGCTGACCCGCGGGAACGTTCCCGTTGGCGGCCTCTGCGGAAACAAAAGAGAACAACACTCATGAGAAGGCGTTTTAAAAGAATTATTATTATTAACTCTCTCACATCTTTAGTGCCGGCAGGAAGAATAAGCTTCGCAAAAGGTGCGATTATTAAGAGCGCTCTTGCACAGGAATGCATTGGATGTTGTAGCTGTTCACAATATTACATTCACCTGCAGTATTTCTCAAAGAGACCGGTAGAAATGTGACATCAAGTGACAAGGACGAAGAAAAAGCCAGATATAAATCTTGATAGTTGAACCTTGAGAAAATCATTGGATGACAACATTGGCTTGGTATTGATGCTGGTGGATTTATGTGTAATGACCGCTGAGCTGTTAATCTTATATATTAGCAACACTATGGTGCACAGTGTCCAGTTCTATGGGAGCATGAGCTAACCTTCCACACACCGGAGTGACTGTATTTCACAGTCGTATCATGGACGTGACGCAGCCTCTCTTTAGCACAGCAGTCGGCAACCAAATGAAATTCTCTTTTTCTAAGCAGCTCCGATTTTTCTTATTATGTTGCACTGCAGGAGCCATTAGAGAGGCTGGTTTATGACCAGAGGGCTGCTGGCAGGAGTCTGTCATGGGAAAAGCTGTAAGGGAGAAATCTACATGCTGCCTGTGGCCCAATGTGAATGTTGGACTCTCGGTTGGACACATTAAGATAAGGAAAATGTGCCAAACGTGGAAATTAGATTATCAGGGATTGAGAGAGTGCTTAGGGATGAGTGGAGGAAGAATTCTGCATTAGCTAAATTGCATACTTATCCTTATTATATTGCTCTAAATGACCAGTCTCTGTTATGTAAAAGCATATTAATAAATCATTGAAACACATCCACAATAGAAACTATCCATAATAAATCTACAGAGATGAAGATTTAGAAATGTATTTTATCTGACGGCACAAAATGTTCAACGTAATATTCATCTAAAGAATTCTGGGATAAGCGGCTTTCAGGATAAAGCAGTGGTAAGCGAATGAATGAGTCATCACTCACGGGGAATGATGCCACTCCCTCGGGTAGCAGAGCCCTGTCTGCGAGGGGCATTCAATATTCCAAGAGGAAGCCTCTCCTCGTATTAGCATTCCCCCCGGGACCAGTCGCTAACAGGCGGAGGGGACGGAGCGCAGGGGCTGTGGCGGCTTCATCAACATGCCGGCCTCGGCTTCAGAATGAAAGCAAACGCCCCATGCCTGCCTCCTGTGTCGTCGCACACACACTTATAACAACAACAACAAACCAGCCGTCCAAACACAAATACCGGCTCTTAGCTCTAAGTGCGGGATGGGAGTCGTTAAATCGAGAGCTTTGTTTGAGCTGCTGCAGTGAATTTTCTGCCTTTTTAGAATTTATGTAACGGATGTTTTACTTCTTTGGAGGTTGTGTAAAGTGGATAAAAAAGAAAGAAAGCACAGAGTGAAAGTGATTAATCAGTGAAAGGTTCTGGAAACTGCATGCTACTAGAGATTTATTCTTTGTTTGTAGTTTGCAGGGAAATCCTAAAATCTCCTGAGGTTAAGAGACTTGGAGAAGTTGGAAAATTCAGGAGACCATGATGAATACCTCGGCGTTAATAGTTTTTTAATGTGTTCCATATACTGTGTCCTGCAGTTAGACTATACTGTAGCTTCTGCCTTTAACTGAGGAAGCATTTCGGTCTATAAATGCTGTACAAACTGTAGACATATTGATTCCGCAGTTACATTTCAACTAATTCCCTCCAAGTAAATAATTAAAAGACCTCAATGAATGTGGTATTCATGTTTGTGTTAATGTGAATAAGAGCAGTTTTTAATAGTTTAACTTCCTTTATCAACTGGAAGTGTATCGATAAGTTGATCAACAGAAATTATTATTGCAAATATTCTCTAAAGGTCTCTAGTTTCAAACATTTGATTTGATTTTTGTGTTCCTGTGTTTGCCAACATATTCTGTATAATTGGGTTTTATACCATGTGAGTTCTGGGAACTCTTAAACAATCAAAACAAAATCATCACTGAAATCCAAACCTGTGTCAATACTGAAAAATAATCATTAGTTGCAGCTGTATTCACATGTATCATTTCCTCATATAAACTACAGGCAGGTGCCTGTGTCATCACAGCCAAACATGGTTCATCCAGCGAGCAGAAGGAGTCACATGATGAGAGCAGCACTGGCTCACCCACTCTCAGAGGAGCGAGCGCCTCAGCATCCCTCTCACAGTCCACCTCTGTCATGAGCAGAGACCAGTCTCCACCCAGGACTCCTGTGTGTAGTGGGAGAGCGATGGCTGAAGGACGCCATGAATCTTACACCGAGACAAAGGGTGAACACGGAGCAGCCACGAGAGGGAGGGAGGGAATGAGGGAGGGAGGGTGAGGATGCAGAGTGAGCTGTTGCAGTAATATCACAGAATGACTTATCATCCAGACATAAAGAGTCTGAAGAGCAACCGGAGCAGACGGGGAAACAAATGAATTTCTGATGAAGACAATGAGAGTTTGTCGTCATTAGTAGACAAAGCGAAGTATTTGTTTTGTATAATGAAACACAGACTCCTCTGAATGAATAAGTGTTAGACCGAGCTCTACATCCACCGCCGAGCGAGTCCAACCTTTAGAAACATAAAGTATAACGAACATGAATAAACCAGCAGGACCGAGGCCGTCTGCTCACAGCTTCCTGCCGACACTAAACTATTAATGCTTCCAAATACTGTCCCTTCCTCAACTTCCACAGAATCCACTGAACAAATCCCCGATGTGGTTTTTATACGAGACAAAGAGACGTGCTCCGCCGAGATGACGACAGCCTATCAGATCATGAGCTGTAACAACCGTTTGTTCTGCTGTTGACTTAACATTTGAATGGATGTAGATAAGAGACGTGTCTGTCGGCATTATGAGCACTGACTGTGAATTATAACTGTACACACACTTTAAGGACAGAAGGCCGACTGTCACCAAGGACGACTCGCTTCCTCAAACCTTCAGGAGTCAGAGCATCATCAGTAAACATGGACTTTACTTTCTCTTTTCTACTATTATCACGAATAAATTGACTTTTCGGTGGATCAGAACTCAAGACAACACATTTCATGCAAAATCATATGAATGCGTTTATTAATTTTGTTCATAACCTACCTATTTCCATCTCGATGAATGTGGCCTCCTCTTGGAGGGCCCGTGGCAGAACCCCAGGGTCACTGAAGCTGGTCCTCAACAACATGGCCATGACGAAGAGGAAGAGCACGATAGCGAAGACTGGGATCAAGGGAGACAGATGCAGAGCCAGGTATGGACATCTGCAGGAGGGGAGACAAAAGCAATATGAATGAAGAGAGATAGTGATTTTACTAATTGATACATCTTTTTATACAATTTTGAAGACAGAAAATGTCGAGACAATCTCTGGTTCTTGATTCTGTAAAACAAATGATATATTTCTGAACAAAGTAATTAATAAGTGATGTTATAGGATCAGTTAGAGGGCAGGTCTGTAAAACCACTTGTGGAGTCTGCCGGGTTAAGCGATCATTAGCTATGGCTGAAAAGGGACGACATCACCTGGTCAATTAACTTATCTCAGTAAGAAAAGGGCCGGAGTGGAGCTCCTGTAGGAACAGGTAACCGTCAAAAGGCCAGTAATTATGGGACACACCCCCGGGTCTGATCAGCCTGTGGTGGGGGGGGCCTGCCTCAGGACAGGGTGTCCTGTGAGGAAAAGGCCGAAACACCTAAGGACACTGAGGAAAACAACTGAAGATGTGTCCTAATATGCATTCTCTTGTTGCCCTTCATCAGAATATCCAGTCAGAGTTCTGATCCACAGGGATTGTAACACCCAGTTCCAACAACCAATAAAACATTCATGATCATTAGTTGCAGCCCTTCTCTCTTTGATTTAAAGAGTGGAAGAAATATTTATATAGATGTGACAAGCTTAATCGTGAGAGCCCTCTGAAAGAGAGCACGGAGGACATGACACAACAACACGATACACATTCTGAACTGTTGTTCTGAGCACAAGGTCGTGACCTGCCCTTTCTCTGGATCGTGCAAGAGTCCCGGCCATGAATAAACAACACCACGCCACACTCCCCTCACCTTCTGGAAGAGTGGAGCAATATTAGCATAACTGCGATTGCCAGGCCTTTGAGATTAGAGCCAGCGGGGCTCCACCGAGCAGGCCTGCTGCTCAACACGATAACAGATGTGAGCTGCGACAGGGAAGAGCGCAGCAGCAGAAAACGCTCCCGCATGCTGATATTAATAGTTTAACTGCACGGCCTCAGCTCCCTCCCATGTGGCCGGGATCATCTATTCAAAATGCAAAACTACTGTTGCACTACAGGGTTGCAGGTTGTTATGCCATATCCTGTACATGACTAACTTCCCCACCATGTTATTCAAAAAGAAGCTGCACACAGAGCTGACACACTCTGCTTTATTATGAGGAAGAAGAACTTTAGAGCTCTGATAATCCACTGATGTACATCATCTTTTTGTTAAAGTCAAAGTATAAAGTTGAAGTGTTCAGGAAATCCACTTGAGCAAACCTTAAATCTCAATGTATAAACAATTAACCATGTAAGTAATAAGTTTTAAACAATTCCATTTAACATCCTTGGGTTTACGACAAAACGTCATCTTGAAAAAATATCAAAAAGAAAATCATCAGATAAACAGTTAAAAAAATAATCTTTCAATGCAGCCCGAAGTTATTACAAAAAGATATACCAGCCACATGCATGTACTGTAACACAAGTACATATAAATGTGTGCTTTTTTTGGTGATCAAAACTGCTTAACCGCACAAACACATAGTATTTTGTATAACTATGTGGATGTAGCTGGTTTATTGGGATTTGTTCATTAGAAACAAAATGAATTGGTGTTTAATCAACAGAATTTGACAACCCTTGAAATACAAATGTTTTTGAAAAAGTAATTTGACCGTGAGAGAGTTTTGTTCGGGTTTCTTTGGCTGGTATTTCCTCCACTGTCTCCACACACAGCTGAAAGGAAGTTTAAAAACAGAGGAGAGTATCTGAGTGAACAACTGTCAGTCGGCAAAACATGGCAGTGAACAGAGTCCTGATAACTCTGTTGTACCTGGCTCATGATGTAAGCAAGGTACATCAACATACCTGAGCACTGACACACACAGACACACACACACACACACACACACACCTGCAGGACTGGCCTGAGCAGTTTCCCTGCATAGCCTCTTTTTCACACTAATGGAAATCCAGAGCAGATATCAAATCAATAGAACTTTCCACTGGAGGAAGCCTGTGAAGTCGCTCTGTCCCATTGGTAGTGCGGGGGGGGGGGGGGGGGGGGCAGTGGATTCGGACTGAGGGGAGGCAGTCTGTCGATGAAGTGTAATTCCCGTAATGATGACTGGTCGGTATTCGAGGCACACTCTATCATCGCTTCCCATCAAGCCTGCACGTCCTTCCTGGATGTGACCATTTCCTGTGCTGTTGAGGAGCCGGGTGGTGCTGGCACAGTGACGCTGGCTTTTCATCAGTCAGCACGGAGGCAGCAGAAAAACAGGACTTAATCCATGAGGAGAAAAATGTTTTCATCATCAACAAGTTGATCGATCAGACCGCCCAATGCCACAAAGCCCCCCCCCCCCCCGCCCCGCCAATACGCTCCCTGTAACCTCCCTGTCTGTGGGTAGCACATTATAAACGACTTCAAGTGGTGGGAAGTAACAAGTACATTCAAATACAACCCTGAGGTACTTGTACTTATACTTCACAACATTTAAATCTCTATGAGAGAGGGGATCAATACCAGTCTCATGTTCGTGCAGTAAATACGAGTCTGGAGTGGGTTAGCTCAGCACTAGGACTGGAAACAGCTAATGAAGAACAGTAACATAAACACAACAATCTGCTTTAGCTTCAGATTTACAGTAAAAAATATGAGACTGCAATCAATCCTCAGATCGTGTGTGTGTGTGTATTTGTGTGTGTGTCTGTGTGTGTGTATTAGATGCATCAGGGTGTGTCTACCCCACGTTGATCCAAAGGATTTCCCTTCTTAGCTGAGAACGAGATGAGAAGCTTCTAAAGTAGAAGTAATAAAGTAGAGTCAAATCATTTAAGTCTTCAGTAATAAAACCAGGATTAATATGTCAATGTGTCATTCCTTAGGTGACTCATGACATTTTACTTTTGTAAACATTTAAAGACCTTCCTTTATTAATACTTAGTGTGTGTAAGCTGTTGCCGAGCTGCATGAATCATACTACAAATGAATAATGGACGTGATGTGCAGGCAGATCCACAGTGGGCCTCAGTAACAGCCCTCTGTGATACATACGTCTGGAGACTGAGATCAGGCCTGTTTCTGGGGCAGTGATGAAGAAAACAAAAGCTCTCCTTCTCTGTCTGCTTTCTCTCCTCTTCCACACACTGATAGAACGATACTCCATGACTGAAATTTGTACATATTCAGATTAGAGGGGGTTTTTCAAAGGAGCCTCCACACACCCTTAAATTTCATCACATGACTTTCTAGGCTTTTCCAACATCGTCAGAATGTTCTTTTCTTTTCAGGAAACAAACGTTTAAGTCTAGGAATGGAACACAATGGTAAAACAGGAAGCTTAGACCTTAACAATGGACAACCGAGATAACTGTGAGGAAACATGTCATTCAAACCTCTTTGTGAGGTTGAGTTTAAAAAAGGTTACTCTGAACTTCAGTGGGTAAGGTCTGTTGTCTGGGTTAAATCAGTCGTCCTCGTTATGCAACATTTAAATACCATATGAGTGAGATGAAACATTAGAGCCGGGGTCGTGACCATTTCCCTCAGATTACAGCTCGGATTACAGATGTTGCATCATAGAATATTCACTAAGTGAAATGAATGCTAACGGTGTATGTGATGATTTAATTTCAGCAGCAAGAAAAACCACACTTGTACTTCAACAGCATAATTGAAGGAGAATCTATGTATATACACGTCTTCAATTCGTGCATCTTCATCAAACCGAACAGATAACGAACACAGATAAAATCCCCTCCCTGTGTGACAGAGGGAGGGGAAGAAATCTGCACTCTCCTCCTGCCACGGAAGCCGCCGGAGAACAAAGCCTGCGGATCACCGTTACTGTAAATGGAGCATGTACTCTGAGTAGAGCATAAATCATGTTATTGCTCATTTAGCCTGGGCAGGGAGCTGCTTTCTAATTGGCTAGCATGGAGACAGGGCGGGGTTAGAAATGCTGCGGGAGCCTCAAGGGTCGGTTACGAGATTTCTTCTGAATACAAATGCTCTGAGACCACTTGCCCATTCACTTGTAATGGGGAAATGGTCGACAGTGGGCCTGTGTGTACAAACCCATGGGAAAAGGATGAGTCTCTTTATATGCACATATGCCTCTCTAGCTTCAGGCCAGCGTCCTGGGTGGACACACAGATGACACAATGTCCTTGTGTTCCAGTTTCTTATTCCCTCATCCAAGCTCTATAGGTGGCTATCCACATTCACACATGCATGCATGCACAAACACACACACTGACACAAATGTGCAAAAGGGAACCAAACCAGCAAACATCCGACTGTGAGGAAGCTTTGTGACGTGGAAACAAACATGTCAGGCAGTTAACTTCCACAGCCTTTCACAAATCACCTCTCATAACAGAGTCTATCAATTCCAACAGGGTAAGGGACATGTCGTCCAAAAATTAATTCTGCCCGTAGAAGGGAAAGATAAGCCAGGCCCACATCCTCTGTGAATAATTTGTTTAGTTGTTCCTAATGAGTCTTTTCATTTGTGTAGTCAACCGGTTGTTTCCTCAATTTAGTACAAATTAAAGCACAAGGTGGTTTCCCTGCACGCGGTGCTGATGGCTGGTGATAAAAGTGAGAGGTCTGCTCAGAGGATATGAGACAGTCTGCACAAGGACGTGTCCCTGTCTGTCCTCCCGTCAACGCCACAGTGCAGCTCCCAAACACAATGAAGAACAAAAAAGAACAAACAAACAAACAAACAAACAATTAAGGAAACTAAACCTGCAAAGACTGAACGATAAACTAAAGCAAAATGCTAAAGAATCAGCCGCCACAAAAGGCTTTGTTTCAAATAATTAGATTATCTCATGCGTCAACTAACCGAAAATTAATCTGTGACTATTAAGATAACAACGTTTATTTCATGCATCTCTAGAAGAAGATGTGTGAAAGTTTGACATGGATTTATTATTAGACAGAGATCATTTGAGCGATAGACAAAAGGTCAAGAGATCACCAAGGTCATTATAATCAATACTGACTGGGGCCTGTGTGTGTGTACCAAATTTCATGGCAATCTATCCAAAAGACCTGGAGACATTTCACAAAGAAACTGAAATATAAACCTACTGGTGTTGTCAGAAGAAAAGCAGGATAGAGGAGGTATTTTTGTACTAAATGTCATGATATCCATCCAATATCTTTTTTCAGGAAACTCATTTCTGGATCCAAATGGTGGACGGACCAACAGAAGGATATTGCCGTCAATAGAGACACATTTCATGCTCCGTGTCTTTGTCACATATGATGGTAAACTTATTTTTTGGGGGATTCAAGACTGTTGCTGGGTCAAAACAAGCAACTTAAATAAATCACCTTGGTCTTTTAGAAATAATAATGGGATTTTGTTTCACCATTTTTTGACATTTTAAATAAAAAAGCTCGTTTAGGAAATTGTGTTGCACCTCTGACACCAGCTGAGCATATTCTACGAGGCTATAACACCAAAGTCTGGACTTATTGTTTTTATGCTCAATTAAATGTAATGTAATTGTGCAATTTGTGAATGCAATAAACTTCAGAGCCTGTGTTTCAGAAGGATATTGCCTCTGCCACAGATTTAAATCACATATGTATCAACAGGCCGTGTAATGCTGTGTTTGAAAATTTCCCTCATGTCGTTTGGGCCTCTCCAAATTAATATCCCCCCCTCCCCCTCCCCACGAGAGATAATTATGTTTCACTGTAATATGAACATAGCATGCTAACAACCCTCCAGCCATTAGGCACTGCAATGCCTCCTCTGGGCTCAGGATGTTTAGCTTGAGAAGCATCGTCTCTCTCTCTCTCTCTCTCTCCCTCTCTCTCTCTCACTGCGCTCCGAGCCAGACAACATCTCCTTCTGTCCGGACTCAGAGGGAAGAAGCAGGAGGCCATTAAAGTGCAGAGCAGATCGAGATGGGAAGGCCCTGGCATGAGTGAAAGCAGCTACCTCTCCACTATAGGCTCCAAATCCATTTGGCCTGGTCGACTACATACACGCCCACAGAGAGAGAGAGAGAGAGAGAGAGAGAGAGAGAGAGAGAGAGAGAGAGAGAGAGAGAGAGAGAGAGAGAGAGAGAGAGAGAGAGAGAGAGACTGTGCTGCACGATTTGTGCCTCATCATCATGTCTATAATCTGTCACTCCAAAAAACTGGAGAGAAAGCAGAGACGGGGGAATTTAAAAAAGGACAAAGACAGAAAGTGGGCGTACTCTGACTGAAGAGCGGCACCGCTCCATGATGATTTTTCACAGTCATGGTCTTCATTTTTTAAAAACAATCCTCTGCACAGCCTTGGCTGGCAGGATTTGGGTTCACAGGCAGCACCCGAGCCAGACGGCATCGTTCTCAGGGCTAATGAGTCCGCGGGGTTGTTTGAGTGCTGGATTGAGACCGAACTGCTGAGAAAACAAAAATGGCAGCTTTCCTTTCTAAAACCCTGAAGCTGGACAGCGAGGGTTATCAAATATTAAACACCTCTGTGTGTGGTCAATCATAAACCTCTTCTCTGTCAGAGCAGAGGAACATGAATGCAAAGTGTGTTCGGGAAGAACAGAAATAGCTTCATTACAAAGAAGAAGACAATATAACAAGTGAAATACGATAGAAACATGTGAGATGAGTCAAAATGCCTGAGAGATATTTATTTGAGTGTTTTTATAATCAATAAAAAATTAAATCTGATTTTCTGTTATCATTTTTCCTGTCATATATCATACTGTACACAATATATATTTGCGTTGGTTACATAAATCAGGATATTTCTATGCACAAGCTTGGATTCACTTCATTGACGAGTCTGTGTTTTCATAAAGATTCCAATGATCGTTGGGTTTATAAATAGCTAGAAAGACGACAGAACCTAAAGTGACATCTTCAAATGTTTTGGTTTGTTAACGCAAATATCCAAAGGAATTTAGTCAAGGAAGATAATTATTAGTCTACAAAAAACTAAATAATAATAACATTGGAGAACCTGGAACCACAGGACTTTTACATCATCTCTTAAACAGTGTCATTTACGTCATGTTTTTAGCATAAATATCCTTGGTGTAAATGACACAGTTTCGAGCCAAAATTAGAAAATCGGGCTTACAGACACTTGATGACACCACAGGAGCAGTATGGAGACATTTTGAGTTTTCTTTCTGTGGTTTTTCGACGTTTGGAGAAGTGGTCACCATTTACTTCTGTACTGGTGTACTGATTTGACTGCAACACTATTTACCCCTGCAACTCCAAAAGTGATTGTGGACTCACCCACCCCTCCATCGCCTTATGAGTAGATAATGAGGTAAACAACATATTTTGGGGTGACCTATCCCTTTAACTATCAAAATGGCTCTAAAAGAATCTCCTTTACATGAACTAATCTGTTGATGAACTTGGTTTTGCCGGACAGGGACCCTCACTGAGACACAGGCCCACTGCCAGCTGCTCTACGGGGATGTGAGGGTGCTGGGTGGAGGCACATGCGTCCTGAGGTGACTTATGGATTCAGATACAGTGGATATGAGGACCATCAGGATTCAGAGAGAGAGAGAGAGAGAAAGAGAGAGAGAACAGGACTTACTCGAAGGCGAAGAAGAGGGAGCAGGTCCCAACGATGAGGAACAGGGTCAGGTAGAAGACTCCTTTCTGCCGGGCCATCATCACCCGGCCGTCGCAGCAGAACGTGTTCTTCCCCGGGAGCTTCTCCCATTTTCGCACCTTTCGCGTGATCATCACCGCCGACATGGTGTCCTCTCGTCGGATCCGATCTCTGGGTGAACGTCAGCTGTTAAACTGTAGAGAAACAACAACAACAACACAAATCAGACAATGAGGGTGAACAGGGATCGGGTGTATCATTAGAAACACAATCCACAGCGCTGTGTTGCGCACAGATAGAAAAAGCAAGCAGGGCACTCACTGAGTGGTGTGACAGATTTCTGCACGGGAGGACCGACCAGCATGTTCCTTCCTCAAGTGTCGCAGTCACATCATCAGTGTCTCCGAATCCATATTATTCCCAGTTTCCAGCTTTTACCGCAGCATGTCATCCCCAGTGTGGAGCTCCCACGCTGCTCAAACAATCCGTTTCCCCCCCACACGCACCGTCCACACGGGGTCACACGGGATTATTATCAAGGATTATTATTGAATATTGATCAGGAGGAATTCACCCAAACGCGTGAGGAAGACGCAGAAGAAGGAGCCTGAGAATCCGGCGGATCGGACCTTGACCGGTTGACATTCATATCATATCTGGTTGAATCATAAACGATGGTTCGCTCCGGCCGCTTCTCGTTCCTCGGGAATCACACTACGACCCGGACGCCGTCAAATAAATAGTAATAATCAGGAATAACCGCGGTTCGAGCGGAGGAGGAACGTGGATGTGTCAGATGAGCAGGTTTTTCTTCTCCTCCTCTCTCTCTCCCTCCCGCAGGATCCAGCTCCTCCGTCAATGGCAGCAGGAAACACGCCTAGATTGAAACGTCCAACCTTAAAGGGGCAGGACAGGTGAAAAGAGAGGAACAAAGGAGCCACATCTCGGCTCCGCTCACGTCATGTTCTTATCTTAAAGATGCTGGAGATACTGGAGCCTCTGTGTGACCCGAGGAAGAGGCTGTGAGGAAGAGGATTCACGATTTGAATCCCTCTGCTCTTCCTCCATGTGTCATCTTCAGGCGCCACAGGGGAACACTGCAGAGGAAAATCACTGGATCACTTTACTTTTCTACTTTATAATTTTTCAGTTCATTTTTGCACAGCTGTACATTTGCTTTTGTATATTTGTCATGTAAACATTATTAACTATGTATATTTTTCTGATACTTTTAAGGTTACATATTTTTCTGTATCTATTTTGAAGATTACATATTTTTAATAGATATATATTTTGTATTGTTTTGTGTATTATGCATGTTTTTGTAGGTAAATATACAAACGGTAGCACCTGAATATTCAGTATCTTTTTTCTTAATCCCAGCAGAAATACAGATTTGACATTCTCACTTCTCATAATCTACAGTTTGTCATATGATGAATATTAACATGTGAAAATAAACTCGCATCTGAGGTAAACCATCAAGTTGGTTAGTTATACAACACAACACAACAATGTGACACAAATAAACATGAGAAATTTGGAGGTTTGATAACAGTTTGTGATGCTATCCTAGTGGTCAGGGTACTTAATACATACTGTATTTCTAAATTGAAATAATTGTTGAACAGAAGATTATATTTATTGATCTTTTCTTGACAATATCTGGTCCAACTCCATTGTTTAGAAACACTGCAGTCATCTTATGCATTTGTGTAACTGTTGTGACTTTAAAGTCTGCAGGAGCTTTTGATTTAAAGTCTGTGTGGTTATGTATGCATGGCCAGTAATAAAAACAGCACTTATATCGACCGGACAAGATGTATAATGGTCCCTCTAAGTCTTTTTGAGTACTGGCATGCATAAAGTGTTACTCTATAGTTCAGTATTGGCTCAACTCAGATGTGTGGCCATTAAAGCCTCCTTGTTTCTACACAGATGAGGGGAGATGGCACTTTATGAGATGCATGTGGTCGGGCCGGACGCTGAACAACCCAAAATGAACCAAACATCCTCACTCTCAGTCCGTCCTTGAGTTATTAATCTGAGGTGGAAAAAATGCTCTGGAACCTCATCAGTCGGGAGCCCTGCTGTTTTATACCCGGTCCAGAGGAGGACATTATTTATACATGACCTCTCAGGTGCCGCTTTGATGAACCTGCCAAGGCAGCTTCAAATGAACTCATGGCTGCAGACAACTTCAAAAAGTCATTATCAAATTCTGGTGCCACTTTTCATCACAGTGGAGAAAACCGGAAGAAGGATGTTTTATCTCGGGGTGAGAGGAAAAACTTCAGGATGTGACCGGTCTAATGTGTCTGAAAGCAAACAGATGGATAACTTCATCCCCAGTGGTTTCACACATGAAATACACAAAAACACAGCTCAGCATTCCACTAACAACGGAGAGACAACAAGGAAGAGACAAAAATGCCATCAAATCATTGTAAAACGAATAAAAATGTACACTATATTATCTACAATTCACTGTGTCCAGGCTGTGAGAGTTATATAATAATACTGTGGGTATTAGTCCAACTGAAGTTTGTCAAATCTCTTGTTCTAAATCTGAAACTGCTCCTATAAAAAAAAAAAAGTACTCTTAAAATGAAGGTGCTACTGGCTTTGATTTACCCTCATGATGTCATCAGGGGTATTCGGATCAAACCTGTCAACTGAGTTCATGCACATCTTCCTCCATTTAATATTAATTATTAAAAGGAAAAGCTAATTTTAAAGCACTGACAGGACACTTCTGACAATAGTCTCTGCCTTCATTTAACTATTTCTGATTCAAGTTGACCTTATTCACTGTGACTCACCGCCCTGACTTTTGTCTCCATCTGTTGACATCAGTTGGAAACTGGTCCAAACCAAACTGATGCTTTTCTACAAATTTAGCCCGAAACTGTCCATCACCGATTGAAATGTGGCACAAATTCAGTCTTAGCTATTATCGTGACAATTAGGGCCCGATGTCTCATGATCAGAGTCCAAGCATGAACAGCTCTATGTGTCAATATTTCCTCAGTCATTATTTATTTTTGCATGCAGCCCTTCAAAATGCATTTGCTCTGGCCCGCTCAGTGCTGCTTGGCAGTCCTAGAAATGTTAAAAATTAACATTTTATATATATATTTTTTTTTTTCAAGCAAGTGAATAGGCTTCTATAGGGCTTTAACGTGCTCAAATGCTCACCTCCTGCGCAGAAGTGGACTGCGCAGGATTTATTTAATTTATTTAATTTATTTAATTTATTTAATTTATTTAATTTATCTACATAGTGTAATATATTTTGCAATGAATAGGTGGTTGCACATATTTATTTTTTTACAATTTGTTCTCTTTTCCCACTCAAATATGTATCATATGATATAACGCCACTGTTTAATTTAACATAAGTCCGCAGCGGGAAATCTTTAATCAACAAAATCACGAACAATCCGCCGTTTGTCGTTACAATAAAGTTCGATGGGTTCAAATGTCCGTCGCGTTTAATGATCCGACTGGAAACACGTTCTTGTTTATGGTTATGGAGCAGCTACGATCCCTGCAGCTGATTCGTCGCTCCTGATCCTATGAAACCGAAACCCAGAGGAGTCCGATGTGTGCTTGTAAATGGACGGTTCGCCGTGCCTTCGTGTGTCTCAGTGTCACACACAACAGTTCAGGTAGATATTTATTGAGGGATTCGACTCTTTAAGCTAAGTTAGGTGCTAGTCACCATGGGAACCTTTGCACAGAGACAGTGTTTTGATTCATATTTTAGTGTAAAAACAATATATATATGTTAAGGTCCAGTGTGTAATATTTAGATGAAAGGGATCTATTGGTAGAAACTGAATACAAAATAATCCTATCGCTGTTTTCACTAGTGTGTTATCATGTAAATTGTTCAAGTTGTTGTTTTCTTTACCCTAGAATGAGTCTTTTATATTTAAATACTCATATTTACATCAGGAGTGGGTCCTCTCTAAGGCGGCTGCCATGTTTTTTACAGTAGCCCAGACTGGACAACTAAACCCTTTTGAGTTGTTATGACAACTGAAGGCTACCACAGGCTCTCTCTCATGTTTGAAAGGGGAGGGTGAGGTGTGTGTGTGTAGGGGGGGGGGGACTTGTGGTGGATGGGTTAGGGTTCACATGTTTATAAGACATAAAACTTCACAGCTCCACCTAATCTTTAAAATTAATATTTTTTGACAGGAGGTGTCTCCAGTCCATAGGAGCTCTAGATCTGAGGATGCGTCTGTTGAAAGACTCAGATGGAACCGTCCTCTTACCCATATCCCCTTCCTGTGTGTCACAGCTGGATCTGCACTCTCTCAGAAGCATGGTGGCCTCAGACAGCTTGTGTGAACTAGTCTGGAGACAGGTAAATAAAAAAGTGTTGGAGTTGAAATACTGTTTGCAACAGACAGAATTACACTGTCGTCCAGGTCCTTGTTTATGTCTCCTGTTGTCTATGTTCTCCGCAGGTAAATAAAGAGAAGGGAAAGACGAGTGGAGGTCAACTCGAACAAATCCTCCAGGATCTGCTGGAGTCTTATGGTGAAAGATGGACAGAGGAGATGAGGGCGGACCTCCCTCGCAGCTTCCAGAGGCACGGAGACCTGGTCCTGCTGGGGGACGGCTGTTTCTCCCTCCATCTGTGGAAGAAAATGGGTACAGTCCCACAATGTACCACACCTTTGTTTAGTTCTATATCTATACTGTCTAATCACATGGCTGTAGTGAAATGCATATGATCATGATAACGCAGGTCAGGAGCTTAAGTTAATGTTCACGTCACAGATCAGGATGTGGGAAAAAGGGGATTTCAGTGATTATGGCAGGATTGATGGTGACAGAGGAGCTGGTCTGAGTGTTTTCTGAAGCTGCTGATTTCACAACAGTCCAGGATGGTGAGAAAAACATAACACATCCTGTCAGCCAAGAACTGAAAGTTGAGGCTGCAGTGGAGACACAAACTCTGGAGAGTTGAAAGTTGTAAAAACACAGTCCAGGTCTACAGTCCAGGCTGCTCATTGTGGTGTGATGTTGTGGGGAATATTTTCTTGGCAAATTTTGGGCCCTGTAATGCCGACATATCGTGGTTAAAATACCAAAGGCTATCTTGGTATTGTTGCTGACCATATGCATCCATTTGTGGCCACAATATATAAATATATATATATGAGGTCAGAGTACTCCAGTGGTCTACAAGTCACCAGATCATTATCCAGTAGAACACACAATGTGCTGCTGAAAAATCTGCAGGTGTAAATATTGTCAACGTGGAGCAGAATCTTAAACAAATGTTCACAACCTATTTTGGAATCGAGGAAAAAAAGAAGTGAGGCCCTACCCAGTGAGCTGTTTCAAACAAAGCTCTTGGTGGGTGTAGGTTTCCAAAAGAATTAATTTGGGACATGTATTAATTTCCTCCTACTTGTTTAGATGGACGGCTGTGGAGAGCAGTGGCCGAAGGTCTGGGGGCAACGCGTTTGGCAAAGATCAGTCGAATTTCCAGTGATGGATTTAGGTCTCCGGCGGTGACGATGCTGCTGGGAGAGCACAGCTGGGTCAAACATGTGGACAATGGTATCAGGTAGGTGTCGGGAGTAATCGGTCTTGCACACCGGCTAATACCTGTGTGAAACTCATAACGTCCTCTTCACCTTTGTCTCAGGTATGAGTTCGATGTCACCAAATCTATGTTTTCAGCCGGAAACATAACGGAGAAGCTGCGCGTGGCTGGATTTGACTGCACAGGAGAGACGGTGGTGGATTTATATGCAGGTAGTTAAACAGCATCATGTGGATATTTTGAAATTTGTCTTTGGTCCAGGTTTAATAATAATTGTCAACTATGTTGCTTTTATTGCATCTCGTAATTAAAGAAATCCTGAAATCATTGTCAGGTATCGGATACTTCACTCTCCCACTACTGGTCCATGCTGGGGCCAGCCATGTTCACGCGTGCGAGTGGAACCCTGATGCTGTTGAAGCTTTACAGAAAAACCTGGAGGCCAACGAGGTGTCTGACCGCTGCACAATCCACCGAGGAGACAACCGAGAGGTAACATGTGCCTCTGCTACATGTGTTGTTTGACACACAAAAAAACATTAGCTGTGTCTGAGTGGAAGTGTTGACTTACGCTCTCTAGTGGTTGAAAAGGGAACCAGAGATACATTTGGACTCTCATGTCAACTGATCAATGAAAAATGATTATGGATATAAATATTGTAGCTGCAATCGAAATTGTATGTTTACAGGGGGATGAGCACTGGATCACACTGTCACAAAAAAGTGTTGTAACAGGAACTGCAGCCACATTTTGTCAGTTGAGAAATGTTGTTACAACACAACGATGATGAGATTGTTTTAACAAATTAATTTTATTTCAAAACTAAGTTCAACTTGTTTCAAAAGTGAAGTGTCGTAAATTCAGCTAATGGAACTTTCTAACAGGGTCATATACCATGATGGCATGCTATCATCTTAAGTTACTTGATTCAGAAATTTCAGGCTTTGTAAGTGCTATTTCATGTTTTGGGGTTATTTCTCCCCCTCCTTGGAATGATCTTTGACCTATGGGATAGTATCTGACCAGCTAAGGGAGGGGCAAAGATCTAGCAGGTGACTTCAACTTGAAGTTACTAAAAACATGTCCAAATTTAGGCATAGACCCTATGTGCTACGTCATTTGATCTATAGTTTTGTTTGGAACACCTCCTCTTTAAAAGGTCTTGCCTTGCAGAGGCGAGCCAGATCTTCACTATCTGGCCTGTGTGATTTCTCCGGGCATACCATGGTGTCCGTCTGACCTGTATACTCTTGTGTAATAAATATTATACTTGAGTCCTTTGAGAATTCATTCAACACCGACTTCGACAAGACTCTGCTGCCTGAAAGATTACGACAGATGTTCAACAACTAGAAATATTCTCCCCAAGTGGCACACTCATTGCTGGTAACATATAACATAAACTCCTCATATTTGTGATGAAAATGAAAAATCTTGATATTTAATATAAAATGAAATATTCAGTGAGCAATACAGTGTGAAGGAGTTTTGTTATTTAGTTTTCATTCAAGTGTTACGGCCTATCCTTATGATTATCATAACTGGTTTTAACTATACCAGCCAATCCTGACATGTCCCAAACTGTACTTTTCAACCCTATGAAAGCTATTTTGTCCACATTTAAAGATATTGGGTAAAATCCTAAGGATTTGTATCTTTCAAAAGGAGTATTTTGTGTCAATAGTGCATACTGTTGTACACAGAGGCAAAACAAAGACTAATCTGCATCAGTACGGGAATAAAAAACTGGCTTTTCATCTGTCTCTCATTTCTCCAGCTCCGGCTGTGTGACATTGCTGACCGCGTCAACCTGGGTCTCATACCGAGCTCGGAGGACGGCTGGCCTGTCGCCTGTCGCCTGCTGAAGAGGACCACAGGTGGCATTTTGCACATTCACCAGAACGTCACCTCACCATTACCGACCACTGAGGCCATTCCAGCAATCGATGATGCCGCCCACAGGGTTTCTGGGAAGAAGGCCGACAGAGAGGCGTGGCAGGCCTGGGCTGAGGATACAGCTAACCTCATTGCTTCTCTTCTGAGGGACATCAGCGGTGTATCCTGGTTCACAAACGTCCAGCACATAGAGCATGTGAAGTCATACGCACCTCATGTCCACCATGTTGTCCTGGACCTGGAGTGCAGACCTGTGTGAGCTGAAGAACACAGATGCATTGAGGACACAGGGACTCTGAACTTTTAATGCACTGAAGTTGCTTTTTTTAGAAGAAGAAATAGGTTGAGGATTCAAAGAGAACAACTCCCGCTTGTTTCTGTGATTACTTTTACTCTGCTGATGCAGTGTTTTTCTAAAGCCTCGGGCAGGTTGAGCATTAATGCAGTTTTTTGGTGCAATTTTAATTACATGGAAGCTGCCCAGCTTTACCCATCCACAGCCTTAACTGCCTCATCTGCCTTATCTGCTGACCGGAGAACTTAACTGGAGCATGAGTAGGTAAAGGTTTAAAGGAAAAACACTCACACACTCGTGAGAATTGGCTACGATGTGAATCATATGATCTGGTCTCTTCACGCATCAGATTTTAACCCAGTTGAACAGCTAAAGCAGATATTGGAATCCAAATAAGGGAAAATCTTCCGGTTGAGCGGCGTTCATCCTTCCAGTAGTGATCTATGCCAATGAGCACTGAGGCTCTGAAAATGACTTGTGGTGGAGTCACATGTTTTTTAAGACAGTTGATGCAGTTTTTCTTGTGTCATCCTTCTGCATCTGCTGTGGGGGAATCAGGAGCTCAATGTAGATCCATATTAGACTGATAGGGTTTGATTTATGAGTGTTATCAGTCTTATGGAAATACAGAGTCTCCAGGAATATCCAGGGCTATGTCTTTTTATAATGTCTGTATATTAGGGCGAGGCAATATGGCAAAAAATGGAAAGATATAGATTTTCCTATCTGTCCATTACGATAATTCTCACTATTAATGTCACTTTATTATTTCTTTTACGTTAAAAGGCTGTTTTTTTGCTCCTGAGTTAATGTTATAGTTTCTTCTTTATGGGCAGAGAATAACACTGTATAAGCATATATATTGTTATATTTCTATTGATGAAAATTATATTGTGATAATTCCTGTTATTGTTGTACTGCTTAGCCTTCTACGTTAGCAACTTGTAAAAGCTTTACAATGACGAGAAGGAACAATGTGGAAGAGAGTAGCTAATTTATAATTTTTGGGGAAGAATATATTTTGGGGTTTGACAAGCACTTAATTTAGACTTTAAGACTGTTGTGACTACAGGTATGGTGGCCCTGACGAGCCAGTCACAAAGGCAAACAAGAAAATACAAATATGATTTGACAAATAAGGACTCCGCCAATAAAGCAAACAATAATCCATGACGGCAAAACACAACAGTAAACGAGCCATCGAGGCAAAACACAACAGAAGGCAAGAAAACAATGATAAATAAGAAAACTATTTGTGTTGTGTTTTTTGATTTGTTGTGTTTTTTTGATGTGTTGTGTCTGCTGGTGTGTGTTCTCCTTTGTGGTTTGCACTTCGGGGCCACCATACATTGATGGAGAAGTGATCCTTGCTGCACTTGTCTGACTTTTGAGGAAAGAGAGAAATAAAAAAAACCTGCACTTCTCTATCTTTGCGTGTTTCCTGAACTCCCAGTGAGTCTCTGCTGAGGCAAACTGGGCTCACACGGGGAAGCACCTGTCATGGAAACTGTGGAAAGGCGCTCCTGACTCAGTGAGTGTGTGTGTTTGTGTGCGTGTGTGTGTCTGCTGCAAACTTTCCTGATCTTCCGGTAGCAGAGAGTCTCTCAGTCAACACAGCAGCAGGAGACGAGAGGAGGGAAGCAGCTGACTCGCACTGGACGAGCGGACACGTTTATTACACAGGTAAAGGAATTAGCTTGTGTTAGCAGTTAGCTCGTTATGCTACTTTTAACCTGTTTGTGTTTAATGTCGCAGTGACGCAAACTGAGTAGCGGTGCGACCACGACTCTAACAACAGGTGTGTGTGGTTGTGGGTGTGTGGGTGTGTGTTTTCTTTAATGCACTAATGTCCTGACTTCGTTTTATTTACGTGTCAAACTTTTAACTTTAACGCAAACTGGTTTCTATAGATACGGCAAAAGTAACGTTAATTATCCGCTGGCTGCGTGACGTCAGGCGACGCGTCGCCAAGTTATTTACACGCGTTAAAAGGGAGTTGCGTGTCTTTGTGTCTCTGCCGACATGTTTGTCAGGATCAAGTTGTGTAAACGTACACAAACCTGTGGTTTTTAAAGTTGCATTCAAACAACAGCATCTGAATCTGAATTGCGACTGACTCATCTCTCATTATTCGAGTTTGATATTCTTGTTTGATTAGTGTTATATAATTACAGATAATGGGGATTATTATATATATAAGTGGTAGTGATAGAAGTTGTCATATTATTAGTTATATTCACTGTTAACCCTCTGGAGGATGTTTTGTTTGTTAATCAAGGAAAGCGTTTAATTTACAAAACGTAAAGACAAAAAAAAACTGTTAAAAGTGCTTATGTGCGACTGTAAATCTGAAATCTACATGAAAGACTGTAAATATACATCATCATAGCTTTACTGGACTATAAGTAGTGTCTATAAGTAGTAGAAGTACAGCTACTAACTGCTTTGTACTTTCTTAAACAGACAAAATAGAAAATTTGACATTTAGATGAGTTTGTGTGGAAAAAAGGAAACTTTTTTCAAATGTGACATAAACCTGGATTACTGCTGAGGAAATTAACCAAAATGAAGCTCAAGCTCAAAGAATTAATGTCACCTACAGTTAACACAAACCGAGACAACTACCTCCACTATGTGACCTCACCTTCTCAGCTCAATGTGCTTTTAAAAAAGAAACACCATTTCCTCTTAAATGCCCTTTATATGTTTTCCAGTTCCAGCTGTATCTCTGGGTCATCTTGAACAGACGCACGCTCCGTTTCCTTAAAGGTTCCTCAGACAAGTAACCCAGCAGGTATTAGTGAACACTTGCTGGAGTTTGTTTGCCTCAGGCATTCAAACAATGAGGAAAAGAAGCTCTCAGTGTGTTTTTTGCGTTTAGAAGTGCAGCTTTCCTTCTAATTAGCTTCTTCACATGCATATTTTCCCTCTCACTTAATTCTCTTTGAGGCTGTTGGAAAATAAATGGAGCATGAAGTTCCAGATGGGAAAGTGACAGATGATAAGCTTAATGTCGGGCTTAAACAAATGCTTGAGCTACTGAACTCCACCCGTCCCTCTGTATCCTTAGAGGGTGGGAACCCAGTTGGTGTTGTTTTTGCCCGTCCCACTCAAAACAACCTTTCACCCGGGCAGAGGCCTTCTGTGGGATTTCTTAAATTCTCTGGCAGCCTGGTTCCTTTCTAGTCATTTATCATTTTTGGAAAACTTTATTCCCTAGATTTTATGACTGATTCCTGACCTCTTGTGATGGAAAACATGTTTCAATGTTTAATGTGCCGTTTACTATAAGTGACTATTTTTGTGTGTGTCTGTGTGTGTGCGAGTGCGTGTGCGTGCGTGCGTGCGTGTGTGTGTGTGTGTGTGTAAAAAAAAATTTGAATACAAGAAGGAACAAAGTTGCTCCATATTGTGTGAAGTGACATTTAGATAGTCAAATGAGGCAACTCCAGCATGGCGGAGTGGGGCTCCCACATTGGCGGCTGAGGCCTCACACAATGGTGGCCAACAGGAAGAGGGAGAGGTTGCTCACTCATCTGCCAGGCGCTTGATAAAGACCTTGCAGCTCTCTCTGCACTTGTATCCCTGCACGGCATCAAGTCACGGCTAAGACTTTCTTGTATTTGCTGCAGTTATTGTCATTATAGCAACACGTCAGACAGTTCTCACACACACCAGTGTACACAACTGGCCAAAGCTCTGCGTGTCTTCCATGGAATCATAAGAAAACAGGCTCTGCCTTAGTTAAGTCAAGAGTCCTTCTCACCTCTGTCATCTGTTTTTATGTTAACGTTCAGTTTTTAAAATGCAGTTCGTTTTGGTATGAATTCCAACTTTTCTTGCAGTGACACAGTCAAGAGTAAATTCCCGTCTGAGTCCACTGCTGACGTTGTGTTTGTCTCCAGGGGATCTTCTCGATGCGGCCGTCAGTTAGCTGGCGCTGAGGGTTTGTTGTGGAAGGCACGATGCCCCAGGCGGCTGACATGATCAGCCTCAGCTTCCTGTCTGACTCCGAGCGGGAGCGGATCCTGGAGGTGCTGCAGCGGGACGAGGAGCTGAGGCAGGGGGAGGAGCAGCGTGTGCGGTGAGAAGAGAACATTTTCCTCTTAATTGGGCACAATTGGGCAACTTGCTTTACTTTTTTCTTCATGAGAGTTAAGGTATCGCGAGTGTCGTTGCTTCAGAAAAAACTTAAACTTCATTGACGTGACAGTATCTCAATATCCAGTCGGCAAAGAGGAAGTCAATGATTAACAAGTTCATTATAATAAATACACATTAAGTGAATATAAATATGTGGAAATGCAAGTCTGCCAGCAGTTCCTCTTTTATTTGGTTGAGCTGCAGGTGGTTCAGCTCACACAACCCATAATACTCTCCACTACCCTCATATTTTTATGGGGAACGTAAGCTGAATGGTGTTAAAGGCACCAGCACAGTAGAGCCCAAGTTCAGCCAAATACAAATTTATACTGGTGCTCATATAGTGGACAACAAATATATCTTCTCTTAATATTCACATTTTTGTGTGGCCAGCCGTGTGCACAATATCTGGAGTTAAGGCTGGACCACAATTCAGTATAATCATTGATTGCATGGTCATCATGATGTGAAATTTATTAGTAATGTCAAGCTCCTCTCTTTGCTCTCAAAACAAACTCAATTCGTGGAGGTTGTAAACATGTCTATTAGTTTCTGCTTCACATGAGTTCATCACATCAGCTTCACATTCCACATCAAATGTGTGTTCTGTTGGACTCAGGTGTGGCTGTTTCTTAATTGATTGATTAGGTTTATGCAACAGAACCACTTGATAACTTTGTGACGGAACACAAAACCCATTATAATAATGGAAGTAGCCTTTAGAAGACGGTCACAAATGGATGCACTTGGCTACTCATGTTCGTCTGTTGACACCTGGCATTGAAATGCCCCTGTGACCACATCTGTGCTCTATATGCAAATACACACATCCCAAAAAAAATTCTGTTTATGAAACCTCACTCTGTTTTTACCCTGTCTGAGTTTACAGATGTGTCCATTGTCAATGTGTTTGTGTGGCTGCATAGTATCTGCATCATTTCATGCAGGTGTACAGGTTCCTCACATCAAAGTGAAACTCAGTCTCACTGGTCAAACCAAGTCCTTGGTTTAGACATATTTTTTAACACCAAATCTAACATGTAACATTTCCCCCTGGTGAGAAGATGAAGTGTACAGTGTGTTTCTGTGTCTGGTAATGCTTGATTCACCTGTTGTATATACGTAACCCAAAACTCACTGGATGATGTCATGATTGTCACAGGAAGTTGAAGACAGAGTTGCTGGACGTGAAGAGGAAAGGGGCCAAACGTGGCAGTGGAAAATACAGTCAGCGTATTTGTGGCCGATGCCTGGAGCCTCTGAGTCGACTGACTTTTTTCTCCACTCAGTGCAAGACGTGTAATCACCACGTGTGCAGCAACTGCCGAACGACCCTCCCCAATGGATCCTGGCTGTGCTCTGTGTGCGCCAAAGAATCGTGAGACACCATTTTCTACTTGCTGCTCCTCAGACCCCCCCCCCCCCTCCTCTCCTCCTATGACTAGATTCCTGGTTTGTTTATCTTGTGCACACACATGGTTTGTTGGTCTCACTGTGGTTTCGCACTATTCCAAACAAGGATGTGAATGACACCGGATTGAAATAGTCACAAACAAAAAAAAGTTGTAAGGAGAGAAATGTATTTTATAGAATATTTGATACGGTTGTTTCTATTATTTTGTCCTACATAATTATACAAATGAGAAAAGAGTAAATGATAGGAATGCCTCTCTGTATAATGTAATGAGATGAATGGAGATTTTAAAATATTTGGCAGCCTTTAACAATCCCAAATGTATCTGTCACTATATCAACATGTCAGTAATGTTAATAACAGTAATGCTCAGCATGTTGAAACACACTGATGAGCTCACAGTGTGTGGGGTAAACATTAACTCCAGTGGCATTCAGTTGTTGAATGTATGTTCATCCAGTTTCCTTTAAACCTTTAAAATGTGTTTGTTTCTTCCAGGGATCTGAAGAAAAGGACGGGTGACTGGTTTTACGATCAGAGGGTCAACCGGTTCTCTGAAACGCCAGGACACAACCTGGTGAAGGTCTCGCTCAAAAAGAAACCCCTGTGTGAGTACAGGAAGAGGAAGTGGGTATCAACGGTCCAACTAGGAATGTAAACAGCTTTCAGCCGAGCCCACGGTCACAGATATCTTTAGTTCAAGAGTGGAAGGAGAGAGATGTTGAAAAATGCATTACCATGAGAGCATTGTGTTTGACTGGTATGTGTGTGTGTGGTTTTATTCTGTGTTAAAGTGAAGAAGCGTGAGACGACCGGAGAACAGCTGCTGAGAAATACAGAAATTAACCCAGATCCTACCTTTCCCGTGCCTCTGCCCAGGCAGAAAAATCCAACGGACAACAAAGGGTTTGTCCTCATTCTTTAGTTTTATCAGTATTAAAAAAATTAAGATATTTCTGAAACACTTCTCATCATTTTGTCAAATGTTCTCTGTCAGACATTCAAACAAGAATTCAGGTGCTTCGAAGGAATCGTTTGAATCCAAGGAGGACATTGCGTCAAAGTTGACGTGCAGTGATACAGAGTCTGCAGAAAATGCCAGTTTGAGCAGCAATAAAACTGAGCCTGAGTCCGGCCGTATGACCCCTGAGCAGCCAAGGTAAACTAATCTACAGTTATTCTGAAATGAACAAACACTGCTAACCAACTTCAAACAACGTGTGAGGTGAAGATAATGCAGAGATTAGCCTCCCCCCCACGGCTGGTCTCAGTCCGGCCTGCTCCAGTGTAGGACTGGAAACCTTTAGTCTCTACTCTAATCATTTGAAATACGGTAAGGTTGATGACTAAACAAGTTACATTTTAAATTTATATATAATGCTTTCAATTATCAAATGATTTGCAGAGTAACAACAATACTTTTTTACACATTATTAATATTGGCTTGGAATTCTAAATGTCATAGTTTCCATTAAAAGGTGTTGTATTTGATGATGTTGAAAATGTTGAATCTTTTATTGAAGTTCTAATAAAAAAATCTGCAATATCAGTGGCCAAAAATATAAGTCATTTATTTAAAATGATGTCCTGTCATCTGATATTAATGATATCAACAAGCATAATTATTAAATAGACTCCACATATGATTTAAAGATATGCTGCGATTTCCAAATATTATAATGTGAATGAGGGGTGACATCTACGCTGTAAAGTTAAAGGCTGCCTGTTTTAACTGTTTTTGATTTAACTGTATTTGATTTTACCGTATGTTGTCAACAAGGAAAGGGAAGCAGTCTCTCCAGTCCAGTCCAACAGGCTCCACTGTTTCCAGTCTGACCATCCCAGTCAAAACACATGTCATCACCGTCGACACCAACACAGAAGAGAACACCGTGAGATGCTTTTAAATTAACGTGCTCTCAAATTATTGTATCTTTTTTCTCTTCTGACTGTGTCTCCCATTTTTCTGTCCCCACAGGCCCCAGAAGTAAAACCCGTCAGTCCGAGCCCGGAGTTGGACGTTGACAGACTTTTCAAGAAGAGCCTCAAACGAGGCTCTATTCCTCCTGGTTAGTATCTTCATCTCACCATGTGCAGTGCAGTTGATTTTATTCCTGAATCAAATGACAAACAACGTCTCTATACATGTGTAAAACTCACTGTCTTCACATTTAGAGTCCGTGTCGACAATCGACTTGCGCGAAGCAATCGAGGCACCTGACGCCTCGATGGGCAACAGGAGTCGCTCTGTACCAGGCTTAGAAGTTAAGGTGAGTTGTTTACTGAAAGCATATCTAGATTTTGATATTCTTATGCACTGCTTTTATATATTACATTAAAAGTTAATGTCTGGCATTTAGTTAAACATTGGCCTCGGTTATTCTTTCTTTTGTGAAAGAACCAGAATGAAAAACCTCAGTGTAGGGACACAAAACTGATCCTTGCGTGTTTAACATTTACAACCTCTCCGACACCACAACTTCTGAAGGATATTTGTGTTCAGATATTTGCAGGATTGTAATTATTGTTCTGGCAGTTACCTTATCATTACAATGACAGTAAATGAATGTATGTGTTTTGAATGTACTTGCATACTTTATTGTATTTCTTTTATTTATATTTAACATTTCAATTGATTCATGGAATGGACTCTGCAAGAAAAGACCAATACAGTTAAAAGTGAGCAAAACAAACCAACTACAGAAAGATTCTTATTAAAACGTTTTGTAGACACATTTATTCGTGGTCCACTGAGGCTTGTGCACTTGTTGAAATTCTCTGGATGAGGAGAGAAACCCTCAAACTTGGCCTTTACATTTGATGTTTCATATATCTCAACATTTTCCAACTATTTCACCACATGTCCACATGTCCACGAAAACAGTTGACTAAATTTCCATTCATGATAAACTAATAAAAAATAGGAGAAAAGGTCAAATATCCTGGGAAATGTTGCATTTTACATTATTTTCACAACTTAAGTTCCTCAAATATGTGAGTGACCGTTCAAATATGAATCACTGCAGCTGTTTTTTGGGGGGTTTAGAGATCAGCGATGCTTTCTATCCAGCTTGTGGTAAGCGGTTGTATGAGCTTCATTGGTTTGCATGTGTGGTTTTGTTCCACTATCTCCCAGTGGGTGCTGAATTCTCCACTTACTATTACTAGTTAAGTGTGATGAAGCGTATGATGAGGCCCAGTGGAAGTTAATCATCCAAAAATACTCAACTGTAACTTTGGAATTTCACATTGACCTGTATCAAAATGTATGAGTGGATGAGTAGAGTTCTAGAGGTTTAAAAAAAAAACTGAATAATGTATAAAGGACTATTATATGAATATTAAAACAGAGTATTAAAACAAGGAGACTGTTGTAAAAGACAACAATTGGTGGTAAATTACCAGATACATTTCTGGTAATCCATTATCTTAGATGTCGTAGAATCCTGGGTAAAACTAGTCCCACTGTGTGTGTATAATTTTAAATGTCCGTTATCTCACCACAGGAAGCTGAAGAGGAAGATGAAGATATTGACAGCCTGGTCAGCTTTCACAAAAGGTCAATGGCGTCCAGCTCCTCCAGCCTGCACAGCTCAAAGGTGAAGCATTGACGTTTCTCCCAGCTCTCGTTTACTCGACTGAAGGCTCCTTGAGGAAAAACCATTTCAGACCAAAGCTGATGTTGGATCATCTGAATGAGCATCTACAGGCTCAGGGAACTTCCAGCACATAAGAAAGTGTGAAATCGATGTGTACAGTCGACCAACATGTCTCCACAGTAATTAAAGCTGAGGCCAGGATGACTCCTGTTGTCACTCTGGATTAAGATATTGACAGAAACCTTCTCTCTGTTTGTCCCTGACTCATTTTCTCCACCCTCCAGTGTCTCTTATGTTACATATCATTTATTTGTTTTATGTGTTATTTCTCTTTGTTCTGCAGCATTAATCATTTAAAACACGTCTGTGCAATCGTAATCTAAATGTCAATATTTCGTGCTAATGAAACAGGAATTCTTCATGATTATCCACGTGTGTGTGTGTGTGTGTGTGTGTGTGTGTGTGTGTGTTTCCACAGAGCGCGCTGGGCAGCACGATGAGTATTTACAGTGAGGCAGGAGACTTTGACAGCGTGGAGGTGAGCGGGAACATCGTCTTCTCTATGAGCTACGACGAAGACAGCCAGAGCCTCCACGTCTTCATCAAGGAGTGCCACGGGCTGGCTTACGCCGATGCCTCACGGCAGCTTTCAAACCCGTAACTATCAAACTTATTGACTTAGCGTGGCTGTTGTGTGAATCTCCGCTTGGCCGAACGCGTCGTTTGGTTAGCACAGTTTGCTCAAGACTCAAAACTCTGCAGCAGCTGTGGCCAAACCCTGACTCTGAGAGAATCTTTTCCACTGAACACACACCCCTCAGTGATGTTAGCAAAGCTTTGATCAGTGTGGAAAAGAGGTGGCCATGTTTACAAAGTCGCGATAATCACGTCCCAGATGTGATTCCTGCGAGATTTCCAAGGGAATTGAATGTCAACAAATATCTTTTCAGCAGCTTTGAATCAGGAAATTTCATCAGAACACGGACGTGGTGCTCAGGAGGAAAAGCAGGTTGACCTACTTGGTTGATTTTTGTCTTTCAGTTATGTCAAGTGCTATCTGCTCCCCGACAAATCTCGCCAGAGCAAAAGGAAGACCACCATCAAGAGAAACACCATCGACCCCGTCTATAAAGAAACACTTAAGGTGGGGGTTTATATCTGGCACCTCTCAAACGGCACCGCAGCTGCTGACCTTATCCTGTTTACTGAATGACACTCCCTGATTAGTGACCTTGCGCCGTGCCTGCTGCAAACAACGACCACACCTACAGGGCCCTTACGATTGATATTGACATTGCAGATTAGAATAACTCTTGTCAAATATTGATTTTTGTCTTGGCCTCTAATGTAGAGTCAGCTTGAATCAAGGGGCAAAGAAAAGGGCTAGATATGCTAGATCCATTTGTAATTTTATATGTTTAGCTTAGTTTCTTCAGGAGAATTTAACTACAACTTCCAATAAACTCTATTCTTGTGTTAATCAATGTTACATGATTTAATTAAAACTCCCTCAGCTCCAGAGCATTATATTATAAACAGTGAGACTTCTCCATCACTGTATCATCTCTGAATCATCCACTCTTCTCCTTCTCCTCCTCCTCCTCCTCCTCCTCCTCCTCCTCCTCCTCCAGTACTCCATTAGCCGCTCTCAGCTGTTCACCCGCTCCATGTTAATATCAGTGTGGCATCACGGTCGCCTCAGCCGCAACGCCTTCCTGGGAGAAGTGGAGATCCCTCTGGACTCCAGAGACCTCGACTCCCCAGACGAGGAGAATGTGGCTCTGATGTCAAAGGTAGAACAGAACTTTGGTTTCTGTCTCATACTATGTGTAAGAGGTGTCCAATGGAGGGGCCCTAGTGTGTTTACAATCCAATGCATTGTGTGTATCTATGTGGTCCACACTATGATGTTGAGGGATTTAGTAATCAGATCCATTTCTCATAATTTAGTGTCCCAAGCAGAACTGACTCATATACTCATTATATTTTTTGATTTGGTAGAAATAAATGGTAAATTTGGTTTAGTATTAATTGTTATGGTTAATGGAATTTTTCCCCACCCTGTACCAGCCTTATGTTTACTGTGTTGTTGTGTGCGATCCTTGTGTGTCCTGATTCTCATGTACTGGTATCAAACAGGCAGCCTCCACTGCACAGACTTCAGCTTTCGCTCAGTATAAAGGAGAGTTGGTGATCTCCTTGAAGTACGTCACACCTAAAAAGCCGGCGACTGAGAAAACCAAAGGTAAAAGTCAGATAAGAAAACTGTGTTTGTTTCTGACTGTCTCATTCGCTCAGCCTCAAATATATCAGAGTGTCTTCTCTTCTTCAGTCAAGAAGAGAGAAGCGGCAACGGAACCCAGGGGAGAACTGCACGTCTTAATCAAAGAGGCAAATAATTTGATGGCAATGCAACCAGGAGGGACATCAGATAGCTTTGTGAAGGGGTTAGTGATCATCTCTCAACTCTCACAACCCCACTCACTGTATTTTCATTAAAGCATTTTTAAACCCACTCTGTGTTTTTGGTTCTCCAGATACTTGTTCCCTACGAAGGGGAAGAGCACAAAGAGGAAGACTCCCGTCGTGAAGAAGAACCTGGACCCCCACTACGACCACACGTTCGTGTACAAGGACCTGGCTCTGGAGCAGCTGAGGGAGATGTGTCTGGAGCTGACTGTGTGGGACAAGGAGGCCATGCTGAGCAATGAGTTCCTAGGAGGGGTCCGCCTCAGCTCGGTTAAAGGTAGGAAACTGAAAGATCTTGTTGACCTAGTGCTCTGGCAGATTAACCGTATCGTATTTGTATTGTGCCACAATAATACACCTTTTGTCCATATAAATATTGAAACTGTTTTATTCTTGCTACTCACGCTGGCTTTGATAAGATCCTTCTCTAACGCAATTTGAGTGTCTTGTGATGGGGACAGAGTTTCTTCTCCTTTCATTAAAAAGAAACTGTATTTAAAGCTGATGATGTTCTTTAAGCAGTCTGACTTAAATCAATGAAGTGCACATGTTCCAAAGTTGCAACTGTTTTAGCTGAAAACTCCCACAAATACAGTGGAACACAAACTTGGGAATATATGTGTGCACAAAACAAGGACTGGATTTTTCTTGAATCATTGACATTAGAAGCACATAAGGAAGTGGTCTTTGAATGACAATATGAAACAGGGGGAATGATCCCAGCAATAAAAGGTTTTGGTTTTGTCTTGAAGAACTGTGAAGCCGGCCTTTAATTCTAGTTCAGTGTTCAGATCCTGTTTTGGAACCAGTGTAGGAACAACTCTTTGACTTTGTTCAGCCCATTACAAAATAACAGTGGAATGAAGGTTGAAAAAAAAGTCTCCATGAAAAGAGAAAGTAACACTTTCTTTCCTAATTTGATTAGTTTTATTACATAAGCTTAAATTGCCTTTACGAGAAGGACATGCTTAATTTTGTTTTACTGCCGAAGCCCCTCCCCAGTGTGACAATTAAGAGCGTTAAAGGAGTTTGGCCTCGTTATTAATAACGGCTAACTCTGCACTAATGCTGCACTTATCTTCACCCCTGCAGGCACTGTAAAAATAAGCAAGGAGGAAGTGGAAATGGACTCGGTCGGCGAGGAGGTCAGTATGTGGGAGAAGATGATGCAGTACCCTGACTCGTGGGCAGAGGGAACTCTTCCACTGCGATCCAGTATGCGGAAGGAGGAGGGCGACTGAGGACGGCAGCGCAGCCCCGGACCTTCAAGGAAAAGAGACTGAAAGAGGAGACGCTGTGACCTCTGAGACGAAAGTGAGATAAATGAGGAATGTGGATTTGTTGTATTTCATCCGACTCATCAGTTTACTGGCCTCCTGAACAACAGACATCTGTTCACACCCCCTCACACACACACACACACACTGCAGACTGGTGCTACTGTAGGGCCAAAGCATACAAAACTGTCTTTAATCCAAGAGCATTGACACAGGCGTTTTATATTTTTTAAATTCAGGCTTCATACATTAAAATCATGCACAGCACTTAGCACAGAGACGGTGTCACAAATGTGTTTCTTTATAGCTGTATACAGAATGTGTGTTGTTGCATTCTACAAATTGTGGTAAGTTTAATCTGCAACATTTTATTTTGCACAAATATTATCAAATAAAATTATATTTATATAAAACGAATAAAGTCTAACTTGAAATTGTTACATTTGTTATTTATCTCAATTATATATGTTCAATATATATGTTTATATATCCTCAAGGTTGCCTTAAAAGTTTTGTCCCCCCCCCCCCCCCAGAGAAACCCAGGACAACAGCTCTGCATTTCACCTCAACACCTGCTGGATGTTCCTGAGTAGTCTTCTGTCGCATTGGTTATTATTCGTGTTAAAGTTCTAGTTAAATAATAGTTTAAATGATTTTAAAGTGGTGGCCTCCATGCCTTCAGCTGATGACTTGATAAAGAGGAAACTGTGCTATCTCTTCAGTGGAGTATAACCATCACATGTAAACAGGAGGAACGGCCTCCTCGTCCTGTTTTTCCCTCCTTCATGTTCCGCTGGCTTCTGGGTGTTTGTCCTTCCTTGTGTCGTTAGAGTTCTACTGATGAGTTTATCCCTGTGGCAACCGGAGGGACTGATTGAGTTAATCGCAGAAGTCTCTGTGGAGCTCGAGCCTCTCGCGCTCCTCCTCGTCCAGCAGGAAGCCGTCGATGTAGGAGAACAGCTCGTCGGACGCCATCGGGGTGATGAAGCGCTCTCGGTCCCGCCCGAGCTTGTCCAGCAGCAACATGCTGAAGTAGGACCTGGAGATTCTGAAAACTTGTCTGCAGGGAAACGTGAGGCAGCACTTATAGGGACAGTCCACCGGTTCATACTGTGATGTTAAAGTGGTTGTAGTTATTAATAAGTAATTGTACCATGAGTTTTATTTATTTAAGTTTTCTTTTGACAGCAAGGACCAAAAATGTCCTTGTTCAGTTACTGACTCATGTCTACTCCTCTCTACATTTCCCAGAGTGCTTAGCACTATACTGAAAGAATGTGCCTGGTGTGCAGCTCTCACTCAGCTGTGGGGTTTGTGTGTCAGTGCAGAGACCGAAGGGAGAAACTCTGGGAGAGATTTTCCAGAGTCTGGAAAAAGTGAGCAGTGCCCCTTACTCAAATTTCACAGTTGCTGGAAAGAAGCTGTATCTTTGCCTCTTGTTAAATGGATCGGTGCCGACATGGTTGTGTCTCCTGTCTGGTGCAGAGTGGATTTTAAAAGTCCCTGATTCTCATAGGAACTGAATCCAGATGTCTGCTGTTGATGTTGATGTGTCGGTTCTGTCAAAATCCCATTACGGTGACCCTGGAATGACTGTGCTACTAACACTGTTAATCTTTACAGTGGAGTTTTTCCTTTTAACCTCAAACTAACAAAGACTCACTTTATGTTAGGAGGCTCCTGACATTTAAATAGAGCGGTGGTTTTCAAGCTGAGGGGGGGGGGGGGAATATGAATCATGTGGGGAAATAAACCAAGAAGAGTTTACTGATGATGTAACGATTTCACTAAAAACTATCATCAGTTGCTTCCTTATCATTATTAATGATTGTGGGAGGGAGGGGTTGATCTTGAACTCTGCCAGAAACTGAGTTAAATGTTCTACTAAATTTACATTTCCCCCCAGAATGTACCATAAACCTCCTGAATGACTAACTGGTGAAGTATCTGACCATTACCTCAATCCCTCGATGACTTCAGAGCCGAGCAGACTTTCTTTAATGCGCCCGGTCTCTCGAGGCGGGGAGTCCAGCAGCTCGATCACCGTCACCTGTCGCAGGTCTAATCCACAGTCGGATTTCTGGTGGAAAACATAGAAATCAGGTGTTTTTTTTGGGTTTCTTGATGTTTGTTTAAACTTCCTCAGAAACTCTCAGCATTGTTGGGAGATGAATGTTAAGTCAACAGCAGGTTCCCTCACTTGAATCATGATGTTCTGCAGTTTGTAGTCGGTGTCAGAGATGTTGGGCGCAGACAAGATCAGCAGCCTCCTCTTCTCATAGAACTGATCCAGAAGAGCTGAAGCTGTTTTCACATCCGATTTAATCTCCATCGCTACGAACACACAATGAAATCCTGTATTTAAACCTTAGTATACACACCAAGAATACTGTTGTGTATCGTTTATGTCAGTGGTAGAAAGTAAATCAACTTTAAGGTTTTATACGTCTACGATTCAGAGGGAAATATTTAAGTTTTTACACCACTACATTTGTTTCATAGCTAAATACTGTTAACACTTAACTTTTTCAAATGCAGATTGATTGATTGATTGTAGTGGTGTATCGTATTTTCCCTTTGCTGCACTAATAGCAGTGTTGCATGTTAAAGGACCTGAGTGCTTCTTCCACCAATCGTACACACACAGTATTAGCATTGTTACACACCAACACACTCGGCTGGATTTCCGTCCCAGTTGCGGCTGAACTTGCAGACGCGACTCCGCACCCCCCTCAGCTCATACCCTCCGTCGCAGCTGTATTCACATGTTGCACCGTAGTTATTCCCGTCGGAGGAACAGGTGAGGTAACCATGCAGGGGTGCAGGAAGTACTGTACATCGTCTCACTGGGAGGAGAACATCATGGTCACAAAACAAAGATCCAACTGACATCCTGCAAGTTATAAAGCTGCCTCCAGTTTATCTGTTGGGTTTAAATTGGTACGGCAGCAAATCACAGTATCATATTATCTCAAGGCTTTTTTTCCATGAACTGTCTCATGAGTTTCAAGGTTTGTGATCTCACCCTCAACTCGGACAAGGAACTTGCAGGCGGCTCTGTTCCTGGCTTGATCGAACACTTTGTAGCGGATAACACTCACTCCTTCTTTAAAGTCAGAGCCCGACACCTGGTCCACTAATATTACTCTGCAGAGACACAAGTGAAGACCAAAAGGTTCAACTCCATTTTAAACGAGAGACGGAGATAAAAGGAACTTAGTGACCTACTCAAGGGATTTATCAGCGGTATCTTTGGCAGTGGGGGGGTCCCAGGTGACCCTGGCAGTGAGTTTCCCCGGATCAGCGACCTTGAGTCTGGACGGAGGACACTTGATCTTCGGGGGATCGGTATCTGATAGGAACAGTTTGAAAGGGAAGAATAACACTGGAGATATTAGAGGAAGGAAATTGGAACACATGGAAGCTCAGAGCAGCCTGTGAAGAGACATCAGAGAACAGGTTGAATAGAATAGAGAGAACAGAGGAGCAGGAAATAGGCTTGTTATTATGAGAGTGGACACTGGGACGTGCAGCTTGTGAAGGACTGATGGGAAACTGCACAGCAAAGCACATGGACTCAATTTAGGTCCATGTTATGACGGCGAGTTAAAACACAAGTCGACCGTTTGACAAAATATTCACACAGAGTTTCACGTGCACAGTAGCGGTGTCGTACCTATACAGTCCGGTTGCCCCCCGCTCCACGACCCCCCGTGCTGACAGGTGCGTGAGTACTCCCCCTGGATCCGATAGCCGGGGTCGCAGGTGAATTCACACCTGGAGTCCACCACAAAGCCCTGAGTGCAGGAGTATCTGCCTTGTGGGATGAGGGGCAGCACGTGGCAACGCATTTCTGAAGAAGAGCAGAAGTCAAAACTGTCAGTGAATCGGGGGGGGGGGGGGGGGTGAGGCTGCGTCAACAAATCCCATAAAAGAACAAAATCAACAATGTGTGGGTCCAACTCTATACTTCCAACTTCCCCTGTTTCAACCACACACCCTAAGAAATACAAAAAATCTAACTGCTATGTTTTGGCCAAGTAATGCCCAAAGTAAAAAACCCAAGAAAAATGTGGGAGATACTTTCAATGTAAAATAACAGCCATATACTTTATTTGTGGTATGTGCTTAATCTGTAATTTTATGGTTTTTAAATGTTACAGTATTCTGTTCTCTGCAGGTTACATTTTAGCATTCTTTGACCTGATTTTCTTTTACAGTGCAGGTCCAAGTCATTCCTACTGAGGATGTAAATCTTTATCAACTAGAATTTAATATAAAATGTTTCTAAAAGGATAGATACTTCCTAATTTCCTGGCCACTGTAGGTTTGACCAGATGTTACATAACCCATGTGATGCAGTTGTTATGTCTTTCCTCAAGGCAATGGTGGTAGATGCAGTGACACAATGTGGCTCACAGATGCCTTTATAATGGAGTTTTAGCATTAATGGAGTTCCATGGTGCAGAGCAATAAACTTTAATAGGCTTTGAAACCACAGACAGTTCTTCAGCAGCCTCACTTCACTGTTGCTTTTGGTCTTTACGTTTTGTGATGATAACAAAACACAAAACATCCCATAATGTGTCCCCATGTGTGAAGGTGAGGTCTCCACATACTGCGGCAGTAGGCGGTCCCCGACCAGCGGCGGCTGGCGAGGCACTGGAGGGAGCTCCTCCCCACCAGCCTGTAGCCCCGGTCGCAGCTCATCTCACAGCGGGTGCCCAGCGTGCTCCTGTAGGCGGGGCCCCGAGGAGAGTGGCAGGTCACCTCCCCATTGGTCAGACCCGGAGAATGGCACCAGTACGGTTCTGATAATTTGGCAAATAAAATGTCTGATTTTATCACAATGATCCACACGTTAAATAAAAATACTGACATCTATATGTATGTTTTAAACACATAAACCTACACAACATATTTCCATTTTTCACCACTTTCCCAGAAATGAATTCATGGATCTTGATGAAAACATCAGGCACACTAAGGTGACTGATACCCTCGGGTGTGTGAAATTTGGAGCAGCCTGACAGAATTGGACGGGGCCGTTGGGCCTTGGTGGAGGTCAAACTTGGTTACATTCTATAAAAGCCTAACACAACATGATGAAATTGCAAAAACAAATTCCAAATTGAGGTCACATATGTTCAAATTCAAGCTAGAGGGGTAAAGATAATACCAGGACTGTGCCGTTATATATTGATATTATTCTGATCCATGACCTGTATCCAAGAACTATCACACATATCACTTTATTACAGCTGCATGAATACCAATACGTGGACACCACTTCTGAAGGTTATATAGCCTAAATTAATATATGTCCTAATATAAATAGCTGTATTTATCACAATTTTTGTGTCTTAATTATAACAATAAAAAGAATAATAGTAACAGTACAGTTTGCCAGTCATCAATTCGCACACATACAATGCACAATCTGCAGCACTTTTCTCTAACACACTTCAGTCACACACCAGTGAAACAGCAATCAGTGATATCTTGGTCACATCCGCATGCATTGGGGGGGGGAAACACGCACCTTTGTAGTCTAGTTGCGGACCGTACTCGTCCTCTGTAAAGTCATTGTAGCCGTCATACACTGTTGTAGTGGAGCCAGCTGAAACAGAACAAAGACATGTGGGAAGAGGAAGCTTCTGTACCCAGAGTGTTGTGTGATTCTCCCCCTGCAACACAATCTCATTTCCATAGCTTTCCTCTCAGGTTTCCTCTCACACACACACACGCTCAGTAGCATTCCAGTGCACACACACCTGGATTTGTAATCTGGGACTCTGAGGGGAAGCTCCTGCAAGTTCACAACCTGAGAGGTAGACTGAGAAAACAAGTAACTCTCGCAAATGGGGGAAAGATTGTGGTTGTTTTCTTGAAGGGGAACAGAAAATAATGTGGATGTGAGTCGAGAAAGTGTGCAAGACGACTATTGTAGTGGTTTTCTGGCCCCCGCTTTATTGTGAAATGTAACTGGACACAGTCTTCACCACAAATTAGGACAAACTGCTTGTTTTGATTACTCTCTTGGCGACGCTCCCGCTCACTCATCTCTTTCCATGTAAAAAGAAGAGTTTTGTCTGAATCAGTCTTTCAGCACAATAAACCCTTGTCTCTGCCATCCCCCGCTCTCCGCTGCTGTGTTTCAGGCATTCTATTTTTTGCGATATCCTGAAAATGACTCTGTGTTTAAAGCCAAGAGCCAAATTTTCCAGTGTGTCGACCTCCACCCTCGTCTCCAGTCAGTTCCTGTGCTGCTTCCTTTGCTCCGGCTCTGTTTTTGCATGTTTTGTGGCACAATTGCCCTCAAACAAATCAAGTCCCCACAGGTTAACGCTGTGTTTCATTAATAATGATGCTTCATTTTACTATTCTGCTCTGGAGGGCTGCCCTGGGTTGTTCCAGTGACGTGTGGGTTAAAACTTCCATCAGCGTTTTGCTCATAATGAGCCCAGTGTTCCACTCAGAAAGCTCGTTCATAGAATTATTCACAGAGGAAATAAACAGACGCAGCCCATCACTGGGATGCTCTGCACTGCAGGGCTGAGGCACAGACGCTGATTGACCTGCACCAGCATGCATACAAATATTCAAATGCAGGTCAAACTACTGCAGAGATGGAGATAAATACTTGTACTTTACTAGACTATTTCATGTAACATAATATTTCTACTCCACATTGCAGAGGAGAATATTGTTCTTAATAAAACACTATTTAATTCGCAGCTTTAGCTACTTGTATCTTTTCAGATTAAGATTCTACCTGAAATATGATAAAACCAATGCACAGTTAAATATGAAGTTGTTGTATGGGATCATTGAACAGCCAACCAGACATATGTATATATGTCCAAGATATAAGAGCCTTCGTGCGGAGTGACCATTAATATTTCTTGTTTGACAATAGTAAAACTCATGAAGACGCACAAAGACACCCAAAATGACACAAGACAACATGTCTCTGTCATGGTGTTGCTTTCCTGAAGTTCAAATCACAACAACAAATAGGAAAACACAACAGCAAATAAAAAAGTAAACAAAAACACAGTGCAGCAAGTAAGAAAACAAATTGTCTAATTACATCCTGTATGTTTTCTTATTTGTTTTTGTTTTTCTATTTGTTGTGATGTGTCATTCTTTCAATAGCTCCCACTTTGATTTGACTTGTAGGGCCTCAACTAGCAACTATTTTTCATTCATATTTTGGTTCTGCACATTATTTATCAGTTTATCTTCATATCTACAACATTTCAGACAAAGCTCACACCTTCTTCAGATGTCTCGTGTCGTCCAAACCACAGTTCAAACCCATAGATGTGAAGCGTCCCCAAAGCAACCAATCCAAAATATGTCAAAACTAAATGGTGCAGAATACCACGACACTGACACACACACTGTGCATCAGACACCACTCAGAGAACTCCCACACATGACTCACACCAGAGGAAGGTGTGGAGTGGGTTTCATCTGTCCGTGATGACAGAGCAGAGATAATAACCTGCATCTTTTCTCCTCCATTCATCATCTGAACCTTGTGGGCGGATCTCAGGTCCCACCGTTGTCTTGCAGGATTAGATGGAGGCTGGAGCGTGCTCGGCCCAGGGGGGGGGGGGGACTCCTCAGTAATTAACTGCCACTGATTGGAGCCGAGCTGTAATTAAAGCGCCTGGTCTGAGTCTAAAGAGGGGCTCAGCTGCAGCCACGGCTTATTTCTGATTCTCCATGGCTGGAGTGTGGCCAGTTGCGTGTTGGGAGATGTTGTGAACGAGCTGCATCCCAGCTCCTCATTCCTGAAGGGATGAGTGTGTCCGTCTGCTTTCACCCAGTCACCTCAAACATTCTGCACATCTGCATCTCATCCAGTTGTTATTACAGCCGGGATGAAAGCAGGTCCCCAGAGGCCGGGATGTCACATGACTTTCTTCAACTGTCTCCAGTGAAACATCATACAATAGAGAAATGTACACCATCAAAGTACATTGAATACTTAACTTGTGTATTTATATGTCAAGCTAAGACTTTTGTTTGAGTATCCTTTGTCATGTTCTATCAGTTTATTTTTGTTTTTTAATGATTGTTGTTGTTTAAATAGATACTTTATAAATTCTGATTTTTGCATTTGAAGAGTTTATAGACTATGATTTATCCAGATTAACTTTAGGCCTATATCAAACTGAAACTAATAGGTTGTCCAAAGGAAATTAATTAATATTGTGTTCAGATTTAATGACTTCACCTTTTGAATTGTGATCATTTTCTGCTTTAGTCATTTTAAATTAAATTGATCGATAACAATGAACAAAATAATAATAATCCATTGCAGCCTTACATGAAAAACTGTAGTTAAAACCTCAACCAACACAATGATGCCACTACTTCATCCACATAACAAACCAATCATATGATACTGTAAAGTCCAAGTAGCCTATCACATCAGTAGTATATTTACTTTTTTACTTATATAAACATTTTTAACGTTTTGTACTTTTACTTAATTTAAGAATCTGGGTACTTTTTTCCACGATGTTACACTGTTATTGTTATTGAATAACGTGATGACTTGACTAAAGGGATTTTTCTTTGACTCACCTGTGAGGAATAAACTGAACACAGCAACAAAGCAGCTGAGGATCATGTCAGAAGCACAAAGATGAAACTTCTCCCGCTGAACCAAAGTTTCCCCTGAGGTCTGAGCTTCAGATTCCAGAGTCCCACAGATAATGGAAGGACCGAAAACAAAGATACGATCCACGGAAAGTTCACAAGTGAAACCAGACGCGTCTTTTTCTACAAACTTCACTTCTCATCGCTGAAGACAATGAGCGTCTGGTCACTGCAGAGTCTCCGCAGCTTTTAAAGAAAACGATCCTTCTAGGTCACGATGACGGTGAACACCCGCTGGGGGGCGCTACCGGACTTCTCATGTGTCTGTTTTCTCCTGACGTCTGAGAGAAGGGCTGAAGAAAAGAAAGGAAAAGAAAGATCAACACAGAACTTTAAATAATTTCTAGAAAGTGAAGATAGACAAACAATCTAAGATCCAATAAAGGTTGTGAGTCATCCAGGAGAAGTTTTCTGTAATATTTATTTTTATTTTATAGAAGCCAGAGTCAACAATATTGTCTATTCTGCCACATATACAGGACATGGACAGGATTACAATGCCATTTCTCTGTAGTGCCCGGTGTAAAACATATAAACATATAAGTACGCAATGATATTAGAAGGAATTGACTTTAAAAAGATACATTGGTGTGTTAAAATAAAGTGTTTTTAGTTCATGTTTTCATTTATAATCTGATTTGAAATGATTCAAATGTTTCTGCAGACTTTACTCTGAGGATCTGGGTCTGATTCTGAATCCGGTGTGAAAGTGTGGATCTGATTCTAGTGTGGATCCGGGTCTGATTCTGAATCCGGTGTGAAAGTGTGGATCTGGGTCTGATTCTGGTGTGCAAGTGTGGATCTGATTCTAGTGCGGATCCGGGTCTGATTCTGAATCTGGTGTGAAAGTGTGGATCTGATTCTAGTGTGGATCCGGGTCTGATTCTGAATCCGGTGTGAAAGTGTGGATCTGGGTCTGATTCTGAATCTGGTGTGAAAGTGTGGATCTGATCCTAGTTTGGATCCGGGTCTGATTCTGAATCCGGAGTGAAAGTGTGTATCTGGATCAAGTAGGGATCAGGATCTGGATCTTGTGTGTATCTGGATGTGGTGTGTATCTGGGTCAGGATGTTGCATGGATCTGGATCAGGGTCCGAATCGGGATGTGGATCTGGATGTGGTGTGGGTCCGGATCAGGATGTTGTGTGGACGTAGATCTAGTGTGGATTTCGGTCTGATTCTGAATCTGGTGTGAAAGTGTGGCCCTGGATCTAGTGGGGATCAGGATCTGGATCTTTTGTGGATCTTGATGTGGTGTGTATCTGGGTCAGGATGTGGTGTGGATCAGGATCAGGATCTGGTCTGAGTCTGGATGTGGTTTGGATCAGGATCTAGTGTGGATGTTGATCTGATTCTAGTGTGGATCCGCGTCTGATTCTGAATCTGGTGTGAAAGTGTGTACCTGGATCTAGTAGGGATTAGGATCTGGATCTTGTGTGGATCTGGATGTGGTGTAAATCTGGTTCAGGATGTGGTGTGGATCAGGATCAGAATCGGGATCTGGATCAGGATCAGAATCAGTATGTGGATCTGTCAGGATCAGGATCTGGTCTGGATGTGGTGTGGATCTGGATCAGGGTCCGAATCGGGATGTGGATCTGGATGTGGTGTGGGTCCGGATCAGGATGTTGTGTGGACGTAGATCTAGTGTGGATTTCGGTCTGATTCTGAATCTGGTGTGAAAGTGTGGCCCTGGATCTAGTGGGGATCAGGATCTGGATCTTTTGTGGATCTTGATGTGGTGTGTATCTGGGTCAGGATGTGGTGTGGATCAGGATCAGGATCTGGTCTGAGTCTGGATGTGGTTTGGATCAGGATCTAGTGTGGATGTTGATCTGATTCTAGTGTGGATCCGCGTCTGATTCTGAATCTGGTGTGAAAGTGTGTACCTGGATCTAGTAGGGATCAGGATCTGGATCTTGTGTGGATCTGGATGTGGTGTAAATCTGGTTCAGGATGTGGTGTGGATCAGGATCAGAATCGGGATCTGGATCAGGATCAGAATCAGTATGTGGATCTGTCAGGATCAGGATCTGGTCTGGATGTGGTGTGGATCGGGATCAGGATCAGAATCGGGATTTGGATCTGTCAGGATCTGGTCTGAATCTGGATGTGGTGTGGATCGGGATCTGGTGTGGATGTGGATCCGAGTGGAGGAGGGACGTTGCCCCCTGCAGGAAAGTGAATGTGGGTCAGTGACGACACTTCCCCCCCCCCCTCCCGGTCTCCTCTCTCTGTTTTCCTTTCCAACTTTTGTCCTCCTCTCCTCCGGGGCGCAGAGAAGAAGCCAACCCGTCCCCTCGTCTCTTTGTTGTCCTGAATCTCAGCCTCCGCCATGTCTCCTCCGTCCCGGCGGCTCCAGACCAAGCCGGTGATCACCTGCCTGAAAACCTTCCTCATCTCCTACAGCCTCATTTTCTGGGTGAGTCGCGAACTCGTGGAAGTTTGCGGGACGACGAGCTAAAGCAGCAACGAGCTAACAGGAGAAGCTGCGGGGCGAACACACGGTTCCCCTCAAATCACGACCCGCACCGGAGAGGACCCGTGTCCTCACCGTGTCCTCCGGTCCCGTGTTGACACCGTGTCCTCCGGTCCCAGCGGCTGAGCTCACACGGAACCACTTGTTGAAAACGTCGAAGCAGATGTTTGTTGTTCGGTCGCAGAGGAAAAAAAAAAAGCATCAACGTGTCATTTACAAGCAGCGGCTCGTGGACCTGTTGTGTGTTTCTCTGACTCACAGTTTAACTCGCAGTGTTGTTGCACTTCACACGTCATCCGTTCAAAGCTACATTCAACATGATCTGCATCTGTTGTGCTACTTAGTAACAAAGAGCTGTGGTCGATTAATCGGTCCACGTCGACTGACCGGAGGACCGTTTGGTTTGATCGCTGTGTCCGATCGTGGATTCAGTTTGTGAATCTGTTTTTGAAGCAGTTTGTGTGTGATTGACTTGCTCTGTAAGTAACAGTCAGTTTGAAGCTGTGAGGTCCAGCTCGCAGATCATCGCATCGACAGAAAGTTGATCAACTTTGACCGAATATTTGATGTATTTCTTTGAGTATAAATCCTCTGTTTCCGACTTTCGATGAATGACATTAGTTGGCAAGAGGTTGCCCTAGTTCAGTTTACTGTTACCATCTTAGTATAAAAGCAGTTGATGGTCAATTCTTGTGCTCTCCTAAACTATGAAAAGTGGTTTAAGATTTTTTTTACACTATTAATGAATATGCTGATTATTTATGTGATAAGTACATTTTTTTGGTTTGAAAAGTCAGAATTCGGTGAAACTGCCAGTACAGTCTCCAGTAGCTCAAGTGTCAAATGTCTTGTTTTCCTACAAGCAGATCTAAAACAAAGGATTCAGTCCAGTTTATTACATAAGACAAAATATTATAAAAGCTGGAACAAGCAAACGTTTGATATTTTAACAGTGTAAAGGTTATTTCGTCCTTATCAAAATAGTTGCAGATCCTCCTTTTGATAAATGTTTCACTTAGATAACAAGGATTAACTTTTCCATGCCATGTTTATTAAACGGGATATCATGAGGACATGAGCTTGGACTGTGGGAACTTTGAACAAGCATTTATTACGTTTTTCTAAAACTTTAATTACAACAACACGGTTAATCCAGACAGTAATCAGCAGGGTAACAGTTGGTTGAAGCATCTGCTGGCTGCAGCCCCCCCCGTTACACGTTGGTAAAATGTAAACACGAGGTGGCATCGAGAAGAAAATGAGCACTTAACGTCGCTCCGCCTGTTAATCTTTGTACCTGAGCAAACAGCCGTCTCAGGCTGCTGCTGCAAACACAAAGTTCAGGTCAGTGATTTTATCTGACGGTATATTGGTCTTGGCTGGTTGAGCTGATGTCTCGCCTCAGGCTAATGACGTGTGAGAGCAGCGGTGAAGGGAAAGATCCTGAGATGACTGAATCACAGGCCGGGGCCGTGGTCCCAGGTGCCTTTTGTTTTTATGTAAAATACTGACGGTAAATAGACAAACTGCTGCTCATCAAACATCTGTCTTTTACCGATACAGGAGAGTTCACTGAAGATGTGTTGACTGTAAACAATTCTGTAGACTAAATACTAACGACCCTGATACAGACGAAACCACAATACACTAACCATTCATTATCACATATGACTTCAATTAAAGCACATTTGCACAGTTCAGATGTGAGAAATATTTGGCAGTTTTGTTAGAAAAAAATATCTTTCACATTGAATTAAAGTAGTTTTTTGTTTATTGCCTGATTGATTATCATTCAGCTCATTATTTTCATCATCGCTTGATCTGCTTTACTTATGTTAGCAGAAAAATGGCTAAATATGTTCATCAAATCCATGAGATTGCTTATTTAGATTGATCCATGGTCCGATGACTCTTTATTTTATCAACTCAAAACAATTCAGCGTAAATGTGATAATTACAAATCCCTCATGTGTGATAGATTGTTACATATTCAGGGGGGGAGTGCCTTGGAGGCTTTAACCTCAGGTTCTGTGTCCGACCCTCCTCATCTTACTGTGTGGTTCTTTGATGCCCTGCTGTCTCCTGCAGTTCACAGGCGTGATCCTGCTGGCGGTCGGGGTGTGGGGGAAGGTGAGCCTCGAGGACTATCTCGCCCTGGCTTCTGAGGAGAGCACCAATGCACCATATGTCCTCATTGGGACCGGAGCCACCATCGTCATTTTCGGGCTGTTCGGTTGCTTCGCTACATGCCGCGGCAGCCCATGGATGCTCAAACTGGTCAGTGAAGGAGCAGCTCTCCTGAAAACATACCCCCCCCCCCCCCCCCCCCCCCCCCCCCCCATCCTTCTCAGGTGTGACCACATATAACGGTCCCCCCCCCCCCCTTGTGTTGGTTCCACAGTATGCCATGTTTCTGATCTGGGTGTTCCTGGCTGAGCTTGTGGCCGGTATCTCAGGCTTCATCTTCAGACACGAGGTGAGTCACTGGTGCCAAACATGGAAATGTTTCACAGACGGGTCACATCAGCTCAAATTAAATAAATTCTACCTTTTTTGATTTAATTTCACCAGATTAAAGCTAAATTGGGCTCGGCCTATGAAAATGCGGTGAAGAACTACAACAGCACCGACGGCGGCAGCAGCAGCAAAGCAGTGGACGCCATCCAGATGACTGTAAGTGACACGCACATGGTCGACTTTGTTACCGTCTCCATGGCCAATCAGAGAAGTTGAGCTTATGTCAGGATATTTTAAATCAAATCTAATATTACATCATGCTTTTTCATTTTTTCTTTTCTTTGTTATGTTTTATAGTTTTCTCTCTGTGTGTAAAGTTCTGCAAAGTTAAAGTTGAAAGACCGTGTCATTGTGACCTACATCTACAATGATGCACGCCTCAAGGCTTTTCTGGCCTTCTCCCCCTTCCATAGCCAGGGGCACGTTCCATCTTAAAATGGACCATTGCATAAGCAGTGTTTCTTCAGCAGTGACATGAATGTAAACCATTCTATGTATTCAAAAGACAGTGTACACAATGGAGTCTATATTACTATGCAAATGTGGCAGCTACTGCTCGGTGAAGACGGCACAGGCGGGGACTTTAACGTCGAATCTTAAAATGTCGAAAGTGTATTTCGGAGGAAACCTTCAACCTGGTGGGGTTTTTTTACTTTTTGTTAAGTAAAAAAATGTTTTGTTCCTTGTAGCTGCATTGCTGCGGGGTGAAAAATTTCACAGACTGGAAAGACACGGCTTACTTCCAAGAGAAGGGCGTCCCTGCCAGCTGCTGCAAAGACAACACCAAGTGCTCACCTGAGACCCTGAAAGACCTCGACAAGGCCGAGAGTGAAGTGTACACAACGGTGAGTTCACTGCCCACAGCATATAGCTTCAAATCAGTGATGCATTCAAATGATTTAAACATCTGTGGACGACAGGCAACGGCCACTGGTGAAAATCAAAAGCTGTCACTTCCTACGCCGCTCTGTAAATCTTTCTTCCTCCGCTCTGTAGGGCTGCTTCGCTAAAGTGACGAGTACAATGGAGGCCAACCTGGGAATCATCGCAGGGATCTCCTTTGGGATTGCATTCTTCCAGGTACATCCCACGTTCTCTCAGATGTATTTAAGAACGCAGAACAAATGAAGCTGCTATGGGCCTCTGGTGGGTTTATGTACAAATATATACTTTTTCCAGAATCAAGTATAATGCTTATATCTTTGGCCATGATACCTTTCGGTTATGGGAACAAGATCTGGGGATCCGGCGACAGACAGAAGTCCACAAGGGAAACATCTGGACAGATGACTTTGTAACATATGTCCAGGGACTACAAAATAAAATGTCTGACACATTTACACTGGTGTTTATTAATCTGTTCTGTCCCTGCAGAATAAACCAATAAATAAAACGAGAACAGTCGGATATCAGTGATTTTCCTGTTGGACGAGGGGTTCAAGACACTGTTACTGACCAACATGTGTGTGTGTTAACTCTATTGTTTCAACCTATTTCCTCTCAGCTCATTGGGATTTTCCTGGCTTGCTGCTTGTCCCGATACATCACCAACAACCAGTATGAGATGGTCTAACTGGGACCTGTCGCAGGTGAGACTTAAGTGTCGAAGAGATGAAATATTGGAGAAGTGAACGCTGCACTTCTTTGTCGGGAAAATTAATCGTGCGTCATTCAAATCAGCACAGATTTAAACCGAGACGCAGCGATTTAATGTTCGAATACAAATGAGCTGCTTTTATTACAAACTTTCTGTTGTGCGTTTGCAGGTCACTGATGTGCCGCTCCTGGTGAAAACGGACTAAAACGAATCTCCTGTGATTTTTTTTTTTATATTGAACGTGTGTGTATGTGTGCTAGGTATTACCATTTTAGCAAGGGAAAAACACTTCCTGTATTCGGTGTCATCTATGACAAACAAGCAGAAGGGAAAAATGTAATGGGAGAATCAGAACGGGACAAAACCTGCGGCGTTTGACGAAAGAGAAAAGGGACCTGGACATGTTTCGGAGGTCAGCGATACTCCTCGGACTGAATTACGGAATTTTCATTAAGATATAGATTATCCTTTTTTTTTCTTTGAGTTAATGAACTCAACCAGTTTCTCTCTGTGTGTTGCAGCTGCCTTATTTTGTAATGTTTCTATATTTAGTCTGTAGCAAATCCAATGTAGATGATGAGCTGATAAATGTTCAGGTTCTCTCAACACTAAGTGAATTTGTCTGTGAAACCGATTTAGCCCGGCAGATGGACAAGAGGTCGCCACTCTGAAATCAAATACGTGCGACTTGCAGTAAGGTCTGAGGGGAGAAGGGGGTGGGGGGGTGGAAAACAGGCCTTGCTAATGGTTGTGAAGGCCAGTATTGTTGAGAGCCTGTATTCTTTATTCATGTGTACCCAGCCACCTTCATTTCAAAGTTCTCAGTGTTTCAGTTGTTCTTCGTCTGTTGATGCATGTGAAATACTTGAAAAAAAATAAAATAAAGATGAAATCCAGGATCTTCACCAAACATTTTCAGCTCAGGATGCGACTGCTCCACGGCTGAAGGCGGTGTTTTGGCAGATGACTCGGTTAGTCTGGGCTTTGTTAAGGATTCAAATTACAAGATGTGAAAAGCATCTAGTTTTTTTTTTTATATGCAGGACGACTTTTAATTAAACATCAGCTTTATGCTTATAATACCTTAGAGCAGTGTGTGGTTGAAGTTGTGGTTATTGAATTATTTTTGGCATACTTTTTGATCTATTCAAGTAATTGTATAATAATTCTTAAATTATATAAATATATTCGAGATTTTTTATTTCTGTCTGATATTTGACAGAAATATGAGTGTATTCAGATATCTATAAACTATACTCTTTATGATCAAATAGCAATTCTCTGTCCGTTTATCTCAGTTACAGCAGAGCTAAGAAACAGCAAAGTAAGATTATACAAATGTAGAACAGACCATGAATCCCACAAGATATGGTCGATTACCATATTTACAAATCAACAGCTTTAATCCTATTGTGCCACAGCCGGAAATAATATAATTCATACCAAATAAAGGTTTTCTCACGAGTCTTCACACCGTTACTCTGATTTAATTCAGCTCAAACATTGATAGGAAAATGAATGGCCTCTCACCAGCGCCTGTGTTCACTCAAGTTGTATTTTCCTTTTATATCATTAAATATATCGTATTAAAATGTGTCAGCCATGTTAATACATTTCAGTGTTCAAGGCTGAATCACCGTCAGCTCCTGCTCAGGCCTTTAGCACATGTTGCTCATTTACAGTGTGTTACATAAAGATACCTGATGATCCACAGTGAAGGTTCTAAATAATAGCCTATCATAAAACATCACTCATATTCCCATTACACTTAAACAGGTTTTACTGGCTCCAATTGTTCATATTGTTCACACAGTTCTTTAAAAGATCGACTAAAATATATTTCCAAATTATTTTTCTTTTCTGACTAAAGGATTTATTCAGGAGTTTATCTGGTGTTAATATGAGGCCACAGCAGCTTTAGTAAATCAGAGGAATATCATCCAAATTATTTCACATTAAAATCCTGCAATTTATGAATAAATCGTCTTGAGTAACTCCTGAGTGCTGAGACCTCACAATAGTTTCACATAATCTCCAACACATTATGAAGTATTTCCTCCCATGTTTATTCAAGAGAGTGCTCTTTCAGTTTGTGCTCAGTCTGCCTGCACTTAAGCTTCAGCTCCAGCTCTTCTCCTTGCACTCACCCCGCTGCTGTGCACACATGAAACGTCTGCTCTTCTGTTCTCTTCCTATGTAAAGTCAATAGTATTTGCACAAACCAGACCTTTGTGTCCTATGATTACATTTTTTGCAGCTAAACACAAATTAACATGAGCAGTCTCTGTGAATCCAGGATGACAATGATTACTGAATGGACTTTAAGTTACAGAAAGACATAAGTGTTGTGATTTTCTTCTGATGTTGCAGATTTCCATGAAGTTGTCTCACCAACAGCAAAAGCACTGTTTCCTAAATCAGTGTTGGTTTGGTGTTTGTGAAGCATCAACCAACCATAGTGTAACGTGTTGATCCGCAGTGTCACGTTCCACTAACAGCTTCTCAGAAAAGTAAATACCAATGTCCCTCACGTCTCCAGAGAATAACAACCTACTTTATCAAAGAGAAAACAAAGGTGAGTGTTCTAATGACCCTGTGTAACTCACTTATACCGAGTTCAGACAATCTGTAAACACTGTGTCTATTTTTAGAGCAGGTCAGAGCTGCTGTGACCCTGCAACATGCAGCCTCACAGGGAGACACCTGCATCGATGAGGTACTCGTCAATGAGACACTTTCTACCTGCTGCTCTTGGCTTTAAAATACATCAGATTTACAAAAGTATTTCTTCTTGATAGGTGATTCGTTTTTACTGCAGCTTAAGACTCAAAGTTTACACACATTTTAAAAAGGCAAATTTGGGTTGTTTGAGATATCCACCTTTAAATCTGTACGTTGTGTTATACTGCTATGAGATAGATATAGACAGATAGATAGATAGAACAAAAATAGAACCAAAGGCCAATATTGTTAAGATTAAAACAAACAAGACAAGACAGATCACAAAAACGAATAGAATAATTTGTATTGTTGTTTAAAGTGACTAAAGAATATATTGAATAATAAAAAATATCTATATTTATTTAGATTCAGTAATTAAATAGAAAAGGATTTCCATGAACGACAGCTGTCCACCAGGGGGCAGTACTGGTGCACTAATAAACTGAGACAGCTGTAGAAACAGTTTGACTCTATTGAAATGATGAAATACAAGCGGAATAAAAAAAGAGCTCAAAATCTACTTTCTGACGCAATAAAACGAAAGATCGAAAGATTAAACTGTAAAAGAAAAAAACCTGTAAAATATAATAACTGCGTACTTTCATCGTTTGCCTTCAGGCAACAAACGGAACCGGAAGACAGAAGCAGCCAATCACCACACACCTTGGAGAAAAGCCCGTTTGACTGACAGCTGCCATGCGCGTTGCCATTGGTCGGATACGGATGAGGTGCTCGCCTGGAAACGCCCATCCTTCTCCGCGCTGGCCAATTGGCTCTGCGGGGAAAACAACACGAAGGGCGGGGCTGGTCGCTTCCTTTCTTCCGCCCCAGCCCCGGTGCGTGTGGTATAAAAGCCGCGTCCAGCTGAGAGGAAGCCGGGGAGATAACTGTGTTGCTTCCCGGCGGATGATGCGCAGAGTCTGAGAAGATTCGGTCTGATTTTCCCTCAGCTCCACTTCGTGGTTCAGGTCAGTTCTGTTTTCACTCGAAGCCCCAGCGGCGAGTTCTCACTGCTCCGTCCGGGCGGAGGAATCCAAGGTCACGTTGTTTGACGGATCCGAGGCCACACAATGTGGATGGAGAAGTGATCCAGATGTGGTGGTGCTGCTGTTTTGTGTTATCAGATATTAACTGATGATGAGAAACAAACTGCATCTGTTTTGTCATATTTCCTGGTGTGTGGGCGCGTGTGGGGATGTGTGTGTCGGGGTGGGGGTGTGTGTCCAGGGTGAAGACACTCGATGCCATTTTCTATATCACGGTGGTGAGAAATTACAGAAACTTCAAATTGGAATAAATGGTTAGAGCAACAGCATCAGGTTATGTCCAGTTGCTGGTTGACTTTCCTCAGCTTCAATCCGGGACTTCAGGAGAAACAAATACATTTTCAGACAAACAATTGTGTTTCCTGTTAAATGAATACTGTCTTTTAACGTTACAGACGCGCAGGACAGACTGTTCCAGTCCAGCCCCCACGTTAATGTTGGGCCTTTTATTATCGGCCGCTAGCCTTATGATAAACTGAATGCTAAAGTAGCTGTTTGCTAATATTAAACCCGTTAACCTTTCTATGATTTAATACTTAAGTGTTAGAACATCGTCCAGGGACTTTCCCTGCTCGTGTGCCTCGTATTTAAAATGCTTCCAATCCGTCACTGTAGTTTATTTTCATTTTCTACTCTACCTGTTGGTGAAGGCTCTTCAGCTGCAGCACCTTGCATGGGAAAGTTAGTTTAATGCTGCAGACTCTAGATCTGTGTGTGAACATCAACTAGCCTTCATGTGCTCAGCTGCTAGTTAGAGGTTGTGTCTAAAAGACCTGTTAGCAAGGGCCAGCTTTCACAACTGGGGACTAAAGCTGTGGATCCAATTGGGGAAACAACATTTTTGTGTTGGTTACATTCGGGTTGTTTATAAACAGTGGTTGCAGTTGGGTGTAAACATTGAGGAATTGAAACTAAGTCTAAATATTCATGTAAGTGACCCATGATGATTTGTGTAGCTTGTTTTTGCAGCCTGCTCACATTTCCTCTCCTCCTCCTCTTGCAGATCAGCCACCTCTAAATTGCCCCAGCATCCCCCCCTGCCTCGAACAACCCCATCTTTCCACTTTTCCACCGTAACTACGCCCAACTCAAAGCCTTCAAAATGATGCAGATTATCAACGACTCCGCCAGCAACAAGCACTCCCTCATCAACGTCATGCACCGCTTCATAGCGGCCGCCAACAACATGGACGAGACCATCATGGTGCCCAGCCTGCTGCGAGACATGCCGCTAGAGGAGCAGGCGGCCAGCGAGGTGGAGGCCAACAACAACGTGCCGCAGTGTCCCAACAAGCAGAGGGACATGTACGAGCACTACCTGCTCCTCAAGTCCATAAAGAACGACATGGAGTGGGGCATGCTCAAGAGGGAGATGAGCAGCGGCGCCAGCTTCCTGGAGATGGCGGTGAAGCAGGAGGAGCAGCAGCCGGTCACCGGGGCTCTGCAGACGGACGAGCACACGGCCCTGGAGCATCAGTTTCATTTTCACCTCCGAGGACTGTTTGGCGTCCTGTCCAAGCTCACGTTGCAGGCGGACAATCTCACCAACAGATACAAGAGAGAAATCGGAGGAGGAAACTTCATCAGATAGAAGTTGCCACTGTTTTCTCTTTCTTTCTGTTTTAACTCCCCCTCCCACTTCAGCCGGACTGCTTGACTTGAACTAGTTGGATGTGTTGAAGGGGCCCCCCCACCCCTTTCTTCTGAATAGATCTCAATGGACAGTGAACTGACCAGGGCAATCACTTAGTGACCTCTCACTCCTGTGTAGTGACACTCCCAGAATTCTTCTTCTTCTACTTCTTCTTCTTCTTCTACTTCCCCATGTTAAACATACCTGAACCAATGACGCCTGCACGTGTCAGCCTGGGCCTGCTTGTCAGTGCGGGGGTTGACACTTTGTGCTCGGGTGGAGGTTTACTGAATCCGTACTCGAGTCCAAATGAAGCACAGCTCCGGTTTATGCAGAAACTTGCACTTCCCCTCTTGTCTTCACTTTCACAATTTTAACATGATTTTGTGGCCAGATCGATGTGTCTAGTTTTTGAATAAAAGGTTCGACTGTAGGAGATATTGAATGCTGGTTATTCGTCCCTCCTTTTTTTTTTTTAAAGATCTGACGTGGTTCTAATGCTGAGCTGAAGGGCTCTTACCAGCAGAGGTTTTTAAATCTTTCCACTCTGTGTGACTGTAACATGGTGTGCCTTGACTTTTGTATTCTCTCGTGCCCTGTTCAGTTAACTCCCCATTGTCTCTGTGCTTGAATGGTTCAAGGTGTTTATAATGCAACGGCTCATTTAAGTGTCCTAGGATATTTCAAAACCAATTTTATATTGACGCAGTAAAAACTAAATAAATAATTTGAACTTATTCTGTGGCTCAGTTTCTTTTTGTCAACAGGAAGTGTGCAAGAGGCATTGATACCTGTTTCCTGTAACGGCTCATTCAGCGACACGCTGTTTCTGTTTCTTCTTTTGCTGCTCGAGGCCTGTCCGGGCACGATGGTGAGGCATTTGACACAACACGGTAATGAAACGAGACATGACTTGGTTCCTGGTTCTGTACCGGGCAAGTCATGCAAGCTTAGTTAAGGGGCTTTGCACAGGATTTACCTAAAGGAGATGTAAAGAGCTCACGGCTCTCCTCAAACACAACACATTCTGACCGTTGGCTTCGAACAGACCTTTAGGCTGATAGGCAAATATCCTGCAGTGGGGTTTTGGTTGCTTGTGAAAACAGGTGTGGTTTAAGCATTTTTTTTCTTTATAAACCTCACTTCAGAAAATGGTATACTGAATTCTAGGCAGCGTTGGATTCCGCATGTACTTCCTTCTATTTTTTTGCTATCGCTTCTAACCTAGAAATTGACAGTCCACTAATCTCAAACGGTGGGAACGTTGGCTTGAAACGGGGCCATAAAACGCAGATAAGTGCATTGACCGATCAGAAGTGATAAGACTTTGTTGCTGAGACAATAAGTGGCACCCTGGTGACACAGAAACCATGATCTTTAAAACCTCTGGAGGATATGATCAGGATATCAGTCACCGGTTCCTGCTGGTTTGTCACATAGAACACGACGGCAGTGGAGTATAAATGAAACCTCAAATTAATGTACACGTTGCTCACAGTGGTTGCCGCCACATCTGTCCATCACTGAGCCAAGCCCTCCCCTTAGCAACAGCTCTGCCAGGAGCAGCCAATCCGTTCGCAAAGCCCCCCCCCCCCCCCCCCCTCTCAAAGGCACAGCAGTGATTAAGAGATGGTCGTCTGATGAAGGGCATCCAGGAAGCGAGCGGTGGCCCATGGTCAAACAAACTGGTGCTCCCCGACCAGCAGGAGCCACGAGGACGCAGAGGGCACCGGGTTTGCACAGGGAAAGAGCTCCATGAGCCACAGTCCTCCTCTGTTCCCACTCACAATGGGCCTTACAAATGGCTGCAAATCAAAATGGCTGTACTGGCCAGTGTGCCTCAGCCCACTCGGATAAACTGGGTCAACCAAGCTTGTGACAGCTGGCCAGACAGTGCATGGGAACCAAAAGTGGGTTTGTGGTCCTTTTCTTTACAGCAGACAAATCTACATTGAATCGATTACTGAGTCCACATTTGAACCGGCTTGAATCAATATCATTTAGAAGTACAACATGAACACCATGTGACGAGTTGAGAGTCGCATGTCAGTATGAAAGTGAACCTGCAGTTTCAAAGCCAGTATTATCTCTTTGTTTAGCTGTCTGCTCCCCAACAGGATTTCCTCTCAGCGCTCAAAGCTGAAGAGCTGCAGCTGATCGCAGTGACTCTAAAATAAACTCAGTTAGATGACTGACGGCTTGACGTAGAGCATTTAGCAGCTCGTCAGACACCAAACTGGTGGAGACCAAAAGCGGAGCTAAAAGACAAGTGAATGTTTGGTTTAGTAATTGGACAGAAACACGACACCAAACGATCAAAGCCTCTGCATCTATGGAAATATCTATGTCCGTGAGAGTATGTTTGAAGATCGCATAACTGACCCAATAGCCAGCAGGAAGTTAGCTTAGCACAAACACTGAAAATATGCATAGTACACAAATTTGTATTGGTCTTTCAATGAGTAAGCAAATGATGCGAGGGAGTGTGGGAGTGCAAAGAGCACAATATAACACCAGATTAACTGGTTTACTGGCAGATATGGTGACAGCTGGCCAGACAGTGCATGTGAACCACAAGTTCACATGCATATATATATATTATTGGCACTATCACAAATCTCTGCACCTTAGCACCGCACGTGCCCATAACTCTGGTACTGTATATATTTTGTTCAATATTGTTGTTTTATGTTGTTTTTATATTGTTGTTTTTATATTGTTGTTTTATGTTCAGTGCACCAATGAACGACACCAAGGCAATTTCCAGTATGTGCAATCATACTTGGCAAATAAAAGAATTCTGATTCTGATATTATGCTGCTCTCAAAGAGTGATATCTCGTCTCTTCAGTCTTATGGCTTAGATTTGTACTTTCCATTGCACAGAGTCACCAAGCAACTCTCAAAGGGCTTGAACTGCGACAGTGATATTCTGTAATCGAGGTCTGACCGAACCCGCACGCGTCCCCCCCATGCTCACGTCCATGTCTTGAGAAACCTGAGAGCAAACGCTTGCAACTTCTCAGTCTGTGCGTTGCAGACTTGACTCAGCTCCGGGGTTGTGAGTGAGATGGTTTCATCACTCTTACATTGATGACATTTAGGAAAAACCGAGATCGAAGCCTCACACTGGTTCAATAGGATCGTGTGTGCATCTGCGAGCGAGATATTTCAATGCCAAGTTTGAGTTCAGTGTAATGTCACTGACATTGGCAGATATTTGGTGTTGAAAGGTCTGTTGGATCTCTGAGGTTGGCAGGTCTTTGCCCCGCTCGGCCTGCCAGCCATGCAGAGGCTGCGTGATACAGACTTGGCAGACAATGGCAGCATCTGCGTGCTGTCCCTCTTTCGGTGGAGCTGTAAAAGCTTGTGCCACACAGGCACCTAAACCTGCAGACAAGCAGACAGAACAGAGATTAGGACTTTATGAGGCGCAGATAAAGTCAGCATGTCTGATGCTGATGTCTAAGGGTCACTGTAACAATGATGTAAGTCACTTTGGATTAAAGCGTCAGCTAAATGAAATGTAATGTGATTCTAGAGAAAGAGACACCTCCACCCTCTCCGCTCTTATCGCTGGGACTGCCCTTATTCTGCTGCTCCCTGAGTAAACACCTGCACGCATGCACGGTTTTGTTTGCTTTAAATGTCACGTTAAGTCAAACAGCAGAGACCAGATATGAGAACTTGGAACTGCCAGTGAATTTGGCCTGAACAACAATAACATTTGATTATTTACCAGAGGCCTCCTGCAGGGTTTCAAATCACTGGAGGTGGCGGAAGGAAGATGGAGAACTCTAGATATACAAACTTTCAGCTTGACAGAATCGGATAGTTCATAGTTCTAGCAGCTAGTGAGAAAACCAGCAGCAGGAAATGGCTGAGTAAAGAATCTGAGGCAGGCAACCGCAAATGTTTTTTTATTTGTTTATTTTTTTTGATTTCCATTAATGTTTATATTTATTTTGCATCAACATAATGAACTTAAGTTAGGATTGAGAGGAAGACCCCCTCATCCACTTTCTTAAACTCTGGAGACTATATAAAAATATATTGGATCATTCAAACCTGATGACCCCCCCCCCCCCCCCCCTCGGACTTTGAAATGTGATTGTAATGCAGCTATGTCGTTCATTTCCTGCTTTATACCTCAGCCATTAAACGGAAGTTAAAATGTTTTTGAAAACAACAACAACATTGAGCATATGATACTTTAAGTAGGCTAACAATTTGAATGGAGTATTCAGTGGATTGCACTTTTCTTAACCTAAACAAATCATTCATGATATGGGAGCTGTTTGTGTAACATTTTAAAATGAAGAAAATCCTGCTAAACCATTAATAGCTAGTGGCACTTTCGAATTAATCATTAATAAAGTCTGCAGATGTAAATTTTTTAAATCTGTTTATGAAAGGATTTTAATCCGGACATCCTGCAGCCTTGATTCCAGAGGACAGGGGATCGACAGCAGAGGATGAATCAAAGATCTCTGATCTGTGGAGCGTTAGTAAATGTGTAATTAACCACTAATACATCCCCTGATCACAGTTTATAAACACTTCATAAAAGGTCCAATTCTAACAATATAGAACCTGCTAGAAGGGACCTCGAGTGTCTTACACGGCTCCAAGGAGACTGTTGCTTCACTGCGTTGTAAACCACTCTGTTGTCTCGGGATGTGATGCAGTTGTTGCTAGGCACTGCCTCTGCAGACGAGTCGACTCATGTGGAAGACGGCGGAGGCCACATACATCGCTGCTGTGCCCCCCCCCCCACCCCCTCACAATGTGCTGCCTTGTGCGGCACACGTAATTAGAACCGGCACGCTCGCTGATGCTGTTAACATTCCTGTGTGTTCGATGTTCTCCCGACGGCACAGGAGCAGCACGGTCACAGAAAAACCTGTGAGGAGGAGACGACTGAGATCATTCCAAACCGTTTCTCCTTTAGAATTCTGTTATGTCACAAGAAAAATGCAGCTGTCAGCAAGTGAATGGATGTTTTCTGGAGAATAATAACATATTGATGTGTTACCGCATGTCTGAAGTTCAGCCGACCCCTACTCACCTCTCACACAGGAGAAAAACAGGGTATAGACAAACAGAGCTGGGTCGTTTGTTATGGATTTGTGTTTCGTTGGTTATGTTGTGTTCATTTTCCCCTCTGTTTTGTCTCTTTGCAGTTATTTGATCCACAAGGGTCCTACTCTCAATAGACGTTGCATTTAATAGGTTTACTTACTATCAATCTATTGTTTTTTTGTATTGTCTCATGTTGCTTTTACAATTTCTCACGAGGCTTCTTTATATTTGTATTGTTTTAATGGAGTGTTGTTCCAAGGATTAGGCCATTTCCTCCACCGCTGATTCTGCAGAGCGTCATGCTGATGCCGATGTTCTCTACGGGATAATTTCCTTTCATGTTCACTTTTAAACAAAGCCTTTTAAGGCACAGTAACACAAACTATAATCGTCAGTTGAGGGACAAAAAGTTTCTGTCCCGCGTCTCAGCCACAGCTTCAGTCTCAGGTCTTTTGTCTTGTCAGCACATGAGACGCATCTGTGAAGCCGGGAACATGATGTTCCCTTTAAGCCGAGGCTTTCCCACCGAACCCCAACACCACAGAGGCACAACCCCTCCACACCCCCCCACCCACCCTCGCCCTGTTTGTTCCTTGACTCTATGATAACCTGTCACCTCTGTATTCTCTGCTGTTTGGGCTGCACGGGCTTAAAACACACAATGGTTATTTAGATTTTTCTTGCAAACCCCAGAGCGTGTGTCACTGGAAAGCACCACAGTGGGATCAGTATGTGCTGGTTCAGTGTGGAACATATAGAGGAGGCATGCATGAGGTTATGTAAGAGGCGAGTGGGGGCGTGGAGTCCAGCTGGAGCAGCTTACAGCCTGACACACAGTGACTCTCTGGGAGCGAGCAATCCTCTCAGCTCAGGCTTGTTTATATCTTATAAACCCTCTCACTTTATGTGAAGCTCAGGTACAGTAGGTCACCTCTATCCCCTATCATGCACATGATGTACAAACGTGTAGAGGCATCGGGGAGATGAACGTGTCACCGCTTCATACCACATCACACGTGTTCGTTCATGTAGCTCAGCATCTCTGTGGTGCTGGAAACATCACCAGATCTTTTACTGCAGTAATAATAGTTACACTTCCTTCCCTCACATGTAAAAGTCTTCATGGGAGTTTTTACTTACATGAAAGTCCAGAAGTTCTTCATTAGCTCTGCAGAGGAAGTTTTAATATTGTTGTCATGGCTGTTTGTGTGTCTGTGAGAAGGATAACACAAAAACAAAGCAAAATGTCCCAATTCAAAGTGTTGCTCCTGGTAGTATACGTGTAATTGTACATATTGTTTTGTATTTGAAATGACATTTTACAAAGTAACACACAGGAGTACTGTATTTACCACTGGTGAAAGCCTTAACTCGAGTACACTGCTCGGGTAAATTATACATAAAATGCATTTCAATTATCAACAGCTCAAATTATTCAAATGTCTCCTCTCTGAATGTCTTTCATATCTTTAATTATTAGATTAATATCAATATTGATGCATTATAGGCAGCGTTCATGTTGAAGCTGTTTAGTTTATGTATTATTGTCAAGTTTGACAGATAAGACCCATCATATTTTATACTGTTCACACTGTGCAGTCATATATGTAGTTAATCAGCAAACCAAACTTTATTAGTATAGCACCTTTCATACAGCTTCACGGTGCTTACAATTCACTGATGAGCAAAGATGTAGATTGTCTGCAAAATAAAATGCCTTTAAAACAGATTTTGAAAGCAATGAATATATATTTAAAGACAAAATAAATAAAGGGTGGGGGGGGGTCAATAGAAGGGGATAAAAACATAATCTCATAACAATAGCAGGAGGTGAAATGTACTTCAATTTCCTCTAATTATCCGGTGAGCATGTGAAGAAGGGTCATCTCTGGCAGTGCCGAGGTCACAGTGAGATAAAAGACACCAGGTCTCCGCGTCCGTCTCTGGACGACCACTGGGTTTAATGTAATCTGCAAGGAGGGGCTGAGACAATGCACCGGCTTCATGTGAGAGTGTCCACCGACATGAAGTCCGCCATTGTCAGCCGTGATCCTGGCAACCCACACAGACAATCCACAGAAAACACACAGATCTGATTTCAATAACCGGGTGTGTGTCCTCAGCACTTTTTTTTATCTGTGAACAAGAGGTTTTTACTGGTTATCGAGTGTTTTTGTTCAGTGGGAGGAGACCAACATGAGCTCTTGCTCCATGTGGGACTTTCAGAGACTGTTTGTTACGACCACAAGGAGGATGTGTTTTCACATGTTCGTTGGTTTGTTTGTCAACAGGATCACGCAGAAGCTACCGCGCAGATTGAGATCAAACTTCTTGGAATTCATTTTAACTTTCTTTATTATCACGAGATAGTGCGTTTGTTTTGTTTTTTTCACAGATTTCTATGCATGTATCTGGATTTTAAAAACCTGGCATATTTAGGGAAGTGATATCCATGAGTGTGAGCACGATGGTGCACAGATTTAGATGTGCTTTCAACATGGGGGCAGGATTCTTTGAGCTGCTGTGCGGTTATACATTTTGGCTCATATCAAGACAAGTGGGCAGATCTAGGAATATATGAAAGTGTATTTTAAAACACGAGGTATATCGGGCTGATTTCTATAAGTGGGTTCAATTGGGTTCATATAAGAATGCGGATCTGGATGTGGTTTCATGAGGGCGGAGGCTTTACTCAGCCGCTGACACGTTTTTTTTCTATCACATTGCGAGACATGGCCCTTGGCAGAGGTACGGGCTCTACTGATGTGATTAAACTAAAGTCTTTTTTTTTCAAACTTAAAGATTTCAAGTCCCCTGACATCCCACTGACAGTTTAACTCCTTTAACATTTCTGAGTCCTTCAACATTTCAGCTCTTTTCAGTGCTTCAACTTCAACCTCCTCTACTTCTCATGACCTTCACTGAGTTTCCAAACAGTAGCCAGATCTCAGAGTGTGTCTGGGTGACTGGGTTGGCGGCCTGAGCGTTGGCTGCACACAGAGGCTATCTCAGATGACTGGAGAAGGTCAGCATCCCTTGCCACATAGCGAGGGCCGAGGGGCAATGCATGACTGTGTAATTTTCCCCTGGTGTTTTATATTTAGAGCAGCGGCAGCTGCGGCATAAAACCAAAAGCTGCAGCGGATGAATCACCGTTGGAAATCTTCACATTAACATGGACGAAAGAGATTTCATGCTTGTGTGCAGCATGATATTTCAAAGGGGGATGATTTATCATAATGATTTCATACACACTGACAAACTGCAGACTCCTGCAGACATGTGGGGAGAGAACACCTCCATCTGACTCGTCCTGAGATCTCTGCGAAGTCTCACAGAGACACTCCAATGTTTCCCATGCGTCCAGAGAACCATTCTGCCAGGTTACATCACTTATCCCTGTGTTTAGCATTCTGATCAACCCTCTGCTTTCAACAAGAGCTGACAGAGGAAAAGGAAGTGTCCAGACCCAGCTTTAGATGCAAGTGAAGTGAGCAGGACTTCTCCTTTCTGTGAGGACTGTTGCATAAGCACAGCCAAACTCCGTTAACAACAGATGTTCCCAGAGAAACCAAAGGCAAAGGAGGAGGCGTTCAGACGAGCTCGAAATAATCAACGAGAACCTGAGAATCCTGTTGTAGGAGATGGGGCGACATCAGGGTTTGGTTTTAATAAAGGTTAATTAAAAAGAAGGATCATTTTTATTTTTGGTGTTTGGTTAAATGAGAGACTACACATCCCTCTCACTCACACATAACTTCATTTAATGTACCGTGTGTGTATCATGTCCTTTTGTTCTATTGTCTCTGTCCCTCTTTTCAATGTGTGTCTCCACACAGGAACAATGCAAATCTCTCTGGCCGTGCTTCCTCTTTCCATGTCAGTCAGTCAGTAGGTCGTGTGCAGACTTGCCCTCGTTTTAAACCAATCACAGCCCATTGGCCCACAACAGGAGTCCAATGAGCGGTGGGGCTCGACAGGGGCTTGGAGAAGTGGGCGGAGGATCCCAGAGCTAAACTCCATGTATGATGTAATAAAAGCTGGATTTACAGGACAGTCAGAATTTCCCAAAACTCCCCACAACCCTGAGACATGTGATCATATCTCTGGGAAACAGATCGAACCACATAAAGAGTACGAAAACACTGAACACGTAAAGCTTCAATTTCACTCTTTTTAAAAAGTATTAAGACTAAAATCTTTGTGTGCAACAAGTGTGTAATAAACCCTTCTGTGCATGTACGTGCCACAGGCTCATACCTGCAGCGGCAACATGTAATCACAGCTCAGGAGATAAAGACCAGACACAGCAGCGAGCGGCTGAACTGGAGTAACCTCATGGGGCCTGCACAGGCTGCACAGTGGTTTGGACCATCTGTGCCATGGGGCCCCGCGCAGGGCGACTACTGGCGTGTCACATCACAGGACAATAAAACATCTCTACACGTCACCGACACGCAGCGGCATCACACAGAGGGACCATGTGCTCCCAGGAAAATGTCTGATTACCGTGGAACCAACTGACTAACACCGGTTTCTATCAGCTTATCATTGATTTAGGTTCAGAACAGTGGATGCACTTTTTTTATTGCATTTTAACAACTACAAACTAAATACGAGATTAAAAAACAAGATAGGCTTCAGCTGAATGTGGTTTGTAGCCACTTTTATTATTGTTGTCACATGCGCAGTCATTGTAAGGGGTAACATTGCTATATTTGTTTAATTATTATGCCGGGTGCATATATCATTTTTCCGGGTTGTAGTCACTGAGGTCAGAATGTCCCAACCCCAGCAGCTGCCCTGCATGCTCAACAGAAGTCACAACATGTCTCACATGATGCCAGCTCCTGGTATTTGGCCCAGTTCCGTCTCCAGCAGCGACGTCAGAACAGGAGAGATGCAGTTAAAACACTGACAACAAACTGAAGAGCCTGTAAACTGAGGAGCTGACTGGAGCCTCGGAGGTGCAGAGGGAATAACATGTCTCAAACGAGGGAGAAGAACAGTCTCTCCTGCCTGTGGCTCCGGGTTGGTATCAGGGTATGGTGGTGGAGCATGTGTCCATCTGGAAGAACCAGAGGAATCATGGTGCCTCTGACTATAGGGTCAGTTTTGGACGATACCTCAGGCCGACTGAGAACTTCACTTTCAAACCACCAAAGGCCATCCACCCAGTCTGATCAATACATTAGCATCACATCCAGTCTCCTTCTTAATGGTGTGGATTTCACCACCACAGAATAACCAAGCACATGCTCGAGCTTCTAAAGATTGTTTTTAATGGTTGAGGAGAAGCAGACAGATGAAAAGGAAAACTGAACATTGTTGCCGCAGGAACACTGAAGAGTCACTTTATGTCATATGGCAGGAAACAGTGGGTGAAACCACAGCTCTTGTATTGTGAGATCTGTGAGTTCAAACAAACTCTTGACAACAAAAGATCCAGATCCCGAGCAAAGAGCTGGAGCTCGGTCGTATCTGCGTGTTTCCCACGTTTGGTCCGCTCCATCACATCTTAATGACGTTTTCAATGCTGATTTGGGAACGTGAGAAAAATTATGGGACTGACTAATAATGTGACTCATATCCTGATGAAGGGAGATATGATCAGTCAAAGTCACAGAGTGTTTCTGAAAATGGTTACAAATGTGTCAGCTCATTTCCCAGACACATGATTTTCCAGTTCCACAAATCCACATGACAAATTTGGATCTGTAACCGTGTGGCCCAATAGTTTGAGGATTCCCCACATCACGAGGCCTCTGTAGTTTAATGCAGTTTGACTCTGTGTGTGTGTGTATTCCACTGAAGCAAAACAATCATCTCATGTGACGTGAAAGAGTCGAAGTCATCAGCAACGTTTCATGCTCAGTGAGATCAGATGAAGAAACGTTCAGTCCTGGTTCCCTCTAGTGGATGAAATCAAACCATCAAACTGACAGTTTCCTGCCTAACTGAGCTGCTGTTGTATTTAGTCATTTAATAATAATTTGTATTATGATGGTTAATGTTTCTTTTTGAGTAGTTCAAGCTGCTTCCGCAATAGAAATTAAACTTTTGAATTCAAACAAAAGCCCCATCAACTCAGTGTGATCGAGATTAGAGACAGGTCACTGAGGTCAAAACACTCAAGTTGATTTTTTCGTAAAAAGACCTTGTTCAATAACTATATATATATGTGTTTTCTTCATAATTAAGTGCATGGTTAAACTGTAAAATATCAAAACTCAAATATTAATAACACATTTTATTTGTATGGCGCTTTTCAAGAAACCCAGACACAGTTAGATCGTTGTCCTGCTGCTGACATTTAGTGAAGTCCATTTTTGCCTCTAGTTCCATCCATTGTTCGATTAATCACAAAAACCAAGAGACAATTGTTCCCACCCAATGATTAACAGTTGTAACGATGCTGTGCTCTTCTGCTTTTTTTTGTCTCAAAACACCTTTGTGACTTCAGAGAAACTCAACTACAGTCGATTCCTAATCATCAGAGATGTTTTCTGTGCAGACTTTAGATGCAGTTTCCTGTAACAAGGTTGAATGTTGGGTTTCCATTTCCACGCCGACAGTGATGGAGCTGCTGCAGAGGAGCAGTGCACCATCGCTCCTGTGTCAGCGGAACCCTCCTGCAGCTCCTGTGCTCTCACTCGGTTCTCGGTTCTTTCCACGTCTCGTCTCGACTTTCCACAGTTCCCCCTGATCTGTGATTTCTTAATGAGATTTCAGGCAGTGTAAATTTAAACCTGGAAGCACCAGGAATTATATTTATAGCCTCCCCTGCTCTGTCGGCTTTAATCAGCTTCACCTCAGTCGGTTGCTAAATGGAGCCAGAGGTCGCTGAACGTAACCACGAGGATTATTAAGGAATAAGAAAACCTATCAGCACTGGAAATGTCACAAGAAGATCATTCATTCTGGTCTCACATGTCCCAAAGAGATAATGAGGTTGGACATCAGTGTTAGACATGTAGGGGCCTCAGATTTGTATACATATGCCATAATAACAATTTTAATTTTATGCTTTAAATACATGTTCTATCATCTGCTTACTTTAGTTGATCTATTTCACTCAGAAAATCCACAAACATGAGCAGTTAACTCAAACGTTTGCACACAAGTACATTTATTCTGTACATATTGACCAAGATGTCTGTTTGAATAAGATATATATTGAGTTTTACTTTTCGCAACTATGATTATCATTGTGGCAGATTAAGCTTTATTCAATATCTTGAGGGTGGGGACAGATTGGAGGAGAGCAGAGGGGATGATGGGAAACTGGAGGCCTCATGACTTTACATATGAGCCCTGAACTACGGCACCATGGCGAAGCCGATTTATAGTATTTGTTTATCATCCTTCTGATTCAGAAGTGTTAAAAATACAGTGAAATACTTCATGAATATACCTATTCGCAAAAATTCGGCCAGAGAGATATTCTGGAAAAACGTGTGAGGAAGCTTTACACCATGAACACTTGAATTCATTATGGTAAACGGACAGAACAAAGAGATTAAACTGATTCACAATCATGCTTTATTCTTGTTGATTTCTTATAAAAGAATCAAATAAAAGTATTTCAGTCTCGCCGTGTCCTGCTGCTCTTTAACTAAACTATACTTTTCTTTACACCGTAAGTCTCTTCATCTTAAATATCTTTTTATTAGTTTGTGACTTCAAACCAAAAACTTCATTGATTGTCAACACAAAATCTATCATAGCACCAGTACAATAAAACTGTACTCCTGCGGTTTTGAAATACTGTTTTTGAACCAGGGAGGAAAATCTCAGAATAAAGGGATCCTAATAAGTACATTTTCAAAATGAAGCACCAACCATACAAAGCAACTTTTTTTTTTTTTTTCATAGATAAGCTTGTCAGATACACAAGAGGTCAAATATATTAATGACTATTAAATAAAGCACAACAAACAGTGTAGAGAAAATACTGCAACACAAAGCACTCTAGGATCAACAGCACGTGGGGACGTGGGAGGCGGACGTGGCTGCAGATACGGGGGCGTGTCAGCTCCTTGGATCCAACGCTTCCTCTGAGAGATCCACAGGATTCTGTTTCAGTTCAGGAGAGAGTGGAGAACACTACATCTGTTTCTGTCCGGCTCTGGAAACAAACTTAATCTCAAAAGGTCCTGGGACAGTTGACCCAGGTTTCCTCAGTGAAATGTGGAGGAAAGATGAAGCAACCTCTTAGGTCCATCCAGTGACGATATCTGGAGCGTGATGAAGTCGAAAAAGAAGAAAGAAAGAAAATGGAAAGCATGGCTGTAATTGATGATTATGTGCCGTGGTCGCTCCTCTGCAGGTCTCCAGGTCTCACAGGTCGACAGATGTCCGTTCCTCCCTGACTCGAGAGTCTGAGCTTTAAACAAGAGTTCATCAAGATCAAAGTCTCCCATCAAAAAAATATCGCTTTCCCCTCAGGAACAAACTCAGAACAAAAAGTGAAACGTAATTCGGTCCTTGCCACAAAAATCTGTTTTTATAATCAAATGAGTTTTTCCCCTGATGGCAAGATATACATATACACTACCATGTACATACATTATCCATAAAAAACGGTTTGCTCAATAGTTCTCATTTATTCAAATATACCTATAGATAGGAACCTGAAAGCTGCTTTCCTGCACAGACCACTCCTGTGTGGTGCTCTCTTAGTCACCTTCTGTCTGAGGTCAAAGGTTATCGGTGGAGTGTCGAGCTGTTGCCGTAGCTGGAATTCAAATCACTGACGCTCGCTACAATGGACGGAAAGGTTTCCTCTGAGCTGCTGCCTGCACAAAGTACTTGATGGAGAAGTGCGATGCAGCGGAGGCTACCGGCTGTGAGGCTTCCCTGTGTTTGTCAGTGTCTTTTCCTCCTCTTCCTCCTCCTCCTCTTCGTCATCTTCTTGCAGGATGTGAATGGAAGAGCCCAGTAGTCTCTGGATTTCCGGGACACAGCGCACCAGTTCAACTAGTCCTTCCTCCTCCTCCTCCTCCTCCTCCTTCTCCTCCTTGTCTTCCTCATCTTTGTTCTTGCCTCTGTAGGGTGAAGCCAAAGCCGAGCTCACCTGGCTGACCGACACCTGTTTCCAGAGCTCGGCTCGCGGCAAAGTCACCACCTCCAGGTGAGGGTAACGCGCCCGGAAGATCCGCGCAGACATCTTCAGGCGCTTCAGGACGTCTGTCAGGAGGAACCAGTTGCAAAAGCTGCGTGAGAGAGAAATGACAACATAAGGTTATTGGGGGAGAGAACCAAAACAGAAAAGATTTGGTGAAACATTAACAGAGTTAAATACTACGGCCCAATACTGTTTGTTTGTGTAAAAGTCTGGGAATCTTTGGGTACCATGACATGTATCTATCTAATTTCTTTATTCTAACTCAAAGAAAATCAAAGAACATGTGTGCTCCTGCATATTCTATTAAAACCAAGCAGATGCTTTCTGTCTCCTAAACATCCTGAAAAATCTTGTTTGTCGATCTGAGCTGCGGTTTTTTGTTTAACAGTGTTACTGTTGTTTTTATGATTCTTGTGTAAACTACATAACCACAACAAACTCCATGAAAAGTAATGTAGGCAGCAAAAACAATGTTGTACAATACAGGTAATGCAAAGCACAGATGAGTCAGTGCGATCAGTATCTACTCTCATCTTCAATAACTTAAAATTGGTCCCATATCTGAAAACATTGTGATATTACATCAAAACTGAGAATACAAAAATGTATATGGGGAGTGTCACAGCATCATGCTAAATGTAAACAGTCTTAACTCCAGTTAAAAATATCAGACTCACTTTAACACAATTCATAAAGTTATCAGGTTCCAAAAATCAGCAATTACTGCACGACTGGACGCAGATGTTGATTGGAATCTTATTAAATTAACTTGTTATAAGGAATTGGTTTGAATTGATTGTACTAACGATGACTGGACTCACCCCTGTGTCAGTGACACCTGGACGTGAAAGCAGGGAAGCAGCGGCTCAGACGAGAACTCGAACAGGAGACAGTCTCTGTCCGAGTCGTGCTCGGTCTTCACTGGCAGATTCTCCTCCAGCTCCTGGTTCTGCTCCGACAGCAGGAAGTCCCAACATGGCTCCTTGTCCGTCTCTGTGGAGAGAAACTCTGAGGTGAGGAGAGATGGAGCGGACACACGGCTGCGCTGCTGTGATGCTCATGGAAAGGACGCCCCCTAGTGGACTTTAAAGTCACACCAACTATAATGAAGCCTCCGTGATTCTGGCGATGCTGATCAGTTATGGAAAACAAACTCTGAGTTGAAGTTAAGTGCATCCTACGCAGAGACATAAAACAAGACACATATTCTGCGTCTCATTAACTTGTGGAAGTTATTTTTCATTCAAGAAAAAAGTGATAGACCTTTAAGTGCAGAAGAAGCGTTAACTGTAAAACCTGCAAACACTCGACATGAGAGGAAATAGATTTTCTTTCATGACTTAATGTACTTTGGTGGAGATTTGTTCTTCTTTTCTACTTTAGGTTAAATATTTAGGTGTAACTTTAATATTTTAGTAGTTCAAGAAGTTTTGACAAAGAATAAAAGATTATTTGTCCTAAATTTTTCTAGTTGTAATTAAAAACATTGAACCTTTTGATTCTACACCATATTAACCTCCTCTCTATAGCTGCTTTCAAACAGAAAACTGCAGAACCTCTGTATTTTCTCCGGAGGAGGTGCATGTGTGAAAGAAAATGTCAGAGGGAGACCCTCCGCAGTTTCTACAGAGTTTCTCCGCCTGGCCTCCAGGTATAAAATCTATAGAAAGTCAGGGGAATTCTATGTGAGGAAACAGCGGGGGATCCCCCAGTGGATTCACTCCACTGGGGGATTGGAGTGGGGATTGTTGTGACAGGCACATGTGACAGGGGCAAAAATTAGAAAAAAAAGAAAAAAAGATAACAAATATCTCCCAGTGAAAAAGCCGTGAGAAGCACATTCAAGAAACCGACAAAGACAATTTGTGACTTTAAGAGCTGAAGAAGGTGATCGGGTGTGTAAACATGATCACGATGAATACGTCACTTCCTGCCTCTGTCTGCTCCACCCGGCTGCTCCACCTCTCACCAGAATAACGTGGAGGATTTGTTGCTGTTGTAAACGTGTGTGTGTGTGTGCAGAGAACCTCCAGCTGTGTTGTGGATGTGTTAAGTCAAAGTTTGAGTAAAGTCCGGAGAACTCGGTCCAGACTTTACCTGAACTTTGCCTTTCATGTCTGAAAACAGTGAACGTCTCCTTCTCTTCCTCCACTCAGATGGAATCTTGCTTTTCTTCCCCTGGTTCCCTGTGGCTGTTGCAAGAGGCAAACCGAGCCCAAGCCCAGCCTTCAAACTAACTTCTCCGACAAGCCTCAACTCGTCGGGCTCACTGACGGTTGAGGAATGAGCTAACAACCGCCTTTCAAACACCACATTTAAATATTCAAACAGAGATTTTGATTGACAAAGACAAACAGAGAGACAATCAGATCAGATAAATTAACATGTGTGAAGGTTTCTTACCAAACAGTGAGCTGCTGTAGAAATCCCAGAGTAAACTGGAGTCCTGTTCAGTTCGACCTTCAAGTTCTGTGAAATATTCTGGAAAAGAAACAGTCTTGTATTAAACGCTGACCCAAGTTAAGTATGCATGTTTTTACTGATACTGAATTCATGATCGTCATAATCCTAATGCTTGTGTATCTTTCAGAGCCAAGAAGAAATTCATGATGAGAAAAGTGAGAAGACGTATGTGAAAGTAACAAATCAGATTGTTTTTCAAAGAGATAAAAACATAAAGAAGGATGTTGGAAACAATGAAACAGCCACACAATGTGACTTGAGCTGTAGATGTGAAGTCATTCAAGCCTCATGAAGGTGAGCTCCACCTTTTACTCTGCTGTCGTCTCAAATCGTTAATGTCAAGTTCAACGTGGATGGAAGATTTTACGACTCACTGTTGTTAATGTGTTGTGATGGGAATGTTCACAGTTTATTTATGTGTTGAGACACTGCCTGAATTGTGATAATGAAACAATTCAAGAAGCTTTGTCCCAGCCTGTTGTGAACAGTGTCTTAAGTGACTGCTGATGATGGGAGGAATGACTTTAGTGTGTTTTAACTTAAATACCCTAATGAGGAGGGGGAATGTTTCAATTTATCCAAAGATAAGTTCCAATGATTACGTCACATTACATCCAATGATGGAAAAAAGAGGAAAATAATAGTTGTACCTGTGAGGAAAGTCTTCATGCCGAGACTATGTGCCAGTTTGACTGGTGTGTGTCCAGAGTAGGTGGCCAGAGTCGGGTCTGCTCCGTGGTTTAGAAGCAACCAGACTATTGGAAGGTTGTCACTCGCAACTGCATCATGAAGAGGCCTAGTGGAAGGAACAACGAGACATGAACATACAGCCTCCCACTGAGGATGTGAGTATTCATAATTTTTTGTGCTAAACAACTACTCTATAACCCCCAAAGAAAAAGGAAGGAATTTAGATATTAAAATAAATGAACAACCTCTGTTTCAGACAGAAAACGCAACAGGAACCAAACAGACCTGGGTATTTGATCTTTGATAATTTCTGATGTTAATAAATATAAAATATATAAGGATATTAAACGTACATTGTTTACAAATAACCAATGGCTCTCTTAACATGTATACATTATTTTATAAATCTATCTATTTATCACAACCATAACGCTGAATCATGCATCCTGTGATCTCACCGTGTTCCGTCCTGGGCGCTGCAGTTCACGTCGGCTCCATGTCTCAGCAGGATCTGGACTATCTGAGTCCAGCCTCTGGAGGACGCCTCATGCAGAGCTGTGTAACCAGCGTTGTCGCGGCGATTCACCTCCCTGATGTCCTTCTCCAGACAGTACTGAACCACATCCTGCGGACAGAGGAAGGACACGCGGACAGTGTCATAAGTCTCGAAGACGTACAGTGGCTACTGGAGATAAATGTTTTAAAAAAGTGGGATTTTACCTGATAGCCCAAGCGAGCGGCGCGTTGCAGCAAAGTCTCCCCAGCGTTTTTATTGACGATAAGTCGTCGAACCTCTGGAGGAATCACTCTCTTGGGAGGAGACTCTGAACCACTGCTTCTTCCTGATGAGGCTTTCTTATTGGATGGCGATGCTGGCAAAGTTTTGGGAGTGGGAGGGGGGCTTTCCGTCCTTTTTACATCAACACCACGATCACCCAGGGCGAGTGAGGCACCTCGCTTGCCCAAGCTGCTGCGTTTGGTCTTAATCTTAATCTGAAATAATGATTCATTGATTAGGACACGGTGAAGTAGAAGCTCTTGTGATGCTGGGATATGGCAACAGGTTCCACTTGTCAAAGACCTGTGCTGTAACAAAGAAGCTGCCATTACATATGTGACACAAATGGCATATGTCTAGCCACAGGGGGGCACTGTAAGCTTATATATACGTGGTACACCCTGTCATACATCAATCAACACTGTATGAGTTCTAATGAACTGTTATCCATCAGGAAGCATCAGCAGGTGACTTACCTTCGGCTCTTCGTTGTCACCTAAATGCTTGCTTTTGAACTTTCTCTTCCCTGCAGGTTTATCGCTGCGCTCCGGAGACACCTCGCCCTCGTGGTAGCGGACCGATCCTGAGCGGGTGAAGGAGGATTTACGTGGAGGAGGCTCCGGGCTGCAGTCAGTGGGACTCGGACACTGATCCCCTTGTGGATCTGTGATGACAAAACATTATAGGAGTTTGTGCCGAAGTGGCATCAGACGGTACTTCCTGCACCAATCATCGTCATCTAAGAACATGGAAACTCTCTTGATATACACCGCATTTGTCATACAGTGTTTCTCATTCATCACCTACACTGTGACAGCCTGCTTTAGTCCAATCTGTCCTACCACAGCGTCATATTGAACTTATGAGATCTCTAAATTTGAGTTTAGTATCATTACTTCATTGTAGAGTCACTCTCTTCCATATGATGACTCATTTGTCATTGTTATTCGGACTGGCCATCAGCAGCACAAGGAGAAATCCCACCACGGGTCATTAAATTATCAATAAAGTTATTACTGTCCACGATAGACAGACAGGCCTCATCATAATACCAGTTCTTTCCTCTGGCAACGGGCATTCAGTTCTCAGCGAGCGGGTCGACCTCGGTCTGACAGCTGCCTCCTCTGTGTACGTGTGACTTGGATCTGAGAGTTTAATGCATGTATGTTCACTTCATGTTCACTGCATACTCTGTAACTCAGCCTGTTATCATACGCTTATGTATGTATATGTATACTCTAGTTTCAAAGGGTCTAACAATGTTCTTTTAAACCCTTTCCAATGTAATTTTATGAAGATGTATATGCTCATAAAAAAAATGTGTTAGTGTCTATTTAATTACAGAGGCTACGCTTTCGTTTTGACTAACCGAAAGTCTGAACTGATATTTTTATGAACACACTCTGGGCCCAGAAATCCCTAATGATCCGAGGCTTATGCAAATTATATAATTATTAAAAATATCAATCAATTTTGTTTTGATATTTATCTAATCAAACATTCAGGCATTTTAGGCCACACAAACTGTGAGCATCTGAGCTTTTAAGCTTAGTCATCTTTGGTCTGATTTAAAAAAGTAATAATGTTTGAACGTGTACACAAACCTGGTAAATGGGTCAATGCGTTATTTCTAGTTCCGAAGACTCAGTGACACCAAATATCATGTGGCTTAAGTTGATTAAATCAGGAAATTATTAATTTCTTAAGGAAATAGTTAGTCAACAGACTTGAACAGGGCTGCAGCTTTTGCCAGTACAGACCCATTCATTAGATAATTTTTCCAAGAATGAATAATCACTAAGTCTATTAAAAGTCAGAAATTATGAGAAATGCCCATCATGAGGCAGCAGAGCCAAATGTTTTGTCACTTAGTCTGGTCAGCGGCCAAAGGAGGATTAGTATATAACAGTTATAGAGGAGAACAACTCAGGCTTATTTGTGAAACTGTTACAAGCTAATGCTACCAACTGTGTGTTTAAAGGATTATAACCATTATTTTGTCATTACGAAATGCAGTAATTTTTAATATAACTAATCAGCTTTTCTTTTTTTACAATGAACAGATTGAACGTTGTCTCTAAAATGACAGAATTCATGAAGAACATCCACCACCTGCTGTTCAGTCCCAGTCTGAGCAGCAGTCCAAAACTCGTCATGTTTATTTTAAAGTTATTTGAAACAAGAGATATTTCTTACCAGATAACTCAAACCACTGATCAATTAACTAAATAGCTGCAAGTAAATAATAATTGTGTTTTCCTGAAGAGCTGTTTAATGGTGACGTTGGCTCTGTAACGATTTGCAAAAACATACACATCACCCATTTAATAATCAATAATTAAACCAACTTATCATTGAGGCTCTAATTAAACTTTTGTGACAATTAGTTGCTCAATTACATTTTTATTTCAGCCCTGCATCGTTCAAAGATAAAAATAAGAATCCATGTTGAAATGTTATGATTCGCACTATAATTTTGTAAATACTTTTCATCTGTTACCAACAGACTTGATGAAAACTTGGGCCAGAAACAATTCATTAAATCTTTACTGATCTTTGGAGAGAAACTGAGAGGCCGTACCTGCTGGAGTTCCACTATCCCGCCTCAGGGAGTCAGATTCCTCAGGGTGATCTCCATCTTCCATCTTGTCTTTCTCAGTGATGTAGTCTCCAGTCTGATACTTTGTGCTCCGACATCGCCGGCGTTTCTTATGAGCAGGGGTGTAGCCCTCTGCACTACATGACTTGACCTTGCCCTGATGCACTCGCTCCGGCAGCGGGTTCGAGCGGGGCCTTCCTCTCGGACGGCGGACGGGTTGAGCAGGAGTCACAGGGGGTGATGGGGAAGTTGGAGGTGGAAGAGGCATCGGTGGGGGTGGGGGTGGAGGGGAAGGTGTCGCAAAGCCCCAGAGGTCGAGTCGAGCCTCATCGGCTCGCCGTCTTCCTCTCCTCAGTCTCGGGAAGGAGCTCTCTGTAACGTCGGTGTCCTTCCGGGAAATGGTGGAGCTTTTGAGAGAGACTGGAGTCTCCACACTAGGAGGACTGCTGCCACTATCTGTAACTGATTAAATCACAGTGGATTGTTTCACTCACACCAGTGTTTATGCGTAGAATCATGAGAGAGACATGAAAAACAGGCCTTTCAGAGACTGTGAGACATTTTCTAACTGCTAAATACACGTCGGGCTGCAGGCTGTTATCTCCAGAGCTAAAACTCTGAGAAGGTAGAGTTATCAAACACAAGCTTAATGATCTGCGGGAAATAACAGACATTGTTGCTGCTGCTGTGAGATTTTTCAGAGCCTTAAATGTCACGATAACAAAAACAAAGACTGTACCTGTTTTTTTCGGGGTTGGTTGCTCAAGCTTGCTGGGACTGGTCTTGTCCTTTGGAATCGACCCTTTACTCTGTGGGGAAAGTTCTCTCGCCGATAGACTCTGCTCCAACACAGGTGCAGGTTGTTTCTTCTGCTGAAATACACAGGAGACTGGGTGAGTGTGCTGTATTGGACACTATTGATCAGAGAGCTTTCATGAGATGGAGCATCTGACAGACTCAAAATAAACACTCATTACATACATCATTTTTTGTGGATTAATGTTATTAAAAGGGATCGCTGTATGGCAGATTCAACAGCTAAGGGCTTTAAAAGGTGATTGCTACCTTAATTATTTTTCCTACAATTCTATCAAAGGGAGATTGTGAGAAATGAAGGCAGATATTAAACATATAGATACTTCACCTTCTTTGCGCTGGGCACTTTGGTCGGAGTATTTTCTGCGTCTTGCTTCTTCTTTCCTGCCGCCTTCTTCGACGGCAGCTCTGTGGGCGACTTCTCCTTCACTGGTTTCTTAGGACTCGTCTTCTTTTGCTTGATGGCAGAAGCTTTTGCTTTGGCTGGCGACTCCTCTTTGGTTCCATTTGTTTTTTTCTCAAACTTGTCGCATCCCCTCGCAAACTGGCCTGTAAGAATAGATGCCACCATGCCCTCCAATTTGTCTCTGGGAGCTCTGTCTTCTGCCCCACTTTCTTTCTTCACTGTCTCCCCTTCTAACACCTGGGCTAGTTTGCTCTCCATCCTGTTCTTGTTTGTTGATGCCTTGCTCCCGAAGAGAGGAGACTGGCCAGCAGGCTTTGAAGAGCCTTTCTTCATTTGTAGTCCCGTCTGTTCCCCTTGACTGGTGCGTAACTCTGTATTATTCTCCAGAGGCTCAGTGGCGTTCGCCTTCTCGTGTCTTTTCATTGTGTGAGTTAAATCCTCTGGAGATGGTACACCCGGCCATTTATCCACAGACCAGTAAGGTGGGAATTTAGCCTGTGTATCTTGACTCCCCGCGATTGGTTTGAGAACATCAGCTTTTCTGGATGCAACAGGTGAAGCTTGAGTATTAGCCTCAGCGCTCAGAGCTGTCGTTTCCAGCGCTTGCTGCTTCACGATGGACGTGAGGTTCGACAGCGGAGACTTCATTCTCTCCCTCTTCTCCTCCTCCTGACTAGACGGGCTGTGATGACCGCTCTGCAACCTGGATCCCTCGGTACCTGTGCTGCCCTTTGTCTTTGTGGATCCGTGGGTGATTTTTCTCTGAGCAGAGGAGGCTTTAGGATGATGAGACGGCTGCTGCCAGGCTGGACTGACAACAGTGGTCGAGCATGGCACTGCTGTTTTGCCCGGTGCAGACTTCTGGGCGTTGGCAGAGCTTGACAGGGTAGTCGTTAGGGCTGCTTTAGACGGACAGTTCTTAGTTATGGTTGTGCTGGTGTTTTTAACATGCTTGGCGCTGTGAGCATGCTGGTTGCCCTTCATCAGACTGGATGGCTTCTTTCCTCCTGAGGCCAGATGTTCTCCTTGGTCTATTATAGATATAAACTCCTGCTTCGCAAAACTCTGACAGTCATCCGCAAAAGTCCCCTTTCCGTCTTTGCCCCGCAGAGTAGAAGCCAGTATGGGGCTTGCCACACCAACATAAGTCCCAGGGATGTTTTTGATGGGGTCTTGTGCAGATCCCTTACCCCAGGTTGGTTTGGACTCTGGGACCTGGTGATTCTGAGGCCTATTTATTTGCTTTTGATGGGACCCATTTCTGTGGGTATTGGGTAGGATAGGGTATTGCACGGCAGAGCTGTAAGTTGAAGGATGAGTCCTCTTTGAGTTCAGAAAATCTCGCTGATTTGACTCAGTGCTATGAGGCTCCATCAGAGAAACTGGAGGGTCATTTATGCATTTTGGACGTTTGGATTTCGCGGACAAATCAAGAGGCACATCTCTTGACTCAATGGAACAAGCTGTGTGGTCCTCTGACGCGGAGGGAAGTGCGGTTTTAAGAGAGCCCATCGTCGTCTTGTCTATGCTGTTGCCTTTCTCCACATGGTTCAGAAGTCTGCTTTGAGAGGTGATGCTGGCAAGTGCAGAGCCACAGCAAATGGCAGCAGTGGGAGATAGCGTGTAGTGGGTGGGTGCTGCAGAGGTTAATGACGGGTGCTGCAACGGTAGTGCAATAGCTGGTGAGGCTACCACTGAGGCTAAGGATTTATGCTCTCCTGCAGATTTGGTGTTCTTACTCGATGAATGGTTGGATTTAAGTTTTGAGGTTGATGTGCCTGCTTTTTTATCTTTAGCTGGTGACCGGCCCACAGAGAACTGGTAGGGATAGGTCCGAATGAGCGACGTCCCTCCGACACCTGAACTTTGAGGCTGAATTCCTTTCTGAAACTGATTGGCTGTGGCTTCTCTCAGCGCTGCAATCTGACCCAATGCTGGTGGAAGAGTGATTTTACAAAGTGGCGAGGCGAAATTAGTGGAAGGAAGAAAGGCAACAGGCTGGGCTGGTTTAAACATGGCGGAGCACTGAAACCCAGGGGAAACACTTTGCACCGATTGTGTTTGCGGGTGTGACTTCTTACTGGATGTCAGATTGCTGTGACAGGGGGTGAGTGAGTCCTCCCGGCCGACTTTCACTCCACTTGACCACTGAGAAGTAGGGAAAACGGCCGCAGCGTCAGCCTTGAGTTTAGGGGCCTCTGCCCTTTTGTCTGCTCTCTTCTCTGAGCCTGACACTGGCGCATTGTTGGGCTGCTGAGGTGAAGAAAGCTCCGGGCTGTGGTTGTAATTGATAGTGTCCAGGCAGGCTTTCGCTGTCTTACAGTCTGTTGCTGGAGTGGTCTTGTTTTGCTGACTGAGGGTAACATCTCCTCTAAACTCAGAGGGTAACGTCTGGGGGGGATTTCCCACCATAGTAGTGGACGCTTTACTTGGAGCACTGATCTCTCTGCTCACCGTGCCTCCATCCACTACATTCATTAGTGTAGGATCCACCTGAGCAATAAAAGAAGTTAATTAGGCCAGTGTCAATTAGATAAGAGGACCGAATGCTGTAATCTAGCAAACTAACTGCAAAAATGATAATAAATCAATTACCTGCATAGGTGTTTTTTTAACACAACATGCCTTGGGGGTAGCTGAGTCAGTCGGGCGAGTTTTTCTCAAAATTCTGTAATACGCTGCAAAACAAAAGAGAAAAAGAACACATAATGTAATCACTGTTAGTGCTGTTGTCGTTTCAATTATAGAGAAGACATTTATTTAAGCCCTCGTGAAGGAATAAGCCGTGTCCTATGCAACAGTAATTGGTTCAGGGTAACCTACATTGGGTAATTGAAAACTTCCTGTCTTTGAGACACGCAGGCAGATTTGCGACAATTTCCTCGGAGCACTGATGTGATATGGGTTAACAGAGAGAAGTGTGATGGACTTAGGAACGTGTTTGTTCTGTTAGTTTTATTTTGCTTCACACAGGAAAGGGACACATTCAAACTAGCTGTGTTCAAAATCCATAATGTGAAACGTCTTTACTAAAAATGAGATATTCAATAGATGAAATGAGACCTAATGCATCATGGAGGCATCATGAGTCAACGAGCTGGGGTAGAAACATGTGAATTTCTGTCGTTTATTGAAACCATTTCTTTCACAGTCTAAATCCTCTTCAAACATTCCTGCCACGACAGATCCACTCTGATTTCTCTTTGTAGAAATCACACACTCTAACATATGATACAAGATAATAAAAATAACTGTATAAAACAGATCGGTGATATAAGTTATTTTTTGTCGAGTAGGGATTAATCTGCTTTCAAAGATATTTTAACGTCCCCTCCTGGCGGCTTTTAGGAAACAAGAATACACTGCTTTCAACGATTATGAGTCTGATATGACCAAAGAGATCAAGTCACTAGTTAAGAATTGATGACACCACATGCACCTTGTCCCATTAATATGCTAATATTGTTCATTTCAAGTGTTGGACGCAAGCTGCCTCTCACTTCAATGAGAAGCCCATAAATTTTCTATTTAAGTGCATTGGAGGCGACATGTTTCCACATCACATAAGTTGCACGTTTGACCGTGATTGGCTCCAAGTAGTGTTGATGTCACAAATCATGCTGGTGCATGAATGTCTCAGACTTATGAAGTGAAAAAAGAAACAGTGAAACTTTCCCTTTCAGCAGATTAATGAGAAAACAGAGTTCTGGTGCCAAACTCTGCACATACATTATTCTGCACAGTGAAGGTCAAACTTTCAAATCAAGGAACAATAAGCCGATCACGTTTTTGAGTGGAGGGGGAATTTAAATGGCTTCAATAACTTTAATGCAGGTTTACTGTCGCTGAACTATGCCACGGGAAAAAATTAGCAAAGAGATAATAAATTAATACGAGATCGGTCTCTGTATCAGCAGATTCTCGATGTTAGAGTGTCAGGATTAAAAACACAACTGGAGCATCCTTAGCTTTGAATCAGCCCTGTGATTTCTCAATGAGAAACGCTTGCAGCAGACTTCAGACCGAAGCTCGTGCTTCAGGGGCCCTCGACCGCCTGGGACCCGGGTCTGATAGGCTCATTCAGTAACCCATCCATGACACAATCAACCATGATCGCTCAAATCATCTTTTTTACGAGTGAGTGGCAGCTTCAATAATAGAAACCTGAACACTCTCGTGAAAAGTGGGTGACTGACAGCGAGCAAAGATTTTGTTACTTGCTTATACAATTAAGGATTATCTATCAGTGGACAGATAACAATTCATGAGCACATCCACCTCTGTTACATGCAGGTTTAATATTGGGGGGGGTCATATAATGTTAAGTGCTCATCATTCTTATCTCAAATTAGACACGAATCCCCACACATTACTTGTGAAACTCAAACAAAGGGCTTCTTCACCACAGCGGAATGAAAACCTCAATGGAAACCGTGTAATGACTGACATCAGTTTGATGCCATGTGAAAACAAACATTTGCATCACTCTCATACACACGGGGCACAGCAGCGGAGTATGTGAGCAAGAGGTGAGCGCAGGGTGAGCGTATGCAAGGAAATGAGACGAAAGGGGAAGAGCCGAGGCACAAAATCTATATCGGAGCTTTGATGGGGGGAATGAAATCACGTTTCAGCCTCAACGGAGACGATGCACATGATGACTGACACACCGATCTGTGCTGGTATCTGCGAGTGTGGACTGGAGGGGGTGGGGGGGGGGGGTGCATTCATCACCGTGTACAACAGTTCTTTCAGCCATAGTTTGTCTTTGTGCTACGATCTGCTCCAGAACAACATGTGAATTCATCCTCCGCTCTGCGTGGTGTAGGCCGGTGGATGTGTATGTGTGCAGCGGCAGCAGCGGAACAAAGTGGAGCCCGATGAAAGAGCAAACGACCCCCCCTCCGGGTCTGATCTCCGTCTATCCAGCACAACAGACACACGTCCCAATGTCAAATCTGAGAAGTGCACGGTGAACCCAAATTGTGCTTGGACATCGGGACACTCGCGAAAGACAACACGTCTCTCCCCGGTGCACAGCATCAGCACGGAGAAACTCTGGATAGCTCCGGGTGCTCCGTGGAGATGGCGGCGTGTGGCACCCAGGTGATCCCGTCCCTCCACGGGCAAACGCGGCCACAAGGCCGGGTACAGGCTCCGTCTAATCCTCGAATAAAAACCACGGAGGTGTTGGGGGTTGATTTGAAGTGTGTCGCGGTGAATGGCAGATGTTTGAAGGGGGTTCTCCCACCGAGAGGCTGCGTCCGCGGAGTCCCGAGTGTCACCTCTCCACCGCCGGATGAGGTGAGTCAACACGGGTTCAAACTAACTCCGGACCACGGCTGTCCCGGTTCATCTGCCTTCCCCGACAAGTCACATCTACTCCGCCTGGTTTAACATACACACAATACTGGGTGTGAACCAATGGAGCAACGAGTTTCCCCACAAACATGGAGAAAGTAGCCATGCTGGACAACCACACCGCGGGGAGGGCGACAACTTATTGCTTGTGCTGCCGGGGCGGCCGCGACAAAGAGGGCGAAACACTGACCACCATCACCGCGGGTCCAGGCTCCCAGCTCCCAGCCTCCCTGCGCAGCGGAGTGTCCGCGGATCCCTCGCGTGGCTCCCGGTGGTTTGGACATGTTGAGGCGGGCACTGTTATTTATCCCCGGCCGACCTGACGTAAAGTGCTCGCCCGTGTCCGGCCCCTTTCGGACGGACTGAAACACTTCGGCGTTGGACGGCATTCACGGAACCCCCTCGCCGCCACCACCGACCCGCCGAGCCTCTCCGCCTCCCCACCTCCCGCTCCCCTGGACGACCCTCTCCTCTCCCTCTCTGGGAATTACTGAATAATCTGCCGGCGAGGTGAAAATAAAAGATGTCTCATGACACAAACACTTACGGAGCCGCTCGTCCAGATGGCATGTTGGAAACGACAATGCAGCCGCGACTCGGTTACGGCCGAGTCCACCCTCTTCGCCTCCGCCGATCTCGACGGTTCTCAAAAGTCCAGGAGGGGGAGAAAGGGAGGAGGAGGGGAGGGCATGGAGGGGGGGGGGGTCGCCAAGACAGTCCGTTCCGTATCTCCGGTCTCCCAGTCTGCTGGGAGAGCGAGCGAGGGGCAGGAGGGTGCACGGGGCCAGCATGGGAGATGTAGTGCTCGGGTATCCACGCCCAGGATTACACGCTAGAGAGGCTGGGAGGGGGGAGGACTGCAGGTACCGGCATGCAACGCGGGCCTCCAGCCGCTCAAGGGGAATTGGGGATCGCGACCAAAAAAAAAGAAGAGTGTAACGGTGCGCTAAACTGATAACAGAGGGGTGGTGTGGGCAAAGGAGGAAGGAGCTGCAGCGGGGTTTATGAAGCAAGGAAGGCTGCGAGTGTCACACAGCCCGGGGTTGTGCGCCGGTGTCAGGCGGGGCAGCTCGCAGTCAGCACCCGTGGGTGATGGTCGCTCAACGGGATGTCTGAGAGACAGAGACCCGGAGGAGGAAGAGAGATGTTATGGGTCCGCTGCAGGGAAGTTAACACGAGGAAGTCCGGGTGTGTGAGGGATTGAGCTCAGCCTGCGGAGGGCTGCGGACACACGGAGCTGCTTCCAGTAGATGGAGGGAAACACTACAAAACCTTGACTGGGGGATTTTTGTGCAGGATTTTCCAAACTGGCAACGATGTTATCTTTAAATAAGTTAGTGATCTGTGCAGATGCCATCGGTTTAACTTCACTGACTTCCCATGAGGCTCACAGGCCCCATGCATGCACTGACCTCCATCACTTCATTGACATTCAAACACATTCGCTTACAAGGTGACAACAAGCAGCCTGAACATCCCCCCCTCTGTTTCCTCTGGCTGATACTAAATGGACGCACACGTATTTGTACATGCCCCTGCAAACCTGAAGCGATTTTATAGGAATCTGTAAATTCTGGATCATTATCTAAGCCCTCAAATTGTTATTGTCCTTCACAAAAATACTACGGCCCACAATTTGTCCAAAATAGATGAAATGAGACAATTTGTGTAGACACATGACATCCCTTCTCCTTCGGATTTCATGATTCATGATTGACAACCACATCCCAACTGCACCATGTGATCCCTTTTCACCATTTCCTGGGTTTGGCCTGCACAGAGTTTTGACAGCATGAGGGGCAAAAAGAGAGAAACTCACTCACTCTGCACTAGATGTTAAGTTCAACACCATTCGCTATAGTGTTAGTGCAGTGTGTCAAAATCACATTTCCTGGTCAGTTCAGATTTGAACTGAACTCATACTGATGGGTTTCTAAAGACAAGATGACTGAATTTCAGTTGTAACCCATAGTCCTGGGGCAGACTTACCACACATTAAGACAAGGTGAGCCACTCAGGGACGAAAGCGTTCAGCCTATATAAAAGACAATAATCCATGTTCTACATCTGCATTTAACGCAACTGAAGACAGACAGGCTACTTTATAAAGCCACAACACAAAGAGCCAAGGGAAAGAAACAAGTCTCAATGATGTACAGAGGAACCTCCGCTGAGGTCAAACCATGTTCATATTATGTCTGAATAAAACCTTTTACTTCTAACTTTTCCCTCCATCTTCACTTTGAATAGATTCCCAGTCTTTTCCTTCATTGCCTGGCTGTCACAGGGAGAGAGGAGCAGAGGACAGTTGAGGTGCAACAGCTCATGTGTGTAGTTTTGAGGGGAATGACAACACATCTGCAATGTCCAGTCAGACCCAGGCGAACCGATAAAAGTTTTACCACACCAGTCCTCTTGGCACAGGATGCTCCCCCCAAAGACAAACAACCTCAGGATCCCGAGCTCCCCTGCTCCATAATCACACTGTGGCTCTGTAGTTAAGCAGCATGCAGGTTACTCTGCTGTAATTAGGCCACTTGTCCTACCTGGATCCAGAGAGCGGTGCGGGCCTGCTGTTTACACCGGGTATCCAGCGCTTTCGGGCCAACACATTTCCTACTTTTCTCAACACTTGTGGTGCTGAGGAAATAACCGTCCGCACGCAGCGAGGCAGACGAAGCCGTGTGCCCGAGAAGAGTTTGTTTACCACCGGGGGCTCGATCCAGGTCGATCCTCCTCACCAGCGAGGCGGTGCGGAGGGGCAGCGAGCCCCGTCCATCCAGCCGAGAGCAGCTCGGGCACAAACTACTTCGCCGCTTCGCTCTCGGGGAGTGGATCGGCGTGCGAGAGCCTCCGACGTGCCCTTCGCCGTTCGCGCAGTAATGGCTGCGTGCGAGCGGGGAAATCGTTGACAGATGGCCAAACGTGAAATGTGGGGAAGCCGAGGGAGAAACGCCGATCAAGTTCACACGCAGCGCAGGACGCGGAGGATCCGTGTCCGCACGAAGCAGGAGTCTCGAGAAGTCGGCGACTGACACATCGCATTGTGTCTGAGCCGGGGGTAACCCGGGGACCTCGGCGATCCCGGTAGTGACCGGCTGCTCGGGGTCTTCGCCGATCTGATACGAGTTTGCTCCACATCGCACCACTGAAGCTGTGGGGGGTTTAAATAACTTGTTATGCTTTCAATCATACATTAGTCGAGCAGGGATGCGGTATTCGACACATGCACTCAGATGAATGCGATAGCTCACATGGAGGCACACTGTTTATTTCGAAGGCCTGCCCCCCCCCCTGAAGTATGTCGTCCTTAAAGTGGGCACATACATGGTCCATCTATCTGCGAGCCACACTGGAGATTATCGACCCTATTTAGGCCGCCATGGTTTCCGGCGGCGAAAGGATGTCCCGTCTAAGTTGGTGGTTCACCTGGTCACTGCTGGGGGAGGACGGCGGAGTGGGAACCGAGCGCATTATCCTTCCATCTTGGCAGAAGTGATGAATTATTCTCCAACAAATCCGCAGGCAGGATGGCAGCCCTGCCGCGGGAGCAGTCCGGTGTCTGTGTGTGTGTGTGGTGTGGAGGGGGGGGGGGGGGGGGGGGGGCGGCTCTGTATTTGCCAGGTTAACGCGATGCTCCGTGCGGATGGTTTCAAAAGGGGGAAATGCATCACTTGCATGCTGTGGCGACCGTGTCCGCGTTCACACCGCATCCACAGCCGCCACAGCGTGGACAGAGGACCCGCACAGGCTGTGTCATCTCCGCGCACAACTTGGCTACATGTGACACGAGCCGACATGATAATGCCGCGGGAGAGCGGAGCGAGACGTGCACCGCGAGTCCTGCGAGACACCGACCGCTGGAAAAATACCAATAATCCAGGTCAAAGTTTGGCAGAGTTTTCGCTCGCCCTCGATCGCGTTGTGCAATGCCCCCTTTAATGCCCCCTGCTCGCCCGTAACGCCTTTGTTATTAGTAATCGCGTGGTATTGCACCGTCTTACCTTGCGCTCCGAGCCCGTCTCCGGCCACACAGCGCCCGCACACAGCGCAACAAGCTATTGTTGTCTGCTCGCAGGTTTCCGCGAGGGGCCGGGGATGTGATTTTGAAGTAGAATGAATTCACTGTGCAATCTTGGCTTGTCCTCGCGATCTTCCCTTATTGCCAGTTTTCGGTCTGCAGCAGCTGGAGATGAGAATCGCGCACCCTGGGTCCTAGCGCCGGATTGAAGCCCTACAGGTGAATAACAAAGCAGAGCCGTGCTCGGTGGGCTGGAGGCTGTCACTGAGGCAGGTTCACACGAAGAGTCCCACACTCCACCGGAGACCAACACATGCTGCCTGCACTACACTTAAAGGTTCAGTGTGTAGCATTTAGGTGAAAGGGATCTATTGGCAGAAATGGAATTTAAAATAATCCTAGTGATGTTTTCACTGGTGTGTTTCGTCTAAATTGTGCGAATTGTAGTTTTCTTTACCCTAGAAAGGGCCCTTTACATTTAAATACTTTATATTTTACATCGGGAGCAGGTCCTCTCCAAGGAGGCTGCCATGTTTTTTACAGTAGCCCAGACTGGACAAACTAAACACCTTTTGAGTTTTTATGACAACGAAAGGCTACCAAATGTTTTCTTTCGTGTTTGGAAGGGAAGGGTGGGATGAGTGGTATTCAGTGCAACATGCAACCTCACCACAAGAGGTCACTAAATTCCACACACTGAACCTTTAAACGTGTGTCGAATAAATGGAAGTGTATTCAAGTCCAATAACATTGGCCACATATTACTTCAAAGGGATAGTTCAGTGATTTAAATTCACTCACGTACCACTATGCTGATGGAGGGGTGGGTGAAGTGTTTGAATCCACAAAACGCTTTAGGAGTTTCAGTGGTAAAGAGCATTGTGGCCAAATCCAACACAATATAAGTAAAGGGTGACCACTTCTTTAATTTGAATAAACAACAGCAAAATAACGTAAAATGCCTCCGTTCTGCTCCTGTTGTGTCATCCAACTGTCAATAAGCTCAGACATTCAAATTCCACTTGAAACTGTGTCTTTTACACCATGTCTACGCTCTGTTATCCTAGACATGGTGAAATATGTTGTACATGACGTTTTGAGTGGAATTTGAATGTTGAGGATTACGGACACTTGGATGACACCACAGGAGCAGCATGGAGACATTTTATGTTTTTCTTACGTTTGAAGAATCGGTAACCATTTATTTCAATTGTAATTGATTTGGCTACAACGCTGTTTACCCCTGAAACTAAGGGACTAAAGTGAATTTTTTCTGTGAACTATCCCTTTAACTATATATTCACGCTAAATATGATCATTTAAACACTGTTTAAAATCCACAAACTACAACCTTTAGTCTTCCATTACATCCTCTATAAACAACTTATCACAGCCTTTTTCTGAATTCCCCAAAACGCGTTTAAGTTCCGTGTTCTGCTATTGGTAGGTAAAGCCAACTGGTTCATTAAAGCTGAACATAGGCAACGATTAGATCTGTGTTTCATATTTTATGGCTGCATTACTGATTGGAGCTGCCAAGTATATCAAAGGGGCCCAATAGGTCAGGGCCAACAGAGCCACAGCATCTATTTAAGCAGTCAAAATTATAAAAGTATAGATCTCATCTCTGAATGTGATTATCTTTATACCTAACCATGGTAATGACCAGCCTTTGCTAATTCTCAAGCAGTTTACATTTGACAGCTGAGTAACTCTGCTCCAGGAAAACATATCAGGAATCAGAGGTTTCTGCCGCATTTGTCCTATAGTATCATGTACGGTTCGTTTTGGAGGAGGTGTGAGTGAATTCGCTGCGACAGGAAGCTTTGAACAGGGGTTAAAGCGTCTCTCCTCAATTCCAGTGAGAAAAAAATAGTGAAGTTCAGGTGCAGCTTTTACCAAAAGGCCCTTCAGAGTTGTATTTCACCTGCAGAAATGGCACAAGCAGCATGGGTGTGTGTTGGTACATGTGAGGAAGGCCATTTCCCATATTCGTGAGCAGGGAACCATTTTATCATTGTCAGTCTCACCACCTAAGCTTCAAATAATGTCACAAGTGTCCACCTGCCTGTTGTGACATTTAAAACATGAAGTGTCTATACTAATGGATGTGTATATTTCATTTAATAAATAATAGATCTTAAATGTTTTTGAGGGGAGCTCATACGGCACAGTTCAAAAATAGCTTTTGCTTGTTCTCTTGGCAACATGACAGAGACGAAGTAGATGGGACAAACGAGATGTTCCAAAAGTACCGATATAGAAAATGGCCAAAACACGGACGTTTGGGCAAAGTCAATGAACAAATCAGAGCTGCTGATTGTGAAGTAAAGGACCAGGTTTTGCCAGGATATAAACCTCTTGATGACACAGGGCCGATGGTGTCACAATACCCTACATCATTTCCTGAAAATTTCCTGGAGGCACTGTGTGGTGTTGACTTCCTATCAACAAAACACAGGAATTCCACAGCAAAATTGTATTAATCATGTCCTGCCTCCTGCCAGCTCTACCAAGGCCCCACCATTCATCTGAATGTTCCAGAAAGGCTCCTTTTGTTGCCCATGCGTCTGACCCACACAATCTGCTACTGCGTGTTTCACATGTGTAAAACAAACCTCAATAAATACCTGGACAAAAGTTTCTGGAGTTAATGTCTGAAAACAGCTTTTCTGTGCCAGTAAACATTTTCCTCAAGCTGGAATTGAGGTAAAGATAATTTACCTGCAGATAATTTTCAGTTAATGTGGCCAGGTTTTGAGACTTCTGTTTCTCCCAATACAATGAGGTGAATTTAATTTTTCAGAAGCAATACTCCAGCCACTCAGGTTAATCAAAAGTTACTGTGAGAAATTTTCATTTAAAGTAATGAATTTTCCATGAGGCGACTGTTAACAGTGAGGTCTGTAGATTGTCAAATTGACCTGTGCTCACCTGTGGTGGATTCAGAATTCTCAGTTTTCAGTCTGAGGGCCAGTCAGTCGCTGGATGCCCATGATGGAGATATGGTGTTGACATATATATACAGAGGCTCTCAGGGCAGCCTCTCTGCATGGGGTTTACAGTTAGAGCCCCGTTTATCCATATCCACAGTTACTTGCAAAGATATTTCTTCTTCCCTGCCTTTGCTTATGCATTGCTGCTTTTCTAACATGTCTGCCACCCAGAGTCTGGTTGGGAACGTGATGGGTTACCCGCAAAAAATAACCAAAAGCAGTCTGGGCAGCGGCTGAAATATGACAAGGATAAATGGACCGAGATGGTTAAACTGGTTATCTGTGGTACATTGCATTGCATCAACAGAGATGTCTTGCACACTTGTTTGGTTCAGTATACCATGCAAAATGACCTCAGGGCCAGCCGTGATGTAAACTCTGTACAAAGTGACTGAAGACTAGGCCCGATGTGTTTTCATCTTTCAGAATGGGTCAGGTCATGGCACTTACAGGTACTGGTTGAATCAGGTCTGCCTATACTTAGAGATAATTGCAGGGAACATGTCGGTTCAATGCCAACTGCTGTGGTTGCAGGTAGGGTGCGGGTTTGCAGAGGACTTGTGTTTGCCTCTGCCGCCACCTTTAGATCAAAGGAATTGTTTAAAACTGTGGACAGGAATATGGATTGTGGGTGAAACCAGCCCCCCCCCCCCCCCCCCCCCCGCAAATTGTAATTGATCAAGCAAGGTTAGTGATGAGATTATATCACATTTGCTTTGCCGTCACATTCATTTGAAATGTTTACTTGACATGCCAAATATGACATGGGAGACCAGAAGATAATCATCACAGCTTTCTACCATTACGTGCACATGTTGTACGTCAGTTAAGTGCAGCGCCTGTGGAATAGATCTCACACATCTTGGATTTTGATCCTGCCCACATATGAATCTGCCTTGTATATTAATTCTGGCTGACTGCGCAGGAGCCAGGATCAGTGAGAATGCGAGCGCTGGCTGCCTCTCAAGGTGTGCTATTGTACCCCACATGATAAACAGATGCAGCTGTCATCCCCACATTTTCCAACGCGCCTCATGGCCCTTCCCTTACTGGCATCTAAGGAAGCTTCAGAGCTCCACACAAAACGGCTATAAATGGAAGAATGTGGCTCAGGGCAAAAACCTAGTAATGTGATGGATATTACTTAATAGAGCCAGACGGATTTATCTGGTGAATGATAGAAATTAAGCGATATGAGCCTTTCACAGACAAACCGGCATCAATGTTTGTTGGCTCACATAAAAACTTTTTTTTACAGAATGAGCAATGCAGAAAGATTGTGCATTATATTTTACATATTCTTTTATTGTCTTAATTCAAGTTCTATATATTTGTGTTTTATTTTTTCTATAGTTTTATTTAATAAACATTATTCTCAAGCTGCAATTACATTTCATTGCCACCCGGGTTTGATAATGACATCTAATGGAGTCATTGCTATATTTACAAATATTTTATAGACTCACTGCTCAAAAAAATTACATTGATAATTTCGTGATAACAAAATTATGTAACAACGCTCGATTTTAACCAAAATCATCAACCCAACAAGTGCTGGATTCAAAATCAGTACCAATGAATATAATGTTCCATAGGTGGTCAATTGGTTTTAGGTCAGGGCTAGTCAATTGCATCAATGCCTACATCATCCAGGAACTGCCTACACACTCTGGCCACATAAGGTCGGGCATATTCCTGTCCCAGGAGGAACTCAGGTTCCACTGCACCAGGGTAAAGTCTGACAATTGCTCTGAGGATTTCATCCCGGTACCTAACAGCAGTCAGGGTACCGTTAGGAGATGGAGGACTGTGTAACCCTCCAAGGATACGCCTAGCCAGACCATCACAGACCCACCGCAAAACCTGTCATGCTGGATGATGTTACAGGGAGCGTAACGTTCACCACGGCATCTCCAGACTGTTTCACGCCTGTCACATGTGCTCAGTGTGAACCTGCTCTCATCTGTGAAGAGAACGGGGCGCGAGCGGCCGACCTGCCAATTCTAGAGTTTTTTGAGGAATGCCAATCGAGCTGCACAGTGCTGGGCTGTGAGCACAGGTCCCTCTAGAGGACGTCAGGCCCTCATGCCACCCTCCTTGAATCTATTTCTGACAGATCGGTCAGAAACATGCACACGAGTGGACTGCTGGAGGTCATTCTGTAGAGCTCAGGCAGTGCTCCTCCTGTTCCTCCTCGCAAAATGGAGCAGATACCGGTCCGGCTAATGGGTTGATGCGCTTCTACGGCCCTGTTCAGCTCTCCTTTGTGCAACGTGCGGTCTCCTGGTATCTCCTCCATGTTCTTGAGACTGTGCTGGGAGACACAGCAAAGCTTGGATGTGCCCTCCTGGAGGAGCTGGACCCCCTGATTGGGCTGCAGATCCAATCTAATGCTACCAGTAGCGACAAAGACACTAGCAGAACACAAAACTAGAGAAGAATCAGTCAGAACGGATAAGGAGAGCATATGACTGTGGCCACCACAGCTCCCCTTTTCAGGGTTGTCGTGCTTTTGCCTCCATTGCACCTGTTGTCACTTTAATTCACACCAAAGCAATTGAAGTTGATTCACAATCACTTGTGCTCATGAAACGGACAGATTGATGTCTCTGAACCTTAACTGATTTGTACCCTTTATATTCAGCAGTGTATAGACCTATATATCGGTATCTGAGTAGTTTTAACTCCCTTATAACGGTATAGGCCAGGGCTACAAAAATCCATATCAGTATTGCTCAAGTGCTAAAGATTCAAATATATATATTCATCAACTAAATCCACTTTCCATAGTATTCCTTTTACTCCAAGTAACACTAAAGACCTTGTATGTAAAAAAGCTGACAAGTGGCCGATGGACGACGTGTAGGTCAGAAAACATCTGGGTCAATACGGGTCACAAGCAACAAGACGTTAGAGCTGTTGATGCATCAGCCTACACATTCCTTCACATGATATGTAAACTCAATGAAATACTACGTGTCGCGTTATGTTGTTTCTCTCCACCATGTTGTCTTGCTCGACTAAAGACCACACACACAGTGGTGTGTAATGTTTAAACCTCTGAGGTGGGCTGTGTCTCAGCTGTAAAATATCAAACATTAACAAACAACACGAACTAAACAGCACAGTAGCAGTTTTTGTCAACCACTTTGTGGGAAACGTAAAAGTTTAAATGGGGTCAAATCTTAACTGGATCCAGTCTTCAACTTCCACACTGAGGTGTCATCCTGTGTTTAACTATCTATCTCCAGTCGTAAATGGCCTATAAGCTGATAAAGATGCATCACAGTGTCTCCACCAGTTCATAATGATAAAATCAAAACGTGTGCACACTTGCTTTATGCTAAGAGGATAAACCAGGTCGCTTTTTAAAAAAGAGACACGGACACGTGCAGGCGACTCGTCCGCTGAGGTGAGTTCAGTTGCTGGGGTATTTTCGATGTTGGCTGCCGGGGGCCGAGTGATCGGTCCGCTGCAAAAGCGAAAACGTGGACGATGACCTCGTCTCCGCTGAAGGTAACTCACCGGCAGCTTTAGGGTGAAGGGAAAAGGTGAATAACCGAGCGACGTGACTCACTGGAGCTTGTTTCTGTGGATCGCAGCCGTCAGACGGGGAGGTGAGTCCGGGGTGGCGCTGCGACTGTCGGTGTTTTCTGCGTTCAGCGAATCGGAAACACGGAATCTGGTCGTATGCGAAAATACCCTGCATCTCCAGCACACGTCTTATATTTATAAAGGGAATCACACCCATCATTGCCATCATCTGGTTCCATAGTGTAGCGGTTATCACGTCTGCTTTACACGCAGAAGGTCCTGGGTTCGAGCCCCAGTGGAACCAGTATTTTTTCTTCCGTCCTGAAACGTCTACACTACTGACATAGTTATTTCGTATGTTCATTTAGATTTTAAATAAATATAACATAGATAGATACTTTTGTGAACCCGATGGAAATGTGGACATCGAGTAGCAAATATAACGTTCGAACGAAGAGCACAAGAGGATAACAACTCAATCAAATCCAGAATAAGTTCACTGCATTGGGATGAAAGTCTCGTCACTGTAAAGAAGAGTTTGCTAATAATTTACATTGCAAATATTTAAAGATTTAATTCAATGAATATGATATTAATGCAATACTGTTTTGATCTGCTACATATGTTAGAATATAGTACAAGGTGGTGAACATCCCTCGTATGTTTCCCTATTATTCTTGTACTGTACATACTTGTACAATATAAGTTCTACAAATATTATTGTATTTTGGTAAAGGACACAAACTCAAGATTCATGTTTCTAATTTAGGTTGTTAATGTTCAGAAAATGAAAGATTGATCAATGAATGGATTTGTGATTAATTACAAGGGGGGGGGGGGGTATTGTTATTAATCAGATACGCATTCATTTATTAAATTAGCACATTTAGATTGTATGAATAACACCTGGGTTTGAAAACACCTGCAGCAAATTGACTTTTTAATTGTTTTCAACTTCAAACGTTAAAGCACAGTTAGCAAACTAAACACAGAGTAAACTAACTTAACACTGACTTAATAACAATGTATTTACTTGTTCTATCTTTATCGTCCATGTTGACGAGAGAAAAGAAGAGAGTTGATGAAGAACTTTAGAAGAACTCCCCTCAGACCAACAGACAACCGGCCCCCGTCGCCTCCTCTCAGAGAGCGAGTGAACCACGGGAGATAGTAAACACGTTACAGATGATTAACTCGTGAGGAAACACTCACCAGCTCTTCACCAGGAGCCATTTGTCTGGTTCGAGCACCGCAGCCGCGTCAGTCCGTCGACACCAGGTCCGCGGGCTCCACTCGAGCGGGACAACAGCGCCATCTACATTCCTACCGCTCGAACTCTTTCCTTTGACTTTTTGAACGACCACCATCGATTTTTATTTCATCTTAAATATTAAATATTCAATCTTAAAACACAATTAGCGGATAATGTCCACTCTGATGCTGTTTTCGTTTTAAATAAATCTGACCCGTTTCCTCCCGCACTGACGGACATCGTCCCCTTCCCACTTCCTGGTGTCGCATCGTTTACTGTCCCCCTCAAAATGGCGAACGTCGCCGCTGCAGCTGCCGCCGCCGCAGCCGCCGCTATCGCCGCCAACAGAGACCCAGCCGTCGACCGGTCGTTACGGTCCGTGTTTGGTGAGTCCCCCGGCCCCGGTGCTCCCTCCGGTTCCTCCTGTTCAATCCATTAAACACTTAACAAGTCGATAAAGAAGCGGCTGATGAATGGACGCTTGCTAACGAAGCTAGTGTCGCCGTTAGCCGAAAACAACGAGGAGTCAAAACTTTACACTGCCATGGAAATAAAAACTGGAAAGTTGTATTTTATTTATTGTCACGTCTTTGTGAATTTAACTTATAATTCTGTATGTATTTTTTAGTGGGGAACATCCCGTATGAAGCCACAGAGGAGCAGCTCAAAGACATATTTTCTGAAGTGGGACTCGTTGTCAGCTTCAGGTGAGTGAAAGAGAAGCATCATCCAAACACTGGGCACTTAAACCTCAATTCATAAATAATAATATACTCGATCAAAGTGTCGAATATCAATATCACGTGTATTCCTTTGTGTTTCCCTGGACATTTTGTGTTTTCTCCTCACATAGCACGATTCATGATTTTTATCTATACACTCAGTTATCAGTTTATTAAGTACACAAAGCGTTAACTATAATAACAATAAATTGTATTTATACAGCACCTCTCATACATAAAGTGCTTTACATTAAAATTACATAAAACAGATCAATAAGAACAGGTTAGCAATAAAACAAAGACTTAAGGAATTAACGCTTAAATCTAGCAAAGGGTATAAAACAAGTTAAAAAAATAAACAAAAGCAATGGTTGTCAAAAAATTATATTATTTATTCAAAGCAAGATCATAGAGACAGGTCTTGAGTTGCATCTTAAAACTATCAACAGAAAATGCTTGTCTGATGTGTGGTGGTTATCCTGGAGTCACTGTTTCTATTGGTGTGCACAGTATAATAGGAACACCATGCAACAGCACCACTGACTGAAGATCCTGCTGAAGTATCACATATTTTACCTAATACTTCTTTATGGCAGTTTTACACAATAGAAGATTCATGAAAGTAGATCTACTTACAGGACTGTTTTATTAGAACACATTAGTTTGAGTTACCTTTCAATGCTATGTGTTACATGCTATATTCAATGTGAACAATTTCAGTGTGTGTCATCCTCTTCTTTTCCTTTTAGAAGTCTAATCTGCCTTATAACCAGAGTCCAACTATGAACCAGTGTTCTCTTTTTAATGTCAGACCTTTCTCGGTCAAATCGCCAGTTCAAGCTCCTAAGATTTTGTATTTCAAAGTTGAAGAAGAACCTTGCCAGCTCATGTTGGTACACTTTCAGCAAAGTGGCGATTGACCTCATTGTCATCGTCACTCTGGGTTTCAGGTTAGTATATGACAGGGAGACAGGCAAGCCGAAGGGATATGGCTTCTGTGAATATCAGGACCAGGAGACGGCCCTCAGTGCCATGCGGAACCTGAACGGGAGAGAGTTCAGCGGTCGGGCTCTCCGTGTTGACAATGCAGCCAGTGAGAAAAACAAGGAGGAGCTCAAAAGTATGTGTGCGTATGATTTTTTTTTTTTTACACTTTTTCAATCAGAGGTGCTGATTTCCTTTCAAATAGAAGATTTCTGTAAAATATCTACAGTGCTCTGAAATTTTTTTCATGCTCAGGTTTGGGGACAGGAACCCCTATTATTGAGTCGCCTTATGGAGAACATGTGCAGACAGAGGAGGCCCCGGAGTCCATCAGCAGAGCCGTGGCCAGTCTGCCTCCAGAGCAGATGTTTGAACTCATGAAACAGATGAAGGTTGGTTTGCTTTGCTTGCTTTCTCTTGCATTTTGTCAGGATAATACTGGTCTCACAGTAATGGAGACAGTTTCCTTTCCATTCATTTTCTTCTATACAATTTCAATTGATTAATTTAGCAATTTCCAAGCTCTAAATAAGATGGTAAGAGGTTCACTTACCAGTTCAGTTAGGTATGACCCAACCTCTGGAGCTGGCCCATCTGTGGCATTTATATATATTATAATGTCGCTATTATGCAAAATGTTTGTATAAACAACATATCTAATGAGGACTCACGGTCAAGCTATTGTAATCTTCCTTTTCACAAATGCACATTCTCAGGCTGCATGTTTCCTGCTGCTTGCTCTCTTTTATTTTTCAAGAAAAGATGTGCACAAGCATTTCTCTCTGTTTGAATCACCTGCAGGATGACAACATTATGGAAATGCTCTTCCTTCGCTTTCATTAACAGAGGCTGTGCAGAGCCTGTCTCTCTCAGCTCTGCCAGAGAGGCCTTATCTTTGCACAGCTGGCAGTCTGCTTCATTAAGCTCAAAGAAACAACACACTGCAGACATTTTTCTCCTGACTGGAAAAAGTGTTTGGTGCACCGAAGCCTGTGTCAGTCGGACCGCACCACATGCTGATCAGAGTGCGGGTGTTTGAGCTCCTGATCATAATGCGACCGATATTGTTGCCTTTGTCTAATGTTCTGTGCGGTTGCAGCACCTGTCCACAAACAACTTAAGTCTAAAGAGATTGTTTTCAACCTGTCAAGAAGTAAAACATCTCTCGTGGCAATGATGTTTATTTTTCTTCTGCCAGTTTTGATGTTTTCCATTTTGATTATAACATCATTTTACCAGATTCTGTTTGGTGACAATGTGGTTTTGTCTCTCTCCAGCTGTGTGTGCAGAACAGTCCCCAGGAGGCAAGGAACATGCTGCTGCAGAACCCTCAGCTGTCTTACGCTCTGCTGCAGGCCCAGGTGGTCATGAGGATCGTCGACCCTGAGATAGCCTTGGTGAGAGAAGCCAGATTGAGAATGAAGAGATTAGTTAAATCCTACTTTTATTCAACTGCGACTTTGTCATTCGACAGTAGCGATAAATGTTAGCGATAAATGTTAGTTGTCCATTTGCTCCGTATACAGAAAATGCTCCACCGTCAAACCCAAGTCCAGTCTCTGGCTCCCAGCGGACAGAGTGGAGGAGGGCCGCCGATCAATCCCCCTCCTATACAACCCAGCATGCCATTGCCACAGCCCCAGCCTCTGGTGAGTAGTCACTTTCATGCAGTTTCACACGTTCACAAAACTTCCCTGAACTTGGCCCGAAAATATGACACGTCACAGTTCTGTGCTGGGTAATAAATAGTACATTTGATCACAAACTGAAAATGGTGTTGGACAGTGATGCTACTGTTTGTCGTGTTTGTGTTATAATTTACTCAACATGTTGATGAAATAAAGTTGATCAAAGGTAAACTTTGCCTTGTAATTTTTTTTGTGTCGTGTCAAATCACAACATTAAGGATTGTTTCTGTAAAAATGGCTCTGATAAGGAATATATGTTCATTTATTGCTGTGTACTATGATATTTCTATTCTTTTTTTCTTTTCTTAAATTTTTGGAATATTATCAGCCTGGAATGCATGTTAATGGAGCCCCTCAGATGATGCAACCCCCCAACATGGGTGCTGTCCCAGGACCAATTCCTGGACCGGGTCCGGGACCTGGAACAGGACCAGTCGGACCTCCAGGTAAACATCAAGCTGCATCAGCAACTCAACTGGTTGTGAAAGCATCATCCTTATGTTCCAGATATCATTCACTGAGCTCATTGATAAGTGTGCAGCGTGTTTCATTGCATCTGTCTCACTTGACCACAAACTGATCATTGGTCCGTTTTAATTTTCCCTTTATTGATTTATTGTCTCTGATAAGAAGTAAAAGGTTTATAAGAATTGTAGGTTGAAGATAAGTTTTTCTTACTAATATAAAAAAGGCGACGCTGTATATTTTTGGTCAAATTAAACTTCAGACTTGTTGAGATTCAACATTTGATACCCTGTTAGTGTCAAATAATGATAATGATGAATATGGAAAAAGTCCGGTTTGTGATCTGGGAAATCACCATCATGGATTCTCAGAATTATTTTAAACAAAGGTACAGTCATCCATTGCAGTGGTTACAACTTCTCTTTAATTAAGTAGTTACATCTTTAAAAGTCCATGTTTTTAAAACACATTCGCAACTGAAGTTCACCCAAAAAATATAGGTAAAATACAGAAAAATATTCTTTTGCCATAGTTGATGCATAATTTTACCTCATTTTATATTGTAATGTCTCACTGGAGTCACTAGGTGTCACCAGAGGCCTGCGATTAGTAGATGTACTGTCAAATCAACTCTTGAGGATCTAGAACAGAAACTTTCTATTTTCCCTAAAAATTTGGTTTTATATTGTCTAATGTCAAGTTCCCCTCTTCAAGTGTGTGTGTGTGTGTGTGTAGCTGAATATGTTTGTTTGTGTATGTTCTTGTAGTTCTTTGTGAGGACTAATTTAACTATAGACCCAACAGAGGGAGGACATTTTTGCTAGTCCTCACTTGGGCTGTTATAGGGTTAGAGTTTTAATGAGGTTTAGGTAAGTGTTTGGGTTAAGCACTTAGTTTGGATGGTAAGGGGGCTAGGGAATATATTATGTCAATGAGTGTCCTCACCAAGATAGAAATACAACCCTGTGTGTGCATGTGTGTTAAATGAGCATGCTTCAAACTTGTCAGTGTTGCTTTGCTTTCTTGAGTTTTGTGTCTCCTGTTCTTTTCACTTTACTGCTGGCTCAGGAAACCTTCAGCATTCTCCCACAGGATCTTCTGGCCAGGCGGCCATCGAGCGTCCTCCAGGTATCACTATCCTCCCTCAGTTCAGTCCGGTCGTAGGACGGTTATTGAGCGGCCACTGTCTAAACATACAGCACATCTGAAATTAGGATGTACAGGTTTTTAGAATGCACGTCCACTTTATCTCATATGAACCCTTAAGACATTTAAGCCGTTATCGAGCCTGTTTATACAAAGGTAATGAAGAGTATTAGCGTAGCTGCAGCAGAATGTCATGGTTGTATGCGATGCAACAAATACAACTTTGGGCTGGGAGTGTCTTTGCATGATTTAGTTTGTGTTGCTGTTGAAGCCAAACGCTTTTATTTTAAATGGGTGTTACTGACATGCAGTGATTAGTGGATGATTAATCGCTTTGTTCTAAATTCACATGACTTTTAGTTCATTGTAAAGTGATACTTGTTTATCTTGTCCCGTTTCGTGCAACTAGATTCATGTGGAACATCAGTTAGTCTGTACTATCACATAGGAAATACAAATATACAACAGATTCCTCAGACAATAGTACTGCAATTAGTTGATGGGGAGCTGTCAATCGAGAAGTGCAAGAAACATGATTTAATTAGCACAGACAGTTCTCTGACAAGAGATGGATATGCAGTGTAATTGAAACAAGAAAATACAAACTTCTAATAGATACTTGAGGTAAATATTCTATGATTTAAATATTTAGCCAGGGTTGATATCAGAACTGTCGCCGTTGACGGACCGTAGACAGACAAAGTGCACACGTATATGTCACGTGCAGAAATAGCTCCTTAAGGATGCAAGCCAGTCGGTGCAGACGGAGCAGGTTTCGCTTGGAGCACTCCACAGGTCGGACTGCATTGTACGGCCTGAAGGTCGCCAGTTAAAGAGAGCACTTCACCTCGGTCCACGTCTGCACCTTAGGATTTTGTGAAGGAGGCTGAAAATTCCCCAGGGGGCCTCATCAGCTCAGCACAGCAGGTTGTCCACTCGGGCTGATAGTTGATTGTCCCTGTCCCTCTGCAGTGCTTGTGAAGGGATGACTCCTGTTTTCTCCCCAGGCAGGAGCATGTGGTGATTTTGATTCCCCTCTGTCTGTACTAGTTTCTGCCAGATTTTGGCGTTTTTTCATGAAAGATGGATTTTGCTGCAGTGATGAATCACATCCTGAAAAGTCTGTCTCTGCATCTTATAAAATCAAACTTCATGGCTATTTTCCTGTGATGTTGTTTGTAATCACCAGATTAATATTCATGTCAGATTCTGTGGGGGGATAGTTTTTACACCATGAGATACGTGATATGAAACTTTTCCTCCCTTTAATTTGACAGTCGACACAATTTCCTTCTTTCTTCTGCCCTGTTGCTCCTCCTCATGTCTCCTGTTGTGTTGTCGGGCTGTGGCAGTTTGCTATTTTTACTGTTCCCTACTTATCACGATTGTTCTAAACCATATATCTCCATCCTTGGCAAACACTCACCTCTTTATAATTTTCTGTGTGGTTTCACTTGCTCGGAATTCCAGCCCATTTAATGGATTAGTCATCAATCATTTCCTGGTCAGTGAATAGAGACGTGCCTTTTAACTTTGTGTATTCGTGTTGTTGAATATGTGTTTTGATCTGCTCTCAGGACCAGGCGGAATCCCCCCCAGAGGCCTGCTGGGTGATGGTCCTAATGACCCCAGAGGGGGAACTCTGCTGTCTGTCACTGGAGAGGTCATAGAACCCAAGTAAGAATTTAAATTAACCTCACATTTCATTGATAACTCAACTGGTTGTGTTGATTGTTGGAGTAGAGACAATTTGACTTGTCTTGAATATAAGTGCCTCAGAGTACAGACAATACCGTCCCGGCTCTTTGCCACATGTCTCCCTCACTGTCTCCCTCTTTCAGGATTTGGATCTGTCACATCCATAAATGCCACATTGCCTGAAAAACGTTTTGAGTATTAAATTCAGTGTTGGCCTCAGAAACCCTGTATCAGTTGCAGTGTATGTCCTGGCAGCAGCAGAAGGAAATGCTCCATTTCCAGTAACTTAATTCAGCTCTCAGTGACTCGCCGGCTTTGTTTTTCACAAAAATGATTGTCGTTATTTTTTTGCGTGCCCGTTTAGCCGCGGCTACATGGCTGCTCCGCCACAACACCAAGCCCCACCTGTACACATGTCCCCGATGGCAAGTGGCCCCCCTCCAGATATGAGAGGACCCCCGATGGACATGAGGGGCCCACCCATGGGTGAACCCCGGAACATGATCGGTGACCCAAGAGGGCCCCCGATGATGGAGCAACGGGGACCTCCGATGGAAACCAGAGGTAACTGCTCTGCAAACGCGCCAAGCCCAAACCTATTGGAGTTTAAATTATTTTCAGATGCAGTTTCAGACCTAATTTTCTCTTCCTGCCACTATGGTTACGCTTCAACGAAGACTAGTCTATTTCTTTGAATTCACTTCTTCCCTCATTTATCTTTATTGACATTGACGTCTACATGTGTGTAGAAGCAGATCACATATTCAGTTCTTCATGTACAGACCAGTGGTTCACTCAGTATTCAACCAGGTGGGGTTTTGTTTCATTCTGCAGGTCGCGACCCAAGGGCGATGGACACGCGTGGGCCAGTTGCTGCGCAGAGGGTTCCCATGGCAGGGCCAATGCAAGGCCCCCCCTCTCACAGCATGGGTCCTAACGCTCCTCCACCTGCAAGACCGGTAACAGCAACTCCCCGTGTCTCAGTCTGCCATGGCTGTTTTTTAATGTTTGCCGCTAATGTGATTCAAAAGTTTTGCTGTGAAGAGGATTCAGAGCCATTCAAGTCTTGATTGTTACAAAATAATCTCTTGGACCAACTGTAGGTTAAGCACAGCCTCTACAACACAAGTCAGATGAATCTTCACATCACTTATGTTTCTGTGGTTATTCTATATTTATTATTTAAATTTGATGAGGAACTACACTGCCTTTAATTACTTCTATTGTCTTATTGTCGAAATGTATTCTTCCTGTGTATTTGCAGTAGACAAATTCTATATTTAATTTCTTACAGCGAATCCTAATCTTTCCTCACTTGACCCTTAAATCTTCAGATCCCGGTTGAATAAACAGTAACTTCACATACAATTTAAAACATTGTGAAAATCATAGAGTTCTTGAGGGAAGAAAGATGTTTGAGGTAATTGTCCCCCTCCTGATGAAGAGTGCAGACTGACTGTGTGTGTTCTGCAGGGTTCTGGTGCTCCTCCATCGGGCGGCGGCGGCTTCAGTCCGGGTCAGAGTCAGGTCTCCACACAGGACCAGGAGAAGGTGGGTGTCACAACCCAACTCCCTAGCTTTCTGACAAACTGCTCCAAGACTCACTTACCTTCATCATCATATCCAAATATCTTATGTCTAAAACTAAAGAAAGGACAAAGGCATTGTAACACAAATATCAATAACCAGCAGGTAAACATCATCTGTGTCCATCTGCAGCTTGTTGAATCCCCTCAGAGGGATTCAACAAGGCGGTTTGTCATCCTGTGAACCTGAAGGACAAAACAGGGCTTGTGTAATCGAAGCTGGAATTTTCTGGTGTTACAAAACAACAAAAGGAATTCTGACTTTTCCTGTTTCCAAAGAATATAAAGAGGAAGTTTTCCTTTTCTTCTGGTTGTGTATAAACTAGGTGTGGACTGATTTTGTAAAGAAGATAACGTGACGCAAATTCATATTGTGATGCATGAAGTTAAATGAGCCGCGACGTCCTGACAAAAGACGAGCTAATCTTCCTTCACTTATATAACAAAACTCATTTTTCATTTCAGAATTATCACTGCAACGCATGTAAATTACTAAATTATTATTGTAGTTCAAACGTAAGCTGTATATTTTGTAAATATTAGAAAAGAGGTTCTTACTGAACTAAAAAATAAAATCTAAACCCAGTAGTGCATTTGGATTATTATCTCACCGCTGATTGAACGGTTCGTACAACTTTCACCTCCTAAAAGTGTCCCTTGTTTTCTAGGCCGCCCTGATCATGCAGGTACTGCAGCTGACCCCCGAACAGATCGCCATGTTGCCCCCAGAGCAGCGGCAGAGCATTCTCATCCTCAAAGAGCAGATTCAGAAGACTGCGGGGGGTGCACCATGAAGACCCGACGTACAAAGACCCACGTCAGGTGGAGTTTCTAATTATAATTTTTTTCGTGTCACTCAAACGTTAACCTTTTGGAAACGTTCTTGAATCCTCTCTGAGTAACTCATGATTTCTGTTTTCCTTCCTTTATAATCTCAGGGCTCCACACGAACCCTGTCCCCTGCAGCTTCAACACATCTGAAGAATCCTTTTCTTACAGTCTGGGACGTTGTATAGTTTTTTTTATCATATGGTTTGTTTTCTGTATGAAAGAGTCAAGTTGGAGCTTTTGGATTAAAAAATAAGCAAAACTTGTGAGCGGATAATGTTGAAAAGTAAGTTTCATTCGTTTCCCCCCCCGAAAGCTGTTTTGTCAATAAAAACAAAAAAATACTAGGATCTCTTGATTTGAATTTTTTTTATTAAACATGATTCAACAAAGGCAATAAATGAATCACATCAGTATTTATAACTTACCCCCACAACTTCCTTCTGGTTCACTTTCTGTTAATAAGGAAACGGCAGCCAGCGTCACCGGTTATAATCAACCATTGTTTCGAAACAAGAAAGCTTGCCCCATTTAGGGTTAATGATAGAGTGAGATTACAGGTGTAATTGACAGCACAGAGTCTGAAGTCAAGTGCACATTGAGGTCAGGATTCATAGTTTCATCATTTCCTGGACGCTGCAGAAATGAGGTCACGCCGCGCCTCAACATCATCATCGTGCTGAAACACACCCAGTGCCCTGTGTCCGGCAGCTCCGTCACCAGTACTCGTCTTCATTTAATCCACAGCAAACGAAATGCTTCTCTCCTGGCGGCTCTCTGCTCAGAAGTTCTCCTTGTTGAAGTAGAACTTGGTCTTCCGAGGATCCACGTCTGAGTATTTGGCACATTTCTTGTCCAGGATGGAAGCCAGAGCTGGAGGGCCACAGAGGAAAGTCCCCACCACGGACCTGAGGACGTCGGCCAGACAAACAGAGGGACAGTTCAATCTCAGAGGCCAAACTTTTAATGGGGAAAATTTCATCAATAGCAGCGATGGAAACATTTAAGTTCCTTTTATTTAATGTTTTAAGTTCAATTCTAAGTTTGATTTTATCCAAACTAATTCTTATATCAAAGATTATATTTGTGGCTGTCCATCTTTTGTGTTTACGAAAAAGCTGCTGTGACCCTTCGTTGTTGTTTCTTCATAACTCCGAACATTTTCCTTTAAGTTTTGGCAAATATAAAATGTCCAAGTGAGCCCACCCCTCGAACGCTCTCCTGCTGCCTTCTTCACATGTGAAATACAAACGTCAAGTTTTCCAACAACTTCAACTTCACTGTCTACTTTTATTTCCTTTCAAGACATCAACTGGCTAACCTGAGATGAAGGTTAGCCGAGTGTCCCACCTCTATACAAAGCTTTGTTACAGGGCAGGAAGGATCCAACATCGGACACAATTCTATAACAATTTAAAAAGGTATATAAATCTCTTACGTGGGGTTCTCTTTGCGGACTTGTTCGAACTCCTTGTCCCAGTTGGGTCTGCCGTACTGAGTCTTCTGTTTGAGTCCGGTCACCGCGTCTGTGTCCTCGTCGAAGCGAACCTTTACGTGATAGGCCTGGGACGACGTGGAGAGAAGAATAAGAGTTACAGACATTACTTATCTGGACTTTGCTCTTTAACTGTGGGGGGGGGGTGAATCCACTGATCCTGACATGCACCTGTTTCTTCATTATTTTTTAAATAATCTTGTCACATACTTGCAGTACTGACAATATTTCCTAAGGAGAAGTTATGTTTTGGGGGTTTTCCAGCTGTCCCATTCCTGTGGACGCAATATATTAAGAATGCCGGAAGGGGATTTCCACCAAATTTCCACAAATGTTCACTTGGACTCAAGGATGATGTCATTAGATTGTAAAGGTCATGTGTGTCTTAGCTCAAAGCTGTGGAGCAAACATTGACCAGTGCACCTTACAGATTCGGGAATTGCGCAGGGATGTTGGACATTTGATTTATGGCCCCCGGGTTAAGAAGAATTCCTTTGGACTTGAGTAACGTGACGTGTGGCTCGTGAACTCACGGTGCTCTGGTCCCATCCGGTCAGAAAGAGCTTGTAGGTGAGGAACTGCCCCATCCCTCTCTCCTCCATCTCTCTCTCCAGCACCTGCAGCAGGTCGGCGAACCACTCGAAGGCGTGTGTCTCTCGGCACAGCCAGTAGAAGTAGATCTGGAAAGAGAAAGCAGGACAGTTGAACAATGAGCCTCTTAGTTAAAAAGAAAAGGTTTTCACAGAGCTGCTGGTGACTCATCCTCCGACGTGGGCGTGTGTTGACAGACACACTTTGTACTGGAGACAATAACAGGCGAACGCTAGTCAGTCTCAGCCGTGTGTTGTTGTGAAATCGATGCTCAGGTGTAAATGTCAGTATCAGGTGACGCCACGAGGAAGTCTTTACCTTCCTGGTGCGCAGTTTAGGGTTGGAGTCCTTGAACTTGTACCAGATGGACTTGAGGATGGAGGCGAAGGGGGTGACTCCGATGCCGGCGCCGACCAGCATGCTGACCTCATAGGCGAAGACGTCCTCGCTGGCTGTGCCGAAGGGACCGTCCACAGCCATCCTGAGGACAGACGATGAAGGACATGATGAGATAACTTGGGGGGGGTGGGAAGAACTAGAGACTAAACCATGAACGAGTCTATGAAACACAAGGAAGTTGCAGGAAGGGAAACACAGTGAAGTGAAGTGAAGAAACTGGATGGTCTATTATTTTGATTTAAGATATATATATACATAAATATTTTAAAATGCATATAATGAACCACAATAGTTAATCTAGAAAACATTGATTAAAAAGTCTTTATCCTTTTTTTTGTTGAAAAAAAACAGTGAATTTTGGTGAAGATCCAGCCAAGGGGGCAGATATATCTTTCTTTCTGTAACATTCACAGATTTTCAAGGGAATATATCCTGGATCTTGAAGGGAACAAATTCCATCTGTCTGTATAATCAGCAGCTATATTAAAAAATGTCTATATTAATTGTGTATATTTATCGGGACAGATCTGCAGAATTTCACTTTACTGCCACAAACAAACATGAACAGTCTGAGCTGGTTCACGGAGCTCATCCCTTCACCGGCTTTTATTACACACAAGCTGTGATACAATCATCTTGAGGATCATTAAGTCGCTGCAGCTCGGCAGCTTTCGACCGTATCGTGGAAACATCCCTTCTTAACGCCGATAACAAGTCTTTAAGTTCCCCGGAATACAAACAAAGAAAAATTCCATAACAATTTGGACAAAGTGTGACACTGTGTGATGCGATCTAAAGCCGCACTTCACTGATCTTGTGTCGCTGTTGTTTTTTTCTGAGCTGACATTTGCAGCGGTGGCTTGAAATGATGAGACATTTTCACTGAAGGTGTCAATATTATTTTAACATTAAAAACATTAATGTAATTTCTGTGGATCATTATGCAAACTAATGAATCAACGTGATTTCACTTAAATCTGTGCAGGAGCCTGAAATGAATCAAGAGATTTAGATTGAAAAGTTTAAAGCACAACCAGAGAGTTGTTTGTGAGAAATGTTTGTTTTAGTAGTTACAAAAAGGGGCATTGTGTTAAAAATAAAAATAAAAAAACAGAGCTGGTGGAGTCCCGAGTTTAATGTTGTTCATTTACGGCATTTTTAACGGGAATTTCATCACTCGAACGCTGTAGGAATGAAGATAAATCCACTTTATTAAAAAATGCATGTGTTTTCTTTTCACATTTGTTTGTGTTCTGTGTAAGAACAACAGGGCCTCAAGAAAGATCTCCTGTAATTCCCCAAAAAGTTTCAAACTTTATCTTTGTTGGTTTTATTTGTTTAATTGTACTGTGTTAACATGGCCTCCTCCTCGTGGAACCCTGCAGGATCATCGTTTGAGCGTCTGCGGAATTATCTGATTTATAATGATCTCAGAACAACCAAATTTATTTTTGTGAATGTGTAAATCGTTCTCTCTTAAAAAGTGCACAAAAAAGGACAGAGCTGCCTCCAAACACGATCCCAAGGTAAAGAGTATTGATTTCCAACCTCAGCGGCTGCATAGTGAAGACATGTCTCTTCTTTGTACTCACTTTGGCCCCTGAGCTCCCTCTGGCAGCTTCTGCATGATGTCGATGAGCTTGTCGGTCCAGTCTCCGGCCGAGCGGATGTGCACGCTGAAGAAGTCCTCCTCGGGGGCGGAGGTCATGGTGAACGGGTGCCACTCCAGCTGAGAAATGGCCGGGCAGTTGAGGAAGACGTACTGACCCACCTCCATCTTGAAGCCGCTCTTCACCAGCTGCAGCTCCAGCACCTTGGACGGCCGCATCACGATCTGTGGAGCGGAGGGAGCGGAGTTAGAGAACTCGAAGCTGCAGAGTAACCCAGCGAACCGGCAGGCGTGTCGCGAATCGAACGCACCTTCCTGTACTCGACTCTCTGCATGTAGCGGATGAAACGCAGCAGACGTTCACATAGATACAGGATCATCGGACCAATCACCCACTTCCAGGTCTGAAAAAACAGACAGAAAAATTTGATTAAATAACCTACTGTTATCATGTGATGCTTTTCTTGTGCTTAGTTAAAAAACACAAACCCCAGGTTCTCCTCCTGCAAACTGAGGGACAGGACACTCAGGAATCAGTCCCCATTCGTCACTGCGGTCCTTACAAAAGGTGGCGTTGTGCGCTGTCGAGTTATGGCTCCTCACGATGCGTCTGCGGAGGAGACGAAGGAGTCAGACCAGCTCGCAAAAACAACAACAACAACAACAACAGCTCTCAAAACCACGTCTCCCCCCCCCCTCCCTTACCCGGCTCCGTGGAAGACGAGACCAGCGAAGAAGATGATGAAGAGATGATGTGTGTACCAGAAGACCTCAAAGTAGCTGCGTCTGATGACCTCCATGGAGGAGGTGATGATGAGGATGAGGGCCAGCGTGATGATGACGCCTGTGAGGCCGGCGATGGTGGTGAAGACAAAGTAGGTCGGGATCTGCTGCGGATTCTGAGACACGAGAGGAAGAAGAAGATGAAGACAGAGAAGAACTTGGACATGTGGACTTTTGTTTACATGATGAAGAGGAAGACCAAGATTACTGAAAGACTACTGGACAGATTACCGTGCAACTTAATGGAAGGAGGCAGTGTGGGTCAGGGGAGAACCAGTAACATTCTGGTGCGGATCCAGGAGTTTTTATTATTTCTCTAACATTGCAAGATAAGCTGTTATTCAATATCTTCAATGTCAGCTTGTCCACCACTTTAATCCAGAATGAAATATCTTAACTATTAGATAAATTGGTAAAAAAAATTCTCAGACATACAGTGTTATCCTGATTGTTTATTCCAGTTCCACCCTGAGGTTGAACATTTTGGTCAAAAGATAAATTACTTTCTAATTTAATTCCACAAAAGAACAAAAAATGCTATTTTCACTCCATTACAATTCTCTCATGGCTGTTTTCTGGTTACAGCTTGTTTTTATTTACCATCCGTGTGGGATAAATAAAGATTTTGTGATGTCAACATTTTTATACATGGGTAAAACTGTAAAAATGTCTTTACGCAAATATAAGAAACGAGAAAAAGCAAGAAAATATGAGATTATAATTTAGATTTTCCACATTTGAGAGTTGGTTGTATTTCATTGGGATAGTTTGACTATAATAAGAGGATGAAACTTACCTCTGTGTAGCGGATCGGGTTCAGGTAGGTGGTGTTTCCTGCGTCCTCCAGGTTGGACAGAGCCGTGCTGAGTTTGTCGTAAATACCTTGTCGGCTGCTGGTGAACCACTCCACGTTCAACAAATGTGCAATCACATGAACAGCTGCAGGAGCACAGGGAGGAGATGTGTTACATGGTCAGTCCTTTGCACAGATGCCATTTTTTAATGACAGTCGTATGAAATTGAAAAATAGAAATCCCTAGCCTTGTATTTTCCCAGATAAAAATGTGCACTTGCAGAACTCAAGGTCCAGATTTCCTCTTATCTTTGGCAAGAAATAAGCGGAAATTAGCTTAAATACACCCTGGGACAATATTTATTTTATGGTTCCACATTACACAGGGGTAGAATCATTGAAACAGATTCATGTCTTATAATCTAATAATAGTCATAACTCATCAACATGAGCGCCATCTCAAACAAAACTTTTATTTTATCTTTTCCAATTTCCTCCTCAGGTTTGAATTTTACACTCTTAAACAGTCATGTACTGTATGGTGTTCCTCAGGGAACGAGTCTGGGGTCACTTTTGGTTTGGCCGTACTGTATTTCCTTCCCGTAATCCTTGCATACTTTATAGTTTTATTTTCAATGTTATGCAGGTGAATCACAGTTTTACATCTGTGTGACGTTACAAATTTCCTGGTGTCCCGTTTTATAGCAGTTCATGTTTAGAGCAGCTTGTCACATGTCAAATTTTTTGTTTTTGAATCTCCTTTTTTTAAATCTCCAGAAGCAGTTTTACCTGATTTTATTTTCTTATTTCTTGACTATTACAAAAGTCCAACAACCTTTTTTGTGTCGTAAGCAACACACTTTGAAACAACAACAGAGTGTTCTCAACTCAGCTGCTCGGCTTCCAGCTGAATTCACATCACACTTTTTTTTTTACCTCTGTAAAGTGGCTCATTATCTGTTTTAGAATTTTAAGATCACATCTGAGGCCTTCAGGACCCTTCTAACTCAAGAGCCTCGGCCTGAGGTATGTCTCACTGAGACCAGGTTATCAACCAGAGGGGACACTTTGCACTCAGGGACCTGAAGCTGTGGAATGAGCTGCCCGAGGGAAACCAAGCTGGTGTGAGCCACTGTCATATTTTTCAACTAAGAATTTCTGTTTACCAGAGCTGTTTGTCTATTTCCCATTTCATTTTAACTGTTTGTTTTTCTTAGTCAAGCACTTTGTAAGTGTGTTTGAAAAGTTTCATATTAATAGTTATTATTAGTTTTTGGTTAAATCTAACCATGAGCCTTTTTGGCATTTTGACCGGGTTTTTTCCCGCCTAGCGTGGGTAGGAGAATGCGGAAAGAAAAGGTCAATCTGTTTCACATCTCAAACAATAAACATGGTCTCACCTGTCATCAGTGCTATCATGTACGCCACCAACTTGTGAAAACTGATGTTCTTGTCCAGTTGCTTCCTCATTGTTCTGCCGCAGCACTGATGAGATAAAAGAAGTGAGGAAAGTGGAAAGTCAGACATTGAGCAAGGAACACCAAGACCCACCGACACTGCGTCCAACACAAAGGTGGTTCTTATGAGACGTGAGGTGACTCAACCCGGAGGGGATTTTACAGTCGTATACCGTTAACTGGTTATTAATTAAGCTGATGATCTTGTGGTGAAATATCACAGAATAGCTCTTAAAGCCTCCCACACTGGGATTGCATGTTAATGACAGTAGCGTCTAATATTGAAAAAATGTAATATATAGTAACATTCAAATGAACCTAACCCTATTCAAACATTAGAATGAAACATGGCTTATGAAATGTATAAATACAAAAGAAAGACAGGGAGTGTCACTGTGGAATCATCACAGTTGTGTTTCAGGCACAGCGGTCAAACTAGTTTGTGGGTCAAATTTACTAATCAGGGCGTCGCTCCGTGGTTTGATATGTTATTACATGATGTTACCATGAAGGAGCCGCGGAGCAGAGACAGCAGGTTCCTGCACACCGGCAGCAGGATCAGCGTGCAGTTAAAGTTGAGCACGGCTGCAGGAGCTCTGGCCCAGGCCAAGGCGGACTGAAAGAAATCACACATATGATCCATAAATCAAGTAAAATTGTGGTCTCACACTATTTTTGGTTTGTCTCTCAGAATTCTGATTTGTTCCACCAAAGAGAGATAAACACCTAGTTTAATTTGAATAAACCTGAAAGGCAACAAGATTGAACTTTTAAGAGGAAAAACAGATACTAGAGAAAAATGCAGAGAACAGAACTTTTCCAAATGATCATCATGTCCCTCCAGAATTAAATTATTTTAAACTGGTTTCTAACAATTGAAATATAATCATATTATACAGCACAACAGTATCTATTAATCATATATCATAACTTCTCTGCAGAACACTAAGTAGTAATACTTTAAGGGGCATTTTTCCTGATACTTCAATATCTGTAGAAAGCAGGACTTGTAATATTGCTTTATTGAATTAGCACTATTGCTTCAGTAAAACCTCTGAGCACACAATGAACCACATCTGACCCGGTTCCTCTGCAGGCCGAGCTGCGGGTTTCCCCCGGACTCACCCCTAACAGGTGCCGCGTGTAGTAGAAGTCATCCCCCAAATCATAGAAGAAGTAGAACCAGAGGAACAGGAAGATGTTGATGGCCATCCAGACCACCTGCACACACAAACCACAACACAACATCAACACAGACTCACACAAGGTTGGGGAATGCTAATCCTACATGAAGAAGATTTGGCACTGACGCTCACAGATTATTTGGACACTTGGACATTTTTCCCCCGAGCGTAAAGATCAACTGTGCGCAAAGAAGGACTGTGGGTAAATTCTCGCTAATGCTTCAAACACGGAGACTCCTGACGCGTGAGTGCAGATAACTCACCATTATGAAGGAGGTGAGACCATGGTTGATGATGCAGTTCGCCATGATGCGCACGTTGTGTTTACCAACAGCCTCGTCGCCGCATCTTCCACCTGCCTGCGCGTGATTTCTTATTTTAACCCCTCGTGTCGGGACTCCGCCCCCGTGCACAGGTGACGTGGGACGTGGAGCAGCACGATCATAAAGGAGCTGAAGAACCAGATTCCTTCCTCCTGGAGCTGCAGGAATGAGGAAGTAGGCGTCACATCCCCACTCCTCTGCCCGGTAATGCAATTATCATTAATCTTACGGGAAAAGATATCAATGCAGTCGTGTTGTACTCGTACAATAAGGAAACACAATAAGGCTTTTAGACATTTCATTTTATTTTAGTTTCAAGTAACACAGGAGTAGTCAAATCACGAACGAACATGTGACAAAACGTACAAATTCAGCAAAAAAGTGAAATCGCTTCAGTAGAGAAGAAGCAGCTCATTCAGTGTCACTCTTCTTAAGGCCTCACCTAATGTAACTTTCATATTCCCTTTAGACAGAATATTTTTACAATGACCCGTCATTTTTTTTTTTTTCTCAATAAAACCTTAAAACCAGACCGGACAATGAACAACACAAGGCATTCATCGCAGCAGGTTTATGCAGTTGTCGGGCATGAGGAAGAAAAGGATTGTTGTGACCTTTCCCTGCCTTTCCGGCTTTTTGTTTGTAGTGCACATGCAGCCGTGTGCGAGGAGGAGACGGGAGGCAAAGTGGGGCTCGTGACCGTCCGTCTCTTCGGGCACTTGGATCACACTTGGCACGTTTCCCTACACACCTGGCTCGGGCCTGGACCTGACACGCTGCTGCTCTCTCAAGGCAGCCTTTGTGCATTGCTGCTTACCTCAACACATTACATTCTTTGGTAAACCGGGGCCTTCGTGGGGCCCTAAGGTGAATGTAATCATTCTTAATAAAGACATCAGGCATCGACCTCAATCCCGCACAGAGAACCATGCGTGACTGGGGGAAGTTTTTGTTTTTGCACTTAAAAGAATAAAAAAGGCAAAAGTTTGTTCTCTGACAACTCATTTACACAAAGACACAAACTCATTCTGGTTTTTGTGGGAGACTACTCGAGGTCTTGTTCGGGGGTATAGACCCCGCAGCGCCGCCGTCATGCCGTGCTATTCCCAGGATGCAGTTCTACATTAGAGAGGTTGAGTTCCGTACATGTGATTTAGCAGAAAGCCCCTCTCAGGCTGCTTCCGTCATGTCGTCAACAATCCCAGCATCCCGCTGCCCGACCAGGTGCTCCAGCGGCCCCTCCGACACCAGCACCATGGTGGCAGCGGTGGAGTAAGAGGACGGCATCCTCCCCGTCCCCGTCTCCCTGCCACTCCCCGAACGGCAGCAGACCCAGTGCAGCCCGTCGTGGATGTTGTGCTTGAAGAGGCGCCTGCAGGGGTGGCAGAACTGATAGAAGATCAGCATGAAGAGCACGGCCATGCTGTAGCAGACCAGCAGCTGGACACACAGCAGCGGGGCGCACACGTACTCGTAGAAGTCCGACTTGAAGAAGTACCAGAGCGCCACGAGGAGGAAGTTCTCGAGAAAGCGTCCGAAGTAGTACATGGCCAGCCGCTCCCAGTGCTGCTTCCTCTCGATGAGCTCTCGATGGGAGAGGTCCAGCTGCACCGCCGACCAGCAGAAGATGTTGATGCAGGCGTAGAGCAACGTGAACATGCACAGCACCACGGTGGTGCCCAGCTTAGAGAAGTTCTTCTCCACATCCTCGGTCAGCGAGCCCTTCTTGGCCCAGAACTCCCCCCAGGGCAGGAAGAAGAAGAACAGCAGGTTGGCCCCGACCACGAGGATCACCCAGTGCGTGAGCGCCGAGCTGAAGAGAACCAGGGCGGTGATCCGCACGGCGATCTCCAGGCCTCTCCACACGATCATGCACAGGTAGGCCAGGGGACGCAGCCGCACCTTGTAGTCGTCGTAGCGGATCTGGATGGCCAGCACGCTGCAGACGAGGGCCCCGTACGTGATGGAGATGAGGGTGATGATCATCAGGGCCACTGTGAACAGAGAGGGACATCACCTGTTAACCCTTCAATAGCAATAACAGAAGCACATTCAAGAATATGTTAATGAATGAAACCTCTGCTGAAGAGTGAATGCAGGGATTAGTGACCCCAAAAAAGGTCAGGTGGCTCCGGTTGGTCTAAAGTAAGAATACTCCTCATGAAGTAAAGAATATACTGCTCAAGATTAAATTCAAGACAATCAAATGTTAAACCTCGAAACAGAAAAGAAATTATGAAAAATCCAGGAGATCAGGAACGTCCATTTTCATGCATTTTAACAGAGGCTTACAAAAAGTGTGCTGAGGCTCAGGAGGTAAAGGGGGTTGTCCACTATAAAGACAGTCGGTGGTTCAATACCCAGCCCCTCCAGCCTGCATCCTGAAGAGTCCTTGCACAAATTACTGAACCCTAAATTGCCCCTGGACAGTGTATAAATGGTGGGCGGTAGAAAAAGCGTATAGTGCCACTGTGTCGGTGGGTGATTACACTGCAAAGCGCTTTGGAGCAGAAATAAAAGTGAGTCCATTTACCGGTTCTAAATACTTCCTGACTGCTTTGCACAGAGCACTATCGTGTCTCAGTTCACTATGATGCATCTGTCTCTACTTTATTATCTGATCAACAAAAAGCCACTGCAGACCCCGGCTTCCTAAGAGCTGCGGACAGAGATCCATAAAATAAATAGGGGTAACCTTATTATGAGGTAATATTAAGCTTTATGCAGTTTTGGAGGCTTTTCCACCGTAACAGTGGAGCAGTGGCACCTCAGCCCCTCAGTCGTCCTTACGTCTCGTGGGGAGGAAGTATTTCTCCTGGATGCTGGCGTACAGCTGCAGGGTCAGCTGAGGCGTGGAGCCCAGGAAGGCCTGGATGACGGCGGTGCGTTTGAAGGCGTTCCGGTGAGCGGCCAGGTTGCGCTCCGACTGGCCAATCTCCCACTCGATGGGCATCCTCTGGCCCTTCTTCAGGCTGATCTTCCTGGAGATGGTGACGTAGGGCTCCTCGTGCTTACCCGCCTTGAAGTAGACCAGGAGAGCCTCGAAACACCTGAGGGCGAGAGAGAGGAGCACCGGTTAAGCACCAACAGGGGGCAGTACAACGCCATGTTTCAGTTATCGGCAGAGAGGACTGGATGGGAGGATGTCTGGATGTTATCATCATGGGGATGATGCTGCGATTTGTGTAAAAACAAAAAGGGAAATGTTTTGAATTAACTCTACGACAAATGGGTTTGTGCGACTGTGAATGATGTGAGAGCAGTAAAGTTTACGGGAACAATTCCTGACTTTTTATTATTCGTATACTCTTGTGTTTTACTGTTTCATATTAGATGCTTTCATTTCCCTCGGGATCAATAATGTATCTCCCCCCCCCCCGTCCATCTAGAACAAAGCTAAAGATCAGGATGAACACATCAGCAGTTTGGTGTCGCAGCATGTTTTCAGTCTAAAAACCTAAAACATGATATTTCTAAATAAGTACATTTCTCATGAACACAATGTTTAAGTTGGAACCCCCCCCCCCCCACACACACACACGCACACACTGTTCTCTGTGAATCTCAGCAAAGCAAACACGAGCTGGGAAACGAGGCTCCAGCAGGGGGCAGTGAGAAGAAAGAAACCCCTGTTCCCTCAGGCCTATAGAGTAGATGAAGTGAAAAAAGCACTGGGTGTGGTTCTCCTAACATTTGAAAGGTAAATGAGGTGAACGCTCAGACGGAGGTTAAACGTGTTTTTCCTCCACAGCTGAGTAAAGAGAGTCAGTTTAAGAGGGACAAAGAAGAAAGAGACGGAATCCTAAAGAAATATAGGATCTATGGAGTTATTCCTACAGTTTGAACTTAAATTCTAAATTCACGCCCCCATTCCCAAGGAGCAACGAGGGAAACTATCTAAACTGGAAGTGCAAGCATTTCACCTGCCAACGACAACAGGGCAGCGTCCTAATCCCTTCGTAATACACGTCCTGCACATCTGCATTCAACACACACACACTCCCAGTCCTCTGAGGATTCCCACTTCTGTACAACATCTCACATCGCCGTGCTGGAATGTTTTTCCTTTTACCCAACAATCTCCAACTTTGGTCCCACATTAATCTGCTTCTCCGTGTGCTGTCCTGAACCCTATGGAGCAAGGGCTCAGACCCCCCCCCCCCCTTTGCTGCTTCAGCTGCTACTCACTGCTCTTTTTACTCCCAGTGCACAAAAACAGCACGGTGCCAAGCTTCCTCACCCTGAGACTGCAAATCTTCTTGTATTGTAAGCAGGGGCTTAATCGCTACACAAACTTATTCTCTGTCCCAGGCTGATAACAGACGGATGAGAGCAGTTTCAGTGGGCAAGGTTTATAACAGAGAGAAGGAGAAAGATCACAAAACCCTGATATGCTCACATCTTTCCCTGGATATGTGGCTGCATAACAGCCTGAGGTGGAAATACCAGGGTGCAGGCCTTGAGCATTTTTCTGAGAGGCAGACTGAATTTCACTTAGTGGAAGAAAAAAAAAAGAACAGCATGACTTGATGAATGCATTAGCTCAACAGAATCAATACGCTCGCTTCCAAGGCAGCATCCTATGGATTTATAAGAAGGGAACACGTCGTCTGCTGCTCTGCATTAGCCGTTTGAACCTGCAGCCTGTTTCCTCTTTGTGAAACAGAGACGTATGGACAAAGAGGAACTGAGACAACAGAGATGCTGAGATTCTCTGAGTCGAGGTCAGCATTCAGGAAATTCTTTTTGACAGCTCTTCAGCAAGATCATCCTGTTTTGGTCACCTGGGACTAAACCTCATCAGAGAACTCAGTGACACGGCCTCGACAGACAGTGGAGTCACGGAGTCGCAAAACAAGACACTGCGCATGTCGAGACTGGTTCGAGCTGGGCAGAGTAATTATATCGTTTCTGTCCCTGCTTGAGGAAGCGTGATGTTACACACAGAGCAGTCAAGTCAAGACAAGGTCCACCCTGTGGCACCCCTCCCCCCCCACACACACACCTTGAGTTTTCACAATGTCTGCAGGTAACATTATTACAATTGTAATCTTTAGAACCCATTTCAAGATTCGTTTGCTGACTGTTCAGGCTTGTTCCTCAACAAATGTCTGATCCTCAAATTTGTTTTAATTGTTTCCTATTATTTGTCTTCATTTTTCATTTAGTAACTTGTTAAACATGTCTACGAGCAGTTGTCTCCAAAAAGTGTGACTCAAGATTCCGCTTCTTGATGTCAGATGTGGTTTGTTTGGCTGTGAAGCCACAAGATCAGCAATTACACCACCACTCAGCCACCCAGGAAAACTCCCATCTGAGCCAAAGAGGAGCAGAGGTGACTTGTTTAAAAGAAGAAGCGGAAAAGAGGAAGAGCAGGGAATAAAATAGGAGAACAGAATGAAATGGACGGTAAACACAGTCTGGGAAACATGGAGTCTCTTCTTTCAGTTTCCATTTAAGTCCAGAGTGACATATTGACAGATATTCACATTCCTTTTTCTTCTTCCTCAAGTCGGAGTTGAACGAGTCTGAGGAGACAGCACTCTCGGTAAAAGGCCTCGAGCTTGTGTTTGACATTCAGGAGGACTGTACTTTCAGATCTGGTTGAACTAGAAACATTCATACCAATATATGCTGGAGTTCTTTAGACTTTTATAATGAACTTACTATTTATTCATCTTTTCTTTTGTCCTTCTTTGTCGTCTTTGTCTCTTATTTTTTCTCTCTCTCTGTTATGTCTTGGTTTTTTCTTGTGTTGTTGCTCTTAGTGTATTATTCTACTTCTGTTCAATCACTTACAAGTGCCGTTATTTTTGCTGATGTCAGTTCTACTGCAAGCTTACATTAAGAAAATCGTCCAGCCTCAGAGACGTTACGGATCAGTCGAACTCACGATAACATGTCATTGTCCTGGCTGATTTAAGACCCTGGCACTAGCAAAGCATTCTTCAAGTGTGCAGAGACGTGAGCAGGATCCAACACCAGCGTTCACGTCTGACACAAGCAGCTGCTTCTGGTTTTGGACGCTCACATTATTCAGCTGGACCTGAATCCTTGATATTAGAGTTTGTTCACGCTCCTTCAGCAACTGAGACTAAACTTTCTGGTTGAAATCTTTAAACGAGCTCTTGGTTATAGAAAATCTGGATTTCCACAAAGCAGCAGGTTGGAAACTGGTTAGAAGCAACTGTTAGTCTCATTGGGTTGAGTTTCACTGTTTCCTACTTGTTTGACAGCAGAAACAGAAAAACATGTAAATGAGAGCAACAGATTAAGGCCTGAAGCCAGATGATATAAGACTGAGTGCAAATATGAAGCAATGATGTAACGGCATTGACATGCTAACCTGTGCTTTGTCAACCGCTTCTTAAACAGGTTTTACCTACTTCCCACCCGCTGTCTACACGTTTCCAACTACATCCTCCGTTCTAACCTTGTTACTCTTAAATGTTGTTTTTTAAAACATCTTTAGTTTGACAAGCACTGGCCCTGTATCTCTGTATCGTCTGACCAGAGATAACTGATAACAGATTGACAATATATCTACCACTAGTGTTGTTCATCAAGTTTCCTCATATTCAAAGTCTGACATAAATACAAATACATTCCAGAAAGAGCAGAAGGCTTCATACTTGAGGATGAAATTGACCCCAGAGCGGCACACAGGTTTATCTGAATGACTTTCCACTGGGTGGAGGGAGGGGTCATGGGCGGAGAATGAACCCATTAAATGTCATGTTGATCCAGGGTGGACCCAGTTTGTTCTTTAGCTGTTACCATTGTGAGGGAAGATGGTTATTTTTTTTTCATTTTCACAGATTTTTAAAAAGGACTGATATCTATGAGTGTGTGCGAATTCAAATAAAAAACGTGGACCGACTAGGGACTGTTAGGTGGGAGGCTGCGCTCTACTGAGTTTCTAATGTGTTAATTTCTAATGTTCCAGGGCTAAATCCCCCTACTACCCTGACCTTGGTCCAGATATAGCAGGAACTGTAGATGTGTAGAGCATCTGACAGGAGAGTAAATACTCTGAACGTGCTGAAAAAAGCAGGAATTGCACAGACACAACCACACACACACGTTTCGATACTTGACACAACAATAAACTCAGATCAAAACTGCAGCTCAGCACTTAGATAGGGGACTTCCTGCCCTTTGAGAGGAATCACAAAGAGCTGTTGTGTTTCTTCTGTAGCACTCAGGAAGCTTATCTACATCTTTATTTCTACGGCTGATAGCAGCTGTTAAAATATTTTCAACTGGTATATTTTAAGATGCAATGACAAGAGTTATTCGTGTGCCTTTTAGCAACACTTTGTCCTGCACAGTATTTCTCCTGTGGCAATTAAACTGCAACTGAAGACAAGGCTGAAGCTGTTTTTTTTTTATTTTTTTTGCCCTATAAAAGAACACACCCTTCAGGTCGCTCGGTTATTGGCTCTGTGAAATCAGAGCAGCACCTCTGGGCGTACTGTTGACGAATCGAAGTTCAGAGAGAAGGTGTCAGGTCCTCGCCTACGTCTTCCTACGTGAGTCACGGTTCACCAAACCGGTCTCTCAGCTGAGATCACGTGAAGCCGGGGGTGTTCACACAAACACCCTCCTGGGACACAACGTAAACTTCTTCTTTAAACACACACCTATTGCGACTTTTCCCACACATTTGCCGATGCATCGCATTTGTGTTTCCACATTGTGGCCTTTCAGACAATATCAATGACCTCTTTTTGACCCCACTCCCCCTGACCGGCCTGTAGCAGCCAAGGCCTTCGGGTGCCATTATCCTCCGATGAGGTCATACAACTGAGTGGTGCACAAGCTATAAATATGAAGGATGTGTTTACTAGGACAGAAGGCATTTGACGGACTGATTGTGAGTCTCGACTGCGAGGAGCTCCGCTGTGATCAAGACGACGTGATTGGGGAAACTTCAAATTAAAAGCAGAATATTACTGCCTGCTCTGAGGTCGATCCATATCTCGACGCTTGTGATGTGTGGGAGGCTGTGACGTTCAGTATCCCTCCTGTTCTACACAGTCGACTAGACTTCCATCTGGACTGTGATTGAGCTCAGCTGCAGTGTTCATTCAGACCAAGAACATTTGTTCAACCAAAGATATGGTGGAAAATTACAGAAAGATAAAACGCCATCCACAGCTTGGCAGAGCCAAAGCTGATGGTGAGATGAGATCTAAGACATCAGCAATAACTCAGTAAACATAAGGCAATATAAGTATTATATACAAAGTAAATAACAAGGATTAGTGGTGATTACTACTGAAGCATCATGTTAGCACCATCTAAAGCTCTTAGCTGAGATGGTCAGTTTGTATCCCATTGAGTGTGCGACACTGTAAACTGAAAACTGGAAGCTCCATAGAGACACACTGACACAATCTGAGGAAGGGCTGTAACTGAGGATTGTTCTCATTGAACTGAATCGGTCAGTTATTCTCTCATTTTCCTACGTTGTCTCCAACACATCAGCGAATAGTTAAGTGATGCAGATTTCTGAGAATTCAAGGTGACGCCCTGAAATTCCCCATATCCAAAGATATTAATCAATGTAGTTTGCTGCCCTGCACAACGTTGGATATATTGTTTGAAAAATGACAACAGTTACCAACAAAAGTAGCTGGCTCATTGATTAATCTTCTGATTGTTGCAGCTCTACTATCCCATATATTGATGAAATGCTGCAGTATCATAATCACAATTCAGAGTTAACTGTGGCTCTTTAATCCACTCAGCCCAGACGGCCAAGTTTGTAGCCCATTAGCCGTCCTGCGCTGTGAATGGAAAATGGAAACATCAGCTCCGGTAAGTGGGACAGAAAAGCACAGATGCATCAGTGAGATACAGTGCAGGAGTAATAAACATTTATAGGGAAAATTCAAGTCAGTCAGTAGGGACTAATACTTAGTGAAGTTTGGAGATTCTTGGACTGAAAAAAGAAAAGAAAAATCCTAATGTATTGGTATAGGCTGAGATAAGATTAACTGAGTACTGAAAATCAAACCAACCTTCACTAACTGCAACATTAATGTGAGGGAAACATTAATAGGCCTAATTCCTATCTTATTGTTTGATATACTGTGAATCACTGATCTGAGACTTATATAAGACATCTGTCTGATACCAGCTCTGTTCAACTCGATTCAATAGATTTATTTGAAGCATCCTCCTAAAGGTGTTTGGTAAATACTGTATGTGGTTTTGCATGATGAGTGCTTTTGTTATTGTTATTTTAAGTATATGTTGGTGCAGATACTTGTATTGTGCGTGCACATGTTTTATCACTTCAGTAAAACTGGGAATGTAGGACTGGCAGCAGAGCTCTGGTATTCGTTAAGTAACCGTTCTTCTCACCGCCTCGATTCGAATGTATAAACTGCTGCGTGAAATGTAAACACACTGAGGAAGAACACAACAATCTGAGGAAATGACTGATCATTTAAAGGTTCAGTGTGTAGAATCTAGAGGTGAAGTTGCAGCTGAAGACCCCTCACCTCAGCCTCTCCTTCCAAACAGGATAGGGAACCTGTGGCTTCAGTTGTCATAAAAACTCAAAAAAGGTGTTTAGTTTGTCCGGTTTGAGCTACTGTAAAAAAATGACATGGCAGCCTCTGTAGGCTAGAGAGGTACAGCTACTGATGTAAATATAAAGTATATAAATGCAAAGGGCCCATTCAAGGCTAAAGAAAAACAAATATTTATACACATCAGTGAAAACATAACTCATATTATTTTATATTCAAATTCTGCAGAAATATATTCCATTTCACCTAAATCTGAACACACTGGAACTTTAACATGCAAAACCCGAGCCTGTGTTTGTGTCGCACCCACCCGACCCCCCACGCACCTGATGACCGGGCCGAGCAGCAGCAGGTGCAGGAAGAGCACCAGGGGCCGGTCCCGACCCAGGTCCCTGTGGATGAAGGTGAGGGTGAGCTGGATGAGCACGGCGGGCAGCAGCATGAACACGATGGTGAAGCTCATCCAGGCCACGTCGTGGGACTTGCGGTACACGCTGCACAGCCAGGCGGCCGAGATGAACTCGGCGCAGTAGAGGAGGGTGGCCAGCACCACGCTGAACGGAGGCCGGATCCGGCTGTGGTTGACCACCAGGATGACCCCGTTCCCCGTGATCGAGGAGCCGTCCTGCTGCTCCAGGTCCGAGATCTCCCGCTCCTGCTCCACGGACACCTCGCACATGATGTTATTATTTGTAACTCAGGTTTCTGCGCGGAGAGAAAAGTTTGGACGTCGTCGTTAACGTGTCCCGATCCCCAAAAACCCACTTTTGGCGTTTGTTCCCTGCGCTGCGTCGTTACTCCGCAGCTTCCCACCGAGTGGATCACGGCTGGTTTATCGTTGAATTCATCTCCACCGTTCGGCTGTGTCACTGCTCCTCTGCAGGCTCTCCCTCTCGCCCCCGCGGCCACTTGTTGTGTGACACCAGCCGCTGTGGCCCCGGTTAAGCCCGGAGGAATCCGCCGCACGGACCCCGGCGCCGCTGCCGCACAGGGATCCGGATCGGGAAAGTTCAGGCTCGTTCACGGAGTCAAGTCAGGACACAAATAAACCACCGTCCTGACCGTCATCGATTGGGCTGAGCTTAAGTTTGAATACGTGCGTTGTTGCGTGTTTGAAAAAAAAAGAGCGAGGACGAGCGCTGTAGCGGCTGGTGGGTGGTGGCTGTGCGGGGTTAGGGTGCCTCCGTGTCGGGAGTAAGATAACAAATCATAGCAGCTCCAGCTCGGAGAGGCACTTCCGGTGTCAACAGAAACTGCCTTGACACGGTGTGTCAACAAAGGCACCACAGGCCGCTGCCTCCAGACATCAGTGGCAGTTTCAGGCTGTGTTGTTACACTGTCTGGGAGAAACTCAAGCTACTTGTGGTTTATTTAATGATATATATATATGTATACACTGGATTATGAAAGTTTACTAGAGTTTGACAGCTGGGGTTGGATTTCAAATGAATCAAGAAAAGTTGACCATGCATATGGATCTGATAGATGTGAAATCCAACTGGTTTATGAAAGTGTATTAGATAGTTTGTTAGCTGGGGTTGGATTTCAAATTAATAAAGAAAAGCTCCACATCTATCAGATCCATATGCATGATCAACTTTTCTTGATTCATGGATGTGATTCATGGTCTATGGATAGGTAAGAACTCACCGAAAGAACCATTCAAAGGATTATCCTTCAATTCCACATAAGATGGTGAATAACTCAAAGATGCACAGAGATGTAGCAATTTATTAACTGCACCAAAGTAGATGGAAATACCTCAAAGGAACAAAGTCTTAGTAAAGGCAGGACCAGGCACACTCTCCATTTATATGTATGTTCTCTGTGGGCTGAATAAATGTATTCAGTGATTGTGTGTAACAAGACCGCAAAGAGAGACTAACAACATTTTACTTTCCAATTGCATATAAACCATTTACAGTTTTATTTACTCTCATAAGTTGACTTTGGCCCAAATGTTTTTCCTTATGCTGGGATCTCATAGGCAATCTCCAAGGACTCTTAAAACTCTAAAACACACTAACATCCATACGAACATATAAAATAGACTCATTGTTACTCCTTCAACTTCAAAATATTTTAATATAGCATTGTCTCTTGTAATGGCATATTGTGTCATTGATGGTAAATGTTAATTGAACCTTAAATAGGGCGACAGAGCTGCAATAACAGACACAAACAGGTTTTACATGTGTCAAAGAGAGCAAAGGTATTGTAGTAAGGACAAGGTTAAAGTGACTTTAATATTAAAACATATTTGAAGTTCTCAAGGCACGAACACTAATTTGCTAATGATACATGAATAACAGCTTCTCGTGATCACGATCTCTTGATGTTTTTTTTAGTTGTAATATAGCCAACACATATCCAACACTAATATCACTTCATTTTTAAATGCAGTTCAAAAAACACAATGACAAAGCAATATGAGGAACAATAACAAGTTAGTAAACGTTTTCAAACTATAGTCCAAATCTCCCTGAATAAGTCCCAAATCTCGGCAGCTGCCTTCACATACCAGTGGCAGTTTTTTTCTATTGCCACCGGAAGTGCCTTTACGAGCAGCCGCTGCCACGATGCGAGCTCGCTGCCTCTCCGGGTCGGTCCTGCAGCCGCTGCCTGGGCGTCTCGTTTCCACTAAACCGTTTTCAACTTCAAAAGGCTACGTATACTCAAACATAAACAAGCAGCGATACCGGAAATGATGGGCGCCGGTTTCAGAGGTAAAAGAGAGCAGAGATACAAATGAGGGTTAATTCATCCTTAAAATAATATAATCTGATAAAACCTTCTTATTTATGATGGTTTACATCTTTGTATATCACCAAATCCATGGTAAGACAAGATGCACTTTATTTAGAGTTTGCTGTTAAGACTTTATTAGTCACACTATTGGGAATTGTACCAAGTTAAATGGAATAGTGAGCTAAACACTGAGGAAATGAAAATGAAAATGAAAAATACAGTATAAACACAAGGAGCTGTATGAGATCCAGAAACATGTTTCAGTATGAGATTTAACTTCTCTGGACTCAGAGGTTTAAGCCAAATACAGACTGATATCCAACATCCCCTTGCTGCCGATCAGCTAAGCATTGCACATCCATAATATGGAAATTGTGCAGATGGAACACTAGTATTGCACAGTTAAATCAGTTGAAACACCAAGTGAGTTATAAATCAAATGCATGTTAGATTAGATAGAACTTTATTGATCCACACATCAGGGAAATCTACTTGTTTACAGCATCAGGCAGGTCAGAATGAGGAGTACCTGCTGTGTACTCAACACATAGCAATGCAGCTATACTCAACACTAAACCACCAACGCTCACCACTATACCACCGACTCTCACCACTATACCACCAAAGCTGGTTGACAGAGCATCAGGAAGGAAGGAAGGAGCTCAGTCTCCTCAGCAGATACAGTGTTCTCTGGCTCTTTTTGTAAATTACAGTGGGATCATCATCAAACAGGTGCTTTTCAAGATAATCCGCTGATCTCAAACTTCAAATGAAGGGTTAGCTAAATAGTTTTGGCCCAGATTTGGCCCACATCCCACGTGTCACACATCCTGACCCCATAGCCTGTGGAATGACAGCAGTTGGGTGGTCCGCTCCTGTTCACCAGACCTGGGCATGAGCCATAGTAATACCACATGTCAAGGTGCCAAAGATAGCCTGAATTATATATATATATATATATATATATATATATATATATATATATTCACCATTTACCACTTTAGGTTAAAAAACATTGGACCTACTCTAGAACGCATTTTTGCCAAAAAAGCCAGAATTTGTTTTGGGATGTTTGGGCTACATTTGCTATTTTACAAGTTTAGGCCCACATCCATTTTGTTCGGATCACAACAAGGCCAGAGGTGCCGCATCATTGCCTGAAGTGGCCCACATCCGTATGCTGTCTGGGGAGTCTGTAATGATGTGTCTCATTAACCTAGTGCACACAATGTTACACACTCATCTATGGGCACACTCACAATGATAAATCATGGTAAACACATTTATCTACAGAGATGTTGGTTTTCTCACCAGTTCAGTTGTCAAACAGCTTTGAAGTTGTGACTCCAGCTGCAGGAAACATCACAAGTAAACGGAAAACACCTCAATCAATATTTGTTGTCACCACCCTTCGGCTTAAGAGCAGCACCACTCCTTGGTAAAGTTTTTAAAGGATTCTCTGCAGGTGGTTTGTTCAACACATGTTGGATAACTTAGCTCAGTTGTTCAGTCTCTTCATGTGATCCCAGGCTGACTCCATGAGGCCTCACCATCATTAGAGCTCCTTGTTCATTATGAGTCCTGCTGTATGTTTGGGGTTATGGTTGTTGTGCTGCAGTGTGGTGATCCATTCTCCATGCCCTTAAAAACTCCCACTTCAAGACCCTGGAATTTTGTAATTCATTGTTTTTAATCTAAACATTTGAAGTTCCCTAAAACGTTGTCACACTAATGCACAAGTGTACTGAGATGAAATATACACGTGAAAATAAAGATGTATATATCGGACGATGACGTTTAACCTAGTACATTAACCGAAGTACTAATCTTGATTAAAAAAGTACTGTACATGCTATTTCCATGGAGATATTGAGTCTCACAGTCTATATTTATTTGTAGTTATTAGTAAATACTAGTCAGATTCACACATGATAGAAAATAACATAATAACCAACTGAACAAAATTAGATTGAAAAATCAATTCTGATGTATCATGTGGCATATTAAATAAATAAACCTTTGCACCTACCATACAAAAATAAAGTGATGTACCTATTAATGCAGCAATAATTATCATCCAATATATTTTATTCACTTTGGTCATTGAGTATGTTCACATTTGGTACTTTAGGTACTTTTTGCCGCTAATACATTTGTACTTCTACTCAAGTAAAATCATGAATGCAGTACTTTTGCTTTGCATTTGAATGTATGAGCTACAATATCACGTTAAAACAAATTAATTGTAATGAGAGGAGAATCTGGGTTACAGAGTTGAGAATATTCCAAAGTGCAGAAATAGTATTGGACATACCTACAGCAAGAATAGAAACAACATATTAAGACTGTGTGGACCAGTTTATTTTTACTTTCAGCAGCTCAAGATGTGGCAGCTTGTACACACCACTGCGGCTTCGAGGACAACAACAACTATAACTACTGCTACTTTTAGAGGTCAGAGTTTTAAAATCTCATGTGCTCCTGAGTCCAATTCAAATTATCAGCAAAAAGAAGATAGAAAATTGAATAAATAATCTATTGTGAATTGATTAGAGCACTTGGAAAACTGTGTTTTCTCACAGCATATTCTCCGATTCCTCAACATCAGTAATTCAGTGTAGTGTTATCACATACAGTGTTCGTCCTGTCCGAATGGAAACACTGTAGTGGGCCAGCGAAAGGATATCAGTTGCACTGCACATCCATTTTTAGTTTCCAGAAGCAGAGTGGACTTGGTCTTGTTAAAGTGACCTGCAGGCCTGTGAGAGAAGCAGCTTCATGAACAGGTGCAGGACACAAACCACACACACACACACTCACTCACTCACAAACAAACCCACTGAATCAGCCCTTCAAATTCACTCAATCATCTCATTCACTTTTTTACACCATCAGTTCCTCCTTATGAGATGATCCGTCACGGCTACATGATCCGGGAGAACAGAACTAGTTTGTTCAGCTCCTAATGCAAACACAGATCGTCTGTTTGTAAAGTGCATGAGAAGGAAACGTTCTGCGGTGGCATACGCAACGTTTCCATTTCAAAACACTGTGTTGCGTGGATCAATATCAACATGACCTTTCACCATCAACCATTGCCTGTGCTATTTTTTTAACTGGAGAAGAAGAATTGATTTCTGAAGAGCTCACGGGGCGACAACAAAACTGCATAAATAACTTTTTCCTGTTCATCTCACTGCGGATGGTTGCATAGCGTCGCCACAGCTCGCCACAAACCTCCCGGCCCCCTCCTGTCTAATCACATCTCATCTGAGTCAGTCACAGGAGCGAGACGTTGTGAAGGGGGTAGATGAATCCCTACGAAGGCTTGTCATTACTAATGCATGTGGCATGGGTCGCTGACTTCAGTCTGCAGAGGCTGAATGCTCTGAGGAGATATGTGGAGATCCGGGAGGAAAGGGAAGACGATAACCTCATTACAAAGCACCAGGCACGTCCTGTACTCTCCGGAACCGAGCCAGTGAAAGGAGCTGGATGTCAACAAGGCTGAAATAAACAATTTGTCCTTGATTTGATTGGTTTTTAAAGGAGTGGTTCCAAGTTTTTGGGGCGTATGTTTTTGCATCCGTGCCAAGAATGAGATAATATGCCACTCTCATGTCTGTAGGACAAATATGGAGCTGCAGCTGGTTAGCGTAGCTTAGCATAAAGACTTGAGGAACAAGAAGGTGCACGATCACAGACTGTATATAAAGATGGACGACTTCCCCAAAAGTGAAGCCAAAGTGTCTCAATCACCACCTGGTGGCTGGCTGCAGTATAGGTCGTAAATCCGTCCGTCTCAATGTTAGTGGATGGGGCATGCACCAAACTGAAAGGTTTAGGTACAGCTCTCAAAGATGATTTCTGTAATTTACGATAGTTCTTATCAATGTGATAATGTAAATTTAGTTTGAATTAGTTATTTTACGCTATAGAAACAGAAGATATAACATCTGAATCAATTAGCTTTAAAGGGTTTGCCACTGTTTCAGCTTAAACTCACATGAGTGTGGTTTTCATCCTCTCATGTATAAAGCTGCAACTGCTCATTATCCATTAACTACACAGTAGACCAAAAATTAGATTAAAACAGAAATATCCAACAGAGATATGCAGGAAATCGACATATAAAAGAGGCTAAAACAATTAATTTGCAGAGAGTCACTCATACGGGACAAGCTTGACAAGTGACGACCAAAATAGTTGGTAATTCCTGTATAGATCATTACAAACAGAGGCAGATCCAACTCGAGGGAAGACAGTGAAAATGTGTACGTTTCTTTCTGGTCAAGAAGCTGTTCAGGAGTCGGAATGTAACTAAGATTGCACAGTCAGCAGTCGGGGGTCTCTGAAACACATTCGTAATGTGGAGAACATGAGCAGATGGTGGTGTGGTTCTCAGCTGCTGCTGTTTTTCTCTGTGTGTGTGGGTGTGTGTGTCTGTGTCCTCGCAAAACCTTAAACTTATAGACTAGTTTGAGTCTATAACCTACGGAGTGAGGACATTTTGGGAAAGTGAGGCCCTTTTGCTCGGTCCTCACTTTGTGACCTCCCTTTAATTGACTGTTTGGGGGTTAACACTTAGTTTTTAGGGTTAGAAGTAGGTTCAGGTTAGGTTAAGGGTTAGAGTCAGGCATTTAGTTTGGATGGTTAGGGTTAGGGTAAGGGGCTAGGGAAAGCATTATACCGATGTCCTCACTAAGACAGCTGTACAAACGTGTGTGTGTGTGTGTGTGTGTGTGTGTGTCAGCTGCCAATGGGCGGTGGTCAGACTCTGGGATGAGTCGACTCAGCAGAGAAGGGCCGAGCCTCATTGGACGTTGGTTTAATGACATAACAAGATAACGTGTGCTCACCAACCGCTGCCCCTGCTCTCTGAACACTGTCACCAATCAGGTTTATCAGTATATAAATTATTTTCAGCTGCAGAAACTCGAAGAACTGTCTCTTTGAGCCCTATTTCCAAACATGGACATGAAGAAAATAAATCTTAAATCTTAAAAGCAAAACCAACAAGCATATCTTTAAAAAGTGTGTATGTGTGCGTATATTGTAATAATATATAAAACTATAACTTATATGTAATAGTATAATGGGTAAAAAAAGAGGGGGGGGGGGGGGTCATACGAGCTTGTCTCGTCACCGACATTATTTAATCCACAGAGACCATTTGATGCACACTGAGAATACATCCTGTGACTGCAGAGCCATCTAGTGGCTGATCCTGTATGTCAACGTGTGTTGAAATGAATTAATTGAATTAACGTTACATTATACAGCAGGTTGATCCTTCGTAAGATATTACTACAGCATCCTTGTTCTGCAGCTCCTTGAGCAGTGTTTTTTTTTTTCTGTTTTCCATCTCATCACTTCATGTAGATATTCATTAAGGTACTAATCCCTGGTTCCACATGTCAGGTTTCAGCTCGTAGTTTTTTGTTTGTTTTCTCTTTATTGATTGTGTTTTTTAAGTGAAGACAGTCAGGTCATCTCTTACTTATATCTTTTATGTAGAGGACTCTGAAATGTCTCTGTGTATTAGTTCTAAATACGGAAACACGCCAGGCTGAATCAAAAGTTTCTTTAAATCAAGATTATAAAACTTATTGGTATCCCACCGACACCGCATTCCCTGATTTTATCTAAATCTAGTTTTTATTATTGTATTGTCAGGTCATTTCTGTCATATGTTTAGTATTTTCAGTATTAGGGCCCGAGCACTGAAAGGCGCTGACAGACAGTGAGTTTTTTTGTTTATTAATTAATTTTTTTTAGTTTTATTTACCTGCTGCTCAGAAGTGGACATCGCATCTCCTGCGCACCTCATTCATTACATTTTATTTTATTTCATTTCATTTATGTTTTTATTCGTTTTTATGTTTATTTGTATTTGTTCACTTGTGTTTGTTTTGTTATATTTGGAGCATTTTTTTATGTTGTTTTGGGACATTATTAATATTATTATTATAATAAATGTACCATATAAGCATGGCTGGTCATGTTCTTATCCATATACTCATCCATACTGAGCAATATGGATATTGTTATTTGTGAATGTACCTGGTAGGGCGAGTGTAAGCTTTAGTTCTAATCAGTCTCATCTACATCGTTGTGTGACAGCCCCTTGCCATCACCGTGGTTATGATGTCACTTTCTCCCTGGTGACTAATGTTCAATGCCCAAATCCGTCCGAACTGCTCCCCTGTCCAGCCCTTGGCGTGGAAACAGAGATTCCCTCACGTCACACATCACACCACACCACACATTCAGTTCTGCTGGCTGGATAAATGTGCACCTTTGTTTGGACTATTTAAAGAAGACCACCCAATCATCCAATAGGATCACTGAGTAACACAGAGGCTTCAGGTATTGGCTGAAACACCAATACAACATGGGGTGACCTAAGGCTTAGTGTGAGCCTGATTATTTCTGTGGCTACTGGGCACAAGATGTTGTTAGAGTTGAGCATCCAAACAAATGCATGGATATAGACTTACTTCTGTGAGTATACTTTCAACTTCTCATGGCTTTTTAGAGTTTGAACCTTTCACACATCAGTTTTCTCACGAACAAGTCATTTAGTGATCAGAGAATTTCAATTCTAAGTGTTAATTGACGGATTCACTGCATTTTACTGCTCATGGACGGTTGTTTGTGAGTATTTATGACCAGCGTACCTGTTGTGCATAGCATTATATAGAATTTATTTAGTTATAAGAGATATATAAATATAAAAATAGCATTGTTTATATTAGAGGTGAGCACAACGTAAATTCATTTGTAGATTAACAGTTTAAATTAATATGGTTGTTTTTACCGCTTTTTAGATTTTCCATTTGTTTATTTTCTTTCGGAGATCATACATCAATTTACTTTGTATAATATAAATTGATTAACTATGGACCAAAACAAAAACAAATATTTAAAGAAAAACAAAGCATGATTTCTATATTTCATATAACACACAACATCCATCATTAAATCTTCATTAATTTAGCAAACACATGGATCTTTTAATTCAGACCTTCTGAGCACACACAATGTATACATTCAGTCCTGTAACCAATTCATATTGTTCTTTAAACATTAATGTGTATTTAATAATGAATATCAATCCATATCGACACTGTTATTCTTACTTGCTCTGAATGTCCAAACGCTGCGATTTCAGGTGTCTGTAAATATTATGAAACGATGTTGCTTACACTGTAGTGGACAAGGTGGTGACCTAATGTGGGTCAGCTTGTTAACAACTCTTTAAGAAGTAGTCACTCTGAACTGGCTTTAGCAGATTACTGAGCCTGAACAGATGCACAAAGGTCTGAATGATCTGCTGGTCTTTTTTAGTGCATGACGACAGACACCTGCTGCGTGTGTGTTACCTTGACTTGGAGGAAAGCTCACACACTATCAGACTGGATAATACAGGCTGATGACAAAACGGATTTTTTAAAGAATTGAGCTTAAAGTTCAAGTTCTGATTATTTTTGATTTAAGATCCTGTAGAAAATAAGCTTTTAATTTAAAGATAGCTGAAGAAAGCAAGAGCTAATTTTAGAATGTCCTGGGGTAGAGAGACGTTTACCATCTGTAACAGTCTCCAAAGCTCAAAGGAGACACACACAAAGCATCTTTGGGCGGGCCCCCGCTCTGCGTGAGTGTGTGTATCTGTGAGTGAGCCATACTCAGGTTAACGTCTCTTTGCAGGTACCAGTTCCAGAAAAGATGGTGGCCTCTGTGCTCACCTTCCTCATCTCGAGTAAACATGTTCAACCTGATGAGCAACTGCTGCAACTGGGTGTCCAAGATACAGGAGCCAATCAGGTACAAACAACCAAAAAAGAAGACTGAATGAGTAGAAAAAAGTGAAGTGATACATGTGCTACAATAGACACAACTTCTGTTTAATAAAGTTGTGTTTACAGCCACAATGACACCTCCTGAATTCACATATTGCCAGATATTACTCCCACTATTTATATTTGTATGATTTTATTCCAAATGAGTTCCACTGAGACTTGAACTCAAAGTCTGTTCTCTGTGTTTTTCTCTGCAGGAAAGTGACTATTGCTGTGGTCGGTCTTGACAGAGCAGGAAAAACCTCCTCCATCAGGGGGATGTTTAAATGTAATCCAACACTCACTGATTCATAGTACTGTGCAATGTCAAATATGACAAATATTCAACCTGTACATTACCGTGTGTGTCCTACAGTGAACCATGTCGTGGACGTAGGACCCACCATTGGCTTCGTGCGAAACGAGCTGCGAGTGGATAACTACCTGGTCTCCCTGCTGGATGTGGGAGGATCAGCGGAGTCGAGAGGGGGCTGGAGGGAGCTGTACCCCGAGGCCCACGGGATCATCTTCGTGGTGGACTCCAGTGACAGGCAGAGGATAAAGGAGGTCAAGGAGGTTCTGGCTGACCTGCTGAAACAACCCCGGGTGGCAGGGAAACCGATATTAGTGTAAATACACTCAACATACCTGAATATGAAAAGTCCAGTGTGTAAGATTTAGGTGAAAGGGATCTATTGGCAGAAATTGAATATAAAATAATCCAAGTGATGTTTTCACTAGTGTTTGATCACCTAAATTGTACGAATTATTGTCTTCTTTACTTTCTTGTCTTCTTTGGGCCCTTTATATACTTTATCTTATTTGTCTGGAGTGGGTCCTTTCCACGCAGGCCACCATGTTGTTTTTTTAAAGATCATCACGCACAGGTGCAAACAGTGCTCTCTGGTGGCTGAGGAGAAAAATACAGTGAAAACGAAGACACTCAGGCCTGACGTGAAACGTTGATGTTTCAGGTTGGCAAACAAACAGGACAAGATGAACGCTTTGCTGGGAAGTGAGCTGATTGAGATTCTGTCTCTTGAGAAGCTGGTGAACCAGAGCCGCTCTCTGTGCCATATTGTGAGTACTGCTCTAAAATTCACCATTGCAGGTCACACTAGAGTACATGTGACCTCCTGTTAGAGAATTGCAGAGATACATGTTGACACACACTTTAAACATCAAGACAAACTGACCTCTACCCTCTCCCCCTCAGGAGCCTTGTTCAGCCTTAATTGACATGCGACGTTGGTCGGAAAGAAAGACTCTGCGAGGCCTCCGCTGGCTGCTGCGCGCCGTTTGTATGGATTATCCTGAGCTGTGCACCCGAGTAGCCCAGGACAGCAAGAGGCCTCTGGAGACAAAAGAGAGGGAGAAGAACGGGAAAACTGAGAAGGTCCGCAGGAAAAACAAAGGGGAACGGTGAGAAAAACCTTTGTGTTCAGAGGATTAACGACACCACCACTGCTTAGTTCATGAAGAAAAACATTGGAGCTACACTCTGACCTTTTATATGCAATATCCTCTCGCCTCAGGATGCGATCCAGCAAGTCCGATCTTCGTCAGGTTCATCGGCCCAAAGTCAAGGAGGGGAAGAGCAAGGGTGAAGGAAAACTGCAGCCCATTCGAAACATGCTGCAGAAGGTCAGAGAAACATCATTTTCTCCACTGTTAACATGATATGATGTCTGTCTGTCTTGTGTGTCCTTCATTACCTTATATCTCTACATTGTCATAATTGTGAAATCTTCCATTATTATAAAATAAAAGTCGCAAACAATAAATACTTGTTGACTTAAGCTCTTGTGTATTTTCCCAGGAGTCCACATTGAAAAAGACGCTGAAGACAAAGAAGAAGAAGACGGTTAAGGTCAAGAAGGGTGAAAAGGGCCAAGAGGAGGTGATTGATGCCAAGGAGGAGGAGGAGGAAGAGGAGGCTGAGGTTAATGAAGGGGAGCAAGAGAACTCCAGTCACAGAGAGAAAGCCAGCAGTGCCCTGATCACGCCCAAAAAAATCAAAAAAATCAAACGCAAAGCAAAAGTAAAAGTAAAAGAAGAACCTCTGGACCTGCAAGAATCTCTGGACAATGAAGAGAAGCCGCTGAAAGGTTGGAATCACATGCTAATGGCCTATATTTATTTTGTAACAAGCTGTTGAGAATAGAAATCTGATGTTTCTTCTATGTTGTGTTTAGCTAAAGGGGAGAGGAAGAAGAAGAAGAAAGCTGTGAAAGTGAAAAGAAAGAACAAGATCAACACAGAGGAGATGTCTGAAGCCTACTCTCAACCCGTGGACCTCTCTGCGACCTTTGGTGAGCCTCATCAACTTCTTCCTTCTGCCAATCTCGAACGATAACAAGTTGGACTCGAAACATGACAAAGTATGCTTAAAAAGACGATGACCATGTCTCCTGATAGATCTTTACCGGAAAGCGATACTGGCTCTGAAGGAACGTCAGGGCCAGGAACAGTGAGTCCTGGGTGTGTTCTTCCACCTGCAGGATGAGGACGTAGTGCACTGTGGCAGTTTCCAGCCGCTCCACATCACTTCACGGACTGCTACACCCTTCCCACCAGTGGAAAGACAGTCTGAGATTAACATCCATCTTGAGGGATCCCACAACCAGTGGACAGATGCATCAAGGACCCGTTTGAGGTGTGATCACTCGGACCCCATTCTGAGGGGGTCTAGGACACATGTAGCCAAATTGTCTGAGCTGAAATGCATTCTGGGCCATATATTAAGTGATCAGCGCTGACGTTCTCTCTCCCACTAAAGTTTCATACTGAACCAAAAGTATTTTTACATTTCCATTGAACTGTCATGTCTTTACCACTTCAGACCTGATCCCTGAACCTTTGAGAAGCTTAAATTCCAGTGTGTTGTGAAGGGGCAGGTCTGTATAAACATGTTATCATAGAAAAATAACATTACAATAGAAAATATTTGTGAGTGCTTGGCCAAATTGTGAAATGAGATTTGATTCTACTTAATTTAAAGGGAAAAATTATTTTTCAACCGAATCCTTTTTTATGATGATTTTAAAAATGATAGCAAAGTGACCAACACCTCTTTGAAATTGTATAATAAACATTTTATCAGTACGTGTGCAGTGTATTTTGTGTTTACATTAGAGCAGCCGCAAAAAGTGTTGTCACAGCAGCAAACATTACAACAGTGTATATCCTGCAAGCTATTTAAACATATGATATACACACCAAATGAAGAACATTAACTTGATTTATAAGAAGGATTCTGTTTCAGTCTTCCTTCCTCAGATCCAAGTCAACCTGTCTCTCATCCATAATCCAAAAATATTTCCTATATCTGAAAACTAAAAAACTATATTCACTGGGTATTTACTGCTGCAGCTTCTGGAATGAACAGAGGTATTTTTTAGCTTCATCAATACCATCCAAGCCAAAGCAATGACAAATATTGTTAAATTAAATAAAGATGGAGGGTTAAACGAGGGTATATGAAGTCAAATTGAAAACAATGTGGCTCAAGTGATAACTGGTGATTTTCTGACCTTATTTTAGAAAACAGTATAAAGTGTAGTTATCCTACAGATCAACGTAAAGGTTTGGTTGGTAATGTGTGGAGTATCATTTTGAACTGTGACACAGGGAAACCATTGAGGTGTTGTGTAAAATTAGATTAGATAAGGATGAAGGAGCAGAGGATGTTGGAGCAGAGGATGATGGAACAGAGGATGATGGAGGAGAGGATGATGGAGCAAAGGATGAAAGAGAATGATGGAGCAGAGGATGATGGAACATGGGATGATGGAGCAGAGGATGATGGAGGAGAGGATGATGGAACATGGGATGATGGAGCAGAGGGTGATGGAGGAGAAGATGATGGAGCAGAGGATGATGGAGCAGAGGATGATGGAGTAGAGGATGTTGGAGCAGAGTATGAAGGTGCAGATGATGTTGAAGCAGAGGATGAAGGAGAAGAAGATGAGGAGAATGATGGAGCAGAGGATGAATGATCAGAAGATGATGTAGCAGAAGCTACACCCCTCCTCCTCCTCTTCCTCCTCCTCCTCCTCCTCCCCCTCCTCCTCCTCCTCTTGCTGGATACGCGCAGGGCGACATCCAGCGCGGCGCCATTTCTGCAGTTCATCCTCCGGAAGCTCCTCCCCCTGGCGGCGGTGTTAGTGGTGCACCTCTAGCGGGAGAACCGACCGACAGACGCTCATCCAGTCCGGTGAGGGAAAGCGCCCTGAGCTGCTGCAAGCCCCGGTCCAGAAACATGGCTTCGCCGAGGACAGTCACCATCGTGGCCCTTTCCATCGCCCTGGGCCTGTTCTTCGTGTTCATGGGAACCATCAAACTCACACCGAGGCTCAGCAAAGACGCCTACAGTGAAATGGTGAGTACGCGGCCGCGGCGAGAGGCCATTGTTCTCGGGGGAGGATGGAGGCTCTCAGGCTCGGGTAACGCGGGGAGACGTTGACCTTAATATGAGGAGAGACGGTAACGTGAGCGCGTGTGTGTGAAGGCTTTGTCTCCCCTGAACGTGAAAGAATCAGACCTGAGGTCGGTTAGCTCACAGGTTAGGCCTCTGTGTTACAGGATACACCTTTTTTAAATGTGTCTGGATCAACACACGAATCAGCATCGATGCATACATTTCCCACAGCAGCTGGTCAATGCAAAAACACTAAGAATTTACCAGGGTTCATTCATTCCCATATTCAAGCTAAATACCAGAATAACACATTCCGTTATTTAGCTTCAATTTCCCAATATGTGTTCCGGGTATAAATAACAGATTTCAGAGTTTCTTTAATGTCTGTCAAATGTGTATAAGTTGTTAAACTACTCGTTTAAAGGTGGAAAGCAAGTTAAGGATTTTAATGGCGGCATATTTGAGCAATTTCTTTTATGCACCTGATGGGTCCTGAGTGGGGGATGCTAGCTGTCCTGCTACAGCCCAACGAACATGCTAACAGGCCAGCTTCCTGTTCATTCAAATAGGTTCAATATTAACTGTGGCAACTGATAAAGTTAATGGATTTGTTTTAAGAATGGAGTACTAACAATTCCTCGTGGGTGTTTGCATAACCTTATATAAAAGTTGGAGGTATCTCAAGCAGATCTCTGAATTCTTCTCCCCTGCAGAAAAGGGCCTACAAGAGTTACGCCAAGGCACTGCCGGGCCTGAAGAAGATCGGGATCAGCTCAGTCCTGCTCCGCAAGATCATCGGCTCTCTGGAGGTGGGCTGCGGTGTGGTGCTCACCCTGGTGCCGGGCCGGCCGAAGGACGTGGCCAACTTTTTGCTGCTGCTGGTCATGCTGGCCGTCCTGTTCTTCCACCAGCTAGTGGGAGACCCCCTGAAGCGGTACGCCCACGCTCTGGTCTTTGGCATCCTGCTCACCTGCCGGCTGCTCATCGCCCGCCAGACCGACGACCGGCCGGAGAGAGAGGACAGCAGAGAGGAACAGCAGGTGAACGACCAGGAAAAGAACAAGGTCAAGCAGTCCTAAGATCACTCTGCCACTCTGGTCCAAGCCACAGCAAAGGGAAACTGAAGCGCCTTTATGGATTGTAGTCATTTGAATTTTGAAGGAAACAGTCACTCCCAGTAATAAAAGCCCTCACACATCCCCCCGTCTCATCCAGCTGGCTGACTGAATACCCTCACCCACTCCTCTGCACCATTAATGTGAAACCAAGAACCCCTGATCCATACGTCCTCTACATAAACATGGACAATCTTACCTTTGGAAACTCTGAAGAGCTCAGCTCGCTGTAACAATAGTCTATCCCATGTTCCCTATTTATTTCAGTCCTACACTGTGTTAAAGTTACTAGTATTTTTTTCTTTCTTTTTTTTGAATGAAGTGTAAGTTTCTTTAATGTGACAAGTTGATTTGAGAATGCTGTTTTTCATGAAAGAATCTTTGTAGCTTGTTTTTTCTAATTTGTTTTTATACTGTATGTAGGAGAGACTGGTAATTTATGAATTTTAATATTTCAAGCATGTTTCATCTGGTCAAGACAACAGAACATAAAGCAAACCGAGCACTGCTGAAAGGGTTTTGTACTAACCAACCATACATTAGGAAGTATTACTAAGCCGCATCTGACTTTGATGCAATGTGAACAGAAGGCTATTTTAAAATGAAAAAAATATATACATCTTCATTCATTGTTCCTCTCTACAGGTTTTTGCAGATGTACAAATGAAAGCCATTCTCCTAAGGTCAAATACGCTGAATTCCCCTTTTCTCCTTTTAGTTCAGTGAACACAGTGAAGTTGTTAAGCCGGGGAAGGACAGCAGCTTCTGCCTCAGGTGTCTGCTGCCTACTCGTACAGCTGAACATCCAGCCCAGTCTTTTTGTCCGTTAAAATTGAGCTTGAATTTTGGTTTTTTTAATTCACAGTTTTAGGATTATTCTCTGTCTCGAAACGGCTCTGCTCAACCCTTTGGTTTTAACGTTTTCCTCTGTAAAGATTTTAATATCCTCAGGTTTGGGGATGAAATGTCATCTAAATATTCTGTCAGATTTGAGATTCAAAATATTTCTGTAAATGATATACTTCAAATAAAGAATTGGAAGTATGACTGGCTAAACATTGTTTGTTTATTAGCACTCTTGCGTAGCTCCACTCAAAACACAAAATACTGAGGTGGGATTTTTGTGTTGGAATCTTATTATATAAAGTCACTCAGTCCCTGTCACATTCCTTCTCATTAACACTGTTTCAAGAGCCCAAATATGCATAGCTAGCCTCTATGCACCTTAAGGGATGTGTTTCTTATATTATAACTGGTTCATCATCATCACATGAAATTAATGTAGTCACAAGGAAATTATAAGAGAAATGACCTGATCTGTGACCGGAAATCCCCTTATTCTGTAAATATAAGCTGAAAAACAAAAAACACAACACAGAGAAACCACCAATCTTTATCAGAACTATATGATTAGAAAAAAACAGGCCCTAACACTGGTTGTGAGGGAACAGGCATCACAACTCAGACAGTAAGGGGCTCTGAAGAGACACTAAAGACACAGTGAGGTGATTTTGCTCCTGCTCAGACCATTTGTATTTGCAGGGTTTGGATATGTCATAAAGTCTTTCTAATTACAATAAACAATAATTTTAAGGCGAAGGCTGATGTCAGACAAAACATTTAATTTACTTTAATGGGCATATCGTAAATATTTTAAAATTCTTCGATTCTATGGACCAAAGTATTAATAATTTTAGAATATAACTAGATTAATGATAATATAAATAGTCTGGCCGCCCTATATATGTATTTAACCACAGCTACATTGGGGTTAATGGAATTTATTCAGTCCTCACTGTGAACAGTTACTTTTTATTTAATAATAACATTTAATAACCTGACAAGTTTATGTTCTCTGTGTAAAAATCCAAGTATATTTTTATACACATTTTTTTAATGACGTGCTTACCATCTATTGCCGTGTTAACACAACTTGCTAATACCGCTTAATAAAGGAATCTTAATATACTGTTTTTCTATGGTTGGAGCTATGGGTGTGAGGTGGACTACAACCTGACTACAACTCCCAGGAAGCCCGCGGACGGAAGCGGTGAAGTGCGCACGCGCAGAGCAAACGGTCGGGCGGTGGATTTGATTTCGGTTTGAATGGCCGCGGCGGAACTCAGTGTTTTCAAGTGTTAGCGATGCAGAAATGGCAGCGAAACAAAACGCGTCGGGGTCCGAGGAGTCAGACCAGTCGTCTCTAGCCGAGCAGCAGACGAGCCGGAGCTTTAACCGGAGTGTTCGGGTGGCGGAGAAGGAGCGGAGGAAGACCGAGGCGGAGGACCCGTTCGTCCCGGCCCTCAAGTACTTCTCTGACGGTAGGAGGTGGCCCGGTTGCTCCTAGGCAAACTGTGACGTTAGCTCAGTTAGCAACCGTGCTAACCGTCCAGGATTCAAACAACAAAGCTTTAACTCGTGTTACCTTCTTATGTGAAGTTTACTGGTGGCTAATGTTTGCTAAGTTACAGTTAGCTGCTGAATTAGATGATGCCACAGTCCCAGGCAGAGCTGGTGTTGTATCAGTAGCTTTATTTACTGAACACAGACACCATCTGTTTTTCAAATAGACTGAACCAAAAGTTCCCTTGCAATGACGATGTAACGATTAATCGATTACATGATCAGAAACTAAATACTCGTTAATAGTGGTCGAGTATTTATTAGAAAAACACCAAACATCTGATGTTTACAGCTTCTTAAATGGGATGATTTGCTTTTATTTTCTTTGTCATGTTTATTATTTAGGACTCGAAGTCACAACAAAACAAGATTAATCGACAGTGCAATTCGTGGATGCTTGTGTAGGTTTAGTCTGATTCTGTAAGAATGTTAACGTATAGATTTTGACATTGGAGGTAACGTTTACTTGAAGAATGATATTGAATATTTGTTATTACTGTCATATTCTTATGTGAATTATGTGGGAATGGTAATTTACACAGGCACATCCCTACCCTTTATATACAGTTTACATATACTGTTGGGTAAATGTAACCAGGAAGGATGCTCACCAGTTCGAACATCTCCTACATATGCAATTCTTTGGAAAAGTATTAATTTAGTGTGAAGTATTAACTCAGCTTTCCTTGCCTGGCCTGAAAACACTGAAAACACTTTTCTTTTTGACACACAATAATATCCTGTGTTAAGATTTCTATTTTGAATAAATTATCATCAAATTCTGTTTATTTGGTGTTCAAAAAAGAGAATAATTTCAATTTCATTCTACATTTGTGATATATGACGTCCCCTCTCCTTCCTGTAGTTGAAGCAGGAACTCCATTGCAAGGGAACGATGAGTTTGAGAGGAACCTGGTGCTGGTGGAGAAGGTGGCCTACGCTAGAGGACTTTCCCCGGAGGCCATCTCTATCATGCTGGAGTTTGCCATGAGCCTCCGTATGGGTAAGAAGATGATTCACACAGTCTCTGTTTCTCAGGGCAAGTGAAAAACCCACAGGAAACAACCAACTCCACACAGAAGCATTCAAACTGACTCTCACAATGGGGGTGGCAATGTTATACACTGAGACACTGTGCTGTCCAAAATGCATACTAACATTATTTATGTTGTAGATATGGTGTTATACTTATCAATCTAATGTGAATACACTTTTCAAAAGGCAGTGTCACATTATAGCAGAAATATTGTTTATGCAAAGGAATTGCGTTCTGTTAATGTACTGGGCAGTTAATTGAGTTTTCTGCACCCATCTCGATGTAGGGACGAGTCCATGTGTCCGGATACTGAAGTGTCTGATTCCTGCCACCGTGGTGCCACAGGAGGCTGTGGTTCGAGCGGTGGTTTGGCTGGGTGTTGGCAAAATACCCATCAGCACCCAAGTAAGTGCAATTCATATTGCTCGCACTTATAAATTGGCAGACTTTAAAGACAAAGTTTATTTTGTGTAGGCGGTAGTTACTTTTTAACTTCATGATGGTGGGCAGTAAATGTTCATATCATTTTTTTAACCTTTTTTCTGTCCATGAGTAATTTTCAAGGATGTTGAATTCAGGGAGATGCATTACTACCTCGTAAAGATTAATTAATTAATTATATTATAGTTTAGTTGGTAAGATGCAGTTTTTGAGACAAGCTTTGTTTACCTGATTGTTATTATGTTTTCTCATATTGCTGACATTGCTCCACAGTGAATACATTTTTGCATTTTTCTACTATATTCAGATTCTCTTTATAAAGTGGGTGTTGACTGTCTTTGACATGATTGACTCAAAAGAGCAACTTCGAGCTGTCTATGGCTTCATCTTCAGCTTTGTCACGGAGGAGAATCTGGTAAGTGTACTCATAATATGCGTTGTTGTAATAAACATTAAGCAAAATTTGCTAGCATGAATTCAGATTTTCCAGTGTACTATTAATTTACATCTATTTTTGATAAACACAAATTAATTTATGTCGGATACATTACAGTTCATGTTTTAAGGAACAACATGTCAGGACCCTGTTTCCAAAAGCAAGTCCACAGAATCATCTGTATAATACTTTTAATGTATTAAAAGATGCAAAATAACAGATCTGTAACTGAAAGGGATGTAATACATTCAGGGTTTGACACTGGCTCCTTTCCAGTGTTCTGAAATAACCAATCTGGGATCCACTCAACAGCTGTTGTCATTATGTCTTGTCCCATTTTTTTCCCAGTGTCCCTTCATCTGCCATCTTTTGTACCTTTTGACCAGAAAGGAAAGTGGTGAGTCTTTTCACATTTTCACTCCTGAAATATGATCCACGTTTGTACTGTGCTCTCCTCAATTTTCTCTGGTTTACTCCATGGTTTGCTCTTTTCAGTATTCTCATCACTTCTCTGAGTGTTATTGATTGCTTGATTTACTTTCTCATTGTAGTGCGAGTGTTCAGAGTGCGGAAGCTATTGGAGCTTCAGTCTAAACTGGTAAATATGCTGCTAATTAAATATGATCTCTAGAGCCATTTATCACGGCCGATTGAATATTTCCTTACTGACTTTGAAAATCGGTTTGATGATAAATTGCATAAATAGTTGTTTTTTTTTGTGGTTCACACATTGTTCCTATAAAAAGTTCCCCATACCTTACTATATGTTGTTGTGGTTTATTTCATTAGAGGGAAACTACAGAAAAGTCATGAACAGGGTGCATCATCCTGAGTGTGTTGACATTTGCTCTTGTGTTCTCAGGGAAGGCAGCCATTCCTCCTGCACCTACTGTCCCTTTACAAAGTGTTTTGTCCTGAACTTGTGACTCTATCCATTTCTTCACGAATGCGGGTTTGTACATGGACTGTGAAGTTAATGCTCATGCTGCTGTTAGAATACCAGATGACCATTATCTCCAATCATCAGTTAAATTACATATTTTTCGGTCCCACTACAGAGTGGGTTTAGGAACCACAACTCCCCCTGGAAGTCATCATTGATTGCTGTACAGAAGAGGAATGGTTCCCTGCTGGCCTCCAGCGACAGTCTGCCGCTCACAATAAAAGATAAGCCCAACTCTCGGAAAAGGGTATGAAAGTCTTTTTAAGTTGTCAGCCGCACTGTTTACTCAGTTTGCAATCAGTCCTGCCACACTGCTGTTACTGCTGCAGTTTGCAAAGGCCCTTCCAGCCATTAATTTGGCCCACATCCACCCTAACATCCACCTGTACGCTTTGTGGGTTCTCTCCAGGGGTGAAACTGTTCGGTTATCATGCTTGTTTATCGTGTGAAATAATGTATTAGTTTGTTTGATGTTTTATTATTGTTATTATTAGTTTTTCTCAATTAAATCCTTGAGATGTTTAATTGATCGTTAAATTCAAATCAGAGAATTTGGTATCTGTAATGGAAAAATTATCATAATTGATAGTTACCAATTATAATTTTTTCTCGATAAAGTAACCAATTACTCAACTAATTGTTGCATCTCTAGCCAAGTAACAGTTTTTTACTGTTCTTTATTTTTCAGAAATACGGTCACCTGGAGTTGCCAGTTTTGAATTCGCTCGTCAATAAACAGGCTCAGGCTGAGTCGCCCTTCAGCAGAAAGTTGGTTCCCCTGGTGCAGCTCAGCTCTTTTACTCAACTCCTGGAAAATATACATCGAATAGAGGTAACACCTCAGAAAAGAGCTCAGATTCTCTACACCTACTGGGTGCTGACACTGCAACTGCTTCATTTACAGTGTCACTTCTTCTGTGTCTTTCTATGTTTCACTATTCAGCTGTTGGTCTCATAACACCAGCACCACCAGAGTTATTTAAGGATTAAGCATGGGGATAATTTATTATTTAAGCAACAGAATAAAATGTATGCCAGTTTGTCCATGCCATTAGGATGCTTAACCACAGTCTGTGATGTCTCCTCACAGCCACTGGGTGGTGCTGCATCACTGTTAAAATGTTGTCTCTTTATAGTTTTAGGCCATTAAGAACTTAAGTCCTACAGACAGCCCAGCAGAGGTAGCCTCAGGCTGTAATTTGTTTATTAGATTAGAGCATAAACCAGTTTCATGAGCAACCGTGCTCGTCGTTTGTCTTCTAAACAGATTGTGGCTACTTTTACAGATGTCATCAGTTGTTTATCTATCCTATATGAACAATGAACACTGGAAAGAGACGTATCAGAGTAATGCATTGGACAAAGTCACAAAGCAAATGGTTGTTTAAAGAGCCCCCTCCATAAATGTCTATTTGCCCTGTAGATTCAGTGACCTGATAAAGTTAATATGGGGCCTTTTAAATGGCCTGCAGACTTTTATGTTTCTTGCCACATAAATCTACCTCTTTCCTTTCCCACAAAACCAACATGAGCAGTCAGGATTTTCGACGGCCTCAACTGTGTTGATTATTGAGAAAGCTCCCCTCTGCTGTGTGTTAGGAAAGACAGCCGAGACCAGTCAATCCAACCGTAGAGCAGAGGCATTGACAGCAGCATTGATTAGTTCCCTCATCTCCTGTTGTCTGAAGGAAAATAGGGCTTTTCTCAGTTTAATGATACAATTGTTCCATAATTATTAAGGAGCTGTGCTGTGTCCGTCTTCTTAGTTTAATGTATTTATTATACTAAGCCCGTATCCACATTGAGAGGAAGCTGCTCATGCACAATAAAGAAGGATATGACGGAAGACATGTCCCAGTGCTGAAATTATGGAGATTAGTGGAAACTGAAGAATCGGCTCAGTATCCCCTCTTTGAATTTATGAATATTTGGTTATTTCAGCCGCTCAATTATACTGTTTCCCATTTCTTCATTGTACCTCCACCAGCTGCCGGCTCAGATGGGCTCACTGCTGGGCTCCAGTCTGGCCCTGCAGTACCTTGACTGTGTTCAGGATGAGTCTGCTCTCCTACGCCTCAACTTCTGGCTTGGCTACGCTCTCCACGAAGGTACGCGCGTGTGTGTGTTACCTAGCTGGCATATCAAAGAGCTTCTTTCAGAGATGGGTTTAAGAGGGACTGGGGGGGATTTTACTGTGTCAAGCTGCATCACATTTGAAAACTTATGCTGTTTTCTTTTTGATTCCTTTGGCTTTTTCACTCAGTAAATACCCTTTTTTGCTATTGCTGTTAAGAATTTCTCTTCTGTGGGGATGGAAGAGCCTCCCAGAATTCAGATGAAGCTCTGCAATTTCTGGACAAGTTGCTGTCCACACAGCACTTTCTGCAGGTGAGCCTCACCACTCAAGCCCTGATAGCTACCTCTCTTTCTGACAGCCATCACTCACTTTCTCTGCAACATGTATAGTTGACTCCTGCCGCAAAACCCCAGCAGGTTACATGAATGTTCTCAATTCACATTTCTCCAACAGGAAGCATTTTCCAGTTCAGAGGCTTTCCTGTACAAGTTTCTCAGCGTGTGGGATGGTTCCCTCCTCCGCCCACAGATCCTCAGCCTCCTAAGCAACATTCCTGTTGTCCCCAGTTCCCGTAAGTTGTGCTTCCGCAGCCTCTCTCATTGACCACTACCACTCTTTAGTTTGCCTACCTTCTCACTCTTCCTAAATGTATGATATAATCGTGTTGTTTAAGGAAAAAACACATTTGATTAGATTCTTGGGGGGAAAAAGCAGCACTGTCACTGCAGTCTCCCTCGGAGTTCTCCCCTCGGCCTTGGCTGCTGCACACAATGCACCGCGTGACAGACAGGGGTCACACAACGTCACTTTCATTGATTGAAAATGAAATGTAATCTGTCAAACTGAAATGAACAATCCGTTGTAGTGTAACCTTGTTGTAACGGTGGCAGAGAGTTCACAATTCAACCTGGCTACAGAGAGCATGACCTGTACTCTGACGAAGCGAATCGCCCTTGTTTGGAAATACTGGTAAATGGTCAATTTGTGGAACCTGGAGATAAAATATCTAAGTGCTATAAGACTACCATGACCTGTTCGAGGGCACATCTCGAATATATTCACCAAAATAAGCAGCGCTGATTGGTAACTCCACCTAAACAAAAGTTGTGTGTCATTCCCTTTAATTGTGGTGCTTTTATTTATCTGCCGGAGCTGTAACCTTTTACTCCCCCACTGCAGAAATCGGAAGGCTTCTCTTTGAGCCCCTCATGCAGCTCTTCTTCACATCCTCCCTGTTTTTCAAGGTAGGCTTTCCTCAGAGGCTCAAGAAGAATAATCTTGGTACCGCTGCTGTGTTTAAATTACCAAACATCCTGCTATTAGTATGAATAAAACACTCACTATGTGTCCTTTATGGTGTTTAAGCAACTGTATGCTTAGTGCTTTTCCACTTTTTCGTGTGTGTGTGTCTGCAGTGTGGACTCATGGAGTGCCTGAACAATATGCTGTTGAAGTGGCTTACCTGGCATTCAGTGTACGCTCTGGAGGACGACTTAGACATCAGCCTCAACAGCCACACCTCTATGTGAGTCTCACAACTTCTTCTCTCTTTGTGTTTATGCCCTGAGCATAAACAAGCAAAAGACCTGAAACCAATAATTTACTTAAGAGCGTAAGAGTTGTGGTTCTTTTAAGTTTTTACCCTCAATCCCAAAAAATCCTCACACGTAGGTTGTAATGAACGTCCTCAGTTGCTGCCTCAGTTTTACTTACTTCAACTCAGTGTAATAAAAAGACTTACTCCATTATAGAAGTCCCAGTTGACACTTTTTTCAAATTAAATGTTGTATTGATTATAGCAGCATGTTGGACTATTTCATATATCAAAGTTTGAGAGAAACTCAACATTTATCAGCTAAGGCAGAAATGTGTGTGGACATGTATTCATATTTTATAATCGAAATTAGTTTTGAGACAGAAACACTCGATATCCAGTTAAATGATTTTCCAGCTTTCAGATTAGTAGGCGGAGTTGGTGTCGGTTATGTTTGAATATCTGCGTCATCCCACAATAAATAATCCAATAAGTGGAGAGAACCAATTTTCATTCACTGCCATTCCCAAACTCACCCAATGTAAAAATAATCGATTATGTGTTTGTGCACTCGTTCTCATGTCAGAGCTGATTCAGTGTTAGTTGTTTTGGAAATGTAGTGAACTGCCACTTTGACTGATGCAGGAGCTTTTTTCTATCAGAGAGCTCAGTCACAGAATAATGAGTGACCTGAGTCACAGAGTATTGCTCCACGGGCAAATCAGCGGACCGATGTTACACAAGAGTGTCATTTCCAAATGTTAGTAGTCTCTGGGTCTGACTCTGCTCTTCCTTCTGTCCCAGAAACATGACCCTGTCAGGGTTCAAAGACTCTGTGATGGAGCTGGTTCACTTTGTGGGTCGTCTGGCGTCCGTGGGCCTCCAGCTCGAAGGCTCTCACTCACTCCTCCTCAGCTTCATCCTGGACTTCTACGAGACGGTAAACTAAGCTGATCTCATTAAACCAAAGATGTATTTTTTTTATCATTACAACACTTAGAAGTTTGACTTTTACTGTAAAAAATAACATGCATGTATTTTGACAGTAGACTGACATTTTCACATCTATCTAATGATGGGGAACAGATTCTCTGTCCTCATTATAACTATTTTAAAGCATTAACAAGTTAACAACTATCTAAGACAAAGTAAGTAGACAGCAATCAAAATTGACACGGGCAACAGGACAATGTAAGACTGATGAAATAGCAGCAACAAACACACTATAATAAGGATTATAGACACAGATATGCAGTGGATACAAATCATGATAAATACATGACATTGACAGGTAGACTGCTTCGCTTCCAAATCAAGGAAATTTGATTGAAAGGAATAGTTTGACACTTTGGGAAATTTTGTTGGGAGTAAGATTAGAAGATTGATTTCTCTCTCATACCTGTAATAATATGGAGCAGGCGCCATTAGCTTAGCTTAAAGACTGTAAACAGGGGGAACCACTTGCCTGGCTCTGTCTGACTGTAACAAAATCGGCCTCACAGCACATCTGAAGTTCACCAACTAACACAAAACTAAAGCATAAAAAACATCCATTTGCTGTTTTATGTTAGCCAAACTGTTTATTTGAACAACTGGCCTGAAGCCACATGACCATATGGCCAACCCATCTTTGTCGAAGCCCCTTTGACACGTATGTGGATTCACATGATCTGTAGGTCTGTTGTCAGCCTCCTACCCACCCTCTTAAAATGCTTGTGAGCATAGTTTATGATGATCCTGATGCAGTCTCAACAAAATGCATCATCCCAAGTTCAGTCTAGTTATATGCTTAGTTAAAGCTATTTACTGCAACTGCTGCTGGGGTTTCGACCTCTGCCGAACAGTTTCTCTGCCAGGACAAATAACTTCCCGCTGTCTCTTCTGATTGCTTGGCAACTTTTCATCAAGTCTTATGTCAGACTGACGCAGGTTTCAATCAGACGGAGCAGCATACAGAGACTCTTCTTTTTTTATTATCGCAGTACACCACTTAAAAACTCAAAACTTTTGCTGCACTGCATGAGCAGTAGTTCTTGGCCTTATTTGACTCAAAATATTCCATAAAGAAGAAGATAAGATCCCAAGAGCAGCAACATAGATCAGCGTGTACCAACTGTTCCCAAAGCTCAGTCCTATTTAACGCTTTAGAGGGGAGATCTACTCCATGTGGTTGGAGTATCCACGTTTCACTTGTATCTCCTGTGGGTGGGTGTTAACTGTCTATTTCTCTCCTCCTCCAGGTGTGTGACACATTTCTGAAGTATGGGCTCCCCTTGGTGGTGATGCCCCCTCCAGGAGTGTTTTACCCAGCCCTGTTTTCTCCCGACCCCATCAGCGTGGACCGACTGGCCTTCATCATGTACAGGTGCGGACTCCTGGTCTCAGTGTTGCAGCCTGCCATCAGCTAATTTAGATGCATATGTTAGCTATACGCTTAATGTGGTATGTCACATACTTATGCATATTTGATGACTTAAGAGAACTTGAATCAAATGGCTGCATTGCACTAATGTACATGTTAATGTATGATTTATGATAATGAGAGGCAAAGGGGTGACATACTTAAACCCTCTTCTCTTCTTGATGTAGAATTCCAGCATCATTCATAGCTCCAGCCTCTGATAACAACAAATCCTTACAGTGCCGGCTAATTGACTACACCTCAGGGTTCTGAAATAATTTTACCAATGCATAAAAATGTCACGGGCAAAGAAAATTGGAGAGTTAATAGCATGAATTTCTTCTGATGGGCTACAGAGAGTTTTTACAGAGAGTCACTGTTTCTTTTTTATCCAGGTACAAGGTGAACCTGACCTCCGCCAAGAGTCAAGAGAAAGTCACAGAGGTAAAAAGAAAACACTTGGTTCTTGTTGCACACATATGTAAATGGAACATACTCAGATTTTCTTTGCAATGCTACTGTAAGAGTATATTTTCCCCTCTATTTGACAGAGGGGATGTGGTGCTTTCATACACCCACACGCATGCATTTCATATATACACTTATAATTAGTTCTTATTGTAGGTTTGATGTTCCTGCTCTCCTCTCACATTTCTTGCTATTTGTGCACCTTTTGTTACACTTCAGTAGCTTTTATAGATTTTACACGTCTCAGTCTTCCTCTTTAGGAATCCAGCAGCGTCAACTCACCCTTAATACCCTCTCAGATGAGGACTTGATAAGTTGTTGATTTGAAGGCAGCTTCCACTGCGAGCTGTGAATTTACATATCAGGCAGCCAGCACTCTCCCCCTGAAAATGTCAGCGGCAAGTTTTTATTAGGAAAAATGGACTTGGTAAATGGCATGAAAATGTATCCGCACAACAAATATCAGATGTGAAAGTCTGAGGATGTAGAGTGAGGTTTAGTTTGACTCTCGTTCTTCATCTCAATCTGTTTCTCCCTTTTGATTCTGTTTTCCAGCAGGCCTTTCACATCAGCCGCCAAACGTTTCGTGAGTTCAACAACTACGTGGTCGTCATGGTCAACTGCCTGTGGAACTCCAAAATGTTTCATCCTGGAATGGGAGTGCAGCTGGGAGAGGAGCTCCTCCTCAAGAGCAACGTACCGCAATACGGCACGAGTTTTGACCTGGTCCACCACCCTGCTTTCCTGAGCTACGCTGTGGACTTCCACCTGAGGGTGAGTGTGAATCATCTCGGGCGTCTTGATTTGTGTCTTACAGGGAGATGTGAGTAGGATGTACCTGCTGCAGCCAACAAAATGCTTCTTCTACTGAGCACGTCAACGAACAAAACCTACTTCAAAGCTTTGGCTCATTTTCAAACTGTAAGAGGCACGTGATTTATCCGCGTGTGGCCGATCTGTAGAGTTTAGGTAATGTACTTCAAGCTAAGTCAAGGATACAAATGTGTTATTAATGTAACTTTCAAATAAGATACATTAATACGGAAATACATTTTATTATTAATGGCTGCAGCATGAGCCGTGGTTCTCATCATGTTTAATAATACACACACACACTCTTTTTTGGTACGGTTCAACTGCTCCATTCAGCAGAAATCTTGAGGGATCTAACAGGGTGCTCTGAAAATTAATATTAATGTTCTCTCTTTATCAGTGCTGGCCCGGGAGAAAGGACGTGGACCTCAATTCCATAAAGGTATACAGGGGTCTCCTTTTCATAATAGAGTTCACATGTAGTTTGATGTGCATCAGTCGTATGTGAAAGATTGAGAGATATTGCTTTGATCATATCAATCCTCAGATGTTGTCCATGTGTTTCAGCATTCCAAGCCATGGAGCTGGTACCTGGAGTACTTGTACAGTCAAGGATACGACGGCCTCAAACAGTTTGTTCCAGCCCTGTAGTCGGAGGAGACAGTGTGGACATGCATTTTACTTCCCCAGACAATTCCTTTTTTGCGTTCACTGCAAATTGAAATCTACAAGAACTAAATGAAATAAGGTCAATATATCGATTTCATTTCAGCAGTGCTGTTGGATGGAATTCAGAGATATATTGATGATCTCCTGGTTTTCATGTAACTCCTGTGAGAGGCTGCATAACCTGTTGCATTGTGATCCTTTTGCAGGGCTCACAATATATTTGTCAGTGGTGGTCTTCTTGCAATATCAGTTTCTACATACAGTGGATTTTTAACTTGGCTAAAACTAAAACTTTGTGCCAATGCATGGCCAACATAGTAAATCACATCTAGTTAAGATGAAATCTGAGTCATTGCTCACGACAAAAGTGCTGTTGTTTGTTAAAAGCTGAATTTGAAATTTATGAATCCAGTCCAAACACTCCTGCCACAACCAATTAACAGACCACATGTCGGGCACTTTACAAAGTAAATGTATGAAAACAAATGATTTTGTGGACGGCAGGGACTCTAAGAGTGGGGGTGCAATGGGCGTTTCTGCAGCAGCCTCACCACCACAGGTTCTCGCTTCTTTGAATGAGTGCGACGACTCGACTCTGCAGCTCTGCCTCACGTGCAGCTTCATCGATCCACGCTCCTCAGTGCACCAAGACTTTAAAACATCGCAGTGGACGCGCCAAATTTTAATTGGCCTCTTTTTTTCTGAAATCTTTTTGCAAATTAACTTTTGTGGATGGAGGTGGCAGTTAGAGGGTGGACAATCCACCCCATAACTGCTGGAATCAGTGGAGAGGAAAACAACCACTTGCATCTTACTCATTTTTTAAAAGACTTGTACATATTTTATCTCCTCTCTTCCAAGTGAGCTACTTGCAAGCGCTCTGAATTTGTTTTCTGTACATAGACTTATCTGTGATTACTGTGCTTTTCTCATAGTCTCAGCAGCACTGCCCTGGTGGACATTTGGTAGAAGCAGTGACCGTAGGTCTGAACACAATGAAAACACGTGTTACAGAGAAAATGTGTTTAACACAAACAATAGAGAATAAAGTGAAAGTGTCTCTTTTTTTGTGCCAATTCAATCAGGACCAACCCAAACTCTGTTTGATTTGACCACAGTGACCTGGAACCTGTTGTTCTGTTCAAAATGCATTGTAGCTTCCTGTTGTGTTTTATTCTTGTGCAGCTTAACGTCTGCAAGAACCTGACTCTAGCACAGTGCTGAAAATAAACAAGTGTGAGACTTTTACTTTCCAAGCTATTAAAATCAACCTGTGGAGTCTTTTGAATTATACTGCAGCATGTCACTGTTAACAGAGCAAATAGCCTGGACTTGTGTCCAACCTGAGTCTTTGGCATCAATTGCTTGAGAAGCTTTTATACAGATAGATGTTCTTGGTCATTGTCAGTTTGCTGAACCATCTGGGAAACAACATTCAGTTTTAATAGAGGGACCCATCTGGATGATTAATAGGCCCCTGGCTTTGTGATTGCTTTTGATGTCTGGTTGAAATCACTGCGTACACACAGTGACCAGTTTTCTCCTCGATGTAATCTCATGATCAAGAACATATCAAACATGTAATTTATGTCGTGCCTGTGCTTGTATTTTGGCCAGATTTAATAATTTCAGTGTAATTTGGAGGAAAAACAAGAGAGGGCCTCACTTCAAATAAAGTTCAATGACCCCACAGATATCTGGAACAACAGACCTGTAGTGCAATGTCAGCGTGCCATAGATGTACTAATAATTTATCCTGTCAAGTAAATTATTGAGTATTTTTCAAGTAATTGATTCATTTTCAAAATTGTCACATAGCAAACATATTGGACAGATGTTATGGGGCAAAACACAAAGATACTCAATTTAAAATGATTTAAACTATTTGAATAATGTAATGAAATGTTATTACAATTACTTTGCTTAGTTAAACCACTCGAACAATTTGTATATTTTCCTCGACTAGTTGCTGAAAATACTCTAAATCTAAGTCTGTAAATTCGTTTTTTAGCCATTTTTACATGTATGTTATTAAATGTCATTCTCAGGCATAAATTGGCTTCTTGTCATTTGGGGATGGTTTGATAAGTAGGATAAGGACTAACTTTGCACAAAAAAAAAAAATGAAGAGAGTGGACAGCTAGCTTTATTTTTGACGTGTTCTAGATTCGACATAGTCCTTCTCCCCACTGTCAGATGATGTCGAGCATTGAAGGAGCTGCTCTCTCAGCCTCGAGCCAAATATCATCCTGACAGCTTTTTGGACGTCTCCCCGTAGAGCTCTGACTCCAGATCCTCTCTCCTCCTCCTCCTCCTCCTCCTGCTGCAGCATCCCAGCCTGCACGGAACTTTTCCTCCTGCTGTGTGATCCTCGACTCTGACCGGTGACACAGTAGAAACCAGTGAAATCCCGAGCAGACGCGGAGCCGGTCTCCATCCTGTGTTGTGTGATCGAGCGGAGCCACCTTAAAGGAGGCTGCGCTCTGATGTCACAGACTCCGCCGCCGGTCCAGCGCTGCGCCGCGTCGCCGCCGCCGCTTCAAACCTTCATCTGCTGCTCCTCTCCTCTCTCCTCCTCTTCCCTCTCCTCACTTTCTCCAGCCCGTGTCTCGTCCACATCCACTGGAGTAGCTGCTTTCCGCCAACAACACGTCCAACCGAGCCGCGCCGGTGCTACCTGAGCCAAATCCTCGCCTTAGGGAGAGAGAAGAGGTAAGATAGTGCTGCTTGTTTTTATTGTGTGAAGTGTGCTTGCGGGAGGTGTGTTTGGGCAAAAGCCGGGTAAACCTCACACGCGTCCAGGGACAAGCACCGGGACAAGGTGTGACAGTGCTCCGGACTCCGGCGCTCGGTCAGACCGAGGAGCTGCTGGATTCTGCAGTTGTGCGTCGCTCTGCACAGTTTTGAAGCTGGATTTTATTTTTTATTTTATACAGACGCTGTGGTTGTGATGGATGTGTTTGTGCCCGCTGAGCCCCTGGAGAACTATTGTGTCTATCTGTGTGTGTGTGTGTGATCGTGCCGTGTCCGTGCGCGCCTCCAGTCTGGCCGGTGGAGACGTCGGAACAAAAGGTGCCCAACAGGACGTTTTTGGCCCCGCTTGGCAGCAGCGTGTTCCCCGCGCACTTCATCCTGATGTTCCCCTCGTTCGGACCAACTCCGCGCACAGCGAAGTGACACGCACACACGTCACAGCTTCTCCTTCCACTAATTGCGGATCAGAGGGAGTGAATTTCCCAGTCACTGATGAAGTGTGCGCCCCGGTGTGCGCTGCGTGTCTGGAGGAAGAGCTGTCCTCCGCAAGTTCCACCGCAACTCTCATCCCCTGCAGAGAGAAAAGAAATAGTGTTTCTGTGAGGTTGTCTTCCTCCTCCGTGTGTCTGTTTGTGTGCGTGTGTGGGTGTGTGTGAGTGTGTGTGTGTGTGATGGCAGACTGAGCTGATGAGTAATTATAGCCTGTGCTCACTGTTACGCACCGTGCCTCTCATGACTCCTCGTTTTTTTTGAGGGCCCCAAGGATGCAGCACTCTGTGGGATAAGTCATCCTGTCTGCTGCTGTGGATGTCACCTCTTTAATCCATTTAGCACGATCCTTGATTTAAAAACATGATCCGAACCAAAAGATATATTTGAATCAGCCTTACATTTTTCTTTCAGTGAGTTGAGTTGGAACTGATTGCCCCCCCCCCCCCCATAGATCCTCACTGAAAGGCCGGCGTGATATTTGTGCGGTGACAAATGATTTCCACGAAATGCATCAGTGCTAGTGGCACATTTGTCAGTGTTGTTGTGTCCCAATGCCGACAGTATGTTTATGTTTAGAAGAATCAATCCCATGCACAGTCATAAATCCCCTTCATGAAGATGCAATCAGTTTGGTGTGGAGCATTGGGAAGGCCCCCTGTCTTCCTCTGCCTCGGATTCTTCCCAGGCTTGTTTTGTGTCTCGTCATCGTGGTAGAGTGGTGACACTTCAGTCCAGGATGGAGCTCTGGTTCTGTGGCAGCACCGAATGGTTTACTTTGCTTTTCTTTACAAAGCAGCCGAATGCTTCTCGGAGGAGGTTTAAACAGACAAATCCTGCCTCGCACGGGAATTACTCCGAAAATGACTTGTATTGCCACTCTGACCTTTTCACTGTCGCCAATCTGCGTCCGTCAGGAAGTCATTTCCGTGGAGGGTAATTTCTCTGTACCTAGAAATCACTTTCCTCGGAACAGGAGCACGTCTTCGGGCGCTCCGGTCTGATTTGGCGATAGGATCACATTTCTTTAAACTGGAGGACTGCAACAGAACATCTGTAGGACATGAGAGGAATCATTAAGTGCAGCTCGGTGGCCATGATAGCATACAGTGGCTTCCTTTACGATCAGATTTGGCATTTATAGGGAAGGAGCGTTTTTCAAGGCTCCGAACGATTATTGCGAAAGACACTTAAAGGATTACGAGGATGTTTTTATGCCACTGCCTATCTCCGTCTATGCCCCCCCCCCCCCCCCCCGTCCTCTTTTATGTTATGCATCTTCAACTCTCTCCCTCCAGCTGTGCTTTGGAGGAGATGCTATAGATTAAATTGTACAGCGGTCCTCCCAGTTTAATGTTCTTTATTAATTCTCAACAGGAGAATATACGGTCGCTTGTGTCAGATAAAGAGGAGGCGGATGCTTTCTGAAGGAACCACCCAGTTGACCTAAGATAACCTTTTATTGACACAACAACCACTTTACAGAAGGGCTGGTTTGAATCCATGGATAGCATTGACCTCATGTCAAAATGAATATTGTACTTTCAGGTCGAATTTAACACCTGTAGCGTCAGTGGAAAAAGTTTAATCCATTCAGCTGTCATATCCAACAATATCTTTTACTTTTAGCAAACTATGTTGTTTTCCATGTTACATTTAGTCAACCATGTCAACTCTTGACTTTGTGTTGTACTGCGTTCTGAGTACTTAATATGTTGCGTTCTTATATTTTCTGTCTACTTATTTGTTTACACCGGGGATCAGAGAGAAACTTTTAATTGAATCCAGTGTGTCTCCTGCACTAATCACGGAATTGACAATAAAGTTTACATTCACTTCTCTTGTTAAATAGAAATCAATTTGAAACTTTAGCTTTAAATTTAACCCAGCTGTTTGAAACATGAATTCCTTCCTTTTAGCGTTTGTTACTTTTTAGCCAGTTGACGAAACGTTTCTCTGCTTCCCTGCTAATTCAAACACTCTCAGCTGCAACAACGATTCTTGTATCGTATATATTTAGAGCAAATAAAAATAAAAATGTGTTGCTCTACATCACGACAGTTGTGCAGTCGTTTAAAAATGTTTTAATCTTTTAACCTTTAGCTTATTATCGTAACTTTTTAACAATTAATCCCAGTGGGTTTAATTAACCATTTTATCCAATTAAACTAGACTAGAACTGTTTATAACCTTAATTGATTTCTTTAAGCTTGAACTAACTTACAGCCATTTGATGAACGTTAGACTTCCTTACTAACTCGTCTTGTTCAAGTGTTACAGCTTGTTACGGTATTTAGTTGAACAGGTAAACTACCTGTGTGACTCTGTTTGTAGGCTTTTCACAGTTCTGAGAGTGTAATGTCGATCTTGAATACTTCATGCAGGGAGCTGGTCGTTATTTAAACTGTTATGTAGGGAGCAAGCTGCGTTAAAGAGCGTCTCGGGCATGTTTTTCCTTCCCTCCACCCCTTTATCTTTTAATTCAGGAGAGTGATCTGAAAATGTCATCCTCTATTAAAGTCTGCCCGGGGTCTTCAGTAACTGTAGCGAAGCGTTAAGAATTAGCAACCGACCGGTGACATCACATATTCTTACTGACAGGATTCTTCTGTTATTCACAGTGAAAAGGTGAGGGCCGTTCAGGGGCAGTGATTTCACGGAAGCCCTGAGATCATCAACAGTTCGTCTGGTGCGATGTTTTTCTTTTTCGGGGAAAACAGCGATGAATTTAAAAGTCGCGACCTCGGTCATCAAACTGCTCCAGTGATTCGATAACAGCTGACCTCGGCTCTGACCTCATTGATTTGTTCCAGGGGGCAGAGACTCTGTGTTTCCTTTTTGCTTATTGCACGACTGAATGTTTACATTATAAGAGCGTCTGTGACTCAATTTTTCTGTGCAAAGGATAATTGTTGCTTTTGACATTCGTCCGATCTGCCCTTCATCTTTATGGTGTCATTAGCGATAGTGTTGTATTCCTGCTGGAGTCCCTACACAGTCAACACAGCTGGAGATATCAGCGCTCATTTTAAAACCCTTTTAACATTTATATCTATTTACTCTTTCACAGATCTTCCACCAACCTATTAAATACAATTGAGTTTTAGGAAGGAGGTTTATTCAAAGTTTCTCTGTCGCGTTTCATAATCTCATGCTGGTTTGATGTTCCGAATCCTAACTATGCATGCAGAGAGTTCGATCACATCAGACCGACTTGGTAAATCGGCCTTTGTGGAAACATAGAAGTTAGAAACGCATAATTCGGTGTCTGCATCATTTGTGGTTAAATTGGACTAACACTGACAAATTGAAGTAGTTAAGATCTCTAGTAGTTTTCTCTAATCTCTTCTTATTGTTATTGAGACTAGTTTGCGGCAGGTTTTACTTTAAATTGTTACTTTAATTAACCAAAGCTGAATCCATCGCATTGACGAGTGTCTGAAAAGCCAAAGCTTGAGACAACTTCGGCCTCTGTCATTGACTTCCACTGTTAAAGGAATTTTATAAAGAGATGAAATGCTGTTGCTCTGGATGACATGTTCCTCTGGTCACTCTAGTTTATTTTGGGTTGGTCTCAAACACTTTGTCCTGCTGATGTTAATTGAAGAAACAAAACCTACAACCACACATTGCGGTGATGTCACAGGGTCCTGGAGAGCACGTGTCAGATCACTGCAGCAAGATAAGATGATAAACCACTGGAGGTCAGCAACAGCAAGATAAAAGTCAGAATATTAACTAACTATATAATATTAGGTGTTTAGTTTCACTTTCACAAACTTGTACTGTGTCACGTTTTCTTCTTTAATAATCAAAACAATGAATTGGAAATTGTTTCAAAAAATGACTACTGATCCCCCAGTGTTTTCTACACATTCAGGCTAGAGAGCAGTTTAATGGGGCAGTTTTCAACATTGCTGACCACAGACCAGCTGTCTCTTGTGCATCCTCTCTCCCTGTCCAACCAAAGTGCCACCAGTCACATCTCCACACCCGTGGCCCGGCTGGAACCGAAATATCTCGGTGTCCTGTCAAGTGGCTGCTGCTCCTGAGACCCAGATGTACGGCTGGTTGCTGTGCACCTTGAGGTTTCCTCAGCTCCAGCTCTGAGGCTGTGGGACAGGTGTGCTCAGTCAAGCCGGCTGCAACGGGCCCATCATCTCCCCGCACCCCTCCATCATCCCCACCCCGTGCTGAAAGATGGCACAACCGACAAATGGGGATAGAAAAGCAATTTGCTAACTCCATAAATTCCTGCGCTCGCGGTACCGATGCTCGACCGTGGCGACTCCGAGCTATTATTTAGAATCTGGTAAACGATGCTTTCCTATTAACATTAAATGGGTCGGCGTCTGCGGGTTGTCTCCCACGACACGTTTATGCTGGTTATTTACTGCGCGGTCAGGCAGGCCTTGCTCTGGGAGCCACTCTGAGGGCCAGCTCACAGCATGGACCCATGTGGCGACTCATTCATAATGTGGCAGGATGGGAGGGTGTGTGTGTGTGTGTGTGTGTGGGTGGGTAGCCTGGAGCAACCAGTTGTGTAATTTACAGTTTGTTATTAAGGGCGGATGAGGGAATGCTGTTGTTGTTAGAAAAGAGGATGACACAGAAATAAAGAAGCATGTGAGTGATGGATATTTAATTCTGAATGTCAGCCTGTGTTTTTAACCCCTCTGAGGGATGGAAACAGCATCACTTCACCCATTTGATCCATATTAAAATATCTCAACAATCATGGATGGATCACAATGAATGTTCATTTGTACCAAGTGGCAACCCGCTGTGAAATCACCCATTGGGTTAGAATTAGAAATTTTAAAATCTTGAGTTTGGTGGAGCCGGGGGGGGGGGGGGGGGGGGGATGACAACGACGATGACGACGACAACGACCCAACTGAGAGCTTAACAACAGGGCACACCCACCTACACCTGCGACCTGCACCCATTGGATGATACTTGCTGTCAATCATATGAGTGCCCCAATGGCTCCAGTGCTTTATCGTCCAATGTCGCAATGGCTTCATTTAAAGGACCCAAAGTCTGCATCCATTTTTAGTGTGTGATATCTGTATATTCATCTTCCCCAGACAATTAAATTCTACTGATGTCCCAGTTTCCTCTAAAATCCCCATCAAGTCCGAGTTTTCACTCATCCAGTGAAAGATGGAACATTTGATATGTATATATTCGTGGTTGCTGTGAATCCTAATGACTGTGGTGGTCAAAGTGAGCAGATTAGCTCGCTGACAAGCTCACTGAGCCCAAAACACGGCACTAGACTTTTTTTTCCTCTTTTTGAATTCTCCCCGTTGAAAGGAAAGAGATCAAACATTTCACCCTGAACCAGGCAGCGGTGCAGCGAGCTACAAATGTGGAAGTCGGTGTTTTATCTCAATCCTGTCATCCGGTGCACTAAAGATGCTGGCTTTCGTTTGTTTTGCTTTTATCTGCGTTTTGGTATTTGTGTTTACAGATCGTTTTTGTGTGTCTTTGTGGCGTCAGGGATGCTTCACCAGTCAATTCCAGCACAGAATTAACAACACATCTAATCAGTTCTTTCAGGTTGAATCTTCAGCCTGTTGAAAACACTCTGGTCAACAACCTTACATCAGCACCGTCCCCTGAAACCTTTAATCGGAGTTAAAGGCTCCTACACTGAGCTGGACATTGTTCTTACAGCTGCAGCTGACTTTGTTCCCCTGGATGCAGCTTCTTCTCCAAATTGTTTTCCGAACGACTAAACTGCTGCTTGACGGTTTCCAGTAAATTCTGTTTGCATGTGAGCCGATCCCTCTGGTGTGTATGTGTGTGTGTGTGTGTGTAAGGTCTGGTTGGGCTAATGCAGTGTGCGCTCTGTGCCGGTCACCCGTCGACTTCCACACTTGTGCTGACGTGGTCCAATTAAAGGTGACATGTTCTGATCAGCACGCTGTCATGTCTGGCTCTGTGACCTCGGGCTGGGTTCGGCTGTCCTCCCGCTCATTCAGTGCCATCTGTTTTTCGGTGGAAGAAATTGTTGCACTGGTTACTTTTTCTCGATTCAGGAAATTGTCTTGTGTAATTTGGAAGACGGCAGTGAGTCTTCTGGCTTCAGGTCATGTTAAAAGACATAATGAAGTATTTATGGCAATTCAAAATCCCTCCATGCCATATACAAGGTGATGAACTAATTAGAAATGACTTCCAATCCTCCCCCTCCACAGTCTAACCTTCAAGCTATGAAAGACGGGAGAGAGCACTGCCAGGGAGCATTTTCTGGCAAGTCTTCAAAGCAGATCTGAATCAAACCTTTTCTATGAATTGCTCACTGGTAGATGATGTGTAGTGTCATCGTCTGTGTAGTTGAAGGTGACGTCCTGCCTCTGCTTCCTGCGTTGCACAGAAATAAAGTTAAAGTATCCGGGGAAAGGCTCCTGGCATCCAGCACCTCTGTGGTATCAAGGCCGCTAGACGTGCTCATCCAATCCCAAGCTAGTGTCAGATGTATTTTTTTTCCCAAGCATCAAATAAATAATTAGACCCTAACTCCTCAGATAATTTAATTTGATACATCATCTGGTTCCATAGTGTAGTGGTTATCACGTCTGCTTTACACGCAGAAGGTCCTGGGTTCGAGCCCCAGTGGAACCAGTATTTAAAAATCCATTTTAAAAACCCATCAACTAACGTGGAGAAGGCAAACCTCCCTCTTTCATTACCTGCCCTGCAGCCAGCCACCAGGGGGCGATCAAATGATTTGGCTTCACGTCATCCGTCTTCTTATGCAGCTGGAACATTGTGATGTATTATATCTTTACTTTTGGTTTTGTTAACATTTTTTGGACCCATGTGGCGACTCATTCATAATGTGGCAGGATTTTTTTGTCATTTGATCAACAACATTCATTCTCTGGTGCCGTGATTACCCAGGGAGCACATCATTTTCTGTTTGATATGATCTTTCTACAATGGTTGTTGTCATATTTCTCCCAGAACTGATTCTCACTGTACGGCCCCAGGCTTCTCTTTATGTACAGCGTCTATAGGATCATCGTCTGTTTCCTCTCTTTTGATTTAGGCTCTTTGTGTTCGAGTTCAATCAAACGCGGGCGATGTGGAGGGGAAATTATGTGCAGAAAGCCTCATATTGATTCTGATATGTTGTGTAATCAGCCGCTGCTGCAGGGTCTTCTGTGATCTGAACTGTACAAAGCAAAAGTGAGACACACAATAAAGCTAACAACAACACTAACAATGCAACATGTCTCCCTAGGGACAGAGATCACTTGGAACCGAGTCATTGTTGTGTCTTTTATCCTTCACTCACTGTACAACCACAACCATGTGCTCCTCATAGTTACCACCACAGCAGAGGTCACTCTCCTCTGGGTTGGAACCCGGGTTGTTATTGAAGTTGGAGGATGTGTTGAAGTACGTGAACATTTTAGCCTTCAGCTGCTGTGACGGAGCCACTTCACACACACACGAGTTCATAACCTCATATTCGACACTATTAAATAGCTAATGAACGCTTACTGCTTTGTCATGATGAAATAACTTGGAAATCACCTTTGACTCTGCAGCCCCCCGTTTCACCTTGGATATAATTGCTCTTCTCTAAATCTGCGATGTGTTGTCTGGCTCCTGATTGCTCACCACGTGAATTTTTTTTGCATTCACAAGCTGCAGATGAATAATTGAGCGTGAACTACCTGCTTCGTTCGAAAGCCTCTGCCCCGACATTGTCCTGCAAAGCAGACGAAATGTGGTTTCCTCTTAGAATGAACCAGAAGAGAGACTAATGACTGTCTACCTTATTCACAGACCAGGGACCAGTGTGGCGGGTGGCGCTTAATTGAGCACCGCGGGAATGCTCCTCTTTACTGAATGATGATAGGAATTTGATTCTACTCAGACAATGGAGCTCCGGTGTCTCTCCTATTTCAAGCGGAACAGGACAGAATAAAACAGGCCTCTCTGTGTGTGTGTGTGTCTGTGTGTGTGTGTGTGTGTGTGTGTGTGTGTGTGTGTGTGTGTGTGTGTGTGTGTGTGTGTGTGTGTGTGTGTGTGTGTGTGTGTGTGTGTGTGTGTGTGTGTGTGTGTGTGTGTGTGTGTGTGTGTGTGTGTGTGTGTGTGTGTGTGTGTGTGTGTGTGTGTGTGTGTGTGTGTGTGTGTGTGTGTGTGTGTGTGTGTGTGCCGCGAGCACAGACCGGCCAGGTCGATATGGCTCTAGATCCTGAGATCTGACATCATTCCTCAAAGCTGAATATTTCCCATCTACAAGGCTAATGCCAGTCTCTTAGGCTTTATGATTTATCATACAGCAAAGGTCACCATGGCAGGCTGCAATTAATCCTGTCTGCTTTTATTTGGCGCTGCTCAGGAGTGCTCGCTCCATTAGTGACATATGTCATTACAGTGCCTGTCTCCAGGACGGGAGCAGAGCAAGCAGTGGTATTTATATACAATAACATTGTTCTATGCTAGGGGCTGAATGCTCATGAGTGCTTGGAGCTCATTTACACTCGATAAGTTTACAAAGAGAGCAGACGGTGCCTTCCCTCCATGATCTGCGTTTATTGTGCGTGAGTTCTCCACGTCTGCTGAAAGCTACAAATGAAACCGAGCAGTACCACTGGACACCATGAGGGGCAGTAAAGCTAATTATTAAGCGAGAAATTCAGGACAAAATTTCACTAATGTCGGAAGCTTTTGAGCAGAAACTTTTCACAGAAACAGGAACAGCCCTTTGCGTCTTTCTTAACCGGCACATTATCGTAACTTCCTCCACCATCAATATGTTTTCAGGAACTCAACTCTGCGCTGCCCTCTAGTGGATGTATTGCTTAACAACCATGTGATCGCAAAGGACGCATGGAAGTATGTGGTGAGTGAAGGTCACATCATTAAAAAAAGCCACATCTCTTTTTCTACATTTTACTCTAGCTGTTTGATGACCTGCTGATACGCCGGAGAGCAGCCTTGACAAAGAGTGAATTATTCCTTTTAAACCTGATGAACTGAATTTCCAAACAGCTTAGCATCAGTTTTGAAATAGATATAAAATCCAACTGATGATGATAGAAAAAAGGGTGAAACAATGGTTGTAGGACAGAAAAAGAGATTTGGTTTCCTTTGAGAAATTAAAAAAGACCAGGAGTCCATACAGCAAGAGGGGGGGGGGGGGGGGGCAGGGACAGTGTTCTCTTCAAGGGCTATTTCCATACGCGACTCACAGCTGCTTTTAGCCAAAATCACTGGAACCAATCCCAGCCGACAGTGGACCAGAGGAAAAGATTCAAGCGATAGAATAATAAATGATTCAAATACGTTAAGTAGAAAAACAGAATATGGCCGGAGACACTGTTCCTCTAATGTGACCCTCCTCAGAGGAAACAGACAGAGAATAACACGACTCAAATAAACGTTCCTACACAAAAGTCAAGTAAGTTAACTTGCCCGTGGTTGATTCCACCCCCCAGCAAATACAGCAGCCACATTCTTCTGCTTCTTCTCATTTCACTGTTCTGTTTTGTGATGGCAAAGACTTTCCATCTTAGATTAGGCCCCGTGCCTCAGGCAGTGTTTATTTTTGTGATGTTTGCGCTGTAGAAATAGCTTGCATGATGAAAAAACCTCAAGTTATTTCAACATGTTTCATAAATCTAGGTTATAATCCCTCATAATTAATGCCCAAATCTTTCTTTTGTGCCCGGTGGCTGTGTTCCGAACATAAACAGTCTTGCTCGTGCACTTAAAGCGTCTCATCAGTCTGCCTTGATAGCCTCCGTACTTAGTTCCTATGGAAACTGCAGTGTTAAGAGTTCAAACTTATTGCTATGCAGACCCATCCAGTAGTCGGTGAATGGTACAATGGTTCTCCCCGGCAGACTGTGCTTCTTTATATTAAATCCTGCTTTTTGACATAGGGCAGCAGGTCACTCGACTGAGAGCAGCAACTCTTAGCAAGCACTTTCACTTTTTTCCCTAAAGATCCTCGAGATGCGGAAATAAACATCGACCATATGATTCCTACAGCGGATCATTTTACTGGCTTGACCTTTTCGGACTCTCTCCAATCTCGTTGACCTTTCCGTTTGCTGGTGGATGCTGCTGGAAGCCTCGTGCTCTTAAAAATGTAAATCCTGACACGCACAGAGATCCTTGTTCACGTCGATCAGATCCTCTCCTCATGTTGCTCTCCACGTTCCTCAGGTCATTCTGGCTGGTTCTTTGTGAACGACACCTCGGCGGCCGGGTCGAGACGCACAGTGAAATGCTGATGGTGCTCTGTGCTTTTTATTTTTAGAGTCAATCTCCTGTTGGTGCTCGGTGTTTGTGAAGAGGCTGAACAATATAACCAATGAATGTGAAATGCCAAACCCCGTGCGATGATATATATGGCTCGGTTGCATTTATACGCTTTCTCTTTCCCTATGTGTGATACCATACGTGTGTTTGATGATCAGTAAACATCCCGGTGGATTCTGCGCCGGCTTTGATTTACGGTGTTTTGCCGTGCCGTGACTATCGGTACGGACTAAATCACTGGGCTTCTTTTGGCTTCTGCATCACAGATGAGTTGCGGCAGATTGTTCGCTTAACCCTTGAGACGCCCACTCGTTCATCAAACTGGTTTCGCCTGTTGACTCATGTTTGCCTCTCACCATGCAAGTGTTGTTAATGTCAATATATTTAAATCACACACTTAAGAGGTCTTTTGTGTGAGATTTAGGTGAAAAGGATCCTTTGGCAGAAATTGGATACAAAATAATCCTGGCGATGTTTTCACTGGTGTGTTTCTTCTAAATTGCAAATTGTTGTTTTCAGATGTTTTACAGATGTTAGCAGGCGTTTGTGGGTTTTACGACCAGTGGAAAACAGGCTTTACACTCAGGAATGAACAAATTAGATAGAGGTGAATTATGAATACAAAGATGAATGAAAATTGTGGTATTAGTCTCGATGAGATGTTAATTTCTGTGGGGGAGGTGGTGTGCTGTTTATATTAATGATCCTGGTAATGTGTCCTGAGTGTTACCTGGTAAGATGATCACCTTTGGCCATCAGCTTGATATTGGACAGACTCAACTCACCTAAATCTCAGCCATCGAATAAGTTGAGTTGAATAAGTCCATTTCAGAAACAACCACATCAAGACACAAAAGCAGCCACTGGTACAACGGCAAGAATCTTATGGGAATTCCTGTTCTAACAAGGTTCAGTAAAATGAATCCATATTATGTTCCTTAGTTGCTTGAACCACTACTGATCTTTTCTCAGAAGCACATGTAGAAAACCGCAAAAAAACAAACAGTCCAATCGATTTTTCTGTCAGAAATCTCTGCTCCGGGTTTTCAGTCTGATCAATTTTAAGATATGCTTCTCATTTACGAACCACTTGTGGTTTCGAACAAAACTAAAATCTCTAATGCAATAAGAAGACAAGGCCGTCTCATTTCGGTCGACACAGTTCACGACTGAATTGAATTGTAGCTGACTCTTGGGCTTGGTGGAGGTGTGTGTGCTCTTCTGAATGCCATTACACTTGCTCATAATTTTGCAAACTCACTTACATCAAAATACATCAGGTCTATAAATATTTTGTGCTGTTCTACCCCCTCGATTTGTTTGCTTTGACAATCTCCTGCTGTTTGATTAATTTTTGCTATTCTCTATCTCACGCACTTTGAACGACACTGTGATGAAAGCTTCTGTACAACTGAAGTCGTCTCATCTTTTCTCCGATGAGAAATAATAGTAATGAACTTGAAACTCTTCACAGCTGGCCCTGGTTGTGTGTCCCTGTGTGGTGTTCGTGCGAAACGTCTGTTAACAGAATGCACTCAAGGTTTTAACTCTGCGTCTGATACATCGCAAGAACTGAGTGAATGTGTCAAAGAGTCATTTGTTCTTACATCTCGGTCTATGTGCAAATGAGGCGTGCAAAAACAAAATACTTAAACTTTGGGTTTGGGCATCGATCAATCACGGCTGTTTAATCGGCTGAGTGCTGCGGGAGCTGAACGCAGACGGACGGATGACGGACTGAAGCAGGTGCTGAGACACTGACCTCAACGCTACCCGGCTGTTTATCTGGGGCTGTGGAGGGTTGCCGTTTTTCCTGTATGCCAGCCTCGTCTTTGTTGCGTCGTCCGAAACTCTGATTGCGTCTTCCTCCGACACAACCTTAACATCAAGACTTATCTCTGGAACTCAGACTGGCAGTCCTTATCCCTGCACTCTTTCATGCTCTGATTCAAAACACAGGGGATTTGGCGAGGCTTGTTTCCCTCCTGCTCTTTAATATGGTCCTGGGAGGGAATTCAAAGAAATGCGCGAGTGCCTTTGTGTCATCCTTTTGAGTAAGAGTTATTTTGTGCCCAAGCATGCATCATCTGCAGAAAGAGAAGAAGGAAGGAAGAGGAGACAGGGACAATCCTGGATTTATGCAGCTCAGGAGATGGGGTCGGTTTGCTTTCTGATTTCGAGGCTGCCTGCGTCGGGTCTGGTTAGACTCAGATGCACTTGTGAGAGTTTGTATGCAAGTGTTTTCACTGTGGCGTGAGGAAGCTCATCATCTGGGTCGGGGGGGGGGGGGGGGGGGAGCCTCTGGCTGTCCAGGTGAAAGATAAAGTTTCGGAATGAGGTCGTCCAGAGGAGGAGGAGATAAAATGTGAGGCTGCAGTGTGGAAGATATTAGTTATTAGTACTCACCGTGCATGCTCACACATTTATAAACTTCTAATTACATTTGGATTACTTCTACGCTTCAGAAGGTATAGCCGGAAAACGCAATGTCAATTTCCAGACTATTATTTGGATTATTTGGCTCCATATTTCACAGACTGGTGGATGGTTGATGTTGTTGATTTCAGCGAGCGGAGAGGAAAAGCTGTTATTTGCATATATTCCTGGAATTTAGTGGGATCTGGTAGACGACTGCGGTCACAGTCCTAATTACCTGAAAATCCATCCATTCATCCTTCCATTCATTCATTTATCCATCCATCCATCCACATGTAGATAAAGATAGACAACCGTAACAACATTAGCCAAAATGTCCCTGTCGCCCCCTGTTGGCCAGCTGCAGAGTCACTAATGCTCAGTTGAAGATAAACAGGAGAAGCCTGAATTAACCACAGGGAACACAAAGAAAGTAACACCCTCAGTAAATACACAATGAAATAAATATGATGTAGCTCTTCTCAAAGCATTTAATACAAGATATAAACCCAAAGGCTGTAAACCAAGTCATATCAATATTAGTTTTTGTATTTATCATAAATCACTACAAGCTGTAGGTATCAGAGGACAACATGCTGAGGAAAACAGGAATCGAAAAGAGCTTCTTGTTTAAGAAAATAAAATCATATTGACCTCAAGTTTCAGTGCAAGTCAGATGTAGAATATCTTAAAGGAATGTGGTTGAGGGGATTTATCGACCGCCGTCCTGTGATGGAAGTTTTTATGATGAGTATAAATCCAAGTTAAAGGGTCTGAACAACCCGGTTAAAGAGGTGATAATTCTTAAGGGTTTTAACTTAAGCTTAGGCTGACAGGAAGTGGACGAGTATTCTGGAATGAAGCAGAAAGGATAATAAAATATAATTTTTATTACAGGGTTCTCTGATCATAGTTTGATTGTAAACTGACTAGAAAAACACTTTATTTTTAAACATAGGTACAAACTTGAACATTTTATAAGATCCAAAACTTCCCGGCAAACTGAGCAGATATGGCCCCCTATGAGAAATAAGGACTTTCTTAAAAAACAGCTAGATCTCTATAAAAATCTATGATATAGCTATGATTTAAATCTTGTCAATCCTATCTCAATATCCTTTCTTTGGACATTCCTTAATGACTCCTTTAAAATCAGTTCAAGACTCTGCAACAACTTTCAGACCAAGTGCTGCTGTAATGAAACCAGCAGACTTTAAACCTGATCCGTTCTTTGACTGGGTTGAGTGAACGAGACAAAATGGAAATAACAGCCTATCTTAAAAGCTCTGGAGCTGAAAATGTCCTAATACTTGAGCAACTTTATGCTTTAATCTAAAAATGTTATTTGCGCAATATTTTATTTTCATCACAACATCAGTTTTTAATTACAGTTTTCATGACCTGAGTTTCTACCAGATCCCATGAGGGGATTTTGGTACCGGGTGTGAATGCCCCTCTGGCTGCCTCCCTCTGCTTTTCAAGCCCAGTGACAGGGAGTCGACTCCAGGGCACACCCACAACACGCTGCAGGGACGACAACTCTCTCCTCTGACTTTTAATCACTTGAGATGCAGCTGAAGAAAAGTGTCTTTGGTTTGCTCTGCTTTATATTTCACCGCTGAGGCTGAGAACCGGAGAAATTGGATAAAATTGATCAAAGAAAATTCTAGCTTTCTAGTGTGTTTTGAGCTTTAGGACTTTGTGTGTGGAAAAGCCCAAAGAAGCACGGAAACAGTACCCCAAGAAAAGACTGCTTCTGAATGCCTCGTCGTCATGTGACATTACAATATCCCACATTTTATTGATGCACAATAGCGGGTAGTTTGACCCCCCCCGCTCCTAACAAAGCCAGGTAGAGCTAGAATGAAGGTCGACTTTTCCTACGAGTGATGGAAGTCGTTGACCAATCAGTACTGAGTGGGAGAGCTGGTCAATCACAGCTTAACAAGAGGGGCCACTTAAAGAGACGGGAGCTAAGAGCAGGCGTTAGAGACAGAGGCTGAAAAGAGGAGCTGCAGCGATGGACAGTTTGGGGAAATGCGTTTTCTGAACATTAGAGCATTACAACCTTTTTCAACTAATAACCCAAATTGTAATTATGAACCTAAAAATAAGAACATGATATGAGTCCTTTAATTAATATTTTTTAGTAAACACGTTTCCACCAACCTCAAATCATCTCACTGGTTAAATTATATGTAACTGTTGTATTTGTCGCAATTACCAGTGCTGAATTATGATTTCCAATGGCTCACAGTTGTCATTTATCTAGTGAAAAGCACTTTTAATCTTACGTGTGTTTAATGCACAGACGCAATCACTCGCTGCTTTCTGTTCACACCTCTGTCTGGAAGCTGCAAGTGGCGAGAGCAGCATCACAGCAATTATGAAGTCATATAAAGTATAAAGGTCATCGTCAGTGCTCAGGTTGCTCAATTTAAATGTAATTGAGGTGTATGAAGAGGTTTCTCCCTCTCTCCTATTTCCCACCTCGTTAATGTATCATCATAACCTGCATGGCTGCGCTTCCTTCACCTCACCTTTTGAGCCCTGAACCTGGACGTGGAGATGTGTTTTTCTGTTCCAGCTCCTTGTTGCTGATATGGTAAGTGAGAACAGGGCAGACTGAACTGGGGGGGGGGGGGGGGGGGGGGTTGTGTGTGTGTTTGCTCTCCAGGCGAAATGAGGCATCACACATCTTTTCATCCTGGTACCTAGCAGGTGCAGCAGGGCCGAGAATGGATGATTAAATCAACACGCAGGCAGCAGATGAAATGAAAACCGTTGGAGGGAAATGCCAATGACAAATCTAAGGGGTGGAGTTGAGAAAGATGGAGCTCTGGGTCTGCAGTGTTTGAGATTTCAACCCACGGGTCCCAAACTCACACACTCCTCATTTACCAGCTCTTGACGTCTTTGCACTCACTGTTGGTTTAAACAGATGTAGGCTCACCGCCATCGATCCAGCAGCTGCTTGGACAACAGGTCATTGTTAGGGGTCGTTGTAATAGAATGTGCATCTTCCTTTTTTCTGACCTGATTTCTAGGTAATGTAACATAGTCACTTGATAATTCTGATGAAAACAGATATTGGTGAGTAACAAACATTTTCAGCCCAAGGTCTTGAATCTTGTTTCGCTTCCCGCTTGCCCCTCAGGGTCATTGCTTCAAATCACATTTAGCGTGTGGAAAACCACCTCATCATTAGAGTAGTTCTCTCAATCAGCCCGAACATGGACACAAATCAGTTTCCATGGTAGCATTTTTTTAACCTTCGGATTGCATCAGTATAATTTCAGCCCCCTCGCTGCTTCTTGAGGAGGCAGCTGCGTGATGGGAGGGAGCTGCCGAGGATGAGGAGGCACAGAGGCGCAGAAGGAGGATGATACGAGGTCTTGAGTGGGGTGCATGTGCCCTTATCAAAGTCTTGTCGCGTTTCGAGGAAGAAAGCGGTGGAGACGAAGCTCCAATGGTGCTGAGTGCTCCCCATGTGTCCTTTTCATCAGCCCCCTCCTCTCCCCGCCTCCCGCCCTTCCTTCTCCCAGTGGTCTGTGAGTAATGAGCCTTGGGCCAGTTTGGCTAATTGAACCTGACATCATACCACAACTCGCTCACCGTGGGTCCTCTGCTCTTCTTGACCCATTTAGATATTCATCGACACACAAACACACATGCAGAGCCAACGCATGGACACACAAGCACGTGTGGGCGCCTGTCAGGTACGCCAACACCTCCTCATGTTTCTGTGAGTGTGTCGGACCCCGTGCTCCTCAGAGCGCAGCTTTCGTCTGAGTGTTAAACACTCGTGTGACTCTTTTCTCATCTCCCTGAACTGTCTTCAGTGGTAACCGCCATGCGAGCCACCCGCAGAGGGCCGCCAGGAAAGGCGGGGGAGGCAAGGATCAGAACTCTGAGCTTAGAAAGTGCGAAACTTGTCTCGGAGCTGAGGAGTATTCAACAATAACTAATTGGTGCAACTTAGTCGGAGGGTAAAAATCCTTTTAGAGCAGCCGTCAACACCAACATGTAGAAAAATAACCCATTATAGAGACACATTTATGGGCGTAACACTGAAAACGTTCCCCAGCTCCTCTCTTCTGGAAAACATGTATAATGTTGCACTTGTCGGTTCATATAAAAAGTGATGAAAGTAGTTAAAGAATGAAAAGAGCTTTCAAAGCTGATTTTCTCACCTACCTGCTGAGTGGCGATGTGAGATTGTTGTTTTTGAAGAGTTACAGAAATCCTTGGATGCAGTGCCTCCAGATAGTGAAGCCGGAGTGGGAAGATATCAGACTTATTTTGGAACATACTGGTATCGATGGTTATGTCCTGTATGATCACCATAATTAGAGCAGTGTCACATTAATATAGCTGCTTTCAGACATTCACTGAAGATTTCCTGGAGGGGATTTATGTGCGCACACAAACGTCCATGTCAGTCGCTCTGGAAATGTTCCTGACACCCCATGAATGTCCGAGTGAGCCCATGTGAGAATGTTCAGCTGGAAAATTCAAATCAAGTGAGAGTGGCCTGTTTCCAAAACAAGACAGACCCAAAACTGGATGAGTACAAATATGTCTCCCTGAGCCGGAATATTTCTCTTGCTGTGTTGTGGAAAACTGTGGATATTTTCTTGATTTTTACCTTTAGCATCTAGAATGGAATACTTCAGAAACGCTGTTGGCCGTATTTCAGTTTGAAACCTCAGGGGCGGCGTTTCAGTGTGGACGGGCAGAAACAGAGAGGACCTTCGGAACGATAACGCAGTCGCCCATGTTCTCTCCCGAACACCGTGACCAGTGGTGAATGCAAAGTGTTGCCAACACTAACGCTGACTAACACTTTGTCATTCTTAGTATTTTCTGCAAAAAACAACAACAAGGGAATAGACAATCTGCTTCCTGTTTCTCCTAAAATCCTTTGAAACTACAACGTACCAGCGTTGACGTAGCTTCCGTGGCTGCAGACTGTGCACTGAACTGAAGTCACCAAGAATGACGTCCATGTTTTCTGCATGCTGCTGTAATGCAGTTTAAAGCTATGCAGAGTGACACACCATCTGGTTCGGAAGCGAGGAGGACACACCTTTTAGAGAGTTCATCTTTGGGTGAGGGGGAACTGAAATGTTCGGCCTGCAGGGACCGTTGTCGAGTTGTTGTGACAGGTTGTGTGGAGGCTTGGAGCTTATTTGAATCAGCCGTTGCAGAGCTACTTAGACACGTGTTGTACACTGGAGACTTGACTGTTCAATCCGATGCAGGGGAATCTCGAGCGCACGCATCTGTTTGGAACAGGTGATGTTCCATAAACCCATGAGTACGCCCCTTCGTCTGTATATTACCTGATTTATTCTCCAATCCAAATGTTTACAGTGGGGAAAAATAGGACTAGTGAGGATTATTGCTGGAAAAAGGCTTCCGGGATTTTCTTCATTAAGACACTGATATCATTTAGTGGCAGTGCTGTAGGGATTTCATAACGTGGACACTTTCATCACTGGTGTTACCGACTACCATGTACAGTTTACCAATAAGATGTGTCGGCAGTGTTACCTCCAGATCTACCTTTACCTTCATCAGACAATTTAATAAATTTGATCGTTATTATTGACGAGCTTCCTGTTCCTGAGTTTTGGGGAAATCAGGAAATGATGATGCCAGATATATTTTCATTTTGTCACTAAATCCTCTGCCCTGCTGGTCGACTCTCCTCTCCTGCATGAAGACTCTCTCCACTGAGACCACTCTGTGATGGGATTGTGTCCGACTCCTCGACTTTATATAAAAATGGACGATGACTCTTTGTCCAACAAGTGACACCGATGTGGACGTGCCTGAAACCTGACTGACAGATGGCCACTCCACTGGTTGCAAAAATAAGTCAGTTTCTATAAAAGTCATCTGATCATTTTAGGATTGAATTTAGAGTAAAATGGGCTCTCAGTCAGGCTCAACCTCTCCTCCATATATGGCTTCTTCTAGTTTCAATAAACCAAGATGACTCTGGACAAAACTACAAACTTAAGGCTTCTAAACATCAGCTCAGGACCCAATGGGTGACGTCACAGTGGGTTGCTACTTGGTCCGACTGAGTGTTGATAAACCAGTATTTTACAAATTTAACTTTTGTTTTTATTGATACATTTGATCTCGAATTTACTGAATTGGTTCTAAGGCGCAAATTATCACAGCAACTCTACAATCCTGTAGGAAGTTCAGTGCACAAAGATAGACTGTAGAAAGATGGACGACATAACAGCTTCCCAAAAGTGAAGCCAAATGGCCTTGACTGCCACCTGGTGGTTGGCTGCTGTATAGGTCATAAACACCACGACTGTGTTATTGAATGGAACATGGACCAAACTAAAAAGGCATTTTACAAGTCAAATACATTTTTCAAAGATGGTTTAATATCACGCACACATATCGATGGGAACTTGCTCCATTCCCTAAAGGCTACTGCACAGACTCTGGCCCCAAATGCACAAGATGACGATGCATATATCAGCACTATTTTAGCTTGACGTCTGGATAGTGGGAGGAAGTGGAGACGTGTTGTCCATTTTTTATTTACAGCTCCAGACACACCGTTGAACCTACAGTGGGAAGGCAGGTTGTTTTCCGTGTGAAAAAAAAAGTCATCCCACACAGTACTCACACAACACTTAGTGAGAAGTTAAACTGTGGAAAGTTGCTTTTTAAGGTCGGGTTTTGTGATTGGACTGAACCAGTTTGTACAACATGTGTTGTTCAGAACGACTTCACTCAGAGGCAGAGTGCAAAGCCGGCTGTTGTTTGCATGAACCCTGGAAGATATAGTGCTGTGAAAGAATGAAAGCTGGAGAGAAAACCCTGGATCGTCTCTCGGCTGTGCACGAGCTTTCGTGAATAATCTTAGAAAATAACTGAAGTTAGTGTAAAATGAATTGAACTCTGCACTAGTGAACTCTGACCGCACCCTTTGACTCACAGCATGAAGAACGCAGCAGGAGATCATCTAGGTCAGACACATACACCATGATGGTGAAAACTATTCTGGAACATCCAGATGAGGATTCCGCTGCAGAAATCACAGGTTTTGGTTTAGAGACCCATCATCCCTGCCGTCGGCTCAAAAGCTCTTGAGTCTTATCGTCTTTCCAAGTTTACATCTTCGGCTCCATCTTCTATGTGTATGTCACCTCTTTTCTATCCTTTGATATTTATATTCTTCAGGAGAATTCCCTGAGCATTCAGGCGAGAAACGGTGGTGCCTTGGTAGAGCATTCAGGAGGCAGGACATGATACTTTTCTGCCCAGGATATTATCTAAATAGCAAAAAAAAAGCGGTTGACTCTCATCTTTCGCTGGTCTCTTCCACGTCGGGCTCTTCTTTTTATCCTGAGATATTTCTATTCTCCGAGGTAAAAGAAACGTCATCAACACGTCTACTTATTTTCTGGGAATCTACCTGATGTATTCTCACATGGGCTCACTCGGACATTATACCTAGGGGGTTGGCAGACAAAGTCAATGAAAATGTGAGGAGCAAATTTCAGGAAAATGTCCTGACTTCAGGGCATTAAAGTTGCTACCTCTGGTTTTAATGGCGCCGAACTGACAGCTTCTGTAAACCCGTGGTTTTTTTGTGTTTCTTGGTAATCTTGGTTTCATTAATCACAAACAAGATCACAGACAGCAGCTTTATGGTCGTCATGAATACTGATCGCTGGCTTTTATTTTGCACTCGTAACTCTCTCGCTTGTTCATAAATTTATTGTGAAAAGTTGCTCTCTCTTAACGAGCTTCATCAAACAAAAGGTCTGGCTTCAGCAAGTCTGAATTTGGAATTGGGACTTGCTGTGATATTTTTTTCCTTTCATCAAGAATCAAAGCCTGACGGTCCCTGAGCCTCAGGAAGGAGACTTTGTGTTTTAAAAGTTATTTTCTGTATCTTGTGCTTCGAGCTGTTCCAGAGGTGATGTGGTGAATGTACTCTCTCTGCTCACCAGGTGGTAAGCAGCCATGTCTAAGCCGAGGACTATGACAACGCTGAAGCATTACACTGTGGATTCCGCATGACATGACGACCTGTCCCTGTAATATCTGTGACCTCCATTCTGCCAGCTGCCACCCGCTGGATATTACAGCTATTGATTTATAAAGTACAGACTAAATCACTGGTAGAAGTGTGTCTCAGCATCTTGAACGCACCACCCCTGGAAGAACAGTAACTTGCAGTAAAACAGCACATGAGGTTCTAGCTAATGAAGAGGGGGAGGGCCAACATGTCGGTGAGAGATAATGTGTTGTCCCGGTGACTTTGCTCTTTGAGCGTCTCAGGATAATTGATCTGCACCGAGGAGCCGGAATGCAGTTCATTCTTCCATCAGAAAAGGGAATCTAATGACTGTGACAGTGGCCATCGCAGCGCCATTGATTTCTGCTGTGCTGTCTACAAAGACCCAATCAAGAAGGCGAAGGGGAGGTGTGTGTGTGTGTGTGTGTGTGTGTGTGTGTGTGTGTTATTCTACCGTTATTCTATCGTGCAGTACTCATTCTGAACCTGTGGGGGAGGGGGGGGGGGGGGGGGTGTGGGGAGAGAAGACGCCTACGGGAGCATCAGCAGCTCCGGGACACAGGCAGGAGGGAAGGAGGTCGGTTCAGGCAGGGAGAGAGGGGGAGGAAAGGGGAGGAGAGGGGAGTAGCTTCTGCTCCCGGTGATAAAGGTGCACCTCCTGGGGCCTGTATCTGTGAAAGAGGCTGGTACCTGGTGGAATAGTGTGCTTGTCGCTGGTGGTGTTGCAGGCTGAGCTACACAGGATGTGGCAGTTTATGCACAGGTTTGAACATTTTCATGTATCTACAACACAAAATGATAAACAGGCGGTCTTGTGCTTGTTTGCATATCATGGTTTTGTTTGTGTGTGCGTGTGCGTGTGTGTGTGTGTGTGTGAGTTCTCGGCTCACCGCTCTGAAGCATTTCCAAGCACAGCTCAGCCGTGGTCATCTCTATAGCAACTCTCTGCTCCCGTCAGGACTCCTCGATGTGCTCAATGTAATTAAATTGTGGCATGTAGGAGGGAAGACACTCAAGTGTTTTTAAATGAAACTAAATGTTCTAATTGCGCCCTATGCTTTTAAACACAACAGGGGGAGATTTAATTAGAGGGAGAGGCCTGTGCTGTCCGGGGGGAACGCGCTGTGGAACTTGAAAGCGATGTGTTCTCGCTCTTCCTTCATTCCTCAACCTTGACACGACTCTGATAAGGCAATGAAATTAACGTTTGGAATAAATGTTGGTGGAATTTAATAAAGACTACCCCTTCCCTCTTTCTCCACCCCCCCCCCCACCCCCCAGCCCCTACCACCTTTGTCCTTTCCTCTTACATACACTTTCTATTTATTCCTCCGCACTACAACCCCCCCCCACCATCCCTCGCTCAGTTTTAAAACTGTGACATTAGGTTTGTTGGTTCCTGCTTCACTTCGGAGATTACTCTCTCCGCTGTGTGACTAAGACAAGTCATTGTTCAGCATTTTTCTTTGTTTGTGTGTGTGTGTGTGTGTGTGTGTGTGTGTGTGTGTGTGTGTGTGTGTGTGTGTGTGTGTGTGTGTGTGTGTGTGTGTGTGTGTGTGTGTGTGTGTGTGTGTGTGTGTGTGTGTGTGTGTGTGTGTGTGTGTGTGTGTGTGTGTGTGTGTGTGTGTGTGTGGCCGGGAGTGAAGATGAGTTTCAAGTTCCATTTTCATAAGCCCCAAACCTTGTCATCTCACGGAGCTGTGAATGAGCTATGGTGGCCGATGGGGGAGCTGCCAGGCAATGGGGGGGCTGCAGTCTCCTGCTGTACATTTACAACAACAACACAAAGCGCCTGCTTCTCGCTGCTTTATTGAGAACTTTGAAGTTGAGATATAGTGGCTTATCAAATGTGAATGTCACACGCCTGCTGCAGCGGAATTGCATTTTTCATTAGGAAATTAGAGTTAATTTACGGCGCGCTCATTTGCTCAACTGGGACGTGACGCTGGGATTCGCTCCAGGAGAAACCGATCGACTGGCAAAACATCTTAAACGGGAGAGAGGAGGAAAGAAAAAAACAAGACAAAACAAAAGCGCACGTGGCTGCAGGGCTGAACAGAAACACACTGCAGATAAAATTCAGTTCATGTTATCGTAACGCAATTACTTGAATTCTGAATTCTCTGCTCCCAGTCAGGGCTGAGTTCGTTCCAGTTACTTCCCCATTAGACATTCTCGTCATTTCACCGAGACAAATGTAATTAAAAAAGGATCCATCACCTTGTAATAGGAGCTGAGGAATTGAATCCAAACATTGGCAAAACCTTTTCCCATTGCACCACCGCAAAACACTAACACAAGAACTGAATGATGTTTAATCTGATAACATGACAATTAATAAATATTAAATCCAGTCCATTAAAACCAGTTTTATCACATTTTAAAGTGTTATTCCATCACGATCAGTCTATTTTACTCACTGCACAAATGTTTGCAGATGATTATGTAACAATACTCTGTGTAGATCATTAATATTAATGTATTGCTGTTAAAAAGGCCGCAAATGCAGACTTCCTCGTGGGATCCCACTTGTAGTTGGGTTGTCCTCATATCTTCAGACAGTTTCCCTCTGGATCTCTGGATCTCTCTCTCACAGGATTATTTGTAACAGTGCGACTTTATTATTTTGAGCCTTTGTGCGATGGACTTTTTGACATTTCATTCTTTACCCTGTCACAGGCATATTTGACAAATTGTGGTTTTCTCTCAACCAAGTCCAAATTCTCTCCATCGAGAGACGTATGAGCCGTCACTGCATCTTCTATCAAAAAGAAAGCTAAAGAAAAGGTTGCTCCATGGTCTGTCATCACTTCATCAATTCGGGGGTTTCACTGTCTCATCCTGCTAAAGTTCATCGTCTTTTGTGATCTCTGTCTGTCTGTAGTGGTTGGTTTTCACAGCTCAATCGTTCATCTTATCACCTTCAAACTTGGAGTGTGAACTGTTTAAATCCCAAGGATTTGCAGTTTCTGCTTCTGGGTTGAGCTTTACCCGACTTTGACTACAACAGGTGAACAGCTTTTTGTGTGGCAGCTTCAGGGTTCTGCAGCTTGCGCTCTGCAGCCGGACTTTACTTGTCCTGCCTCAATTACTGCAGGTCACCTCTACATGAAAGAAAACTGCAGCCAGCGCCGCCACAGGCCAAACAACCCATTACAAACAGACAGGTTCAGAACGAGGACTGCACAAGGTAGAATAACACAACTTTGGCCATCATCCAACTTTCCCCTTAAAAAAAAACAACCAAGATGTTCTCCACGGGGTTACAAGGATGGCCCGCGGTGCCGGCTAATTCGTCAAATGCTGTATGTGTGATGGCTGAAAATGTCACCTTCCATGTTCTGCCTTCCCCGTCCCCTCCCCCTACATGGCTCTCCTCCTCAATCCCACCCTCAGGTCACTGTGGCACCAGAAGCCCCTGCTAATGAACAAATCAGGGCCCCGTGTGCAGTGTGCCGCAAAAAACAAAATAACGCATAAAAATGTGATAAAAAGAAAAAACGTTGCTGCCTGGAGCTGTGAAAATGTAAGCTAAGTGCTGACCTTGGTGGCCTAATGGCTCTAAATAGCATCTGAATGTCAGCGTGGTCCAGAATAGGGCAGCTCCTGCCCAAGGGTAATGGGAAGAGCAGCGCTTTGAAGTTGTGAGAGGGAGGACAAGGCGGTGGGGTGGTCGCTGTAGATGTATTAGGGAGAATGGAGCTGACTGCGGTGGGTGTGGAGCCAGCAGGGTGGTGGTGCTGGTGGTGATGGTAGCACTGGTTGTCGCCTTCAGGAGAGCTACAGATCCACCGCTCTGCCTCAGAGAAGAATCAAATCATAGCATTAAAGCAACACAAAGGCAGAAATAAAGTGTTTGTGGATATAATTTCGACTGCGGCACAAAATCACTTGTTCCATTAACCCTGCTATTATATAGAGAAGTGCTCAGCAATGTTTTATAGCGCGACCGTATTTCTTTTATCCTGCCACATATTAAATTCTCCATCCTGTTGCTACTAAAGAAATACAAAATTGTTTTCACCTGGCACAGGAGGAGAATTGAGTTTCTGGTAAGATTGTGGCAACACCATCACCATCAGTGTCCAGAGGCATCATGTTCACAGGTAGTTTATCCTCCGTCCTTCCCAATCCTTTGAACAGGATAGCTCAGGAACACCTTGTGGGAATTTCTCAAAATTTGGTACAATGCTCTTACCGGTTCGAATGTTCAATTGGAAGATGAAGTGGTTTGATTTTAGTGTCCCAAGGTCAGAGGTTAAAGTCGCTTTGATTCCACAAAACATGATTTTGGCCTTGTGAATGCGATATCTCAGGAAGACCTACGGGTATTCCATTCAAATTTTTTACAAACATTCACTTTGATGCGAAAATTAACTGATTTGATTTTGGGAGTCAATGGTCAAAGTTCAAGTGCAGGGTAACCTCGCGAAACCATTTTATGCTGCGAGAATGCGCTTCATCTTGAAGACACCTTTTGAAAATGATATCTTAGGTCTTTTGGGAATTTGCTCAAAATTGACTAGTTGTCATATTAACTGATTATATTTCATAGTCTGTGGTTAAAGGTCACATGACTTTTTTAATGTTGTGCCTTGAAATCATAGCTGATCCTCTTAATTAAGTTATGATCAGATGACCACTGCTCAGGTGAGGGGTTCAGTGATCAGAGGGAAATCAGTACAAGATAAAAAACATTCCTGTCTTTACTTTGTTGTTGTATTCACTGTTTACCTGTTTTAATGAGCCTTTGTCGGGATTTGGCTCGACACCTAAACTGGGTTTGGAGACGACTTCCCAAAGTGCCTTTTAATTAAACAACCTTTCATATCAGTCCTGAGATGGCTAGCGAGGGAAATGGTCTACAAACCACAGCTTGTGAATTTATTCCGGGCTCTGGCAGTAAACATGATGCCTGCACTGGATACATGATGAGGTTTGCAGATGTAAAATCTTAATCAGAGGGAAGGCATTTCAGGAAAACACAATGAGGTGGAGGCCCGGTGTGATATATGGGACTCTCTCTCAGTAATCCATCTCATTTTCCCCTCGCATGAGGCAGTAAAATCAATCTTTTATTCCACAACAAAGAGCTTGAGTGAGACATGGAAATGAAGTGAGCCACCTTCATTGACAGAAATTGAGTGGGGTGTGCACTGGAGAGCGACAGGTGCAGGGTCGGGTGCCATTGTGCCAGATCCTCTTCACAATCCTTAATAGACCCGCTCACAAACAGTGCTCAGGAAAGTGATGCTCCCACGGTGCAAGCGATTCTTTTTTTTGAAAGCCAAAGTACAGTCAGATAATCATTCGGGCTTCAGCCGCGCACGCAGGCGGTTTGTTTGAAGTGTGTGTGGGTGTTTGATGCTGCAGCTCTTGTTTGGCATTTTATGTTCCGCGGCTAGTTGGACTTGGTTGTATTCGGGACATTGATGAAAAGGAAGTGGAACAAAACGTGCCTCTTCCCTGTCTGAAGGCATTGTCTGTGTCATGGTGCTTTTCAAAGTGTTTTATCAGCAGAGCGCAAAATGCTTGTGTGAAATTTGCTGCGCAGGCTTTACTCAACAGGCCGTCCAAGAAGTGTATTCTTCTCCAGATGTCTGGCTCAGGGGCGTGGAATTATCCCAAATGCACTTTGCTTTGCTATGTATTTCTTATTTAAATGAAAAAACCTATTGATGTGGATCTCATTGGGCCTTCAGACATGGAAGGCTTGTTTCATGCTTTGTGTCTATCTGACTCCTCACTGAGGACTTTGAAGTGTGACATTAATATGTAAATCGGCTGCCAGGACCTATTTATGAGCAGGATAGTTTCTCATGGTGAATTGCAAAGTCATATTACACGAGTATCACAGTGAGATTGAACAGGTGTAGTTGTTTAAAGCCTGAGGAAAATAGCTCGGCATTCTGGGAAACATGTCCAATTGATATCAAACTGAAAGGCCATTGTCCATTAACCCAGTAAGATCAAAAGGTTTCTTCAGAACAAATATTCTTAAATTGTTCAGAAACAACTTTCAAAAACCTGCGGCTTTCCTGAAAAAACCTGACATTCAGTAAAACCTTTATTTCTGAAATGAAATGAAAATTATTTCAGAGTTGAAACCTTCGGCCTTTATTGGATATTTTTGCCCCAGCCTTGGAGACTGGATATGACTGAACGCAACAAGCACATTTGCTTTCATTTTGATTTGTTGAACTTTATACTGCAACGGAGGGAGTTGGGTACAAACTTACAAATACATGTGTGTTCATGGGTTAAGACAAGATACAGAAATATAAAGACGTAAATAATGACAAGGTAGTTATTTCCAGATGTTGACATTGTCTCTTAAAAGATATCAGTTCCCCTGCAGGGAGAAGCATTCAAATAAAACATCTGTCAAACTCACCACAGGTGGGAAATCAGATAAACGATAGAATTTTTTCTTTGTAAAGCGAATAGGGTCCAATATTATTCCTCCATCTGGAACCTGCTTTTTCTTCTGGAGGGCGATAGATACATTTTCCCTCTGATCATTCATTTTGGGACTGCTGTCCATTTCCATTTGTAATTTAATTAAATCTGGAAAACACCTACCTTGAAATATGTACGACATATGTGGAAACTACTGATAAGCAGGATAACAACATACAAACACACACATTGATTGAGAAGCATCAGACACAAACGTGCACTGAGAGGCCAGAGTGGCTCATAATGTATCTGAGTCTGAATAAGAAGTAACCAGGTCCTAATGGACTATGTTGAATATATATATATATATATATATATATATATATATATATATATACATGTATAATATAAGCAATATACCCTACTCCGAAAGTGGTTGAGAAAAGTCTCCACACTGACAAATACCTGCCGCACAACTGGTCCCCATGGTAATAGGAGCATCGGGGAACATTATCTTGTCTCACCATTTCTATGTGATGGCTGAGAAGGTTTTATTGTCATATATAAGATAATATATAATGATAATTTAAAGCAAAAAGTTGATTGTCCCTTTATGTGATAATCAAAGGACAGCAATGCTTTATTAAGGCTGATGGCTCCAAGCTCCTTTATTTATGGTCTTCTTTAAAAGCTCCAAATCAATTTCTGCATCAAAATAAAAGCTCCTAAATATGTTTCATGTTGGAATATCACTTTGTTTCGTGGGGGTGTAGGTGGATCTCAGGGAGCCTTGTGCACTGTGTCTGTCAACATAACTCAGCTGCATTTGGCCCAAACACAGTCTGTTTCTGAACTCTGGCATTTCAAGGACCCAGGTGTAAAAGTGGAGGCATTGGGAAACATATGACGGGTTGCGAGGGGGAGATAACCTGGTGATTTGTGCAGGGAGCAGCCTGCAGGAAGTCTGGTAACAGCAGTGCTTTAGTGATAGCGAGCACATTTAGCACAAGGACGAGGTGAGGCAACTGTGTTTGTCCTGAGCCCGACTCCTGACAGGCTCAGGTGGGAGGTGGTGGGAGGAGGTGCAGCGGCCTGATAAGGAGCAGCTCATTTCAGATTCAACATGACAGCCATGATTGGATTTAGACGTTAGAAAGTAAATGTAAGATGAGGACTGTAAATCCCACATAGCAAACATTCTCTGTGTGTGTGTGTGTGTACGGTGTGTGTGTGCATGTGTGTGGGTGTTTAAAAATGAACCATGTGCTAAGATTGCCCCTGTTTCATTTCGCCAGCTTTTGAAGGAGAGCAGTGGAGGTTGATGGATGGAGGATTACTTTTTATTTGTAGTTCTTTCTCATGCACACAGTCTGAGGATGTGACCAAACTCAGGAATAGGTGATGAAAACGTAACTGTGCTTTCTAAAGTAATTAAAGAGTTATTCCGGATAATTATTCTGTTCTAGTCTTTTGTCAAGGGGGCATACATTAGATTTTAAAAAGCCAGAAGCAGGGCCGTTGCAACAGGGAAGGCTAGACAGGGCAATAGCCAGGTCCCCCCCCCCACCACCTGAGACTGGCTGATCCACAGAAACAACAGTTCTGTGAAAACCCCCTTAAATTCTATAGCTGTCTATGTACAGGAGACTGCATCTATACCGTGGTCTGAAATCCCCAAATGAGGCACCATTCTGTTGGATTTCTTGCTTTGTATTTTTTGAAGTTTGGTTGAAGACTAGAATGTCTATCATGTGTTTGTTTGAGCTCAGTTTGGTTTGAAATAGGGCCCCCCCTAGGTTTGTTTGCCGGAGGCCCCAAAAGTCCCTTGAAACGACCCTGCCCCAGAAGAACATCTCGATGTATTGCTCACTGTAAAGTGAACTCTGAAGCGTGTGCTATGTAGGAGGCTGTGGATGAGGGAATGACAGACCTAGATGCTGCTCCTTGAAGACTGAATTGCTTTTCGCATTAATATAATACAAACAGATTCATCATAAGGCATCAACAGTATATATCTGCATAAGTTTTAATATTTCTGCATTCCTGATGTGCATTACTAGGATTTTACATACTATTACTCAGAAAATTACCGAGGACATTAGCGCTGTGTGTGTGTGGTGGGGGCTGTTTACTGAACTCTGATCAAATCTCTCCAAAAGACGTCACAACTGTGCGGTCAAAAGATGAAATGTGAAAGGATTTGAGGACTTTGATGGTTTTGTAGCTGCTCCTCGTTCCACAGTTTCCTCAGCAATACGATTGCATTACTTTACATCCCTCCTTCTGCCCTTGTCTGGTGAGGAGGAGGCCGTCTCTGCCCTGGATTCCTCCAACACGGTGCAACAACACTTCCTACATCTTGTTCTGTCATTTATTACATTCTGTGGAGGAGGAAGATGACTGATTTTCTGCATCTAATTCTTGGAATCAGGACAAGCTTTTCTCACTGGCTTGTTTCCTCTCTCTGGGGTTGAGGAGTGTGTCCTGCATAAATCAGGCTCTTCTACTTATTGCCCGGTGACCATTATAATAAATGAACGTGGCCTGCTGGTTCGTAGCAAACACAAACAATGGACACAGTGAGGGAGCTCCCTTCCATTTTCAACAACAACTAATACCAACAGTAAGTGGTTCGCTGACATATATCTGCCGCATATTGTGGGTAATGTGGCTATTAGCGACAGTGGAGTGGTGCTGAGACCAAGTGTGAAAACAAATAGGAACAGCACAGATGGTTTCGGTCGTGGCGCTTGCTTGAATCCTGCTCTACACTTGTCAGGTGGTTAATGTTGTAGCTAATGATTCAGGTTGTGACACATGCCAGTTGTGTCAATGATATGAATCGTGTGATATTTTAAAATGGTTTGCAGTAGCAACTATTGAAAAATATGTTTATTTATTGTTTGTGTGGCCACCGGGAGAGGGTTGTGGTTGTTTTATAAGATTATGAAGCAATCTTATTACCAAAAATGAAAGTTGATACTGGACAACTCTGCAAAATGTCTTATTATGGCCTGGGGAAACTGGTGAAAATGTTAGTGTTAATGTTGTCCGACTCCACACTAAACCAACCAACCACATTACACAGGTCCTGGCAATGCTTGACCTATATTCTTTCTCTGCTCCTGGGAGAATTGAAGTCACTTTTAGAGGAGTGATTTGGTTTTCCAGTCTGCAAAGTCCATTCTCCGACATTTGACCCTGTTTTAAAAGCATCAAATAACTGATTAGAACCAAACTTACTGAAAATATGAACACTTGAAGAAAATGTCAGTGAGATGAGAACAGAAACCATCTTTGAAACATTGCCCCGTCTCCGCTTTGTCAGCAGAAATCTTTCAGGCTCCTTGGCAGCTACTTACTCTATTTGTCGGTCAGCTGTTAGCTACTGGGCAGGTAATGTCCAGTCATTTTAAAATTGATTTTCCTTTTTTTTTGCTGAAAACACTTCACCTGCCACAGTAAACTAGGTCGGAGAATGGACTTTGCAGACTGGAAAAAAAAAACCACCACTCCTCTAAAAGTGGCTGCAATTCTCCCAGTAGCTGAGAAAGAATATATTGGATGATTCTGCAAAAACCTGATTTACATTTGAAACCAGATGTCTGATGCCAATGATAGTAAAATACTCACTTTCCACAAGTTATCGTTTGATATATAGTGGGGCCGGGAAAAAGAGACTGTGGTTATCTTCTGTCCCTTGTATGAATGACCATCACACACCGTGACCTCGACAACTGTCTGACCTTGTATATTTAGGTCATAGGCCTTCATCAGTGAGCACTGAACCTTGGTAATGGACATAATTCATGAAGTGCAGAATCTGTCTGATGTGAAAGTGCCTCCTGGATATATATTGATTTCTACTTAGCTCTAAGTATCTAAGTATCAAAAGGTGTATGTCAGTTTCTACTTTAGCTGTGGGGAAGAAGGTCATTTTGGTTTTGTTTGGATTTTTGCATTTGACGACTTAATCCTCTTAAAACCTGAAGCTGTTTTGTCCTGTGTCCTTCCCTCTTGGACAAGGGTGGTGATTAGCTATAGTGAAGCTAGATTTGTTCTTGATGTAAGGCCTTGTTGCTTTATGTTTTTTTTTTTTTTGCTCCATTTGCCCTCGATTTGGGAAAACACAAGAATCCGTATTAACCCCTTTCCTCTCAGGTCGATACAGCCTTGGGATAGCACTGCACGTTGTAACCCATCAACCAGAGCGAGATAACAGTCTACCAGAGTCAACAGAAAGCCCATTACAGCAGCATGCTCGCTGATAATAAGAGAAGATAGGGGGGTCTTAAAGAAAGGAGTTCTCCTCCAGTTTCTCAGTGTGATCATCCCGGTGCAGCATGATGTTGACCTGCGGGGGTAATAGACCTGGATGACCTCCATGGATGAGCGGAAGACGACCTCACACAAAGCTGGGACTTCTCCTAGAACTGAAAACCTTCTCATGGATTAAACACTGCACGCTTATATATGAGCTTCATAAAAAAACAATTACATCTAATGGCTTTTACGGTATAGGCATGAATTATGCTGACATGGGCAGCTTATCTGTGTCAAGGTTTGTGTAGTGCACCGTTAGAACTTACCTCTAAACCGGGTTTTTTCAGCTCATTTAAGGTGCATGGTAAGGGAGTCCATGTATACAGAGCACAAAGGCCGGATGGGAGAACATAAAAGGCTCTCCCTGATGGTTAATGAAGAGATGTAGGCAAGGTGAGCTGATACTGGAACGCCGCCTGAGGCCAACATCTTCCCGAGGCTCACGGTGGGGAGGGAGCGGTTCCCCGTGTTGGCCAGGAGAAAACACAGTGTTCAAGTGAAAGCCATTAAACGAGAGTTAAAAGAAGAGGTGACGAGAGGGATTCACTCCATGCTTTCAGCGAGCTTGGCAACTTTACTATACACCTGCCACTGGGGTACATTGTTATTCAGCTGCTGTGTATCAGGGGCCTTTTATTGTGGTTGAAAGCAGATTTAACGGTCCTACTTATCGGCCGAGGTATCATGGGTTGGACTCTCAGTGGGTGCAACGACACATGGAGTCATCATAGTTATTCATGAGGAGCTGTAAAGTTTTGTGGTTGTGTGGCAGAAGTGGAATAAAAAATGTATTTGAGACGGACAATCAGCATGAGGAAGCTTCCTGTGGATCCTGCGCCCCTGGGGGCTGCTCGGTACTCAGACAGGGTTCATTACCAGAGAAGATGGCCTGTGAGTGATCTCTACACTTAACCCTCTGGAGAGCCCCAGTTGCCACACACTCAAGGGCAAAAGCCTCATGTCTGAATGGACACATGCGCCGCATGTAATATCCTCACATTTGGAAGCTTAAAATGCTCAAGAGTTCAGGCACAGTGTGGCGGCAGAGCCAGGGCTCAGTCAACGTATTCCCAGAGGCCTCTGGTACCGAGACGACAACTGAAGGAGCGGAGGCACACCTTAAATAGTTCTACCTGTAGGCGCCAAGCTCAAAATCACAAATACGCTCCTTTAGAGTTTATAGCAGTTGTCGGACATTAACCTTTCTTTGTTGCCTTTCACATATGAACAACGCAGCAGGAGAGTGTCCTTCTGTATAAGCACAAGGTTTTGGTTTATAGAACAATCCTAAGATATTGTTATTATTTCGCAAATTAAAAATGTCATCGACACGCCCACTCTCTCACGGTGAAGCCTGTTGTATTCTCACATTCACTCAGGGGGCTGGCAGGAGAAACTCTGGAGAATGTCCACAGCAGCTCACATGCTGCCCCTTTACAGATAATTTCAGGAGATTATCTGGAATGCAGTGCATGTTTGAAAACAGTTTATGATCGGCTGTATAATTCCACTATTCAAAACATCTTTATCCAGAAATTGAGTTGTTCCTTTTTCAAAAATTCAGTGAAATCATCTTCAAGTCATATGACCAGATGACAGGTTTCAGACATGAATTATCTGATGATTGTTTTTTGCTCCACTGCCAATTGAATATGTGACAATAACACTAATGAGACCGAAATTTTAGAGAACGATGAAATCAAGCTAAAAACCAGAAAATCTCAGAAGAAACTGGCATTAATGATCAAGTGGATGACTGACTCACCGGAGCTGAGGGTGGGTGGAAATACACATTCAACCTTCCTTTCTCTGTGTTCTTGCTATAGCAGCTTCCAATGACGTCTCCCCATATACACTCTAAAGAAACATTTTCCTCTTATTGCACCAAGCATGTGTTTTTGAATTTTGAAGAAACTGAGCTCCTGAACACCAGACACTCACAGCGTCGCGGCTGGATTCAACTCTCTGCTGGTGAGCTTAATGTGTAGAGCATAACGCCGAAGGTTGTGATTCTGAATCACACCGCGGCCATCCATGCTGAAGTCTGTGCACCATATACTGCCGTTATTCATCAGGCTCTGTAACCAGAGGGCAGACCCCCTCCCCCCCGCTCCTATATGGCTTCAGCAGCACCGAGCAACTCTGAGGCCGTCTTGTCTTTACCTTCGGACGACTTTAAGCCATGCCGGAGTATGAATAATAGAGAGGCAGCAATGTGAGTGCAAGGGCAGAGAAATGGAGAGGACGAGCTCAGAGATGGTGACTGTGCGCGGCTCGCCACCTCTGCTGGGCACCAAGCTGTTAGACTGGTGGGGGCAGATATTTATTAGATTCTCTGCCAGTGGTCTGAGCGCTCTGTGGAAGTGGTGCTGTTGATGAGCTGCTTCATTGTGCTGAGTGACCTCAGGATTTCCTTTACATACTGTATGTTGCAGATACAATGTTGATAGTAAACGTGGATTCTGCTCATGGGCGACGAGGTTACCGCTGTCTGTGATTACTCCACATTTCTGCTGCCTGGCAGGACTGACGACTCGGCAACTGTAGAAATTGATTGACGCTGATACCAGAGAAGGGAATTTCACATCTGAGTGCCACGAGAGAACAAAGCGTCCACAGCCCATCACTGGCTCTGGGCTGCTTTGTTTACGATGGTCGAATTCGTAGTTTAGCGTGTTAGGATGGTAATATTAGGTATTTTAACACGAATCAGGAAGTACAAGAATATCATCAGTTTAGGTATTTGGCATTGATGAAATATGAAAATGAATGGGACATGGAAGAAATTACCTTGACGCCACCCACAGCCCCACACCACCATCACCTCTGCACAAACTCAAAATTAGTTTTAAAGTGCAAGATGGTGGCATCTGTATCCAGGATGTTTTGGCTTCATTTTCATACAACGGGAGGAAGTGGAATCTCGGTGTCCATCTTTATGAAGTCTATGATATTTGGTCATAAACCAAATTATGAGCCACCAAACAATGGTTGTTGCTTACATAAAATATATTTCTATTTGCAGAACTTTATATTAACAAAGGTATGATGCTCTTCAGTTGTTACTATGCAGTTTACAGACTGTTTCGCCATGTAGACACTGAAATGCTGGGTATTGTTTTCCAAAACCCAAACTGCTGGAACTGAGTCCACTCCAGATGTTCCTGTTCAGCTCCGTCTCTCTAGGGCTGTGTGGTCTGCATAAACTCAGAAAAGCATTTCTCTACAAACCACGCTTTGTGTAGTGTTGTCATATTAATAGAGCTTTTTCGCCACACACTTAAATATCTAAAAATACCACCATTGTAGAGCAACATTCATATTTTCTTTCATTAAAACTATAATGTTAACACGCCACCAGCGATGACACAGTCCTGCACAACTAGCTCTATTAAGTCCACAACATCAATACAACAGTGTTATCTTTACAACCGAATTACAGTGAAAGGAAGAAACAAAAAAACATAGACCTGAAGTTACTCTCAGCAGATTTGTATTTATTATTTGTTTTGGTCATCGTGCTGTGTAGCTCCACGGCTCTGTTGTGTTTATCATGTGGAGAAGAGTTTGGTTCCAGTGCTCCTGGGCCGGGCTGCTGTGTAATGGTAAAGATAGTTCTCATTCCGAGCAGCGACTGCAGGGATCTGCTTTGGGATCGCTGACACACTTCTGAAATGAGCGAGAGTGACAGCGAGTCCTCCCAGCATTTCACTTCACATTCCATACACCTTCGCTTAATAGGAAGTGTTGGACCAAGACTGCTGCCATGTTCCTGGGATCTCTTGTTGGATTTGCTCAGCAATTCTCTGTCTCTTACTCCCGCTCCCAGAATATAGGATATCCGGCCTTTTCATTTGTCATGCTCTTTATCCCTGATTCTCCATTCCCTATTTCCACTTCCAGAATAATGCCACCATTTCTCCGCTCCTGCCCAAGCACGAAACTTTCTTTCTTTAGGATTTCATTCTCTTTTTGGATTGATCTCTTTATCATCCTCTGCACTGGGCTGCACCAGCTGTGTGACAATTAATTTGAGTTGTGTTGAAAATCTCAGGAATAAACAATGTATATCTCTAGGCTTAGGGTTAGGGTTACAGAGAACAGTTGGTTTTGTCTTTGTCCCCAAACTGAATTTAACTTTGACACACATCAATAAGAACAGCAGCAAACCCTCAGATCCAGAGAGTCCTAAAAATGTCCCACCCCCCTAAAACTGTAGTAGTGTGTGATTGGTCCTGTCTAATTCAGTGTGTAAATGCATTTTCTGTATAGTTTCCTAAAAAATTCCACAGTGTATTGAAAAAGAGTAGATTTCTTTCAACAAAACAACCTCACGTATAAATATTTTGTAATTTAAATCTTTTACACGGAATGATTAGTGTCTGAAATGTCAATTTCCTGCTCATTTCTGAGAAAGATCCAGTGTTTTATCTGGAAAGTAGTGAATGAGAGAGAGAGAGAGAGAGAGCGAGAGAGAGAGAGTGACTCATGTAACACAAGTGCCAAGAATAACAACAAGAGGTCATCTGACAAATGAGTCCTATGTCATTTTTACAGTAAATATAGAGAAGAAGGAAGTGTTGAGTGAGAAGACTAAACTGCTACCACTGGTAAATGTCACTGCCCTGGTTTCATTATTAAGCAGCATTTTTACAAACTGTTATATCAGATATGTCACCCATGACTTGATTTTATTCAAAAAGACGTTTGTTTTTTTGATTAAAGTTACATCATTTTAATTGGAAATATTTAAAAAGAACTACACTGCGTATCAGCTATTTTGTGTGGTGCCTGTAACGACTTGTGTGTAAAATGTATCTTTGAACATACAAACTGTAAATGTGAGCAACTCGTTGACCGTCCTTGTTTTAATTTTCTCTCCGTCCTCGACCTTTTGCTTTCCGTCCTCCCTCCTCTTCCTTCTGCTATTCACCACTTTAAATTCTGCTCTTTTCTGAGGGAAGAAAGTCCACGATTACCCCCATGTGTAAATGGCCCTTCCTCCTTGAAGACAGGCTGCCCCCCCCGATCGCTTCGGACCAACAACCAGATCTTAATCTGTTGCACATTTCCATACATTTCATTCAATTAAGTCAAACCAACCCAAAAAGCTATTTCATGCTTCTGAAACATTACTGAGACTTTTCTGTTTGAGTGCACACTCATTCCAAATGACAAAATGCTTCATTATCTGGCCAGCGTGAATGTGACAGAGAGAGAGGGGGGGGCAACACTTTGGATGATGAATTGTGTTGTTGAAGTGCACTTCACTGTGCTGTCCTATTTAAATTGACAAGCAGCTGCTGCAGCTATATGACTAAACGCTTGTACCCTTATCCTGGGAGGGGAAAGCTGGAGGATGTATGTGAATTGCTCGGAGCGACGAGTGCCCTCTGGAGAGGGACACGCTTTGACAACCTGCTGTCCTCCATGAAACGCCTGGACAGACCCAGATCCCTTTTGAAATGTTGTTGTTTGAGGCTGCTAAACACTAAGGGTCACTCGGTGGCCACGGGGGAAGTGAGGAGGAAACAGAGGGAGAAAGTTGGTATTCAGTAACACTTCACGTTAGTGTCAGTGTTGTGTGTCGGCGAAGGAGTGACAGAGCTGCACTTAAGGTCTCACCATCGTTCTGTGTGCCTGTCTGTTCGTCTCCCTGTCTGTCAACACAAATCTGTCAAGGACACAACATTTGGCTTGCCCACGTTCCTGAGGCAAAAGGTTTCCTGGATTCCAGAAAAAATTAGGAATAAACTTTCAGAAACTTTTTCCAGAAATAAGGGCAGTGATACTCACTTTCTGTTGAAGTGGGTTTTGCAGGATTCTGCTCAGTTTGTTACGATATTTTTCAGAACAAAATACATTTCCATCCAGATTTGGTAGAAAAAAAAGAAAAATTGGCCGGAAATGTTCATTAATAAGTTTTCCCACCCACTGCTCAGTGAGGTCACTGAGGTCGCACACACACACAGAAACACAAACATACACACAGACACACACACACACACGTTGAGCCCTTTACAGATTTTTCATCTTTACCAGTGTACTTCCAAACTTTATCTCCCACGATTCTACGAGACAAGGATTTTTCGAAATTTGACTATACAGCTCATTAACACTGGAAAAGTTCAAGTGAGAAGAAGCAATGAAACAAACGTCGGAGCTGCAGCTGCTTAATAAACAAACATCATCTTGGATAGTTGATTGAAATGTCAAGATCACAGATTGCTACATAAATAGATACTCAATTATTTAAGGAAAGTGGCTTGAAGACACAGAGACATTAAAAAAACAAATTGTTGTTTGACCAAATAAAATGATCGTTCATTGGAAAACTGACCCAATATTTAAACCAGTATGAAGGAGTGGATCAGTTTCAATCAAGGTCAAATAATGAGTTAATTACTTATTCATTTAATAACTCATCCATAAATCATGTTGATTACAATCTAGCTTCCAAGTACTTAAAAGGATATTAGACAAAGACGGCCAAACACTTTAGAAACGTGCTCTAAACTCAGCTGAGTTCAGGGCCGGCTCTGAAGCCAGGAAAACAGCAGAGAGGTATAAAGTATTAAGTGCTTCAGTGGATGACGCTGCGTTGCGCTTCAGTAAAACTGGAGCCAGACGATCCAGAATTGTTTTCCTTGAGTCGGTGCACCAACAATCTGGCTCCATTCAAATGAATCAGAGGGCTGTTTTTTTGATTGAGAGCTTCTGTGAGTCTGAACGCAGTCTCTGAAAAGCCTCGTATACAGTATGAGTCAAAACAACACGGCTGGTGATATAGGATCACCTGGTAACAGAATACAACAGGAAAACCCAGATAAACAAAACTATTCAGTCCCTAGATGGAAGACTTGTGTGTGAGTGTTTGTGTTCAGTTAAATCTGTGTTTTTGTGAATTGTTTTTTATACGAGACACTACACATCTCAGTTTTTTAAATCAAACTCAACAGAACACAACACTTCCATTCACATTCGGAGCAGCGCAGCGTATATACAAATAAGCCCGGCTGAAGATTGAAATCCTCCTTGACTTTTTAGTACTTTATTTGCTCTGGGGTTTTTATTATCAGCTCCGTCTTATCATGGAAGATACACAAATCAAATGTTAAACAAAAGCTATTTGCTGCCATCTGTGTATTATAATGGAAACCTCAGGGATCTCTTGTGGTTTTATTGTCTGATTCAGTAAAGTGGACATTGGGTCTATCTATTTTCTTTACTGTGGTTATGATTTAATGTTCCTGTTTGTATTTGAAACGAAGGAAGTAGCAGGAGATTCTCTGATCTGCGTTCTCACATACAGCCTCTCTGGACCATGTCAGGAGAAGGTCGGGAGTTCAGTGCAGATCTGAATGGTAACTTTGCGTTGACACACTTTAGAGATGCTTGCTGCATCAAATGTATACATCTGTGTGCCTATGAAATCTAGCAGTTCTTAGATATTTACCTCCGCCAATGGGATAATGTTTTATCAGTGTTTGTTTGTTTGTCGATGGGACAGGTTACCACTGAACTCGGTTGAATATGGTCCAGGAAAGGAGCCATTTCAAATGTTGGCTCGTGTCCGGATCGCGATGCCGACCCAGGGCTGTTTTTTCCCTTTCTCTAACATTGCAAGATTTTACCATTTTCACTGTTTTTCCAGAGAATAATTCATGAATATAGAGGAAAAACATCGAGCTTATCAAGGGACCTGATGTCGTTTGGTGCAGCTTGTTTGAATTTAAAGAGACTGCTGGTGTGAGCGCTAATGATTTGTATTCTAGTTTCATATTTGATTCATTTCTCTTTGTCTGGACAGTTTTTTGCATTTGAGACAAACAATGATGTAATGGCTCAGTGTATCTTCCTGTTTCCCACCTTGTCCGGACATATCTGTGTCTCACATGTGCAGGACATCCTGATGCAACGCTTGATTTCACACTGTGTCTTCTCTCTTTCTCTTTCTCTTGTGCCCCCTGCTGTTTCCCCCCCGCTGGGTGGTCCGGCTATAACTAAATGAATATCTATAGCAACCTTTGATCATGTTAATATCCGCACATTATTTCAGCTCTTTATGAGCCGTGAACAAGAAGATTTGGTTCATTGAGTCTGGAATAGTTGTGCTGGGTTTGTCTGTCTGGTTTTGGAAATGAAAAGCTTCTCACACTTTGCCTGCTGCTGTTGTCGCTGACGTAACGTCAGGCTGTTCCATTTCGATTTCATTCTGAAACCCTCACAGGCTGCCGCTTGAAATTCTTGCATATTCAGTCTGTTAAATAAATGAAACATTCTGTCTTTCATAGGAATGTAAATACACACACGCACATACACACACACACACACACACACACATACACACACACTCAAACGCAGCTCAGCCGCCAGTGCTGCACATTGTCACAGGCAGTGTACAACACAGAGGAACAAGACAATGAGTAATAAGGACCCTTTTATTTGCTCATATAAACCTATAATGTGAATAATGAATGCAACTTACTACTCTATACTCTAGTTCAGCTCATTTCCTTTCTGTCGGCGGCTTGCTGCTAGCTCGGCATTAAACTTTTATATCTGTTTTGAACTGTTAAGGAACCCTCTCGCTTTTTATATTCTTTTTTTTTTCTCTCCTGCAAACCTCTGCAGTGCACCCCCAGATTTATCGGATGTGTAACAGATCTCTGAGTCAACCTGTTTGCGGACTAACTTCATTTTCTTCGAGCCCTTGTTCCCAAGCCCCATCTGTGCTCGATCTGCCGCTGCAGACTGCCCGGACGGGCCGTATCAACACGCATTAATGTGGTTATTGGTGTTGGTTAATGATCGGGATTACAAGCTCGGAACCAGAGAATAGACTCCAGTTGCCTCTAACATGGCTATCGCACCAGAGGCCAGGATAGAGACGCTTTGCAGGGGCAGCATTGTTCATAGGAGTGGCACATGAAACCGGTGGGAGGAAAAAGGGGGACACTCATTGGCATTCCTCCTGCATGGTCTCGCTCCCCCTGTTTCCTCCCAGCGGCCAGCACCCAGTGTGTCAGCAGTCAACAGACAGCACATATTCCAGTGTGCTGTCTGTTGATAATAAACAGCCCAACAATCGGGGCCAGAGTCAAAGAAGGTTTGCGGTTGGATTCTGGCCGCCGTGCTCCGTCTATCTGCCAGGACGGTCTGGGCAAAACCGTTTGCTTTATGCTCAATGTCAGCGCACTGTTACCGCTCTGCTGCCGGGTTCTGAATGTCACTGGGCTCGCAGGGAGGAAGGGGAGCTGAGGAGGGACTGGGGTTTAATAAAGGATTAAACTCCAGAAGACAGCTGTTAAACGGTGTGCCATTTTCCGCCTCTTATCAAATCTCCCTCAGTTCACCAGGGAGGAGTCTCTGACCCTGTTCCCTCTGTTGTAGGTCCCCCCCACACTTTGAGGGGGTTGCTGCTGCCGCCGCTGCCACCGCCACCGTTCCTCCACATCCAGGCCTCCCCAGCCCCTCCTCCCCCTCCAGTGCAGGGCAGCCACAGAAGCGTCGGCTCGATTCCAGGGAAGCTTGGATCCTGCAGCCACGTCAATCACGTCTTCACCGCTGGGTAACTATCAGGCTGGCAAACACATGGCTCGTACCTTTTGAATCTCTTTGAGTGTGAGACACAAAGACCTTTGAGATTAGGCATTGTTGTTTTTGGGAGAATTTTATGGTTGTTTGTTACTTCTGGGCTCACTCATGTGTACGTTTTCCATGTTAAAAGAGGCATTTTCTCCAGCCACGCATGCAGCACTTCTCTCTCTATCTTCAAAACACACACACACACACACACACACCCACACACACACACACACACACAGAGAGATGCTACAGGGCTCATGCAGGAGGAATCTCGAGGGGCTCGATCAGAGCTGCTGTGTCTTTGTCTTTTCATCGACGAGTTCGACTCCAGGTGTCGTCCACTGAAGTATGTCAAACTCGGCAGCTGCTTTTCAAATCACGGGTTGACTGAGGTGAATAAAAGAAGAACACAAACCGGCACCGGCGTGTGAAATCTCCCTCCGCCTGAAGAGAATATAAAGTAACGCCACAGTCCTACAAGCCTCGTACACTGTTGGGCTGAGTCTTCAAAGACAATCGATCAGTTGTCCATTTGCAGTGTGAGAGAAATTTCAACCCGACAGTTCAGCTCTACGGAGCAATTATAGGGTTTTTAGTGACTCAATTTTATATGACACTGGGCGACTGTTGCTCGGGATGTGGAGCGGGTTGTCCACTGGCAAGGGTTCAATCCCCACCTTCCGCATTCAGAATGCTGAAGTGTCCTTAGGCAAGACACTAACCTCAAAATTGCTCTTGACGGCTGTGCCTGCAGTGCTTGAATGTGTGGTGAATGTTAAATCTGAACTGTAAGGCACCATCTAAATACAGACCATTTCTAACGGTTAAGTTTTGTATTTACTGTAGTTACGAACTTTAATTTACCGTGGATATACCACGTCCATAACCTTCCTGTAGAAAAGCCCAATCTTCTTGAAAACAAACCATCCAGTGACCTCTTAATTAACTTGTATTTTAACTGGCATAAGTTCTCACTGGCCCCAGACCATCATTTATATCAGACCCTTTGCTGAAAGTTAAAAATCTGTTTCAAACTTGTGCTCATCCATTCCTAGACAGTTTGAGTGCAGGGTCCAGTGGAGACTGAAATGTCCTACTGACCCTAATGTCCTGACTCCTTAGCTCATTTCCACTGGAGGATGAGACACTAGACTCCAATTTCCATCTAGTATTTTAATGAAATTTCGTTCTCTATTTTTTTCTACCCTAATTTACTACCACCTTTTGCCCGTTTCCTATTTCTAGGAAGACCTTAAATGACCTTGGTGATGTTAGGCCCCTGTGGGTTTATTAAGTATTTTTTTAAGCTCACATGAGCTCAAAGAGTAATGCAGCCATGACATCCTCTTGTTTCCCTCTGTGCTCTCCCCTCCAGCTATGGTGCATTTCATCATCAGGTCCGCCTACACTGAGCTATTGCTGTTGGCCCGTCGTCCAAGGCTCCTCGGAGTCAAATGAATGCGTCCTGGGTTTCCCGCCGAGTTGTCATTTAGGTGTGTTTGACCATCTGGAGCGAATTCAATCACTGTCTACTCACAAGTCATCTCCTCCGCCTGCCCTTATCTGGGGCTGCAAATGACTGAGCTTCAGGCCCGGTCTTTACGTCAGAGGGTGAACGAGGACAGAGCTAAGAGGAGGTCGTGAAAGGTAGACGTTGGCCAGAAAGAGAAGTCAGGCGCTCGTGTATACATACACGATGAGGCTGCAGCGATTCTGTGGTTGCGGGTCCAGCTCAGTGCGTCGAGTTTGTTAGGTCGGAAATTAGTGCTGTGCAGTGCTCACTCAGTCGTCCAACTGGTGTGGCACGAGGGGAACGGTCCCTCGCTTCGACCTCTGCACATAAGAGATCGGGCTTTAGAGTTGCGGCCTGTTAAAACGTTTGTAGCTCCAAGGCATCTGAGGGTTCACTCTTTGTTGGCGGCGAGGGAGATTTTCTCAACTCTTCGCTCCGCTCTTATCAGTGGGCCGCTGCAAATGTAGTCCACGCTCCTTTTTAATTTCTTGAAACCATTGCAGCGTCTGCACCATAGGCTCACGGCCTGACGTGTTCATCTGTGTTCATCAGCCCCTCCCCTTGCTCCTGCTGCACTCCTCTGTCACAGAACATCCCCAGCCGAGTGTGCACGACCATAAGCGAACGTGGCAGCACCCACGCCGCTGTATTCCTATATGCTAATCAACAACAGTGTAGCATGAACAGCAAACATCAACATGTCTCCCGGAGGTTTATCCCCCTTCAAAGCTCCCAGCCTCTAATTCCCCTGTCTGTACTCTTTCCCACGTTTTTACCATATAACCTTATTTTTTCTGCTTTGTATCATAATCTGCGTGTTAATAACGTATAAGCCACATATACAAGTGGCTAAATACATCAACGTCACATTAGTGCTTTAGGTGCCGCAGGGCTCAGTGTAAACATCCCAGTCCTGTGGCTCGGCGCTGATCTTCGTTCCAGGCAGCTAAGCCTGCTCTCCCACCCTCAGCATCCCTGAGTGTGTCACAGTGTCAAAGACCCCACATGGTGGCTGCTGGGAGAAACATCTCCCACATCCCATGATCTTCCTCCACTTCTCTCCCTTCTTCCTCCATGGATCTGTATTTCTCCTCCAGATATCGATTCCTTTACCTGGACTTTGCTTATTGGCTGATATTAGCTGTTTCTTAATTCAGGGGGAGGACGCGGCCCACCCATCCCAAGAAGACCTCCTCCTTCATGGGTAGACCACGGAGAAATTAGAACATCTGGTCCACTGAGACTTCTCCTGCAAAGCCATGACAGGAATTAGTTTTAGTTGCCTCCTCGTTCTCACTGATTGGACGTTAATGAAAGTTCGGCACTGAAACGTGTGTGTGACTGGGCCCTTATCTCTGGGAAACTACGATACATACATTTAGGAAGTCATCGATATGCATCCTCGCATTTTCACCATCTATACTTCTTTCATATTTTCATTAATTTGAATCGTATGTGTCCCTCTTTCATTTGTTTGGTTCTCCCTGCCTCCCCTGGTTTCCCGTGCTCTGTGCGCCTGCAACATGCTCGATGCTGCCGTGCATGCGTGTTGTCCTCCAGAGGACAGCCTCCTGGTGTGTAGCAGGGCCTTAGGATGAGCACGTGTGGCCCTCTCCTATCATCCTCTCCCTCTTTTCGCTGTCCCATCTCCCACTCCTCGTCTTCACTCCTTTATTACCCATTTCACTTAGCATGTATCTCCCTCACTCTCTTTGCCTGTCACCTCTGAGGCGAAGGAAAAGAGATGTAGCATCTCGACGGAGTCAGCTCTACCATTTTGTTCTTCTTCTTCTTCTGATGTGTGTGTGTGTGTGTGTGTTTATAGTTGTGTGTTTTACTGAAGTGTAAATGGGTAAATGGATGGTGGTTAGTATTTACGGTGGTGTGGGAATATGTGGGAGGTAAAGATGTGTTGTTGATGTTTGCTGCATCTCAATGATCCCATTTGAGGAAATGAGAATTTATGTTGTGTTTCCACGGGTTGAGTGATGAGCTGTGGGGTCATTGGCGTGTGAGGAAGCGGGTTTTGCATATGTTTTCCTGCAGATGTGGCCCCGAGGTGAAAAGCACAACAACACATTACAGAAAACCAAGTGCTTCAGATAATGCATTTTTTGTTTTTATAGATTTTGTGAAGTCGTTACGAAAAGCTGTTATGTCTACCATTTATTATATTTTTTTATTTGTGGTTCTTATGTTTTCTAATTTATGAACGTATTTTTTCCCCCATTCCTTTATTGTTTTTTGTTTAGTTTTTTTTACCAATGGCAGGGAAGATGTTTTCAACCCTTTTTGTTTGTTTGTTAGCAGTATAACATAAAAAACTATTAGACAGATTAACAAGACGAATGGTGGAAAGAAGCTTTACGTGTCAGGGAAGAACCCATTAAATTCTGCTGCAGATGTGAATCAGGGGACGGATCCAGGAATTTATTTTCTTTTTTCCTTCACATCTTATTTTAAGCTTTTCCTTGGATTTCTCAGAGAATAATAAAGTTCTGGTTGAATGTGGTTTCATAAGGTCACAGTTTGCAGAGGTATGGGCTCGACTGAGTGTCCTTCTGGCTTTGATTGTGTTTTCCTGTGAAATGTTACAGCGTTTAACGCTGCATGTGCTATAAATGCATATGCATGTGTGCGTACAGTCTGTCTGGTGCTTGCTCACACATGCACTCGTGTAAAATTAAGTCCACGTCAGCAGGCAGCCGTTCAGATAAGATTAACAGGACCTGACGTCTCCTTGGTTGGAGACAGATGCTTGCTCCAGTTCCTCACGACGTTCCCCCCTCTCCTCACCAGCCTCATTCCAAATTACCTTTCATCTCTGTCCGAGGATGCCCCCCCACACGACTACCCTGCCTGCCCACCGTTCATTTGATTTCTGATATTGTTGGCCAGTGTGATTAGAGGAGCATGAGTCAGATTAAAGGCTTGTAGTATTGGAGCCAATTAGCTACCGAGTTCACACTTTCCCCTCAGTAGACCGCAAACGCTGATATTATGTGCGCTGGTTTAACTGATTTCTTTCCAGCTGAGGCCCGAGGGGGAGGCCGGTATCTTTGTCGTTGCAGTGTTTACACAAATCTCCATGAAGGTGGATGAGATTAAAACTCATCTGGCGGGAGTTTAATGGACGTCCCTGAGAATCACACAGTGCTTTGTCAGTTAACTCTGAAATTGCAATACTATTACCTCGGCCTTACCTGAAGTACAACCGCTATGATTGGATTTTAAAAATGGATTATGTTACTGTACAAGAGGCCCCTCGATGAAGCTATGATTGAGTCAAAGAATTACACACAAATATTAAATGCCTGGGCATGTTTAGCCCTCTGTAAAGTGATAGAAAGATTTATGCAGATATGCAGTAGATGAGGAGGCCATACTGTGGGTTGATGAGTAACACTTAAATAGATGTGGACATCATTTATACATAAGCACAGTAGATGTCACAGGGATGTCACAGAGGGCCACAGTGAGGAAATGTGATTATCATTTATGCATAAGGACTATTATTGTGTGGGAGCAGCATTCGGTGGGGGGGGGGGGGGGGGGGGGGGGAGTAATAACATAAGTGTTTTAAAGCAGTCGGAGCAGGAGCAGTTCGTTCATGTCTCTTCTGATAAAGCTTCTTCAAACTATATATTTTGGACATTTGCGTGTTTGTGAAGTGGAGCTGAGGTCGGGAAGTGACAAGTAACTGAGGACATTAGCTGCTGTGCTTGTCATTTAACTGTGATCAATTAACGATCTACACGCTTTCTTATTGCTTCGGGAAATTGTGCATTGAATTTCTGCTTATTTACTGGTAACAGTTAAAGTATAATTTCAAAATTCTTTGCAATTTCACCTAACACAACCCCTTAATGAATAAAACACAACCAAGCTACAATATATAAACACTAAATAAGAGTTTAAGTGATTAATAAACAAAATACTCTCTGCTCCAGTCTCTGCAAACACATCAAACACAAATTTGTCGGTTCGGAAATGCTTTGTTGAATTTTGTTGATTACTTGACTTGTTGACTTAACCGATATTTCCCCAAATAAACAAAGATAAGAGTCATGTACAGAAAGTGAATACAAATTATTAGATTTCTCTTCTGTGCACAGCGTTAATCATGTGTTATATATGTGGATATGATTTTGTGTCTCCATAGTGTCACTGGCCGTTAGTGGGGCTGTGAAACCGGAGCTCAGAGGGAGCAGTCATTTTGTGTATGTGTGGGTTTCTGTGTTTCATACATGTGCTCCTATAAGAAGACACGTGCAGTTGTTTAACCTCTGCAGCTGTCAGGCTATATGATGGTGGGTGTTGCTCCGCCTGGTTGTACATGTGCGTAGTCATTATCACACCGTCAGTGCTAATCCCGGAGCCCAGTAATTGTGAGGGTGAGGGACATTGGGTTTTCTTTTGGTCCTAATACCGGCAGTGAATTTTCCCGTCATTAGAAAGAAGTTAATCCCTGCTTACAGTGGTGGAGGCAGACTCAGAAGAGCGCTCTGCTGAAGACAACACATTGATTACTGCCTAACCTCTGCTGCAGAAGGGCATTTCAATGAGGTGGTGAGGACAAGTCGGCTGTTTTCAGTCGGAGGTCAACAGCAAGGTTTTTCATTCCAGAGGCGTAGCTCCTCGCTTTGCGCTGCAGGTCAACAGTTTTTAAAACAGCCATTTTTCCAAGCTCGAATTGAGTGAATAATCTTAAATGGTAAAAAGGTAAACGTTAAACTGCCTGGGGTAAAAGGGGAAAATAAAGATTAGGTCACAGGAAACTGAAGAAAACAAAGGCTTGTTTTCGTGGAGAAATACTAGTAAATTCAGCTCAGCTTTCTCCTGCTTAAACTGTAGCAGCTGAAGCCTTGAAAGATTATGCAAACAATTCCTGCAGGAGCCACAACTATTGTTGATGACTCGGTTCAAAGGGGAGTGTGGCAACAAAACGTGTTACCACATCCTCTGATGCAATAAGGACAGGGTTGTACCCCGGAACTTGTCTGGAGGGAATTTAGACAAGTCATCTGGACTCAGGAATAAACTGATTTAGAATTCGATGGTGGAAGGTCGTCACTGTGACCTCACAAAATATATTGTATAGCACTTAACTGGTGAAGGATAAGTAGCTCTGGGAATTTATTCATATTTCATCTGTAGCTTTCACATTTGAGTTGTTTTCTACCATCACGGCTACAACTTTGTGTTCAACCAGAATCAGCTCAATGTGAACACTGTGGAATATTCAGTTCCTTTACAACATATATTATGTGGGTCATGTTCAGTGTGTATGTTACCTTCAGCCTCACTGGTAGGAGAGGCTACAACAATTGGTGAATTTAATCTCTTTATCAATGTTACATAGTTTTTTTTAATGAGATAAATACATCTGGTTGTCATCATCTACAGGCACCTTTCACACCTGGTAGTCTGGTTCAGACTAAACTGAAAGGTTTGAGGATCCAGACCAAACGGGGAACGTGTGAAACTGCCCTGAAACCTTTGTCTGATTTTTCTTTTCTCGTTTCCATGAGGCCTGAAGTCCAGACCCTCTCTCAGCAGTGAAACACTACAGGCTGCTTGCCAGTTAATCACAGCGCTAATGCGCAGCATAAAACATATTCACATTCATATCGTTCCTGTAGGTGAACCGGAGCCTCTAAACTGAACCTATAAACCTGAGAAAGCTCATATTTAAATTCCTGCAAACCCACACACACACACACACTGCTGTGCACAGATATAACAAACAGTGCAAACATTTAGTAGCAATATATAAACTGAAAGGTTTACAAAAATTATGAAGTCTATTTGTGGGGAGTTGGGAATTACGTTTTTTTTTTCTTTATCGGTTTACTTCATCTGTTTACATGGTCGGGCAGGTCAAGAAATCCCTCTTTCAGCACATAGACAAGCAGGAACTAATGGACCTCTGCCAATCTAAAAACTAGAACAAAAACCAACCTGTTGATTTCAGCACCTACTGCAGGAAACGAGATGTTTATCTCTTTGTATCGTCTCAGCTCGAGCACCAGCAAAATGTCAAGGTGCGATGAAACATGGATGAATCTCTTCCATCTCCCCCAAAATTAGTGAGATGATTTGTCATGTCTTGTGATACAGAGAGGGATTTGTTGGTGTTCTAAAAGGCACTTCAAGTCTGGGACCCCTTTCCACCATGTTACAGGAAGGAGAGCTGAACATGTTCCCACTCACAGGAGCGGAAAGAGATAATCAGCGATATCTGAATGCATTGAAGAGACATCCGGAAATCTACTCGTCTCCAAGTATCACTTAGAAAGACCTGCATCTCCTCATCACTAATTAATATACTGCAGATTTTCATCTCAAAATTACAGAATATAGTTTTTTTCACCCCAACAGTGTCAGCCATTCTTTAGCACCACCGCCAAATTTCTCATTATGTTCACACAGATTATCCACCGCTGACTGGATAATCTGAGTCCCAGCGTTTTGTACGCGGCTCCAGTCCCAACGCCCAGTGAGGTAATACAGTGAATCAGTGATTTGAGTGGTATCACGCTGTGGGAGGCCCGGCGCTCACGTTACCCACAGCATCAGAGAGGCAGAGTCCTGAATAAGGCAACATTGGGTGAGTGACGGCTCACCGTGGCTCCCTCTAACGTCAGATTAAACGGGGAGCGCTGGCGGTGGGGCAGCTGCGAGGGGTCACATGTAAATCCATCAGCCCTGGTTGCACCAGGTAAACAGCCTCGCAGACCCCCCCCCCCCCCCCCCCCCCTCCACTGTGTCAGCAGAACGCCGTCGCACTGGAATTCACTCGTCGCCCTGAAGGATGAGGGGACGCATCTGAGTGGAAACGCACGTCCCCCCCCCCCCCGCCTCACAGGCTCTGCTGCTTCGAGGAGTCCTGTGTTTGTATGTGTGATGGCGGCAGGAGTTATGTGGCTCTGTGAAATTGAACAAACAAGTTAAAAAAATCCCCTGGCTCTCTGTTACCCAGGAGTGTGCTGGGGCTGACAGGCGTGAGCTGCTATGTGTGGCACGGGTCGTTATTTGTGTGGCGGACGTCTCGGACCCCTCCGGCTTTCGTCCAGAGCGCTGAGCCGCCAAGGAGCAGGGACTCCCGGTGACTTAATGTCTGGATTGACTGGTGAATGGATGCCTCATCGGGGCCTCAGTTGGACAGTGGGTTTGCCCGTGTCGCGGTGGGGTCGGAGGAGCAGACGGCGCGGGCGGCTGTGATGGAGAGCGCTGTCACAGCACCTGAGGTCACGGCCTCTGACGAACTCCACCGGGGGCATGAATAATGTGCACAGTGGGCCTGAGTGATGGCAGTGTAACAGCGCCAGGCAGAATAGCGTGACCGGAAAACTCTGGTGACGGCCAACATCTTTACCAGCCCGCCAGCCAACACACACACAAACACACACATGCCTACCAGGGGAGAGATGACTTTAACTCGCAGTCTGCTTCTGCGCAGTCTCGAGAGTGCGGCTTTTAGAGTGAAACTGTTTTGCTTTCCTTTAACATCTGAAATTTTTATGATGGTTTAGAAACATAGCCAAGCGGCTCAGACGAGTTGGGTCTTAGAGTTGTTAGGTTTGATGAAGTGGAACCCGGGAAAGCAAGACTCCTGGGATGAGGCAGCTTTTGCAAAAGAAACAGGGACTTTTTATCAGATGTTGGTCAGCGCAGGTAAACAAGTGTGGAAGGATAAAGACACACAAACCACAACACCAGAAAGTGTTACACGAGATGCTGCAAACATTCAGGATTCACCACAACGGGGGAAAACAGACAATTTGGCAAAGAAACCAAGAGACTCAAGGAAAGCTCAGAAGAAAACAGGTTTGTACGGTGCAGTCACCACATCTGAGGCAGAAATGTCTTTATAGCTGCTGTTCACGTCCTTGGTGGAGGTGGAGTGAAAAGCCTCAAGTCTCAGAAAAGGGCAAAGACGCGTTGGATGGTACAAACAGGGATGTGGTTGAAACAGCCTCTGTTCAATGTCACTTCCACAAGCAAAATATGTCTCTCCACCGCTCAGTCACACATTTTAAAACGGAGAAACACATTCAATCCAAAGACGTGTTCAACCTCGAGCTTCTGTGAAACTTAAAGACGACACTGGTTACCAGTGGCTGCTCGCATCCGGTTCAAAACACTAGTACTTGCGTACCATGCTGTGAACGGATCCGGTCCAGTCTACATCCAGGACATGGTCAAACGTTACACCCCACCCCGTTCACTCCGCTCTGCTTCGGCCAATCAGCTCGTTGCTCCCTCACTGCGAGCTAAACACTCATCAAAAACACGACTGTTTTTCGTCCTGGCTCCTAAATGGTGGAATGAGCTCCCCATTGACATCCGGACATCAGAAAGTTTACACATCTTCCGCCGAAGACTAAAAACAAACCTCTTCCGACTTTACCTTGAAGTCGGAAGAGGTATGTCGGAAGTGCTACTAACCTTTAGTAGCACTTAAATGGCACTTACTTATAGCACTTTGTAGTTTTGCTTTATTTGAAGAAATTGTATTTGCTTGATTCTTGTCGTCCTTGGTATGTACCCTCGGGTTTGAATGCACTTATTGTAAGTCGCTTTGGATAAAAGCGTCAGCTAAATGAAATGTAATGTAATGTAATGTAATGTAATGTAACAATGAGATGAAATCATCAGATTCATCTTAAGAGATAAGGACACTACTGCCTTCCATGAATGCAACATTTCTATCATGTTTTTCTAAGTTGGATTCTTTCATATCTTCGTCCTGTTCTTCATATTCTGCACGTTTGATAATGGACCCATACTGAAAAAACATCACCAGCAGGAATTTATAACCAACCATCTGTAACTAGCTCTTCATATTCATATAAAAGCTGTGGAAGTCAATTTTTTTTTTTTTTTTAAATCGAATTGGGTTAAATTGCAACGCATTTGCTAAAAACCTTCCTCTCTGAGGTGTTTTTCCCCAGTGGACATTTTGGCTCATGAAGGTAAAAGGAAAGCGGTGGCTCTGCTCGGCAGGACCCTGAAACTGAGGTTTGCTGAATGGAAATCCTCCATCGATTTTATTCTCACACCTGTGCTTTTCCTTTTTCATCAAACATACCTTTGCTAAAGGCTTATTGACATGTTGGAGTCTGCATCACATGACCTTGTTTTTCAGTGTCAGTGCTGAATGGGAAACATTCCACCGGAGATATTTTACTTCAGCTGATATGAATAACACAAATGGTTTAAGGCCTCCAGTTTCAAGACCCTGGTATTGTAATGGCAGAGGTTTTGACAAGTCGTAGTGAGACCTCAGTAATGTATAATGTGGAAGAGTTATGAAACCGGTGTGTCGGAGAAAGACTGGAGATTAAACAAAATACTGGGGAAAAAAGCGAGATAAGAGAAACTAGGAAAGTCAGAGAGAGATGTGACGCCAGTTTGTTTTATGTGACTTCCTGTCTCAGAGAACTAAGGATACAACATTGTTTTTGTAACAACACTTAAATAACGTGTGTTTCTTTGCTTAATTTTCATTCTCTCTTTCTTGTATCATCGTATGATCTCTTTCATTCTCCTCCTCCTCTTCCTCCTCTATCATCCTTATAAAAAAGGCTTTGTGTAAGTGAGTCATTTTCCTGGATATGTTGATCTGTTTCTTCAGAGAACGTGCATCCTCCAGTGGGGCTTGCTCTGGTTGATTACTGATAAGCTCTTTTTTGCTCAGTTCCTCGTCTCTCATCGACTGTTTCGCTGTCGTTTCCATCCTCTCCTCTCTCGTCGACTCCCCCCCCATGTCCCTGTCACTCATTGTCTTTGTGATACTTATTTTCCCACTCTGTGCAGCAAACAGTCAGGCTGATGTCAGGTAGTTTGCGACAACCCCAGGCTAATGGGAATTAAAAAAGGATTTCGAGAATGACGAGAAAACCGTCCTCCCTAACGTCTTCCATCTTCCTGGGAAGTGAGTAAAAGATCAGGAGGTAATGAAGGAGAAGAAAAAAGGAAGTGGTGCAGATAACTGAAGGAGGACGGCGTCTTTTTTTTCAGGGGTGTTGATGGCAAAGCAAGCTCTTTGCTTGATGGCAGCAGTGGGATCTTCAAAGCCTCCTCTCCCGCAGTCCCTCCTCACTCCCTCGCTCCCATGTTGTCTCTCTAGAGAGAGGCGATATATCTGCTGGCTGCAGGTGTCAAGCTGTAGCTTTACACTTCTGATCCTTTCATTACACCATAACCTTCACTTTGTCACTTTGTTAACAATGTCCCTGTTCTCTTTTGCTTAATTTTCCTCCATAATAGTAAATGGGACACTTGGAGAGCCCACACATCCACCAAGGCTGTGTGTTGAGATCAGATACATTTATCTACACCAACATGTTCTGCTAACTGCCTCCAACTTCACTTGTTTGTAGATATTAGCGCTGCATATGTCTGATGCTAATTTCTATATAGTATGTTGAGAAATTGGGAAAAAAGTGACAAACAAAAAATCCTGGATTCCACTGTCTTAACGGAATCCACGGAAATAGTTGATGGGTTATTTCTTGGCCCAGCCCCCACCATTCAAACAAGATACAAGAAAATACTTTTGAGTAGTCTTTGCTTAATCCTGGTGAAGGTAACTAGAACGCTAGTCAGTGGATTGCGTACTTCAGTCCTTGTCAATTCTGAATAAAATCTGCAAGGTTTGTTTGGCCAAAGTCCTAAAACGATTGGAGATGCGGTGGTCTAGTGGCAGAAACTTGGACTATGGGCAGAGAAGGTCTCTGGTTCTCTGGATTGATCTGTCCAAAAATCCAAGAGTCTCCCTACCCTTTCTAGTGCCCCTGAGCAAGGCACCTTACTCCCCCAACGTCTTCTCCCCGAGCGCCGTACATGGTTGCTCACTGCTTGGTGTGTCCTGCACCAGATGGGTCAAAAGCAGAAGTTAAATTTCCCTACCTGCATGAGTGTGCATTTGCATGTCTGTGCATGTGTTTGGGACTAATAAATGCATCTTAAAACTTAATCTTAATATAAACTGATGCCCAAACTGCAATGTTAGAGAAAGTAATGAAAACATTTCTGGAGCCGCCCTTTGTCCTGATATATGCCAAAATGCAATGGGCTCTTTTTTGGCTTATGTCCCATCCTCCCACTACGTTTTGTGGAAGAGTTCAGTCGGATTTGCGTAAACCAACCAACAAACAGACTTGAATTGCACTCAGCTGAGAACTCCTATGGTCCAATAGTCCAACAGGAAAACAGTGAAAATGTTAATGTTAGAAGGTGATAAATGAGAAATGTGAAAATTCTAGAACTTTCTTTGTGCCAAAATAGAATGGTTTCTTTCTTGGCGAGTGTCCCAACCGTTCACCATGTTTTATGGAAATTCGTTTAGCTTTTGCGTAATCCTGCTGAGAATCAAACAAGTCGAACTGGGGCTGAAAACACAACCTTAAACAATATCAAGGTCATGTTGTTTTTACTCACAAGCACAATGGTGGCCTTTGCTGAAAAGATAGAGTTTCATTCATTAATGTCTCCATGCCAACCGTCACAGCACGTTGCTCCCTCACTTCTTCATGGCTCAGACCTGTCTCCCACAGGCCAGCGCTTTAAAAAGAACGAGACATGTCTCCATGCACCAGCTCCCTTTTCACCTCTTCTTCACTGACGTCTGGCCCATAGAAGCCAGATGTGCCACTGTGGCCAATGCTCACATCCAAAGCAGGGCCACTGCCTCGGTTTGTCAGAGAGGAGCGAGGACTTGCTTTGAAGGCTGTTTGGCTATTTCTGTGCTCCGCAGATACCTTCCAGTTCCATTTTCAGCTTTGAAAATCCTCTCGTTTTAATCCAGTTACCGCTCACTGCAGGGGAAAATAAAACAGGAAGCAGCATTCCTCACAGAGGTGTCACTCAATATTTATTTAATCAAAATGAAATATTGTTCCAGGCCTGTGTACAAATGTTAATTGCATGCATGCGGTAATATCTTAATTCGGGATCTTGGCAGAGTGATGGTATTGTTTACCCAGCAAGGTGCCTAAGGGAGGCCTCTCAGGATGTTTTATGAGTCTGCTTAGACACTTGATTAAGGACGTGCTTTCCACTGGGGCGCCGTCCCCGGTGAAACGCACAAAAGACACAGTGAGATTAAAGTCCTTCATCCATCATTTGAGTGTGCAATAGTTACAGGGCCTAAATTTGCATGAAAAGGTGGGAAAGCACAGGATTGAACAGCATAATCTGACAAGTGAAGAATGCGTTTGTGTCCATTGCTTACAGTCGGTTCCCGTTAGATGCTGGAGAGGAAACACCGTGATGCAGTGAGCCACAGCTTAGTGTTTAAGCGATCTTTACAGGCGGGCAGTGTCTGTCATGTTTTCACTCTAAGAGCCACTAGTCAAAGTCGTAAACCTTTTATCCCTCCCTCCCTCAGCCTGGAGAACCGTGATCAAACTCCAGAACAGAGCTCCTAACAGAATCCGTTTGCACCGCTGTTAAGACGCCGGGGTGGATAAATAAGAAAGTACCTGGGTGGATTCCCTGTCCTGCTTGAGCTCTGTCTAGGTTTGGCCCTGGAATCGGAGCATAATTATTTCATGAGGACTTGTCAGTGTCGACCCTAATGTGCTCCGTGTGTGTTAAGACTTCAGGATGAGCTGGCACTGAGAGGGCAAAGTGTACTGTTCAGAAAAAGAGCAGCGAGTGTGTATGTATTTCAACAGTGATTGGTTCCTTCACTGTCAGGTTGCATTTAAAAGAGCTCCTGTCACCGGCGTGGCGTTAACGAGCAGTGGGAGGTATAGATTAGAACTGGCACCTTAGTGCTGCACAGGTCATCTGGGCTGTCACCGGACACAGTGTGCTTAATGTACCTGTTGAGGTTGTTCAGGCCACCGCTTCGCTCCACACTGAAATACAGTATCTCAACAGCTACTGGATGGATCGCCATTAAATGCCAAACAGACGTTCATGGTTCCCAGAGGAAGAGTCTCACTGACATGATCCTGTGACTCGTCCTTGAGGGAATACGCGAGGTGGATATTTGTGGGTTTGGGTGAAATACCACAACGGCTGCCGGTTGAAACCGCTGTGACATTTACAGTAGCCGTAACTATGTTTTATGCCTGTTTGCAGTGTGCTTGTCGGAGCGTTGTTATTGGGGTAATGGGCTCGTTTTTCAAATTCACAAAGCAACGATCTGTGCGGTCACTGCGAAGTCATCCCGTCGTAAACCTGCCAGGTTTGAAGTGTGCCAGGGTGAGCGGCTGTCGATGAAACTGAAGGACAGACGCACAGCAAGATGGAGATTTTCTAGTTTCATCAGTCGTCTATCCAATTCAGAGTCACAAGTCTTTTCTTTGACTTTTCATCCCAGCGCCGTAAGATAATGTCTATAATGTTGGTTCATGTCCAAAAACTGTTTTTATCCGCTCCAGATTATTGTCACAGTTCCTCTGTCACTTGCAGTGGGTGCATATGGGGGGAGGGGAGGGGGGGGGGGGGGGGGGGGAGCACTTGTTGTGACCCGTGTCTGTACTTTGTTTCCGTGCTGTCTGCTGTATTGTGTTGATGTCTGTTTGTGAGTGTTTGTTTTTTTCCGATGAATTGACAAGGTTGTGTTGTCCTATTTTTAACTAATTGTTGTATTGTGGTCTGTTTCCATGGATTGCTGTTCCCTGTCTGCACAAACAATTTACCCTTGGGTACGAATAAAGAAACCTAACCTAGCCTAACCCACTCACACAGCAACATCACTCAATAGAAGAAACTACTAATACAATCAGTCCGATAAAGAATTGGTACAACTGGCCTGTTTACAACCCTTCTGATAGCCTCTTTGTGTCAGTTATATTAATCCTCAAACGTTGTACTTTCTACTCTGCAACATCTAACTATTCATTTTATTTCTAGGGTTATTCAAAAACGAGGCGAGACAGAGGACACTCACAAAGATCTGTCAGTATCTTGACCTGCTTTGTTCATTCAGCTTGTTTTGTGTAACACAACTAACCATCTGATAACTGAGCCCAGAGAGGTGAGAGTCCGTGAATCCATTATTATTGGTAGTAGCAGATTCCTTGTTGTTTGAAATGCAACTGTTCAACAAAGAAAAATAGTGAACCCACGTTGACTTCACTCACTAATGAGACCTTGTTAACGTCTCACATTGTTTTCATCAGATATTACATGGCAGCGTGCAGCACACATACAATCCAGCTAAGAGTGAGGATTGAGACCATGTTGGAAACAACAGTGGACGCCCATCTCTTCACTACAATGTGTTGTGGAACAGAAAATCATGACGACCCGCTCACGCCTTTTATATAGTCTGAATATGAATGAGTTCCTTCTGGTAGACGTTTCAGAGCCACTGTGTATAACAGTAATCGCTTTAAGCGTTCCTCTCTCTCGACGTCCATTAAATGACTGAACAAACAACCAGATGTGTGGTTCTATACTGGGCCATCATAATTTCAAGGTGTACAAATTCGAGTGTATGCCTCTTGTAGTCCATTTCTCTATGACTCCATTGTGGTGTGACTGAACAGTATGTACTATATGTATGACGTGTCAGCGGCGATGGCCTGGCATGCTGTTAACGTTCGAGGACGTTCTCGGATGAATCAGACAATGAAAACTATTGATTTTGCAAAGGGGATAAACAGCGCTCTCCTCTGTGAATGTCCCATGTTTTGTTGACCACCTAATGGCTCTTTATATTTCGTCGACTAACTCTGTCCTCTGCTCGTGTCGTACACGGCTGCTGGAGGTCACCCAACAATAAAACACAGCTATGGGTCGTAATAAGCAGCTCGCACAGATGACCGTTTTTTTTTTTTTATAGGAGGACGACGTCTTTATGCACCAAACTTCTCTCAAATAGTGAGAAATAATTCTTTCCCGAGTTTAGTCCCTCTATGCAAGAGTATTTTCAATTGCTTTAAATGTCAGGTCAGTTGTCTCCAGTCCAGCTCTCTGCCTACTGCCCTTCACTGAAAGGACAGTTTGTTTAGGATCGCGTTTGCAAGGCCGGCTCAGCGTTTTTCTTTCCGACCATGATTTGCAATCCTGTCCCACGTGTAAGGACATACCGCAGACGTTGTGTGGGTCTCAAACAGGATTCACTTCCCTTGAAGTTGACTCTCAGGAATAATCAGAGGAGTCCGTATGAGTCGAACCTTGAGTCAAGGCCATACCGTGCAGGTATGTTAATGCATGTCTCAGAGTATCAGCACAGAGGAGTGCTACCTGAATATTTAAAACTCTCCTATCATAAGCTTATCATAAGCTTCATCTAATGGAAACAAATTCATCTCTCATTTTCTCTCCACCCTACCTGCAATGTACTTCCAAATACTCAGCCACATAAAAGGCATAGGCATTGATTTTATTCACGTTTGATTTGCTATTCAGGGTTTAAAAAACGACAAGGTTCAGCTCTTTGCTCTTTCACTGGTGTTTATTCGCTGTCCCAATTTCATCACAGTGTTTTTCCATTGAGTCCGTCCAGTTTCCTTGCATGTAAATGATTTTTGAATCCTTTTCCTTTTTTTCGGAATTTATTTGTGTTCACTGAGAGGAAAACAGACATGACCCTGTTTACAAAAACAGCTGCTTTCACGCTGGATTTGTGCCTGTTCCAATTACATAGTTAGTCAGCCATGGAGTTAATGTCCCAGTGTTTTGTGACACAGGCAAAGCATTAATGTTGCATTTTCTATTTCTGTTGCAATGTTTGTTGGCTTTGTTCGTCTCCTGTGTGCTTGGCGTCTCCTCCTCTGTTTGGCACTCCGCTACTCTTTCTTAGTCAAACTCTGATTTATGCTGTAGCTGCAGCTCATGCTGGAGACTGCAGATATTCTGTGGAATTCGTTTGTCACCTTTTTAATGGACAGCAAGCTGTCAAGCAGATTCCCCGTCTACTGGAACCTCTATGGCTCCCTCAGCAAATAGGAAGTGACAGGTTTGACAGGCCAGTGAAAGTGGACAGTTGAGCAGAGAGCCAAGTGTCACACCATTCCCTGTCAAACGCCTTTTTCTTGCTGTTATAATGAGATTTGTGCTTTCAAACGAGCCTCGCTGGAGTGTTGCATCCATTAAGGTGCCTTCCCTGTTGATTTGTCCTCTCTGCTGCTTTTATTTCCGCACATATTTATCATTAGCACTTACCAGCATTCTGTGCACAGTTGCTGGGAATGTTCAGTAATTATACCTTAATATTTCATCATTTTAAAGAATAATTTTTAATAATTTCACAGTTCTTGAAATGGGATGTTCTGTAATATCTCACACATTTATATCTGCCGCCCCCCCTGTCAATCTTTCTGCCTTCACTTTACTGAACATGCAGGTGCCCATGCAGCCATTCAGGATGCTGAACACACCACTTACCAGTTTACTTTTTAAGCTGTTGCTTGAAGAAGTTGTGAAATATATACAAAACAATACTTGACAACAATTTGAATGGTAGTGATCACAAATTCAGTGAAATATAAGACACAGAAACAAGTATTTTACATTATATTGTAAATAATCCAACGTCAGATAAATAGGATTCGGAAAAGCTGTTTTGTTTTGTTTGCTCATGCCAGGGAGACAAATTCAACTATCACAAGTGAAGGATCAACATTAGATATTGATAGGAAGTAAAACATTGAAAATTACAACATATCTGATCGGAGTCTGTCCACCATCCACAACACCAGCTCGTGGACCCCTCCCTCTGGAATTCTCTTCCAACAAAGATTTGCAGTCCAACATCCATCTGGACATAAAAAAAACCCTTCTATTTAAAACTGCATATGATCTGACTTAATGCAATCTGTCCAGAATCCCTCCCACTACTGTCCTCTACTATGCCTTCATCTTTGTCCCCTTTAATATGTCCTTGTCCCTTGTGTGCAATGTCCATGGGGCCCTTGAAAGGTGCAATAAAAATGTTTTTATCATTATTATTAATATATACAGCATGTTACCTCCATCTCTGGCATGAAAACCTTTAACATTATTATTCAGACTATGCTCAGCTCTATCTAGCTAATTATAATATGTGTCTGAATGTATTAATTGATATTTCTAAGCTGAAGCCCAGTTTGTATTACACCAAATCAGAATCAGATTTATGGCCAAGTAGGTTTCTCAACATTAAGTCGTTAGCGATAAGCAAGTACTGAAGTACCAAACTGAGCAATCTCATTAAATATCTAAAAATAAAAGCAAAAAACATAAAGTATGTTCACTGTGAGAATATGTGCAATATGTGTGAGTGTGAATGTAAACAAAGCTGTTATCTGTGAAAAACGTTGCAAATGCATTACGTGGAACCAGAGTCGGGTTAATGGTAAGTGATTTGGTGAGTGATTTAAGACCCTGTGATAGTGAAATGAAAATATTTATTTTATTATCACCTTTAATGTGTATTTTCAACATGTTTTCCTTTCCATTATTATTAAAAACTTGGTTTGGAAACTGCTCACTTTCATTTCAAGAGAAGGCCAGCTGTGTTATACATGCGCTGTTAATCTCAAATGCTACAGGAGGCTATTACAAAACCCTGGCTTTTAATTTGCATCATTTTTATGTGTTGCTGGCCACCGTGCCGTCGCTAAACCAAATTACTTGTGACTGTTTTTGCGGATGGATGGAAGAACGGATTTATGGACTGATAACAGAAGCATTTCATCCAGCCCATAGGTCACAGTGTTACTGCACTAAATGCTCATGTCTAGGGAAGTGCAGAACTCAGTGTTTGTCAATGGCGACTTGAATTAACTTGCAAGGTGGTAAATTATACTGTTTACAAGGAATGATGATCATCTTGTTGTGAGGGCACTTTGGAAGAAAAGTGACAGATAAACCAGAAAATGTATAAAGGAGAGAAACTACCAGAAAGAGGAAAGTAGCTCCTTCATTCCAAACTGATTACTTCATCTCCTTCGTTTTTTTGCAGTGAAAGAATCTCGTGTTAATTAGCAGGGACTTTGACTGTGGTTTGGTAAATTACCTCTTCTCTGAACCAGGCGTTTCCTCTCCTCACATTACTGCGTGTTAGGAAGCAGTGCCGGGGTTTGCTTTTAATCAGCACTGCTTGCTCTGTAATTGTAAGGCGGTGCGGGTGCTTCTTTCTGTTAATTGTCTTTAATTAAGTCCAAACAGATGCACTTGTAAAACACAAAACACTGATTTCATTCATTGACTTTGTGGAATTTGAATTGTTTTTCTTTTCTTCCTGCGACACTCTAAAATGCAGCCGGGGCCACGATATGAACTCCTCTGAGATTAATCTTCTTCTCTTTTTTTTTGTTGTCTCGGCTAATCCCTGAAATGCCTTTAGATATAGTTACAAAGGACTTACTAAATAATCTGTTTAAGATGCGGACTGATATGATTTAAATCCTCTTTGGGTGGTGCTCGGCTTTGTTTTTGTGCTTCAGTTCTTTGCCAGTCGCCTTGTCGCATTCTGCATATATTACTCCACTGTAGACCACAGATTGTTAAACATCCTCAGCGCAACATGGCATTACTAAACACTTTCTTTTGCAGGGCGCACACTTGGAAAATGACATTGTAGGGCACTTGATTTCCGTTATGCGGTGGCTGGATATCACTAGTTCTGTCATATTTAAAAACGCACTGCAGGATTGGATTTCTGAGGCTGCTCGGTCCCAGAGCCGTTCCCCCAGCTCTCTCAGTCCCGTGTATTTCTGGAAATTGCTGAAGGTGTGGAAGCCTTTCACCCGGGAAAAAACGAATCCCAATCTGCAGAGCTAATCACAGTTTTTCGCTTTTGCTTAAGTAATGAGCTCGAACATCCCTAAAGTGAGCCGAGTTAATTTTTCTTAATTCTTCACTGGTAATTTCAAGCCCTGTGGTCTTCTGTTCTAATTTGTAACTTTGATGCACGTCTCCCTGCGATTCTCAGGAACTGGTTTACAGTGAAGGAGACGTTTGATGCAAAATGAGAAACATCAGCTGTCGTTACTTCATAAAAACAGATTCAAGACTAGAAAGAGCTCCTTGAACCTTAATTCCACTCTGTTCATTAGTTATTCACATAATTGAACGGATGACACATGAATCTCAAGGTGGCTACACACACACACACGGATTTGAATACATTACAGTTAAATAAGCTATACGTGAAATTGCAGCTTTCATTAAGGTTGCACAGCTTTAAATCCAATTTTCTTCAAACAAAAAACAGACAGACGGCAGCAGCACCCGGATTGACTGTATGAAATACTAGTGAAAAGTGTTCACAGTGAGCTCATTAGGATTCTGTCTCTACCGGTGGCATCAACCAAACAGGGTTAGGGTTAGAGTAAAGAGTAAAGAGTAAAGTGGACATTTGCTTGTGATCTAAATATTTTCAACCTACCAAGACGTCCTAGTTCGCTATTGAGTCCAGAAATACTTGATTTGACACTGGTGAATCATTTCATGTTAGTGAATTGAAAATATTTCAGCTTGTTTCCAAACCAAATGTACTGGTTTTCTGTAAAGCAGCATCGCTGCACTTGTTTTACTGGTATTTGAATCACTTACAATGGGCATGAAACTTTGCTTGTTAAAGGTCCAGTGTGTAAGTTTGGCTGAAAGGGGTCTATTGGCAGAAATTGAATATAAAAGAATCCTATTTGTTTCACTACTGTGTTTCATCTGAATTGTACGATTTGGTAGTTTTTTGTTAACCCTAGAATGGCACCTTTACATTTAAATACTTTATGTTAACATTGGGATGTGGGTCCTCTCCACGGAGGCCACCTAATTTTATCACAGTAGCCCAGACTGGACAAACTAAACACCTTTTGCGTTTTTATGACAACTGAAGGCTACCACAGGTTCTCCTTCATGTTTGGAAGGGGAGGGTGAGGTGAGGGGGATTCAGCTGCAACATGAACTTCACCACTAGGGGTCACTAAATTCTACACACTGAACCTTAATCATCATTAGAAAATATTTGGAGGTTTAATGATAAGCCAAAACTATTACTCTGATTACATGCAAAATTTAAAGCTGCTGTGAAAAAAAGATTTGTGGATCAAATGTCTATGTGTAATGTGATTGATGTTCCATGTATTGTCAAAGTGAGAGTACTATTGTTTTGGTTTCATGGCTAACCCTAACCCTAACTCTAACCCTAACCCACTCTAAGCATTTATTTTTCTAAAGGTTTTAAAACTCATATAAACTTGATTTGCCTTATCTGTCAATCACTAAACCACAGACAAACCAGTTGGCGAATGGCTGGTGAACACGTTTGAGCATTTAGCAACGACAGAGCCAGATATTCACCTCAAGAGTCGGTGGAGACCATAACAGAGCTAAAACTGGAAAGGATGGTGAGAATCACCTGGAACTTGACTCTAAACAAATCGTCATGTTGTTCTGTGTTAGTAAATAGGAAGTTGTAGGTTAACATGCCTCCTCAAATGTATAAGATCTGAATAGATAATATAAATGAAATAGTGTGAGGCCAACTATTAGAATTTCAAAATGAAACATCCAAATCAACAAGGTTACAATTCTGTTTCATGCACGATATGAGTTTAATTCTCTTTGCAAAAGCACGACAATTAATTCATAGCACTTTTAGATAATGCGACTCTAGTGCAGTATTTATGCAATGACAAAGTTTGCTAGAGCTCTTTTTCGCTTATCACAGTATTTAAAAATTGTAAGTATAATTATGTGAAAACTCAATTATCCACAAATGAAACCTAAATGAGATGGTGATTATTTTTTTTTTCAGTGCACATTTTCATGGAAGCTACTTGGCAACTGCAGGGCTCCAACAGTCCGACACTATCAACACTGGGCCGGGCCAAAGGATGACACAATGAGGACAGCACACACACTGTAGCCTGCATCAATACAAACACACACACCCACACACGCACGCACACGCACACAAACACACACACACAGATAATTAAAGAGTAATATTAGTTAGTTTATACTTCACTTCAGCTTTAACACCTCTATTCATATAGTTTATGAAAAGCATAGACTTCACTCACCTGATGCTACAATGAACTTCCAAAAGAGTATTCAAATAACTTTCCAGCGCCTCCACCCCCGGGAATAATAATGTTAATGTCAGCTGCATGTCTTCTCGTGAAAAAGAAAAAGAAGCAGAGAAAAAGAAAATCTGGCACCATGTAAATATAAGTGAGTGCGCGGATAACATGTTTTCTCCAGAGGGAAATTACTTTGGCATTGAGAAGATAATAAAGTACGAAGGGTAATGAAATATCTGGTTGGAGGGCGAAACGCTGCGAGCATGACAATGTGCCGTCGCGATGGGATTCCAGGAGGAATGTGTCAGGAGGAGTGAGAAGTCTCTTGGTGCTCCCGCTGTTTGAGGTGGGTGCTTCAAACAGCAACTCAGTGCAGTCGCATGTCTGCAGACAAAAGGAGTCAAGCTCGGGAAGTGAGTGGCGACGTTTCGGGGGGGAATGGAAAAAGTTTGATAGCTGCCTGAAGCCCAGCAGGGGTGGCAGGGTAAAGCGGATGTAGCTGGAAGTTTGTGTGTTTGCACGTTTACTATTTAATAGGCGATATCGGAGAGTGCCTATGTGAATACCTGTGTGTGTGTGTGTGTGTGTGTGTGTGTGTGTGTGTGTGTGTGTGTGTGTGTGCTGGGTCATTGGAGCTCCCCCGGGCTCTCCTGCGGTGTGTGACAGTCGCAGCTGTCGTGGGAAACTCAGATCACTCATCCTGCATCTGCAGCAGAGGGACTGAGCGCTGGCGTGTGGTGGTGTGGTGGTGTGTTGGTGTGTTGATGTGTTGGTGTGTTAGTGTGTGTGTGCTAGTGTTTGTGGGTTTTGTGTTGAGGAGCTGCAGGACAGAGCAGCAAGGAGGCAATGGTCCAACCTCCACTTGATCAGGCTCAAAGCCAGGAGCTTGCTGCTGAAGCACACACACATCATATGTATACACACACACACACACACACACACACACACACACACACACACAATCACATCCATAGAAAGGCCCAAATTAACTTGCGCCGGCTTGTCTTCATTTACCAGCAGGCCTCTTGGTCACTGATGCTCTGAGTCATTGTTGGCTTGGCTTTTGTTTGTTGAAGTTAAATTGGTGTTTGACACATTCAGCGGAGCCCAGCCTGTGAGTTCTGGGCGTCCGTATCAGTGCCTGCCAGTTCTTTTAGACACTGCATAATAGCTTTATCACTTCTGCAGAGTGCTGTAACTGTGGGTGTAAAAGTACAACAAATTGTCGCTGGGTTTAGCCTGCTGACAGAATGATGTGTTCGTAATTACGGTATGGATTTATTTCCATTTCGGGAACAATCACTGCGTCTGTCACAGCTTATGTACATTTTAATATGATTTAACTATGAGGATGAAAGGCTGTTGGGTAAAACTCCTTTGCTTCCCTCCGAACCAGTTTCTTCTTCATTTTGAACCTCAGTGGGGAACAGTGATCAGTGGTACCTTGGTTTTGGTACCCGTCCACAGGATCTCAAAATTAAGATGATGATGATTTAAGAGTTAAAATATGAAAGTAAGTTTATGTTTCTAAGTTTACCCTTTGATCATCTCCATTCTTTTAAATGAAGCAACATAAAAAGGAAAGTTTTCAAAATGCACTTAATTTCTCTACAAATCATTAGCTGTGGCTAATCAGTCGTCTGTGAGCCACAGCAACTGATGGAAATTCTTCAGTTTCCCCTGAACTTGTCTGAAGGCCGAATTCCAAACATGTTTTCTTAAGGATGTACTTACTTTACTAAAGGTCACATTTTTATACTTTCTAAGGTCCCAACTGAGGTGCAGTCAGGTGACAAATGAAATGACAAAGAGGGTGTTAGGCCAACACGTCTGGTCAGAACAGATTCAGTTCACCACAACATTGTTTCTACAAGTCTGTAAAGCTCTACTGGAGCTCTACTCTTCCATCTGGCACGTCCAAAATCTCCCATCTGCTGAGCGTAAGGACCAGAGAATTTTAGCAATGTCATCAAACCCATCAGTGACTCCTATCTATGTTGGTATCGTCCCATTAGGACAGGAACATTATATCACAGGGTAAGGTCAGAAGAACTTTGTATTCATTTGTAGTTCAGACCCAGACCAAACCAGCATATTGGCCCCACCGGCACAGAACAGCCACAGGATCCCCTCGGTGTAGAGGTCAAGCCTTCAGGCCTCTTGTACATGGAGTTCCACACTTGTTGAGCGTATGGTGCAGAGTGACTCATCGACCAAATCACGGGACTGCTTTTGTGCTTTTTTCTATTTTTGATCTTCTATTGTACAGTGATCTTAAGCATTGTGATGCCTCAGTGCTAACAACCCTGGCGTGAGACCTTATGCGTTGTTTCTCCATCTGTTTACTCACATCTCAGGAAATCCTTGAGGGAACTTGGGTACAAACATCCACTTTGATTCAAGGGAGAACTCATTCGATTTTGGTGGCCAAAGGTCAAAAGTCATGGCCGATGACCTCGCATTTATTTAGCCGTTTAGTCAAGAGTTTAAACAGATTAGGACAATATTGTACACAAATATCAAGGTAGATAGAAAATTATGACGTGATATTTTTTGTTAACTTAACTGTAACATCTGTAAAAACAGTTTTCTACAATCATTCATCAACATAACTCAGGATCAGAAGGCTGTGCTGACTGTGTTGATTGTCTGTGCTGCCAGTTTGAAGATGTGTGTGGTTATCTTGTATGCATACGTCAATATAGTAAAGTTCAAATCTTTTAACATATTGTTTCCTCCCTTGCTGTTCTCCCTTCACTTCTTTCAGTGCACTGGAGCTCTGACCCTTGCTCTTCTTCCCATTCATTATAAACAGTGGGAACAAACTGTAGGAGCTGAAAGCCTCTGCTGTGGGAGTGTAAGAATTTATTTTGTCTTCTTCTTTTCCTCTGACTTGAGAATCTTTCCAATGCAGGTTGTTTTTGCTGTGCTCAGAGTGCACGTGTGGGTCGGAGGACATCGGGCAGATGGCCTTTCCTTTCCACTGGCCACGAGGAGTGGGGGCATGTAGGTGTGAGGAAGGAATGTGAAAGGACAGAGACGTCTTTGACCGAGAGAGAAGTCTCTGCTTATTAGTTCACCCGTCTCTGCCCGTCATCCCCTCCTCACCCTCCCCAGCTCGACCCCTGTTTATTTCCTCAGGCCCAACTTATCTCCTCATTCTCTGATAAGCCAACCAGCAGACAGGATGAATACTATCAGCCCTTGTTTAGCCTTGTGTGACAGGTTTTAACAACATGACACCGAGACTGGAGTTGTAACGGCACGGCGAGTCTGTATTGTTAAGGTAGGCGCCGCGCTTTGTGTAGGAATTGGATTTGTCTGCAGTGCTCCGGTAATGAATCTTCCTGCTTCTCAGGAATATCTGAGCTGCGGTCCTGATTCCCTCAGATTAATATCAATGTGTAGACATGGTGCGGCGGCACAGAGGCTTTGATCGTCTGATGCTTTATCTGCTCAATTGAACTGTCTTTTCTCCTCTGCCTGTGAAATCCAGAAAGGCTTTGTGTGCTATCTTTCATAATCTTCAGACGCTTTGATTTAAAATTCACGTCTCGTCTGAAAAATGTCTTTTTTCGGGCTGCCTCGGCTTGAGCGGTCAGAAAAAAAGAGTGCATTAGAAAGACAAGAGGCAGATATTCTCTCTGTGCTGTTCATGTTATTGGGCCAAAGTGTTATGGCATGATTTCTGTAGAGAACCGAGTCATGAGTACGTGGAGGTGAGAGCTGAATCCAAAGCAGCGGAGAGGAATATCGTCTGTGTCATTCTGTGGCATGTCAGTGGAATCTCTGCTGCATCTTGTCAGCATCTTCTCAGTTATGTATGCTTGACTGAGAAACGCCACATTCGATCAAGGCCGTGAATAATGAATGTTTAAAGCGTGACTCATGTTTTGGAGGTTTGAGGCGGGAGACGGACTCACCTAATGTCTCGCACTGTGGGCTGATACATCCCCATGTGGTGAGGACATGCGCCCACGAGACAGAGACGGGAGAGACAAAGTGCCTAGCATCAAAAATGAGATCTTTAAAAAAGTATATAAATACATTTTTCCAGGTGCAGCGATGTTTGACTTTGTGTCTTTATGAGAAACCCTTTTATACCTGCAGGAAAAAGAGATTTAAGGTTGATGACAGAGCTGCCTGTCACTCGGCTCCCTCTTTGCTCCAGAAGCAAACCTCTCTCCGAGCTCTCGTTCAGCCGCAGGGGATTCTCTTGGAATCTCAGCGCTGGTGCGGTTGATGGTTGTCATTGTTCAACACCATTTGACATCTTGAAGCGGCGGCTTTCCTAAGCAAGCAAACATCCAATCTGCTTTCAAACGTCATTGCATCATGTGTTTCTTCTTCTGCTGCTTTGTTTGCATTCACTTCCATCTTTTATCCACAAACATGGAGCAGCTGAGTGACTCAAATCTAATACAGAATATGAAGGTGCGTATTCGCTTCTTTGTTTTGAGCTGTTTGAGCTCCGCTGACCTCTTATTACCAGCGAAGGTAGAAAAGACGGTGAGAGTGGGAGAGATGTGCTGGTTATTGCTGATTCATACAAGACCTACACTAACAGGAGCTGTCTGAGGGAGAGGAGAGAGGGAAGGCAATGGAGAGATAACTGGAGACGGGAGCGGGACGATGATGATGATTCATGTGAATAGAAAAATAAAAAAAGTAAAACATCAGGGCAATTTGAGGGGAGTTGGTCTACAGAACGAGTAAGGAAGGAATAGAGAAGAATGAATAGAGGAGGAGGAGAGAGGAGGGTAAAGATAAAAGAAAAAGAGATGAGTGCGCTGAAAGCAAATCTTTCTCTCTCTGTCACCGCGGCCGTTCACACAGATGTTGACACTGCAAAAAAGAGGTTCATTGTTCGTTCTGGGCTCAATTTGTTTTAGATAAACCTGAGCTGAGGGAGAAGAACATGAAAGGAAGTGATGTGTAGGACGCATTAACCTTTTTATGCCCCCCACCAGAAACAAAGAAATATCTCTTCTCGATTTCTAAAGTTTCCTTTGGCACAAACTTAAAAAAAACGCAGCCTATGAAAAAGCTGGGTTGTCCTTTTATGGTAAATGTGCATCAGGGTAATAGATTACACTCAAAGTTTGATGATTTTTTTCATTTACACCTATCAGTATTCTTATTTATGGTCAATGTGTTAGACTCCTGAAGTGAATGCAAACATTAGGAACAGTTTTCTTTATCGATGTATCTTTTCATTATTTTCTTGGTTAATCAATAAACCATTTAGTCTGTTAAACATCAGAAAGTACAGAAAAATAGAGATTCCTGTTTCCCCAGGGTTTAATGTTGCATCTCCAACACTCATACATCTATATTGATATCAGGCTGGAACCAGAGAGTGTTGGATCTGTTCTCTTGAATCAAGTCACTCAAAATGATTAACTATTAATCACAACAGTTGACGTTCAAGTTTCTGATGTATACTCAAGTTTCTGTAATATACTTAGTTTATGTTGCAGCTCTAATGAGCATTAAATAGCTTTCAAAGATTAGTACCTCAAATTAAAATGCACCTCTTTATATGACATCGTGGTTATAAAAAACGCAGTAAATTGTCTGTATGATGGCTCTAGAGCACAGCACCTAGCTGTTATGTGTCAGCCAGTGGCCTGAGGCATTATGTTTCCAAGTCCTATTCTTCTGAAAAAGATGGCTCTCTTGTGCTTCCTGTAACTCTGGTGAATCATTTGTACCAATCTCGTCTGAGTCACCACGGACTTCCTGCTACATGGTGAAATCACACTGTCAGCATAACTTCACCAAATATATTAAATTAAAACTGCTGTGCACCCTGGGAGTTTTTTGCGCACACTTCAACAGAGAGTCCTAAATTTGGCTCAAGCTGTTTGTGTTAAGTGAAACAAAGTTCCATCTCGACATGTGCCTGTCTCTAACAATTTGAGTTAAGGGCTTGTGTTTTAATAACTGTGTGTGTGTGTGTGTGCGTTTGTGTGCGTGCGTGTGCGTGTGTGTGTTGCATATGATGGATGAGCACTGCTGCAAAGGTTAGCGGTTGTGAACTACTGCTGAGAAGAATCGTATTGAACAGTTTAAGATCCGATTCATGTCAAACACAAAGGGAAGCTCTTGGTTATGGTGTGTGCAAGTGTGCGTGTGTCTATGTGTGTGTGTGCGTGTGCGTGTGCATGCTGAGCGTGTTAGCTGAGAGCCTATAGCGGGAGCTAAGGCAAAAGATGTGAATAAACTGAATAAACAGAAATCCACTCGCAGGCCAGTGGCCAAAGACAAGATTTATCATGGCCTGTGAACCTGGGAAAGCTTCTCCTGCCCCGGATGCCATGTGTGTGTGTGTGTATGCCCCCCCTACCTTCCAGGGTTTTGCACCTCTTCAAGTGTGGCCTCACATGCCCCCTCTCTCAGGAGGTCTGTGGAAAGAACAGGCTTTTGTTTCCCTGAGTTTAATGGAACGGAATAACAGGATAAAAGTGCTCTTGTCTCATGATTTCTGTTTCCTGTCCCACACACAGGACAGCGTTACGGTTTATCTTTATCTGATAAACTTAATCTGACTCTAAGATTTAACCCTTGGCTCCTTTATTGCTTAACTAATTGTGATTGATTAACTATCAGTCTCCTGCTGGCAGATGGGTTGGAGCTTTTGCCCTCAACGCTCTATAAATCTTCTGGTCTTACTTTAGATTATTAATATGCTCCAAGGCTTCCTCTCTGTCTCTCTCTCTCTCTCTCTCTCTCTCTCTCTCTCTCGCTCTCTCTCTCGCTCTCGCTCTCTTGCTCTCCCTCTCTCTCTCTCTCAGGCCTGGATCAGGTCTCGTCTTCAAGAGGCACTGACTCATCTCTGTCGAGTTTTGCGCTTCACTTTTTTTAATCACAAGAATTATTTTCATTTTCCTTTCATTGTAATGTTTTATTTATTTTATTTTGAAAAAATACATCCATCTAGCTATACTTAGTTTATGTCAAGTATAATAATCAATATGAAACATGAGTATACTCGTGTTTTATAGGCTTTAATCTGTTTGTTGCATTAAAACACAGAATTTAGAGTAACCTAAATATGCTTATTTCAATCAATGAGGAGGACGTGTGGGATGTCAGTTTGGATGAAGTGTCCATGGTTGGTTGGATGAAGTGTGGTAGTTGTGTTCGGTTGTCTCGCTATCTTTTTTTTCTCTTTTTTCACTAGAAATCCTGCCCTGTGAGGGTTGAAACATCTAACAGCAACTAAGTATTATTCATCAGCAGTTGACCTTAATACCCGCTGTTGATTATTTTTGTTGTCCCTATGTGTGTGTGTTTCTAGCTGCGGGGCGGCCCTCGTGGCCGGGATGCCACTGTGTGCCGTGCCAGTCCGCGGTGGACGGTGAGGGGCAGGACGAGGGGACGGAGTGCCCGAGGCTGAGAGGAGGTGGCCCGCACCAAACGGGAGAAATGAACCTCTGCTGGAACGAGATCAAACGCAAGTCCCACAACATCCGGTGAGAGGCCATTCGCGCTGGTGTTTTTACAGAGGACAAGACATTTCGTAAAAAAAAAACTATGGGAGCCTGGAGGGATGGATGTTTTTAGTGCCGTGGAGCTGTTGGTATCAGAGAGATATGGGTGGAAGGGTTTGAGGTGATGGAAAGTTACTCGGCGCCATGGCAACACAACTGCTAATGGCATCTCTGAACGGACAATTCGTCTGTCAAAAAAGAACTGGGATGATTTTTACCCAAAAAGTCGAGCCATTATCTAAACCGCTTATTCTTTATAGGGTCGATGCGGGCTAGGTCTGAGATAAGCCGCCCTACAACTGGTCAACATAGCCACAATATTAGCAACCACTTACATCTGGCTTCCCTTGCAATGGGAATAGTTCAAATCATCGTTTACACCCAGGTTAAATGAATCTGCAATAGACTGGGATAGCCAGATGAACGCGCTAATTTGACAAGACAGTGAGGTGAGAGAGCTCTGCAGTTTTTGGAGGAAAAAAGAACAGCAGACAAACTCCTAGTGTCCATGGGAAGGGAGTCAATTGCCTTTAATGGGTTTTACGTTTGTTTAAATATAAAAAAAAAACTGTGTTTTAATGCAAATTTTTGTGTAAAAGAGGTAAAAAAGAGATAATAAGAGCGCTAACCACTTCACCACCGTGTGTTTCGGTTCAATACAAACTGTTGGTTTGTAGCAGCTAACTTTGCAGTGTTACTCAAAACAAATACTTTATGACAAAATCTTTTTAACCCAGCTGCTGTAAGTTTGCACCCCCCCCCCCCCCCGAGGTGACTGCAGACTGTAAATGTGTTATTAACCAATAAAAGCCTTTTAACGTGTCTCTCATGTTAAAGTTGTCACTCTACACAGGCTCTTAATTGCCGTAATTATCTTTTTTAATATTAAATAAGTAATTAACTGTGACAGTTGCCCCTTTGTGGGTGCAAACATTATGCTAATATGTGTTCAGTTTATGTCCAGCCAGTCACACAGTGGAATAGAGCCTAATGATGTCTATATATAGATTCTCTGTCGCTGTCTTTGTTTCTTTTTCATGTCCCTCTTAACGAGTCGTCTTGCTGCCAATCCCGGTCAGTTTTTCAGGCAATTTAAAGGTTTTTTTTCCTGACAAAGTGCAGTGAGTCAATAATCCATATTTCAGTGTTCCTTGCAGTCATCTTCTGAATTATTAATATAATATGGGTTAATACTGCCATTACGCTAGATACACTCTAGTTGGTGCAAAAACAGTTAGAGGGCATTCATGTTGTTCTATGATGCTTAATTGGAAACTGTCCAGGCTCGCCCGCATCAAATTTTCAATTCAACCGGCGTCCTGTTTAGACAAATGGCCCTTTAATTGCTTCCTTGACCCCGATGTATCTAGGAGGAGGGGGCTGGAGGGGTGGGGGTGGGGGTGTTAAGGGAGGCTGGTTGTGAAATTGCTTAAGACAGTTTCCCCTGCAGTCCTGTGTAATGAGATCACTATGGATGGCCCGCAGTGGCTCTTTGTACCTGAGCTGCACTCTGACTTCATCAAGCTGAGAGAGGCGGTTGGTGGGGAAAGGAGGTAGAGAGAGATGGAGAAAGAGGTAGAGAGAGAAAGGGATCGAGCAGACAGCTGGTATGAAATCATCGCAGAAGAGAGCGGGGATGCTGGGCAATGGGAGGGGCGCAGTGGAAAGAGGAAGGAGAAGAGCTTCAGTGAAAAGCTGTCTGACCTTGTGGGTGCGATCAGTCCGGAGGAAACGTCTGGCTGCCTCTAGCGCCGGCGGCTGGACAAGTGCAGACGGCCTGCCTGGCATTGATTGACAGGTGGCCGAGGCTCTGTTACAATGAAAGTCATGGCTGCTTTATTCTATCCTTTAAAGTCTCTCATGCATTATCTCCTGTAACACACTGTGCCCTGACTGGAGTTAAATTGAACTTCTCATGTTGTATTTTGGTACCAATTACTAAATACGTTTTGTGAGGGAAAACTTAGTCCTACATTTTTGTTGAAAGGCCCCTGATGTGCCATTTGACTATGACTGTTCTCCATTCATGTCTCTGGGAGGCTGCACTGGGATGCTTTGAGGCTACATCCGCTCTACCAAACCATTCCTCACTACTCCAGAGTCTTTGAGCTGCAAAAAGTTTTGGAAACGCAACTCTGCCCTTTTTAGTTTGAAAACTCTGGCACTGTGTTTTAGTGCGGACAGGATGAGGCAGGTTAGGATTAGCAACCACTTGCTGATTGGCTCTTTTTGGCCTTGAGCAGTTGGTGATTCGTCAGGCTCCTATCACATGTGGACAGAGATCATTTTAGATAAGCTGACAGTGACAATACCAACATGTGTCTCATGCTAGCATTTGCTAATTGGCCATGAAGAGAAAGTACGACTGTGGCTGAAAGGAATGTCATGATGAAAGATGACAAATCAGATGAGAACCAGAATCACTATTAATATTAATATTTAACTAATATTACTAATACTAATATTTAAGCAGTTGTGAAATTTTGAAAATGTTGCTAAAGCATCTCAACCTCATGTTGGCACTAATGGCTGCTGCCCACTAGAGGATTATTGGCACGATTTAATGTCTGATTCGGTGCAGAGTTGAGGCTGATCTGAATAGATTATCTGGCCAAATTATCCCGTAGTAGTAAGAGGGGTTTACAAACACTCCTCCAATTCAATGTCAGCGACTGAATAAGATCTCCTCTGAGTGCAGCACCAGCAGATGTTGTGTACTTGTGTATAGAACGGAGACATGGCTGCCTACAGTGTAAATAAGACTTTTGTTCCCCTGTGCCAGGTGGACAGTAGACGAGGTTAAACTTGTTTAATTGGCAACTGTTTGCTTATATTCCCAAGTCTCAAAAATTGCCTCACATAAATAATTTTAGACAATAATTTGTCTGGCGTCTTGACTGGATCCTCTGGTGTCTGCATCCTCCTGTTACATCCGTCGTTATCTCTGTGGTCTCCCACATATTTAACCATTTCAGGTAAGATTTGAAATCCTCTCATGTGCAGCAGGCATATAGGAAAAGTCAGGAGGATAGCCAAACTCAGTTCGGCTTATCCTCTGGGGAACAAAGATGTCCGTACAAAATTCCAGAGACATCTATTGGTCACTGAGATATTTCAGTTTGGACCCAAAATGGTGGACTGAGTGACACAGCCCTCCCTGGAGCCAGAAAGAAAAAAATAAGGCGTGAAAGCACCTGTGTGCCCTCGTTCTCAGAAAAACAAATTAAGATAAGGAGTAAACAGCACAGCAAAACGCTTTCCGCCTCACACTGTGTGAGGCGGTGTCGCTCAGCTAATTGCTCTTGCCCTTGATAACATTAGGTTAGAGGTTTTATCGCTTTTCTTGAAGCAGGCAAAATCATAACACTGTGAGCCACTCCACGCAGACACACACACACACACGCACACACACATCAACTGGCTGTTTGTGCGGTATCGACACGAAAACAGCACCTTGACGCAACTGGCAGGAAATGTAGACACGCTGTTCTCGTCTTACATCAACTTGTGGTTTAATGTCTTTCGCAAGATTGGGCTAACGACCCCAAAACAAGTGGACCACGGCAGAGCACTGTGCTGTGTCATGGTAAGCACCAATGAATGATTATGAATTTATATATTAAAGTGACAGTTATTACCGGGAGCATATTGCTGAGGCCTTTCAGCCGTTTGCAGCTAAACTACAGTGCGAGTGTGTGGGAGGTCTCAGTGAATCTCGCTCTGTGGAGACGCTATTATGGAAGAGGACGGTTTATTCTTCTAGCAGCGGTGTGTAATTGATTCAAAGGACAGTCGGGTAATGATCTGGCAGTCCTTCGGCTCTCCTTCATTTACGTCCATTTACCTGAAGTGAAAATACCTTCGGCTCGACTGCAAAGTGAGAAAGTGAAGCGAAGTCTTCAACCCCTCCACTTGTGAGAGGGAAGCTTCTTTTTTAGCTCATGGATAAGAAAAGAAAACATGTGAAGCTCGGCTGTCGCGTTTCATTCTTCCTTTTGTCAGACAATTGAAAGGAAGAATGCTTTTAATATGTCAAGCTGTGTGTAACTTCCAGAATCACACAAACTGAGATTCACGCCCACTAAAACTATTTTTGTCACTTTTCATGTGCTCAGTGGTACACTATGAATTTAAAAAGTCCCCCCCCCCCTTCCCTGTTAAGGGTTATTATTAAACCTAACTAGAACAATGGAAATTCACTCGGCACAGAATGATATATACAGTTATCATGTCCTACAATCTATATACATGTAATTTCTCACACAATTACACATCCCATGGTTATGTTTTTAATCGGAAATTAGAAAAGTGACCAAAGTTCTAATTACAACAACAAAAGGCAATTAGGCGAATGGTAAGATGGTTGTAAGTCACCTAAATAAAGCATTTTTCAGAAATTGTAACCATATCAAGAATTTTCTCATATGTTTATATGCAAATCTGTGGTAGGAAAACAACACATTTACATTTTAATGAGACATTTAGATGGAAAAAGGCACAATTTACAGCTTTGAAATGTTATTCCACAGATTCATAATTTAAAAAGTTTCTATGCATGACAATTTTTGTTTCAGACTAGAAAATGGAACAAGACAAAGGTACATTCATAGTTTTACGCTTTTGATTCCCAACGTGGTCAGGCCGCTGCACAAAGTCGTTTGGTCATCACCCTGCCTCTCTTGTTTTATGTTAGTATTACAGATGTGATTAGCATCCGCAATGACACCAGCTTCATTGCATCCTATTCTTGCTCTGACATATACTGTGAATGTCGGAAACTAAATTGCGTGTGGCTCAATCATCACAAATCTCATCCTGTGTAGAATCAAAAGACAGAATTTCACTTCAGTCAGTTGCGGTTATGAACTTTCTTCCTTTCAACAGAGCAGACGTATAAGAAATCTAATCCCAGCATCATTCACACCAGGAATAATGCAGTCTTTGTTGAGGTGTGGGCTGTTCCACATGGGGAGGTTCCTGCTGTTTTGCTCTGCAGGGGCCCGGAGTGGGTGTCTCATGGCATGCCATGAATTTATTTGCCACATGGCTCGGATAACTGCGGCGGGCCGAGCCACCCACGTGCAGCATCTGTCTGAGGGCAGGGGCAGTCTGTTTTTGACTCGGCTCACTTCTGTCATTACCGCACTGTTCCTGTTTCAATTCACAAAGCGTCTGCACGAGTTCTCATTCAAGGTCTCCTCCGTTCCCGTTGACTCTCCCATTCAGTCTTTGCTGTTTCGCTCTTCATTTACTCCTCCTCTTCTCTACCCTTGCTCTTCTTTTCTTGTCCTGTTGTATCTCTTCTCTTTTCCATCTCCTCTCATCCTCACTGGTGCCGTTTAAATAGTTTCCCAGGTTCAGTGCGATGCCCCTTGGTGATTCTGTGCCCCACTTTCCCCACGGAACCCTCGTGCACCTTGCAGCTCATCGTCTGCAGAACTATCCCAGCTCCAATTACATGTTAATGATAATTCTATTGTTCAAGGTCAGGGAGGGAGACCTGCTGTTGCTGCAGGGGTTGGTGATGCGATGGCAGGTGGGTGAGACTCAACCATCGATCATTCTCTGTGGGGGAACAGGTTTTTCTGGATGGATGTGTTTGATTTGAGTCTTGACGTGATTTGGATTTGATGGATGTGATTTTACCTGCTGGGTCAAATATCAAATACGACCTACAATTCCGTTTTTTGATTCAACCTGACATAACATTAGTGAGCGGGTGACATGTTTGATGTCTTAATCATTTACTTCAGACTTGTAATAATTCATACAGCCCTCACACAAGGCCCCTGTCTTTTCCCTGAGGGACCGCCCCTGACGTCATGTGTATCACGCTGGGTGAAGGCTGGTAAACCGGGGAATGAAGAACAACCGTAGAAGGAATCACAGCTTCAAGACATCTGGGACAGACACCGTATCTGTTGGCGGGGCTGACGAAAACAAACTCTGACACACTTTAATGATAAAACAAACCACTCAGGATTTAGGAGCCCCATGAATAATTTGAATTACCGCTTTGTGTGTGCGGGTGAGTGTATGTAGAGCTTGAAATTAGACAAGAGTGAAGCTGTGAGGAGAGCACTGAACTGTTCCGTCTCGCCCATCATCTAGTGCAGAGCAAATGAGAGGTGGTCTCGCACAAATTAGAGACAGCGTTGGACTTCTTGGACGCTGCAGTTTCTGCTTGACAGGTCACGTCCCCAAAGGACTGAAAACATTTTGCAGTTGGAGCCGTGAGAACACTGAGGGCTGGAATAATGGAGACACGTCACACTTTGAACATTAGTGCGGTTTCCTTGGTCAACCTCAAGCTATTAATGAAATATCAGCTTTTACTTGATCTGAATTTAATTTTCCAGAAGAAATGCACAAACGGATGAACGGACGTAACATAAACAACAGTTTGACCATGGTTACACACTTCCTCACCAGAGGTTGTAGCCGCTCAACCCAAGTTCCACAGGGCAAGACAGTTGTTGGGGAATCAGATCGAACTTCAAGAGGCGTCAGTTTCCTTATTACAAGTCGTTAACCATCAAAGTTATTTTGAAACTGTTATTTTCAGGTAAATTTGTTGCATAATGTTGTTTTAAAGCTACTCAAGTCAAGAGTTGTTCTTCAAATGACAGTTTAATAGAATAGCAATTGAGAAGACCATGTTCCAGTCTAACTGAAAACTGGTAAATTAGTTTTTTTTAATGGGATTTGGAGCTTCAAAGTTCTTCCAGTAACTTTTAAATATCTCTGAATGAACTAACAATCAAAGGAAAGCTGGATTAGCCAATGTAAGATAATTAGTCTGGAGCCTGTGAAGTTTAGTGGTAGGAGATATATTTTCAGACCAGCCAGATTAAAAACAAGCGCACTGTTAACTGTTCCCTGATTTTACACCACACAATTTGGGGTACTGGTGTTTGCTTCTGATTTCCAGATTTATATATTCTGATAAATCTTATTTCGTCACCTCATTTGGAACCACAAGCACGCAAGCTTTTCCCTTTTGAAGTTGTAAAGAATTTGTCACACGAGTGTATTCCCCATGGGCGTGAGATGCTATAAATCATAGAACGTGCACCGTATTTCCAGCTGTGGGAAACCGCCCCAGTGGCTGCCCTCCTCTTCTCGCTCATTACATATGTTTCACTCGAGCTTCAGTTAAATGGCTGTTGGGAGAAACGCTTTAGGCGAGGCATCAAAAACTCCCCCCACCCGAGAGTCCCTAAAAGCATCACATGCGACAGAAAATCCAAAAGGGACACCGACAGACGGGGAGGTTGACAAACATGAATACTCCATTTGCAGTTTACAGCCATCACAGTGTGTAGTTTACTGATATTGAAGTTGGATTTGTAACTTATTTACTGCTGTCACCTGGGACCATTTGCATCCGGGCTACATTAATTTAGCTTCGCACAGCGCTCTCTGTCCGGGTGACAGATGGCAGCGGCTCCAATTGACAGTAATCAGGTCTCTGGGGTCTGATGTTAACTTTCCATTACACAGGGATGAGAGCAGTGTATATGCTGTACAGAAACTGGGCTCAGAGCACGTGGTGTGTGTCAATAATAAGTAAAGGTTAAGGTAACCAGAGGATATACAGTTCAGATTCAGCCCCAAGGTAAAGAGGTTAAAGGACTGTTGAATAATTCAGGCAATCATTCACTTATTTCAAACAGATCGATGCAACAGTCTAATCATCTGACTTTTCTCTGCATTTTACCTTTTTTACTGTGTAGTTGTTCATTTCACATAATTTGGAACTGATCCACAAACAAGAAAAACCAAAGAAAAGGACAAAAGAGTCCCTCTTTGTAACTGAGAATTAACATTTACAGCATAATCCCATTAATAACATTTCTGGATCGTAGAAAACTATAAATATTCAAATATTTTCAAGTTCTTATTACTTTTTTTGCAGGGTGAAAGAATAGTACTCTGTTTCTCTCTTCTTTGCTTTTGTAGTTTGTCGTCAAATGAACGAGTGCCCAGTGAATGAAATGATACAAACAATGTTGTAAAAAATAATAATGACACAGAGAAAATACATTATTGATATTTACTTTACAGAGAAAAGGAGAAACTGTTTATTTGACATTGGTTGATAACATGCTGCTACAGTCACTGCTTATACACAGCATCATCTGTTATTCCTTTCTCATCTGTTTGAAAAAAAGAAAAAGCCCTTGACAATGAAGGTTCTCTAAAAGGCTGAACGAAGCTGACCGTGAGCGAACACTGTTTGCGGAGGGTACTCGCTCATCTTCTTGTCCATGACCTTTGCTCCTGGGGAGTGAGAAACCCAGGCAGACTGGGAGCTGCTGCCTGACAAAGGTAAAGGGAAGCTCATCAATTTTGTCATGGCGAGGAATCCTTGGTAGAAAGACCCTGTGACCCTTGTTCGTGCCTCATCTCACACTAATCCATAGATCCCGGTGGAGGCTCAGCTCAGGACCTGCTTGTGGGTTTCTAAGCAGCATGATTCCAAATAGTTTTCTGTTAAATGACATGTTTAGGTTACGCACTGCCCAGGGTGTCAGGGAGTAGAACAGAAGAAGCAGTGGGTTTTTGTAGCTGTCCTCCAAGGCTGAGTTACCCAGAATCCAGATCCTCTCGTTTCTAGGGTTACAGCAAAATACGTCATGGACGACTTTGAAATCTTTGTTCATATGAGCGTGGGCCGCTTTTAAGATAATTGTCTCTGGCACCGCATCCTTAGTGGAGGTCACATAAAGTCTCAGGAATCAGAGATTCAAGTATACTGAGGGGATCAGGAGCTGAAGTTTACTTTCACCATGTTTTTGTTTGCCCAGTAGTTAGGAAGAAAGTGTGTTTTACTCCAACATCAGTTGAGTTTCTGTTCACCAACTCACAAATTGTAACAGTATACTAAATAATTATTCTGTGTCTTGGTATTTAATATATTGATTATGCGTTGTGATCTTAACCTATTGTCAACTGTGTTGAACCTTGAGCCTGGTCACACTATTGGCTACCATTTATTGCAGTATATTAACCAAAGGAAAATTACAAATCAATGTAATGAGAATAGAAAAAAAATAATAATTTTCTAGCATCGTACATCCAACATAAGCAATTGCTACTTCCATAGTAATCCAAAAGATTACAGTATTTTATTGTAAGATATACAGATAAACCAGAGATTAGCTCTGCTTTACACCAAATGTACGTACATGTGATTAGCTTCATGTACATGAGGTATATTAATCCTCATACAGTTTCATGTGTTCACAAAATCTATGTTTCAGAGTCTCTGTGCAACTCTTTGCTCGGGTGACAATGCAATGCAACCATTATATAACACAACACAACAGGAACCAGTTAAATGCAAATCAACACAGACAGGGCAGGTTTGACTTCTTTCTTTTTCAGAAATTGCCCAAATTCCAAAGTCTGAATCTCATTTTAACAAGCTAAGAGTGAGAGACAACATGACACAGTAAATACGTCACATCTCATTCTAGTCTGCTTTCCTGCTTCCACAGTTGGATTCCTGGGAGATTTTGATTGTGAAAAAAAAAATACATGGACCTTTTGTACAAGTACCGTTTTAACCAGACGTAGTGTTGCTGTGCCATTGTGGCCCATCACACACCCTGGCGCATTCCTTCCAGCCCATCGTTTCCACAATTGAGAGAGAAAAAGATCTTGAGAGAATAGTGGGGAAGAAGGAGATGGGGGCTGTGCTCAAAGCTTCTCTGGGCCCCGAGGCAACACGCTCACTCGCTCCTCCGTCCTTAAAACACTGCTCCTATCTCCTCTGCATTAATTAATCATCGAACCGAGCTCTAAGCTTCTCTCTGTAATCTCTCCGGCTGATTGGGGAGTTGGATTTCTATTTGACATTGTTATTTATTTTGCATGTTTAACTGTCAAGAAATGTGGGGATACGGGGCTAATTAGCATGCAACAGAGTTTCCATTGAGTTATGCCGAATGGAAAACTCAAGGTTTTGCTCAACAGGCGCACAGGTTTGTATTTACCCCCGAAACATCGTGATTAGAATTCTTATCCACGGCTGCCGACAGCGATGAGCCGATAGCAGTTTAGTGTCGTCGTCAAGGACACGTGGATGTTGATTGTTGCCTCGGCTCCTGCAGCACGACTCTTGTGTATTCACATTCATAACAAAGGTTAGTGTCGGAAATGTCGGGCTCTGAAATCTCCTCTGAATTCTTTGCATGAAACCGAGTCCAGGAAGGAGAAAAGGTGCCACGATCTTTCCCACAACACCTTTTATTTCGACAGCTGGCGTCTGTTCAGAGTGTGTCGTTACGTGTTCCCCGGTGAGATGGGTTGTCTCTCCATCTTGAAATTGCCGTCTGTGATGGCGAATTGATGACTCCATATGTTGAGTGTGTCCCGTGTTGAGGAGAAGCCCGGAAACAGTCTGCCGTGCACTCTAGCCACTCAGGATCCCATAAACCCATTTATATTGATTATCGCCGGGGTTATCATCCTGCCCTTAGGGTAGGGTGTTATCGAGCAACCTAGGATGCACACACAAATACACACACAGCACATTTAACACAAACACAACATACACAGTCTGTTTGCGGTGAGTACTTTACTTTACAGTCCGTGCCTTGGCGCCGTAGCTTTATGACACCAAAGGGCACCTGTAAAAATAAACCTGCCGCTTAATAAAGTGAAGGTGTGATGATGAGTCACTCCCAAACACACACAACACACATGTTTGTATTTCTAGTCTCGTAAAGAGTCTTATTGACACACTTCATTCCCTAGCCTCTAACCCCAATCTCAAACAATGAATCTGGTGATCTTCTGTATTTTTTTATTGCCAACAAATCCAATGACAAGAGCAAAACCAACAACACGTTGATCCCTTAGTATTTCTTTGTTTTCCGAAGCCTGTCTTATAACGTACTGTAAACACTCACTTCTCTGCAGCTGCAAATACTCCCCAACAAATAGTCCACTTTGTCTAAGCTTGAGTAGTTTTTGTAAAAAAAATAAGATGACCCACTTTTTAAAGATCTACATCTGCAGCCGGACCAAATGGGCTGATGGCCTTAGACAGGCTATGGAGGACAGAAATTACTGAGGGATGGACTAATGTGTTTTTGGTCTTTTTGTGGGATTTATTTAGCATCTACCTTAAATCCATATCCCAGCCCTTACTCTAAAGTAAACATAAACCAAACTCTAACCCACATCATAACAGTGAAGTGAGGACTAAGTAAAATGCCTTACTGCAATAGTCCTTACTTCTATGTTGATAGTTTGCCACTTTAATGTATCAAGGGAAATTTCTCCCTAACTTTATTAAACATTTTTGCATCCCTCAGCTCGTCGGTTTGATTTTGTACTTATTTTTTTTAATCCATAAAATCGGCTGAGTGGGTTTGATTATGAAGCAGCTTATGATTTTTTGGGAGCTCCAACTCCAGGCGGTAGATTTGAGCAAGCAAATTTGCAAACCACATTAACAGCCCTTATAGTGGCTGGTTTTAAGCTCAAGTTTAACTCAAACCAGGGCTAAAACCATTTTAATTCAACAATCAGAGGAGGAATAACGTTAAAGAGATTAAAGGATGACCTGGTGGATTGAGTCATCATACAAGACTTTAAAAGGGGCTTTAATAAAGATTTGAAATAAAATGAAGCATACTTCAGGTGAACACAGAGAGAAGTCAAATTCTGTATGGTTGGTGGACAGTGCTGGGGCCGTGACTGACAGGGAAAGTAAGGGGAATCTTGACAGCTTGTTTTAAAGTACAGTTTTTGAGTAGAGGCTGTCTGCATCTATTTAAGGACTGAGTGCTTCGGTACTTCCACAGTATTTAGATAGTACCCAGACCTGCTATATAAAACCAACTCTACACAATGTGACCTTAAGGTGTAAGTCTTTTTTTGCATTTATGGACTTACTCAAAATCCCTGGTATCGCCTAATGAATGCTGCAGAAAATGGTCCTTAAATAGCACCTCAATTATTACCACAGTGTTTCCACTGGAGATAAAGTACCTTGAGTCAGCCACACTGGCAGACCTTTAGCCTGACCCAGCTTAGCAAGGCAGGAGTTTTTCTTGGCAGTGCCCGCCATGTGACGGCTGTTCCATTAGAGCACAGGCAGCGCTACATTTGTCTAACCCTCAGTGTGTGTAATGACAGCAGCAGAGATGGGTCAGTGTGCTCTAAGCTGTGTGTGTGTGTGTGTGTGTGTGTGTGATTGCTTGTGAATGTCTCTGCACAAGTGTGTGAATGTCTGCTGTGTTTCGAGGCTTTTCCGCAATTTTTCCAGGGTCGTCCTTGAATGGATGACCTCACATGGACATATCTGAGGCCCGGGCTCGCTCCATTCACGCTTTGTATGTGTGTTGTTGTGTATACGAGTGTGTATTCAAAACTATTACAGATTCAAAGCTGAATGCTGTTCGAGCCACAGGAAAAAAAAACAGTTGCTCTCCTATTCAATTACCACGGGGAGCAGAGCTGAAGAGGGCGACAAGAGGCGAGGGGCCAGCGTGGTCTGCCTCATGCCGGTCTCCTGAAACAGGGTCGAACAAAGAGGCTTATCAATTTTGAAATGTGCACTTACAAGGTTGATTTCACCTTTTTCTGTCTTTTCACCCTTAAAGTCTCGGAGCTTTTAGCACATGCCCGCCTGTATTGGGCCTCCCTGAAGTGATACCTAATCCCTCATGTGTCAGAACTCGTCTTTGCCAAATTCAGTTTGCAGAAAATTGCCTTACGTTTCTTTTTTCCGACACTGACATGACATTGCCGACAGCGGCCCTGCTTATGGCACAGGACCACACACACTGGAGGAGTTTAGTCATTTATATGTTAACGCTATATTTTTGCAGAGTTGCATCATTGCATGATAACTCTGACTCCACTGAGACTTTAATGAAATCTGAAACTGTTCCTCTGGCTCTGCTCTCATTTCTGAACATCCGTCCAGTCACATTTTTCTTTTTGCAGCACACCCTCTTGTTTACAGTGGTGAGCAGCGAACACTCTCTCTGCTTCTGCTCCCCACTCATCATGTCTGAATTGTGATGTGCAGGAATAATGATATTTGAGTGCTGGCTCCTGGTGTGTAATTGAAACAGTGGGACGCTTTCACACAAGCCCCAGCAGCCACCACACTAGTGCCAGCTGGGTGAGGGATATAAGAGCGGTGCTTTGCCTCAGACTCCTCTCATGATGCTGGCAGGTGGCGAGCTGATACATGCTCTCTGAGTTGTTCCTGGTTTACCCGAAACAAACCTGTGACTCTGTGTCTCTCTTGTCATGCTATAAGCAGACAACATATACATTCTCTGTCTGCTTGTTGTGACAGACTATATGAATGAAGCTCAGATTAAGTTCAATCAGGAGGACTGTCCCATTCATCTCTCCCACTCCACGCCCCCTCCAATCAGCTGTTTCCATGTTTCCCACAGAATTGATTCAGTCGCGGCGGCAGCACAGGTGCACGTGCATGCAGTTCGCTTTTTTGAGCGCAGAAGAGCCCGAGTGACTCGAACACAAGCTAGAGAGTGAAAGATGTGTTCTTGCATGTGAGAGAACTGTATTGAATGCTCCAGACAAGAACTCAATGGAGCTAAATCGAGATCTCATCATTTTTTTAGGTTCATTATGAAACAATTGGGGGGGACACATTAGAAAATTACTGGCTGCAACAGTCTGGATAATTAATTGAAAACACTGTGTTGGGTGTTTACAGGGATCCAATTAGATTTGGCCACGATTTCAATCAGCCTATTGTGTCGTTGCTGCTGGAAAATCTCTTCTCCTCTCTCTCTCTTGCTGTCAGCTGTCATGTCAGTCTCTCGCTCCTCCTAGCCAATCACCTCTAGTCGACATAACCAGCACATTCAATCTACAATTTCTTGATCCAATCAGCCATTATTGTCTAGACCTGGGTTGGGGGTCCTATTTTATGCGACAGCCTCACCACCTTTTCAATCTTAATGACATCAAGAGGGGTCTGAGAACCAGATAGTCTCATTTATAGAAATACTTTTGTTCATTTTTCAATTTCAATTTCTTCTGATGAAATATATAATAAGTAAGTATGGGTGCTTCCTCCACCACTGTATATATGTGTGTATATGAAACAGCATTGCAGGTAGATGGATGTTGTATTCTGGTGTTTTTGGGATCATGGAGCATGACTCAGCTTGAATTTCACTCAACTCTGCTGCATATATTTACTCACACATAACAAAACACCCACCACAAACGACAATATAAGACCCAATCTACTCAGACACTGTCAAGCTTTTCTTTCCTTGCACAGCCCATATGCAATTCATCGTGATAACGGCGGCAGATTTCCATTTATCAGAATTCTTAAATTTTTCATAAACAATGTTTCCCTTAACACAGATGGAATTACACAAAAGCAGCTTCTCTTTTTTTGCAGTCAGCCACAGTTGATTTTTGCAGCTCCAGCAACAAGGTTTTGCTGATAACATTTATCAACTCTCGCCAGATAATTAAGCTTACATTAGCTCCATGACTTGTTTGATTGATTTTTATAATGAGAACCCTGCAGAAAAGGGTAGATGATTTATAGATGTGGAGATGATGAGCAGAGCAGGTGTGTGAGCTGTGTGGAGGTACTCCAGGTAAAGGCATCGAGGAAACATGTGGGATCAGACTGTTGTTTCATTCCCTGTTCGGATGCTTAGCTTTAACACTTGGATAAGCGTGGCAGCCTGCTTTATTATTTACATTCTCAAACATCTTGTTTCAGTTTTAATGAGGAAAATTATTTTAGGATGTGAACAAACCGATGAGCTTTGCAGACTTAAGGTGCCCTGCGGAGATTCCTTGTAAACAAACAAAAGTCCTGTTTGCGTTTCTCTGCTAACCAAAATGCTGTGTGTATCCTGGAGCTCTTACACACATGTTTAATGCACTTCTCTCCACATAAATCTTGGCAGCAAATTTTTTAAAGCATTTCTTAGCCACGCTTGTTTTGGCTACAGGTTTGTGCTTGGCAGACGTCTTCTTCTTCCTCATCCTTGATGGTGTCGTTTCTTGAATCTTAACACCACCTGTTGATCAGTGGAAAAGTAGTCAAACAATTAAATATAACTGGGTGCCACTCACTATTAGTCCCCGTCCTTACTACCAAACGCCAAAACGTATATATCATATGACCTTGTATTTAGGTGTGCATACTGGTGTAAACAGGAAACAGATTATGACCCTGCAGGTGGTTGCTGACTAACGAATACCGTAAATAGGAAACATCAATAGAGGAAAGTAAGATGAGGGTTTTATTTGAAGTGGAACACTTACTAACAATAAGTGTTGACTTTGCCTTCACTGCCGGTAGTCGAGTGGTGACTTATAAAAGCCAACCAGAAAGGGAATGAGGGTCACTACGTCATCTACAATGCAGCTGCAGAGTCAGCAGTGTCTCCAGTGTGCGCTTTAGCCCTAAAACGTGGTTATGTGTTCTACGTGTGAAAGGTCAGCTTTAATAACGGCCTTCACCAATGTAATGGTTAAATGATTGACCATAGTTATCACCGGCAAATCCAATTTAAAGAGCGATTAAATTAAATTTAAATCCAGTAAACCGCTGACCTTCTTACAGCCGGGTCCACAAAAACCCTGCAAATGTGAACCCAGAGTGTTTGAGTAGAGAAGAGTCGCTGCCCTGGATCATCTCGCCACTGTCTGAGTAGGGTTGCAAAGGGGCGGAACATTTCCGGTAAATTTCCTGCAACTTTCCATGGGAATATTGAGCTCGGGAAATGGGGAATTTTTAAAAAAAAATATTCGCAAATTAAACGCTGCGCAATAAAAACATCATTCAAAACTCTATTTTAAAGATGTATGGAATGCAGCACACGATGCACTTTGAATTTCAACCCTCCACTGTGCATTTCTCCATCGCTGGTGCAGATAATTCCCAGCATCCTGCACCCTACAGCAGGGCTACCGACGCCTTCTGTAGTGTGCAGGAATAGTCAGGTAAGTTTCAATGACATAACTGGGGAAAATATATTAAAATGCTGATTGAGGATTGTTCATCTGTCCATTTAGCCTATTTCTATTCATTTATCCATCAATTGTTAATATTTTTAAAGACGATTCCAATTGTTTGGCCAACAATTTATATCTCTGGCATTGCATTTGTGTTTTTTTACAAGCTTTTTTTGTCATTTTATTCTACAGAACAATTCCACTATCTCATGTGTGGAGACATTTAACCACAGCCAATGTAGAAGGAAAGGCTGTTTACATTTACAAATACTGTGCAAAGACCTATGTTGAGAATGACACAAAGATCAAGAAGCATATATTCAAGTGTCCAAAGTTTCCCCAGGGCTCAAATCAGCCTATGACAAAACAAAATGTCTATATTTATGTCTGTATATGACAAGGTAAATACAGTTAGTATAAATTACCAACACAATTTCTATTTTTTTCCGATTAATTCCCGGTAATTACCGTATATTCCCATGGAAAGTTTCCCACTTTGAATGTTCCCGGAATTTTACCCTATTTCTGAGTCACCGTAGTTTGCCTTGAAGAGGTAGCTCTGGTAAGAGGGTTTATTAGAACTTAGAGTGGCTGAAACTCTTGGTAACTCACCTTATTAGCAGGCACATTTAAATATAGCTTGTTTTGGATGTTCACATGTTGCCAAGTGGGAGACAGGGACTAAATGCCATGTGCAGTATTTAGATTGTGTTTAGGGGAATGTTACCGTTTGCTGATTTGAGTGTATGTGTGTGTATGTGTGTGTGTTGGCAGGGTGCGGCTAGAGGCGTTCTCTGACAACAGCGGGAAGCTGCAGCTCTCGCTACAGGAGATCATAGAATGGCTGACAGCCAAGGATGAGGAGCTGTCGGAGCAGCTGCCCATAGGAGGCGACGTGGGGGCCGTCCAGCACCAGAGGGAGTTCCACCAGGTAAAGTGGATGAGTGCAAATATAACCCGCACAGTGCAAGTATCCATGGGAGAGAGTTTAATCATGATTGCACATCCCAAGAGGTAATTAGTTACCACAGAATGTCTTCTCACTAAATACAACCCCCCCCCCCCCCCCCACACACACACACACCCAGACAGAAACACACAAATACGAATGCACCACATTTACGGATTGAGGCTGTAGATACAAGCTGTATTCCTAGGAGTATTCTGTTTTGTATCGTGAGTGGCAGAAGGGAATTCCACAGCTCCCTTCTCGACTTTAAAGTCCTGTGCTGTCCTCCATGTGGGCGCACTGGGAGAAATGGATCGAGGGTGTGCCCAGGGTCATGTGCTGTGATCTGTGCAGAGCGTGTGATGGCTCTGTCATCACGGTCTGAGCGGCTGGCGGTTGGAAGGACAGGGATTTTTTTTTGTACAGTGGTTGAATCTGTTGACGTGGTAAAGAAATATGTGGCGCAGCGTGGTATTGTAAATGTTTATGCTGGCAGAACAGGAATAAAAGGAAAGGAACAAAACGCAGCTGTAAATATCCGAGACGTTGATCAAGGCAGAATTTATTGTCGAGTCTGAGTCAACACCAGAGAGACGAAACTTTCTTGAAGATCGTCTGTCACAGATACCGATGATGAAGGTGAGGCTTGTGTTGGGGGGGCCACAGATTAGTTTCTACATGCAGCTCAAACATTTCATTGCTGTTAAAAGTTGGTTTATTGAACATCTAAATAAACAGGAACAATATTCTTGTTTTCCTTGTTTGGAAATAAATATTACAATATTTCTGCGGATGATATAGAAGGCTTGTATTCATAATTTCACCCACAGACGTCTTTACTACACCAATCCCACATATTCCAATTGACTATGGAGACATTTGCAGCTTATTCTTTCTGGCCACTTGCTCACTTGATCAGTCAGGAACAGAAGCGCCGCTTTATAACGAAACAAAAAGTCACTCAGTGTAATTGGAAAGGCTCTGCTTTATGATATAAACTATGAATGATTCCAAGCATTGATGTGGATTCTACTGAGAGAGCTAATCCCTCATAGCTCAATGTGAATTGCTTTATCATTGTAAGTCCAATACTCACTAGTTTTAGCTCTGGTTTTGGGCTCTACCTTCTGACAGGTAGTTAGACTATAGCTGCCTTAAGGAATTTAGGAATGTATTTAGACTGAAGACTAGATAAGAATGAACCAGGGCTGCAAAGTAAAATGTACTTTCATCAGCTAGACATTTTCTTTTCTCATGAATATTTTAAATATAGATATGTTGTTGATGTGCTGTGTTTGATTGATGGATAGATCCGCACATTTTTGCAAAACATTAAAGCATACGTCAGCAGATCGTTGTTATATTACGAGACAATCAACTGAAGTTTGTGCTTTTATATTTCTTGACTAATAAAATATTCTTGTTATTTTGAGTTGACTACACACTTATTCACAGTGTTGTCTGGAGGTGTTCATACACACACAATCTGCACAGTGCAACCACAATGCTCAAGCTATTAAGGGAAAACTAAAGACTTGATTAACACTGAGCCCCATGAGGATCAGCTGTTTCACCTCAGTTTCTCACCCCATAGACTCGATCCGAGACAAACTGCGACTTTCTCTTCCCCCGATGGTAACCGGATGGAACTGGAAGCCACATTTATTTATTTTTTACAGTATGAAGGTTTAGGGCTTTAGAGAACATCAGTTAGAGCTGCTGACAGAGGAGCAAGCCACCTCTTCCCCCTTTCAGATAACTCCTCCACGGTTCAGTGATTCGAACTGGCCTTTAAATCCCTTCAAGGATGTGCAGGGGGAAGAGGCGCACAACAGCTCACAAGACTCACTGACTGAGACTTCATTGATTGTGGCAAAAAATCTGCACTCCTTTTAATTTCCAATAAATATATTCATCTTCACTCTAAAGGCAGCAAAGCCACTCTTCCTTCAAGACCTAGAATCATAATTTGACGTAAATTACTGGATGTCAGCAGATTCTGCACGACATAGTCAGGAGGGGGAGTGACAGGAGCGCAACAGAAATATTAATTTCTCTCTTTCAGCGTCACAGACCAACTAATATTTATAACCATACAGCAGAATTCACACACACACATTTAATTTGTCTTCGGCTGTCTCCTCGGGTCTGTGTTGGCGTGACTGTCTGCGCTTGATGGATTGTGTTTTGGTTGCACCTATTATAGCAAGACAGCATAGACCTTTAACAACGTGGCAAATTTCCCCCCCAGAATCAGATAAATTAATATAAAACTTTAATTTATTCCCAAAATGAAATTAACGCTGATAGCGGAGGTCACCAAGAGAAGAAACAAGAGCTGGTGTTGATTTCTGTGAATTCATTTTTTGCCAACATCTTATTTTATAATTTAATTCAGCCAGTGTTCTCCAGTTTGGTTTGATGCCACAGGCTTAAAACTACATTCATATTTATTTAATACTTTTTGTCCCTAAGGTGCAATCAAAGTCACAGTAGACATGGAGTGTGGGGAACATAAATTCTGCGTCCTCCTTTAAATCTCTTCTTAAAACTCAGTTGCAAATATTAAATGTATTATTTGTTTTTACTGAAAAACACTTTGTAAAGGTTATAATAATACTTTGATTTTTATTGGTAGTCGTCAGGGTAAAATAACATTTTTGCTTAATTTTTATGTTTTCTGTATGCACTGTGCAGAGATCAGTTGTTGTGTCATCTTGAACCGGTCTGTTCTTATGAGTAATAAAAACAGACTGCAGATAACTGTCTATGTGCACGACCTTGAACCGCTCGGCTCATATCTCATTACCCCTGTCTTCTTAAGTCTCTTACCCGTCTTCATTGCTCAATAACTACACGTTTGCTTGAGATGCTTTTGTCTCAGGGGCTTCTCCGGTTCTCTTTGAAGCTCCCGCACATGAGTGTATTTCATTACTTTTCCTGATTAAACCAGTTCGATGTTGAGGGTCGGTGAACGTGTGATAAGAGGTTGTTAAAGTACAAATTGGCTCAACCTAACGGAGTCCACAAAGCTAATACCTGAGGAGTGTTTGTCAAGGCCTGGTCTCATTCAAACCACCGAATTTAATTTTGATTAGTTCCATTGATATTGCAAATTCAATAGATTCACTCACGGTGATGAAGCAAGGCTGTGCCTATCTTCCTCTTTGAGTTTTTCCTGTTTGCTCTACAGAAAAGATAGCAGATTCGGGTTGATGGTGCAAATGTGTCTTGAGCAAACTATATTGACTTACTGACAGGTTAATGAGGAATCTTATCCCTCTGTTTCTCCGTCCGTTCTCCTTTTTCTTCCTTTTCCTTTGAGGGTTGCTGGAGGAGATGGAACAAATTCCAGCCGACATTTAACAAGACGCAGGCTACACCCTGGACAGGTTGCCAGTGTATCGCAGTGCCAACATATAGAGACAAACAACCATTCACTCTCAAATTCACACCTTCGGGCAATTTTGAGTCTCAAATGAAGCATGTCTTTGGTCTGTGAGAGGAAGCTGGCGTACCCAGAGACAACCTGGCCACAGTGAGAACATGCAAATCCCCACAGAAAGGCCAGAACCCAGATTTGAACCCAGTCTCTAACCACTGAACCACTGTGCCACTCATAAAATTCTGAGCTTGTCGATTGTTAGCTAGAAAGCTTGCCAGCTCAGAGCGCTTTCTCTCCTCTCAAGGAAGCCTTTATTGAATGAAATGATAATCTAGAGAACGACATGCGAGGTCGGAAGGAGGCTGCTGTGACTCATAAGAGTTACCAACTTCCTGCCCTCCTTATTTCAGGGGCTTCAGTATTTCATTTGTCACCAGGCTCCTGGAGCTACATATTTCTGGAAGGAACCCAGATGAGTTTTGCTGTGCTCATGCTTTTATGTACTGGAAATAAGTGAATACCTGAGTGGGTGGACCAGACCAGCCTCTGGTCACTTATAACATTGCCACATTCATACATTATATTTGCAGGCGGTTGTAATTTAACATGCTGACAGAATAATTGGAGAGATATGAAATGTCAGTAGCATTTGTTTTATGGGAAGGAAGATAAAATAAAATTAATGGCTTTCCTGTGTGTAGAAAGAAACCCACTGGTGGGACCAGAACAAAAATCCCAGGATTTCCTTGAGGGAAGATAGTCTCCCAACTTTTTAATTGACATAATGTATAGCCCTGTGAGTGGTGAGTGTCTTTAAGTTGGTACAGACAGGAATTTCCCAGCAGGTATGTGTATGTGCGTGTATGTGTGTGTTTATTTGTGAGAGAGTGTGTGTTAACGTGTGTCTTTCTTACTCAAAAATATCTCAGACAAAAAAGCAGAATATGATGCAGTAGCTACATCATAGTTGTGATGACCTTTAGGATAAAACAGTGTTGAGCTGCCATGATTGCTGTATCAAGAGAACATTAAAGGTGTGTGGGTGATGGTAAGAACCATTACAAAATGTGATCTTTGGATTCCACCTTCTGTGTGACAGAATGTTTTTGGTCGAACGCTACCCAGGACTTCCAAGATGTTCTTTTATATTCCGGTAAATCAACTCAGTTGTGGCTGAAACAAATCACAAACTGCGGCTTGCATAGATGTTCAGAAGCACAAGCTCATCCTGTGGTCTGTCTTCATGCACACCCATGATTGGTTTCTGAAAGTACAGCTCAGATTTCATTTTTCTACCCTCCCTGCAATTTCCCTTCTTGTCAGTTTGTGCAGAATCTTTGTGAAGCGACTGGTATTGACACTGAGAGGTTTGTGGCTCCCATTAAACCTCAGTCAAAAACTCCCACCTCAGCGGCTGCACTGTGAAATCATCCTTCCAATTAGCAGGAGAATGAGAAAAACACATGTACTTCACACCAGCCTGCAGTGGCGTCGCTTTTGTCTCCTCTTCACCCAATTGCAGTCTCCCTTTTCCAGGGTTGATGGTGATATTTAGTGATGCACAAATTGGCACCTTTACAACATGAATAGTCTGCCAAACTAGCTATTAAATTACTCGGAGGATCTTTTTTCCATGATCTCTGAATAGATATAAGGTCATGTGTTTGCAATTGTTAATTGGTAATAATGGCGTTTTTGTGCTGTTGGCCCAAATCAGACCAAAAGCTAAAAATAACGGATTCCCTCCACCAAGGAGGTTCTGTTTTCCTATCTATCCAATGTCTAGTTTGTAGGTTTGTTTATAGCAGGTTTAAGAAAAAATAGCTCCTGAACGGATTTCAAGGGAACTTGATGAAAGGAGCTGACATAGACATATAGGCATAGGAATTATTTTTCCCTTTGCAATATGTAGCGTTCAATGTGTACAATTTGGTGCAGCTTGATTATTTAATTGAATATCTGGCCTTTGCGGAGGAATGTGCTCGACTGGGGGCCATTCTTGTTTGTTTGTGTGTCAGCAGTGGTTGGGCTTGACCCAAGCAAGAATCCAACAGATTCAGGAGCTGTTTGTCACTCACACTGGTATGGCGTAATAGGGTTTTAGTCTTGGTGCAGGTCTGTGCTTCTGGAGCGTTCTTCTAGTTTCTCCTGCATCTGCCCTTTTCACCTTATACAGTCCTTTTCATTCACGCCTCCCTTCCGTCTTCAACATTCCCAACTGAGAGTCACGAGCTTCCTTTCCACCCCTCGCTCAAATGTCCCATTTTACAGCCCAGCACGCCTTCATGATCTGAGATGACTCCGCTTCCCAAGAGTCGGGTTGCTCTAAAACTTTTCCGACAAAGCAGAGAGGGAAATGCATCCCGGTTTTCTATAGAGAATTAAAGCATTTCAAAAAAACTGAATTATTGATCTTGAGTGGATTCTTTCTGATGTTGTTTCTGTGTGTGGGTGTACCAGCTCCCTCTGTGCCACACTTTTTTTCTTCTTTTCTTTGTGAGCTCATCTGCAATGTTGGGGAGCATGTTTGCAGTTTGCGTAATTTGGGGTTGTGACGCTGGAAGGTAGGTGGGAAGATGTATGTGTGTTAGGGTCCTGTTTGTGTTTGCGTGTTGGGACAAATATATATTTCAGGAAGGGCATGGAAAAATCCCTGCCTCATTCAAGCGGGCAAACCAAATGAAAATGTATCCCCCTCTCTCTTGTAAGAAGCATGTTGAGGGGGGGGGGGGGGCATCTGAAGGGAGGGTTAAATGGAATGCCATCAACATGTTCCGACGAAGTCAATGAAGTCGCTTCCTCCCTGACGTTCTCCACTCCATGCATAATGTTACTTAATCTGATCTGAAGGCTTCGCTCTTAATGTTCCCTCAACCAAAGATGAAGCCTCTGAGTGTGAAATTTAGCTGGAATTAAAGTTTTAACATGACAGCTGGCTCAGGGAATCCATGGCTGAGCTCCTCTTTGGGCGGCAAAGCAGCTAAACAGAGGATGGAGAGAATAGAGAGCTGGAGAGGATGGAAAGAGGGTCGAGGAAAAGGCGAGGAGGATGTGAGGCTGAGGAGGAATAGCGAGGAGAGACAGACAGCAGGTTTTGTTCATGCCTCAGCTCCCCTACCTTTACACACTCTTGCATGTTTGCTCGGTGCCGGCTGATGTTTGCTGTTTCAAGTGGGCTTTCTGTTTAACTGCTGTGTTATCAGGCCTGCCCCGCTGAAACACTGTCACAGCTGCAGCCGCACAACCCCCGGCTAATTCCAACCAGTGATATAGATTTTCAGCTGGAGTTGTAATCTCGTCACAGCGTAAGAGGATTGAGGACGTTGGATTCACCCTAAATAAATTACTTTCAAGAGGTGGGAATAACAGGCATTAGCTCTCACACACCTGCAGTGTGTTTTCTACAGAACAAAGATGAGTGTGGAAGAATGAAGGAGGTTGACACACTGGCTTTCTTCCACTCACCGGGGAGGCTCTGGGTATCTGCTCGGTGGCTGAGTTAAGGCGGAGTAAGTGTGTCTTCACACACGCTGAGCTCCTCAGCTCTGATTTGCATAGGGAGTGTTTGCTGAATGTGGACCAGTGGAGCCGGCCTCTCCAGCTAATTGGGTCCTCTGTGCTCGCAGGCCGGCAGACCAGTACTCCCAGTAGATACGGTCTCCCATTGTGCCCTGGGCTCAGCACAAGCGAACAGCCATGTCATCGTATGTGGTCCTGCCAGTAGATCAGTGCGAGAGAGTGTGTGTGTGTCTGTGTGTGTGTGTGTGTGTGCGTATGTGTGTGTGCGTGTGTGTGTGTGTGTGTGTGTGTGTGTGTGTGTTTTTGTCTGTGTGTGTTTTAAAACTCATGTATTCAAACATGCCAATTATCTCGTGGTGTTTCATGTATACTGTTCATGAGTGTTTGATCTTCAGCCTGTGAAGCCCGGTGTCATTTCAGCACGAGTCTATGTTTGATTTCAGAAGAGAATTCCTCATTTCTCCTCCTTCAGTTTTAAGGTTAAACAAACAGTCAAGAGTTGTGAAGCTGAAGCCGGTTGGCAGTCATTTTTGTTACCATGGAAACTTGGGCTCTTAGGTAACCTATTGAGCTTAAAATAAGTATAACGAGTATTTTATGAAACTGTCAAATGTACATCAGTCTAATATGAGAGGAACATTGATACTGGACCAACATTACAGACCAAGGGTTATGTTTGTTCTTTTAAGTACATAGTCACTGTTTGACATTACAGTTTCAGTTTCCTGACTTTGTGTATAAGTACTTAAGTACTGCTGTTGTTGCCTCGTCTTTCGATCCACGTCTGCTTGTTTCTGGATTTCTTTGATTGTTTGTCTGTGTGCAGGATTGTGCGAAAACTACTTAGCAGATTTCCACAAAAACTAGATGGAAGGGACGTGAGCCAAGAAAGAATCAATCGAGTATTGAAGTGGATCCGGACAACGGGGAGGGTGTTTGACATTTTCACCAATTTCACAGAGAATAATTAATTGATCGTGATGGACAATAAGCATTTTGGGGGCCTAGGCTTTTTTCAGTTGATTGACAGAGACAAATAAGGCTACAAACCTTTTATCTAACACCATCTGGAGCCGGGATCATGTGGATTCAGCAGAGAATCAACACTTTATATATGTTATATAGTTATAGAACTATGTCCAAATGAAGAGGTGGGACCTCTATGAACCCCTCTGGTTACACTTGGTTTAGCTCTAACCACTTGGCTCTTCAGGGTCTTCTTTTCCCTCAATTCCAACTTCACTCTATTACTCTATCTACTATACTGTCGAGTTGTGACAATGAGCTGACAAGGACCATTTGTAAGGCTCCTCCAACCTGTTGCTTGCTGTTCAGTCAATCCTCCTCAACTGGGAAGAGTCTGAAAACATGATTCGGTTCACAGTTTGCCAGGTATTTCCTCTCCGATGGTCATTCTCGGTCGCTGGTGATACATCACTTGAACCAGACAAATGAAAATGTCTCAGGCAGGATGTGAATAATGGAAGTCAGACATACACTCATTTGTTCTTGTTAGCAGCCTGGGCATGTTGTGAATCGCAGGGATTTGCTGTTAAACGGAAGTCAAGCCAGATTTATTTCTAAAGCTAAAAAAAAAATTGTTATTCTTACAGGTTTTACACTGTGTGTAGCGTATATTACATCACACGTGATCTTTAAAGCGTAGACGCGGCTCAGGGAAATCACGTCAAAACAATTGATCTAATTCATTTAATCCAATTAATCTAATTATTGTGATTCAGTTTTTATGAATATGCAGTATATGATACCAATCTATTGATTTGTCAGTCATGTGCTAAACACAGCTACAGCTCATGCAACACATCCTCCATCACACATTATCTACTTATTACACGTTGCTGTTTCCGGGGGCTTGTAAATTGTGTTGGCAATGATCCACTGATTGTTTTTCGCATCTACATAACCTCCTCCGCTCTCCTGTTGGTGTGTTCTCATTTCTTCCTTTGACTTGTGAATACTAGAATGGACTCAGTAGAACACGTACCTCCACCACAGTGCCCTTAAATTCAATCCAGCCACAGCAAATTGCACACACTCAGGTGTCGGTCCCTTAAATGTGCCTGATTTTCTTTTTCCATCAAGATCCATGAATTGTTTGTGGGGAAAACTGAAAATGCCCCAGCTTCCAATATTAAATTAAATGATTGTGTCCCATCCAGCTACCAGTTCAAAACATCTCAACACCCAGTAATGTAGGGCTGCTGTAGATAAAGCTGAAGTCGATAAAGATGACTCATTGTCAGCTTACTTGTTGGTCAGTTTTTTGAATGACTGTGATTAGTCAGTGCCAGAAAGTGTCAAAATTCCACGTAGCCCAAGGCCATGTCTTCACTGAACTGGTTTGTGTCCTACCAGCGGTGCCAAATTCCAGCAATATTCAATTTGATTATATAAGAAGCAGATTGTCATACTTGAGAGGCTAGAACCATTCACTGATGTTTGTGAAAGGCAATATATTAGTGTTTCCTACATGCTCAGTTGCTTACCTAACATTTTTATCACTAAAATGCATCATATCCTTTTTGTCTATGTTCGGTCAGGTTGTCTCATTGTTCAGCGTCGCCTCCATGACTCCTCTTCCTCTGCCACTTCTTTGGGGAGAAACCAGCACTTGACTTGATAGAGACCTTTTGTTTTTCATTCTCTTTCCACTTAGAAACACTTTCCTCTCTTCTGTCCTCCGCCCCACCCCCCCGCACCCCCGGCAGGCGTTCATGGAGGATGTCAAGTCCCGCGGGCCGTTCATCTACTCGGTGTTGGAGTCCGCCCAGGCCTTTCTGGCTCAGCACCCCTTCCAGGAGCCGGAGGAGACCCTGGCCGATGGAAAAGGTCTGCTCCCTTCTTACTCTGTGCCAAATGCTGCGCCAGCCAAAATACCCCACTCTCACCGGCCTCCTCGGCTGGGTCCCACAGTTCATTTGTTTGGATGCATGCAGGTGAAATCATCCATGAGTAGTTTCCAGCAGTGATCCGTCCTACAGTGTTACGATAAGAGTTGGGAGCGTTTCCGGGTCGGCACCAACTAGCTCTAGTTCACCGGCTCTCCAGTACCGGCAATAGATCAATAATACAGTAAGCTCCGGTGTTTCTCAGGCCACGCGCCCTACTTCCAGTTGTTTGTCTCGCACCACTGGAGCCTCACCTCGGGGATATTAAAGCAGTAATCCTCACTGTGTTCAGCTCACTGTTTGCTTCATCTACTTTACACCGTCCACCTCTGATCATTGCTTCTCTCTGACCCTTTAACCCCCGTCTCTCTTCTACACTCCATTATTTCCATCGTCTTCTCTGTGTTTCCACTTCCTTCTTTCCACTGTTATCCTCTTACCCCGGCGTGGCCCTGACTTACCTCGTTCACCCCCTGCAGAGGTCTCTCCAAGCCGGCGGATCCTGAATGTGAGCCGCTCAGTATGGAAGCAAGCGAACGTGGCCAGTGACCTGTGGGAAAAGCTGACGGCGCGCTGTGTGGACCGCCATAGGTCAGACGCTTCTCTTTTCATTTTGTTTAACCTGCTCACCTTATGCGTGTGGTTCCTGCAGGTACATTCACTTTCATCTATTTCAAATATGTTACTATTTTACAATTATTTTTGCTTTACTGTACAGATTAAGATTTTACATTAAAAGAAGAAATATCATAAAAGTATCAAATATTACTTAACTAAAGATTAATCAAGTGGTTCCCAGATGTCTTTGAGTTTTGAGCATGAGTATTTCATCAAAGAGACATTTCCTATTCCCATTGGTGTTATTTTAGGTTTAGAGCAAAAAAACATTAAAACATTAGAGGAAAAGCCAACACATTAGTGCAATCATCCGAGTTACAGTATCTCACATCCCCCTCAGATTTATTCTGTGACCATTCGGAGCAGCCCCTCAAATAAGTTACCTAACTCTATATAAAGTAATTAAAATGAGTTTTAAATCAAGCAGCTAAAATGGTAAAGTCTGCATGAAGAGTACTGTTATTTTGGATAGATAGATATTTTGAATCCAGGACTCGAATATTGGATTATTTTTAACATTGTAGGATTGACCCTTTTACTTTGGGAAAGAATCCGAGAAATACTTTTCACCATGTCTCTTAAGTAAAAAGTAGCACTGAAGGATTTAATGAAAAGATTTCTGTACAATGGAAGCAAACTTTTCGGATCTGAAACCTCACGGTTCAAGTTTGAGTGACTATGTGTCTGTTCAGTGAGGTTCATGGCCATGTCTCAAAAACTTTCTTTCAAATGTCTTGGAATAATATTGCAGTTAATATAGTATTTTTCATGGCTCAGGAACTGTAATACAGAATCCAGATGTTATGTACTTTTCCATAAATACCAGGTGAATAAAGTAGCCAAAAAATGGTCTTAAAAGATTTTTAATAGAAACAAAATATTCTTTATTTGTCGGAAACTTAAATCGATAAAAGGTTTAGTACAAAAACACTAATCAAAGAAGTTTTAAGGTAAATGCCTGTAACTTTTATAGCTCTAAAGACCTGAGTGTTACTTCTCCCTGTGACTGTTGTTGTGTAGCAAAGGTTATGCAGCAATACATTACACATAATGTAATTACAATAACATGATTACAAACTGTGGCATGTATAATCCATTACAGAGGCCAATAGGAAAAACATATCCATCAAGAGTTAGATAATTAAAACTGAGAATAAAAAAAATCGTTTAGGTAGTGAAATGTTTGTACATACTCCTCCTGAAATGAAGTACTGCTGCAGCGGTTGCAGGTGTTTAAACGTGGTGCATTATATTCTCACCTGAATTGCAGACACATGGAGCGGACCTTAGAGCGTCTCCTCCAGATCCAGGCAGCGATGGAGGAGCTGGCCGTGGCACTGGAGCAGGCCGAGGGGGTGAGGGACGCCTGGGAGCCTGTGGGAGACCTCTTCATAGATTCTCTGCAGGACCACATAGACGCCACCAAGGTAGACCCACCGCACCACACGAATGTTTCATTATCTATCTTCGTCATCGTCATGAATCCTAAATATAGCTCTGTTTTGCCTGTGCAACAACTTAATTGTCCCCTTTGAGATATTTGCCTGCAGCTATCCCTGGAAAAAGCGAACATTGTGACACTCTGACACGTCATTAACCAACATCAAAATAGTGACATCTGTTTTCTTTACATCACAGGAACAGAGCTGAAATACGTTACTCATGAATTAATGCTAGATCTGAATGAGGCTTTTTTTCTTTTTTTAATTGTTTGATGGGGTCGCCTGCGCACACGTCTCTGTTAGAGAGGCTGTGATCTGACAGATGTCGAGAGGGACGTGTCGCTTCAGACTGACACGGGGAGACGGCCGGGGTCACCGTCCCCGGCTGAATGGATGTTGTTTTACAAATGGCAGGTCGTCGGTGGAGTCATCATTGAGTGCTGAACGCCGCCGCCGCCTGTAATTGCGTGGCACTATTCATTAGAGATGATGCCACTTCACCATAATCGTGTCACTGTTTGGACTCCTGTCACAGCCAGCACATGTTCAGCTCAGTCCTCAGGGCGGGCTCGTCACTCCGCTGCCTCTCTCCTCGTCTGTCCAACACACACACACACACACACACACACAAACACACACACACACACACACACACACACACACACTCACACACACACAAACACACACACACACACACTCACACACGCAGACACTTGAGCAGACACATGGATGTACACAATTAAGAGACATTCATTCACACATTATGCACACTGGCATTCACATGCCAGCTAACAATTGATTGTCAAAACAATTACAGATTCAATTTCTCTTACTTGAGACCTACAATACTGTGTTAGGTTGAGATGATTAGCTTTGATTAATTGTTTAAGCTCATACACTGACCCGCATGGTTTCATACTTGCTCCTCTGATGAAGACGTTTCTTTGCGTTTTTGAGTCTGAGGTCCAGGGCATGAGACAGAAAATGAAAGGACGATGGGGTTTCTTTTCTTTAGAATTTCAAGATTGAAAGTGGAAATGTGCAGAATAAAGTGGACTCGTCTCGTCCATCAGATCCAGTCAGAGCAGCGACTAACAGCTGTGTGAGCGGCTTTCTTTAATAGCTTGTCCTAAAAAGATAGAGACTTTCCTCGTAACTAAAAATGATCCGGCAGAACCATTTTCACAAATTCATAATCATGAGACATTTTTTAGAGGCAGTCATTTGTACTAATGTAAGTAATTTGATGTTCTCGTCTTTAAGTTTCACGTTTATTCTGAACATTTCAAATTCCTCCTTTCTCCTAATTCAAAAGTTACGACATTATTTCTGCTGGTGCTGTCTGTAGCTATCAGGAACGAACTCTGTCATCCATAGAAGTTTCACCTCTTTAGAGTGGAGCTTCCACACAGTTACACTACATAGTGGAAAACATGAAACCTTAATTAGATTTCAGTGCTGGAGTTGATGTCTTTATTTTGGTCTCATGCAAATTTGCGCTCTGAGTCTGCTACCACACGGTTCACTGCTATTGAATGTAGCGTGGTGCGCCTCATTTCCAATCTCTCACTTGTGTCCCTAGCGTGAACTGTCATCAGTTTCTATAAATATTATCTTAAAAACAACATGTCAATCAGGCAATAATCTCTGGGTGTATTTTATAACTAGATATGAGTTAATTAAAACTTTGAAAAAGTGTTTCTTAAGTCAACAGCGTTTCACACGTTAAAGGAAATACTGGACTCCATCATTTTCACAACGTATCCTATGGCACTGTTTCCTGTGTATCTTCTCTAATTTCCATCATTGTTCACATGTAAAATCTTCTATGAACACAGGATGGTGCTTCTCCAATAACATGTTCTTGCTACCTTTATTTAGGACATTAATACATATTTTCTGCTTAATACTTTCTAAAGTGGAGTTGAAAGCTGCTGTAATGGCTCACATTTCATTTGATTTATGTTATTTATTGGGGTGTTACGGTGGAATTGGTCCAGATGTTTGTGCTGCTCTCTTGTTTCGCCCGTGCAAGACACCCATCTGTATTTAATATCTACCGTGTCTAATGTTTTCCTTATTTAATCCATTTCCCTCTTTTTCTCTATCTTCCCCTGCACTCAGTTATTTAAGGAGGAGCTCACCCAGGTGAAGGAGGGCATGAAGCACATCAATGATCTGGCTCACCAGCTGGCCATCGCCGATGTTCATTTGTCGATGGAGAACGCCCGCGCCCTGGAGCATCTCAACAGCAGATGGAAAGTGCTTCAGGTGAGGTTCAGTGCCGGCTCTGTGTCGTCTGTGTGACATTGTCAGCTGCAGCAGTCAAATTCAAAAGACCCGTACCAAAGTCATTCTATGTTTCTGTTAGTGTAAGTTAAAGGTTTATATGAGGCCCATGTGGTTCTCACACTAAAGGCTTACAACAGCTTTTTGTGTTTTTTTCAGCTTGTTTGTTTTTCTCCATCTTTGGGATTCAGACACTGCAGCTTTAGTGTATTTTTGCACATTTTTGCCGTTATCATGGATAATAGAACAAACATTCCTGGCATCTCTCCTAATTACATCTTCAGCATCTTAAGGCTTCACAAGGACTCAGTGTTTGGTTTTAGTTTTCCCACAGTTCAAGGGCAGTTGTTTTTTTCCCTCATCTCAGTTTATTTCAAATCAATAAAGAGGCTGTTTAGGCGTATGAATTATAAACCCTTACACTGAACAGAAATTAAAAGAAGAAAAAAGAAAATCATACCAACATGAATTAATTCACTAGCATTTCTTCAACACCGCAGCAACCTAGTTTCTTACTATTTAATTCATTTAAGGAGTCATTTATAAATAATAAGTATTTTATTAACTATGAAAATTGTGTTTTGTTCCAGTTGGTCCTAAAATATATGCAGACATCAACAATTCTAATTAAAAGAATAGAAATATAAATGAGTTAATATGAAAAAGAAGAGAAATATGTACAAATATGTGAATTTTACAAATAGGTTTATAAAAGAAACAAAATAACAATATGTATAATACTCGATATACAACAGCTGAAACATGTATATAAAAACAAGTATATTAAGATGCAACTACTATAGATAAGCGATGCAGTAAACATAAAGTGCTTTGTAAATGATTAACTGTCTTTATGGACTGATAACATAAGACTTAATGGGGGGGGGGGGGGGTTAAACTACGGTAAAACGGTCCAAACATGGTTCAAACCTGACTGAGCTGCTGAACGAGCGTTAGATTCTCTCACCAGTGTCTCCTGCTCGTCCTGCAGCTGCTTCATGGTAATCACTGGGAGTCTGCATTAATATTGTATTAACAAAATGTCAGGCAGCTAATTCCAAGTATGGACCCGTTTTCTATCAACCGTTGTTTTCTGAGCGGCACTTCATTCCCTGCGATGAGTTCGGCTCAATCTTTTTTTAATGAACTCACTTAAAGGGGATGAGGAGGAAATTAGACGATGCTCATTAGTTATGGATTCAAACTATCGGCACCAAGCAGATCTTAGAAATGAGTAGAATAGCGTTTGACGGAAATTCAATGAGTCATGATTTCTTAACCAGTGCGCCTACATGTAAAGTCTTCAATGAGTCCAAGGCACTCTCCTCTTGAAGCCTTTTAAAAATTCCAAGAATAAAGTGCCCGAGATTCATTGAACTGCGTTTGCCCTCCTCTTGAAGCTTTACTGAATGTATGGATGCATTATCCAGTGAGCATTACTGTACCTCTGGAGTGTGCAGTGCTCGCGCTAATGCTGAGTTCTCCATCACAAACCTCTGCACTGCTCCTACAAGCACAACAGAACCCACTCAGCCTTCACTACAGCTCATGAGTGAACGCCCCGCTCCTGCAGGATAACCTTCATGACACCTCCTCTTCCTCCTCCTCCGCTCGGCCGATGAGGTTTTAATTGCCACTCCAGCCTCTCCTGTTCTCTGTCTCTCTCTCTCTCAGTGACTCTCTAAACGTGATGATTATAAGATCCCACAATTCTTAGAAATGATCTTCCGGTATCCACTTTACACACTTGGCGCTCCCTGAGTTCTTCGTGTTGCGGCTGAGTCCCTGAAGCAGTCGGGGACTCTGTGTTTTCTGTGTCCAATCCTCTCAATGAAATCTCCTCATTTAGCTGAAGCCTCGGTTTTCTGAGTGAAACCTACTGGACTGTTTTTAGCAAATCACAACGAGACAGATTGGCTGCTGTCCTCCAGCAGCCAATAAGATATATCAGGAAGCAGTTAATGGAAGGACTTGGGTTGTTTTTATCAGCGTGGCCTTGTAGGCACGGTGAAGTCGGTCCGTCAGTTCACTGCCTTTGATTGGACTTCTGTGACATTCATGGTGTTGATAGAGTCTAAATGACCTTGGTGATTGCCTGGAGTTTCTTCTGCCACGATGAGAGGAGCACACAGTATTTTGGAGTGAGTAAAATATCTCGACCGTTGGCTGGATTTTCATATTGCAACAAATTAGTTTGGACCAGTGTAGGGCTGCTCGAGGACTCGTGGAAACAGAACTAGCTTTGCGTTTCAGCCTGAGATGCAGACAACAAAAATGCAATTCTCCACAGTTGATATCTGGGTTCAATTGTGAAATGCCATCGAGCTAAAATACATTAGCAGAAGGCTCAGACGTAAGCACTCGATCTGAGAGTGAGGCACACACATTTAAACAATCGATGCCCTCAAAACAAAGAGCCGACTAGATACGCTGAGTACATTCATCACCTCTTTCCAGAGAAGTCCTGCAGGATTGTAACGACTCTAATGATCCCCTGACTTTTTATTGTTATCAGGTCACAAATTCAATTGTGCTTAGTCCCCATTAGAAAATCCTAACATGTTGTCGTACTCTCACACTGTACAAACACCTATCTCTATACTTATTAAAAGTATTACAGGGTGTGTCCATGAAAGAGAGTACCATTCAACTGCTAATCATGCTAAATACAATCATTATGTGGAAAAAAGTAATTTGAGAACAAGCTTGCCGCTAAAAGTATAATCAGATACATTGTAGGTGGACAAATTGCTCCTGGAAAACCAAATTAATTAAAAAAAGTGTTAAGCTTTAGAAAAAAGAAATAGAGTTCCATACAGTACACACCGTGTGGATTGGGGACGCAGCTTGTTCGAAGGCTGTGTACGCGTTGATCTTTTTTTAGGACACTTATTCGACCGAAGTGAACGAGGCGAAGTGCTCTTTGCTCAAAGAGCCGTGGAGAACTAAACTTCTTATCCTGCAAATGCAGCCATTACCGCACAACAGAATTGCAGCCCTTTTTTTCCTGTGTAGGATGGAATGAGCTTGCATATAAATAGAAACATCTGTTAGTCGTATTTTTATGTTAGTCACCTACCTTCCTTCTGTTTGATTGAATTTTTTTTTCTTTCTTTGGCAAGCTGCTCGATGCATAGGGAAGTCTTAGCGTTCGTTAAAAGCACAAGTTTTAACTAACTTTATGAAACCGGAATTATCAAGAGGACATCTGCTACAAATTGTCGCCACAGTCCAATGTATTTTAGGAAAAGATCGTTGGGGCTTATTACACATTCTTTTTGAGAGAGGGTGCAAGCAGGAAGAACAGAAAATGGGACTCATTGATGTCCCTTCGCGTTGGAGGTAAAAAAGAGTCTTCATGCAAAAGTTCTTTTTACAGGATAATTTCTGCTGAATCTTTGATGCACTGTGTGCTTCAGTGGGCAGCGCGTCCTCTGCTCTTTGATTCAGAGACCAGGTCAGAGTCTGTAATCCCTCCTGATGATCAGCATTGTTAAGAAGGCTTTTAGTATCCACCGGCACCAGCCGATATTCATCTTCCACATCGCCGAGTGTTCCGGGGGTTTCTGTGACATCGGCGGAGCCAGAGTGATGAGTTAAGAGACAGGTGTGGTAAATGGTTTCAGACGCGGCAAAAAGAAACAGCCTTTCCTGCACATTCCAGCCGCCTCACACATCGATCGGTCGGCCGTCTCCATCGTCCACGTCAAAAATTTCAATACGAAGATGCAGAAGAACGCAATGTCTTTCATTGTCTCTCTCTCTCTCTCTCTCTCTCTGTCCCATTTTCCTCTTAATTAAAATGATGAATGCCGAATCCCAGGAACGTCCTGTGCCCTGTTGATTTTGGCTGCTGTGACTGCAGCGACAATGTATTTCCAAATTTGATTTGCTTCTATTTGCCGATCATGGATATTTCTGTCATTTGTCTTCCTTATGGCAGCACAAATTGCCCGTACAACAAATAGATTGTACAACACGGCACAGTTGGCAGCAGCATCTCCACGGCACATTGATAATGCTCTATATTAGTCCCCACCAATTTAAATCACTGTAGCCGTGACGTGTGTACACTGAGAAATGCTAACTCGATATATCTTTCCACATTATGACTCATTTCCTGTGCGTCCCCCCCCCCCCCCCCCTCACGTTCTCTTTCTGTCTTTATTCTTCTCTCTACCTCAACACAAGTGGATTTGCCTCCAATTGTTTGAGGACGTGTTTCAAACATCCAGCCGACCATGATCCATGTGCCAAATCCAATACATTTCAAATAAACCAGGATTAGACGGACTAAATCCCATTTGACGCGAAATAAATGTGATGTGAAATGCTTTTGCAAACTTAATTTCTTCAACTCAGTCTCCATGGTTATTGACGCAGCACATGTGAGGCTTTGTAGCCCCCCCCCCCACTCCCATCCCTACCAGCTCCTCTTTCCTCTGTCTCATTTCATCTCAATTTCCTCCAGCTCTGTTTCACACGCTGCATCCAGGAACCGCTGTCCTCATTTTCAAAATATATTGTTTTGCAATCTCCGTCTTCCTTTTAATACCTGTTGCTCTTCAAAGGCTTTCGAAAGTCTTTCAAGAGGGGCAGCAGAGGAAAAGACATACTTTGTATTCCGCAGTTAACTAATGGAGGAGAAGCAGGTGGCCTGAGTGTGTGCATCTCTATTGTGGGGATTTGACGAGGAGTGGGCTGAACAGCATGAGTCTCTTTGATTTAACTCTCTCTCTTTTTCTGTGCGTGTGTGTGTGTGTGTGTGTGTGTATCTGTGTGTGTGTGTGTGTGTGTGTGTGCGTCCGTCCCTCAGGGCTCCATAGAGGAGAGGCTGAAGCAGCTCCAGGATGCACATCGAGACTTTGGCCCCGGATCGCAGCACTTCCTCTCCAGTAAGAGTCCTCCTCTCCCATTTGAAGTCCGTGTCCCACCATTCTGTGCAATGCTGCGCCAAGGCACCATCTCAGAGTGTTTCGGATGAAGGGGGTTCGGTGTATAACAGTTTTTTTGTGATGAGGTTTTAAAACGATCCCTTTGTGGGCGCGAGTGTCAGTTTGTGTGCGTATTTGGGTTAGAGGTGGAGCTGGCAGGCTTTGTGCGTCTGTCTTCGTCGGAACCAGCGCACTGTTACGATGAGCCTCCCCAGTGATTCTCATCGCAACAGTCATTGCTCTCATTTGAACAGAGATATACATATTTGTGAATTCTGTCTGTTCTTCTACCTGCTGCTCTTCAAAGGCCACACAGCAGAAGCAGGGGGCCTGAAAATGTGATCTATGTAGTTTAAACTGATGAAGAGCTGGAAACGCTGCGTGTTGCAGGGCATTCGGAGCGAGCGAACCTGAAGTGGCTCTGTGTACTCGCGTGTCCTCACTAACCCCCATCCAGTTTTACTGCTGTCACGCTGCCTCAGAAATGATACACAGGGGCTGATCGAGCCCTATTCCACTGCCAGCACAGCCCACTACACCCTGCAGGAACATACTGTGGATTTCTATGCACCAACATGCCTGTATCTCAGTATGCTATAGTAAATTTGTTATGGTGCATACAGTGCTTATAGTAAAGGTTTAGTTGGAATATGATTTAGTACAGGTATTGTACTTCATTACATTTGTATGAGCTTTTACTTCACCTTCATATTTTAATGAATTGCTTCTACACCCCGGGTAGTATGATTATCTTTTAAAATATGGTGCATTCATAAAACAAATGGTTCCCAACATTCCCAAAAGTAAGATAAAGGTGGGGATCTTTGTATTTTCCCAGGTGTCTGAGTTGTTAGCAGTTCCATCAAAACAGATATTTCCACTGTAAACTTCTGAAATGGTTTGATTTAGATTGGATGTTTGAGGCCCAGTGGAGGTAAAACTCTTTTAACGACTAGACTGTACCACCAAATTGTTTATAAATTAGTCAACAAAGTTCCAACTTCAGCCGATACAAAGTAAAAATGTGATGTTTGTATTGAACGTAGCCTGTAAATAACGGGCTTGCCATATTGTGCCCTTGATGTCTGCACATAAGTGATCTTGACGTGAAGCTGACACATCAAGATCATGCACTTGACCAATCACGGGGCAGTCTCATGAGATGTCAGCAGATTTGTATCAAATCATCAAATGCATCAAATAACATCAGTTTGATAATAGTTACTTACACTGACATGATTTAGTTTGGTCTAGGTCACATCCACTAACATGGAGGTGGCAGGGTTAGTGCCATACTGCAGCTTTTGTTCATCTTCATTCACAGTCTTTACATTGATGCAAAAAATATAATAATATGATATTTCAGCTGAACCTCATGGTTTTGAGTTAAACCCTCCACTCATCCGCTCGCCCTGTCACCTCCTCTGCCTCCCTGTATTCTATTACATCATCGCAACACAAAAAACATCACTGTGTGGAAAGCACACACAATACGTCCCTTTGGCTCCAGTGCAGCCGCTCCGCTGAATGGACACTGAGCCTGGACATGCCATGACATGCCTGTGTTGAATATGATTTTGTTTGTGCGTGTGTTTGTGCAGGTTCAGTGCAGATCCCATGGGAGCGTGCCATCTCGCCCAACAAAGTGCCCTACTACATCAAGTAAGTGCAAACGTCAGGGTTTCCCTCGGCAGGTTAGGAAGCCATATCAAAACAAGGGAGTTGTGTGAGGAATTGCATGATCATTGTGTTACTGAAACGCACACTGATGATGTTATTCTCAACAGAGATTGAGTCGGACCGCATTTTCCAATTTGTAGTAATATTCAGAACGATGATTTACTAGTTCTGATGTCTGTTATTTTTCCAGTTGTGACCTCCCGATGAGAAGCGATTCAAAAGAGCTTCAATTGCCGTTTCATCTCGTATGAATGTTGGTAAAATAGTCAGGCTTGACACTTCGAGAGCACTTAAATAGAGCATCAGTGTCAGATTTGGCCCTTCTGCTCACTGAGCTTCTGTGAAATGAAAAAGTGCTATTTCTGATCGAGGGTTTCTTCTATTAGTCTTTCTGAAAAATAGTTCCCGGTGTTTCGCATCTATAAACTGAGAGAAATGAGGCGCTACTACAGCAGTCGCTTTTCGAAGTGAAACCATTTGTATTCGTGACAATCAGACATAGATTATTTGTGAGCGTCCGACATTCTGCAGCTGCAATGAACTCTCAAAGTTGAGCCGTTATCTTGCTGTCAGGGCCATTATCCTCAGAGCCTACCACCGGTCTGATCTCAGCCTGTAAAGCAGCAGTTTTGCAATCGTGTCATTGGGTCCGGCCCGATTGACCGAAAGTAGAATTGACCCTCGTCCTCTTGTCTTGAAGCACAGATTGACTCCTGTCCCCACGGATCTCTCCGCTGCCCAAACACTTGCACAAAAGTTACAGATAGAAAACGACCCGGAGAGGAACTCTATCGAGCTTCTCTGAGCCCCCGAGCATTCATCTGTTTATCTACCCGCCTCATCAATGCTAGTTTACCTTTCCGTTGTTTTCATCAATGAACCGTGCAAGCGTTTCCGCAGTGTGTTTCTCCGCAGACCAAGGTTATTGCTTTCCTTGAATCATCTGCAGCAGAGCCTTGTGGTTTTTTGTGTGGTTCTGCCAGTCAGTTCTTTATGTGCTGTATTATTGTACCGATGGGAGGTGGAGTAGTATCTGAGACTCACTCCACTGGGTTCCAATCAATGAGCACTCGCACAGGCAAAGCTATGAGTGCTGCGCCCTGAATGGCCCCCGAGTCCTGACTTCCTGCTTCTGGGTTTCTCATTATTTTTGCTCCACATTTTATGTGATCTTATTTTTTTAGGGGGGGGTTTCACAATACATTTTGTGTGGTCACAGTGTGACAGGAAGGTTGTGTAATTGTTGGGATTTCTGCCTTGTGAAGTGACCGACATTGTATCTCCAGAACAGCAGCAGCGGGACCTAACATCAGGGTTTGACACCTTCATCATGTTTGACGTGTGCCTGCACTTCACAGGCCTGAACTCCCCAGTAGCCGCCCCAATCTTGCCCTCTCGATTTTGACCTCCCTTTCTCACTTACCCCCCCTCAGATCCTTCTCCTTTTACCGTCTGCCACACCTGCCCCGGTCCCCGCTGCCTCGTCTCGGTCCTGCTCCGTCGCCTCCTCGTTTAATTGTCTCTTGTCTCCTCTCAGCCATCAGGCCCAGACGACGTGCTGGGACCATCCAAAGATGACAGAGCTGTACCAAGCGCTGGGTGAGTGAGGAGACAATTAGAGCACCCTCCGATTCGTGCTCGTGCGACCAGGACCCCCGACCGCGCCGCGCTGACGGCTCGACACAGCTGGGGTTGTGCTTTGAAGGCCCTGTCATACAGCTCATTAAGTATTTTCGGCACCTCAGGGACTACATCACTACTGCCATTAACCTACGAGGCCCAATTTGCCAGCACTGTGATTGCTTTTCGTTTAGCCTTTAATTAATTGTGATCGAACGACATCACGTGTTTTACTGTTAATCTGATTTGACACGCAGAGCTGGCGGGGGAGATAGACGCGCTGTCACATGCCCCACACACACACAAACACACACACACACACACACACAAAGAATTCATGGGACCAGACACATGCACAGATTGTATTAGCAACACATTAAACTGCTAATGACCTCTGCAGTGGTGTGATAAACAGGGGGACAGATAGGGACGTCTCATTCTCTGATGGCCGGGCGGATTGGCGCAAGAGGGGGGGGTGGGGGATTGGTGGTTTTCCCTCATATTTTAATTTACTCTAATCTCTCTCTCTCTCTCTCTCTCTCTCTCTCTCTCTCTCTCTCTCTCCCTCCATTAGCGGATCTGAACAACATCAAGTTCTCAGCATACAGAACGGCCATGAAGCTGCGACGGGTTCAGAAGGCTCTGAGACGTACGTACGCTTTTTTTCATCAGCGCTGCTTTCCGTCTGCAGCCCCGGGAGTGGCTGGTTAAGTGATATATACCGTTATCCTGCACCATCATTAATCCACCATGACAAGCTCTTTTCGTGGGAATGAGATATAACGATCAGCCGCGGCACATTCCTCTATTTAGTTGTCGAAAGGAATCGTCGCTTCTCTGTGAAATATTCTCCACGTCCTCCATTACCGTTGGATTTATAATACAGAAATCTGAAGTATTGATATACTGGAGAGTCGTTAGAACCAGTCGGGGCACCAGGTTCCTTTCCTCATTTTCATCAGCTCCTGGATCGTTGGCATGTGAGATAATTAGTGCTATTAATTGGTCCATTACAGACACAAAAGAGGAGGCAATTAGTTTTTGCCGCATGGTTGGAGTGGTAATGTGTGCCGCCATCAGGGTCACAGCACTTGTTAGATCCTACATGGCCCCACACACTCTCACTTTTGTGCCTATTATTATAAATCTTGCGTATTGTTCCAGTGACTCCCCTAATGATGAGTTTGTGTTTCTAAAGGCACTACATTCTGAGCTCTTTCTGTTTCTCACTACCTCCGCCCCATCCCTCTCGTCATGCTCTCAACCCTTTCCTCTCATCCATCTTCCATTGTCTGCACTGCTCTAACTCCTGTGACCCCAGATTTGCCACAGCCACTTAATCATGTTCAGCCCCTCTTCTTCTCTTTCTCTTTGCCACCTTGCTGCCTCCTCTCCCCTCTACTCTCTCCTTCCATGTAAGTGGCTCTGGTAAAACTTGAGCCTATTTCGACTACTGTCGAAGCTCTTTCAGAAGCTCCCCATTAGTTATTTCCCCCCCCCTGCTTTCTTATCTCACTCTCCTCTGGTCTGCTAGTTGATATCATGACTGAATTTAATTGCCAGGCTGCCATGATAACTGCAGCCTTCTCACTCTTTTCTCTCTGCACACTTTGAGAGTGATTGAGCAGCGCTGCATGAAAAAGCCCATCAGAAATACATTTTTAGGTGATTCACTCCCCGTCCCTTAGAATACTCCCTGTTATCTCCTCTCACTGTTCCACCTCATCATCCTGCTATCCAATTATACCTGGCATCACCGGACACCCTCTCAGCTCCACTTTAAAGCATGGGCCATCAAATTAGTTTAGAAGAGAGGGAAATCAAATTTATGTCACTGCTCTTGAAATAACTGGTCGGGCTTAAGTGGGCAAAAAGAGTGAATAAGCGCCTGTGTCACTTGTGCTCTCGCTTGCTGAAGTGGGGATGATGATCACACTGTGTGTGTCTGCGTGTGTTGGAAATGAATGAATGTGAAGTCATGTATGTGTGAACACGTGTTAATAAGGTTTAACAGTTGTAAATTTACAATCAAATTAATTTAGTTGGGACCCTGCTAAAAACGATTCAGTTTCAAATGTTGAATATCTTACACATGCACATCACACACAAGGTGCATCGCATCAGGAAGTACACGCACACAGTCACAATAAAAGCATCATAATTTACATACTTGCGCGCGTCACTTCTTCTCATTAAATTACAAATTCTCCAGGTCCAGCGCTGAATAGAGATGAGTCTGTTGTTTCCAGGTATCTGTCTCCCATTAATATCCATGAACGTGTGTCTTCAGTGGATTTAGTGGCGCTGAGCGGCCTTGTGGAGGTGTTCCGGGACCAGGAGTTACAGCAAGGGGAGCACGTGATGGACGTGGTGGAGGTGATTCACGGGCTGACGGCTCTGTACGAGAGGCTGGAGGAGGAGAGGTCCATCGTGGTCAACATTCCCCTGTGCGTGGACATGTGTCTTAACTGGCTGTTCAACGTCTACGACAGGTGGGTTCTCCGGTGCGAGACGTGTTTACGAAAATCTACTTCCTTTTTTAAAACCACTGCTCATCAAATGTGGAAAGGGAAGTTGTATTAAGGCTAAGGCTGATGAATTGTCAGCATCAGTTGGGGCTGATATTTTACAGTTTGGAGATAAAGTGGACGAGTGAAGAACTCAATTAATTTACCAGACATCTGTGGCAGCTCCTCTCTGCTTGCAGCTTGAGGCCACATCAGCCACTAATATCATAACATGTTTAAATCAACCAAATAGTTATTTTCAATTGTGCTTATATTGGTTATGGATTATAATGTAAACACCAGTTTTTGACAAGGGAGAATATTGAAGAGGACTGTGTGGAATAAAAGACAATATCTAAAAAAACACGTTATTAATATTCAAGTCAAGTCAATTCTCATTAAGTCATGTGACAAACCAATCTCTAAACAGTGGGATTGAGGACCAATCAGAGCAGAGAGAGGCGGGCCAAGAGATAAATCAGAATTTATTTTATACAGAGGATGAAGAGAGGCAATAAAGTAATGAAAGCTACGAGAGAACTAATGTGTCTTTAGAACATCATAGCATATAAACAAGTAGAGCACCAAAATGAAATTGTAAACTTGTGAATATGTGTATTTAAACACACTCCTCCTCTCTGTTTATAAAACACTCATCAAGTTTCATAATAACACATCTTCACTGAAGATTTTATACCAATACAATATAAAGATCCAACAGTGCTGATTACAGTATATAACATGCCATTACCTTTCCCTGCACCCTTAGCTAACACTGAGCAGCACCTTCATCCGTGATTAGAAGGGAAGTTTAGATTTTACATGGATTGTATTGTCTTTAATGGAATTCACCTGCAGTGGATCAGCGTTAGTCCGTTTTTATCACTGAGGATATGACTGACATCATGAATCTGGACTTTAACCTTCTCTCCACTTGATTCCTATTTTTAATCTGATACTAAAAGAGCAATAAATCTGCCAAGAGCCCCATTAAAAGACAGAAATGGGTGTGTCACGCAGCGGCATCTATGAATTTGATTTATTACATGGCGCTGGTGAATGAGGTTTAGAAATGCTGCTGAGTCAGGTTCAGCACGGCTCAGGACTCTTGGTATTTAAAAATCCGAGCATCGGTTAAATATGTATCACGGGCACATAATGTGTATCGTGAACAATGACTCAATAGCTGTGATCTCATGCTACTGAAATGATTAAAAGCTGTTTGGAACCAATAGTCCTAGAACAGAGGTCTGTCTTCAGATTGATGTAACCGTTTCAATGGCTTGTTGTACAGAAATCTATAAAGAACCACAGCATGGCTAAAGGCCCGAGAGCGATGTCTCTAGGCTGAGGGCCAATCGTCCCTTCTGAGACACAACAGAATAAAATCCCTTTTCACACCAACATTCTCTCCACCTTTTGTTTCTTATTGACCGTGTTGTCGTTTCCGAAAAAGAAAGCACAGGCACAGAAAAGGAAATCGAGGAATAACCCCACGAGTGCTTTAAATTTGGTCGGTGGCTCTTAACTACACGGTGCTAATGAGAGACAATCAGAGACTCTACCCTCTGCATAAATTCCAGTAATTGCTTTTTGTTTTCCAATAAATAGCAGCAGTGGGTCTGAACGATGTGTGTATGCTCGTTTGGTAATTTCCATGTGTGGCTTTGTTTGTGTTTGTGCCAGTGAATGGTTATCAGAGCCTATCGCCATGCGTGTGTGTATATACGTGTGTGTTTGTCCTGCCGAGGCATGTCACACTAGCGGGGTACACAGGAGTGACGTGTCCCCTGGGGAGCAGCACAGGGGTGCATATTGAAGAAGGCATGCGGCACAAAGTAGAGAGTGTGTGTGAAAGGTGCTGACAGCCAGTTGTCCCCATGTGCTCTCCAGCTCCTCTGGACCCACTCCAGCCCTGAGTATAATAGAGGAGCCGCAGTTACGGTCTCCTCAAGACCTCTCATGTTTCTCCACGTACCCGAGTTATGTTTCATTTAATTGTGTTTGGAACGAGTTAAAAAAAAGTGAATCTACTTAACTGCAGAACTCACAGGGAGCAAAAACCAAGCACGGACGATTTAACTCGCCCTTTAATTAGATTTTATACTTAATTGATCCGACGCTCTCTGATGAATGTGATGTTCCTGATATTCTCACTTAATGATTGCGATGTTAATTCAATAAGCGGGCGGTTTCTGCCAATGCCGCTCCGCTCGACACTAAATTTGTCCGGGGCTGTTTTGGCACCGGCGCTGTGGAATCATGACGGGGACTCAGTGATGGTTGTGTTTGCTTCTCAAATCCATTCCTTCCACAGTTGCTCCCCCACATCACCCTTTTTTTACTTAAAGCTGAAAAAAACCTTCTCTTTTTGGCTCAGGTCAGGGCGGGACAGCGTCCATGTCACTGGCCTTGTCACTGTTGAGCAATCAGACGTTTTATTTCCGCTGGGTAAACTCGTAAATGCTGGAAAAGTGTGTGTAAATCATGACAGTGTGTTGGAGTGTGTGTGTGTGTGTGTGTGTTATTCAGAATGCATGTATATATGTCTGTAGGAAACACTGGGACATAGTCTGGTATGTGAGCTTATTAATGCTCTTCTGGGCATAAACCCATTGACGCCACACTCAATCCCTGTGGTGCCTTTGGTTACTGTGGATGTGCTCTAATACAATTTCACAGTGTTGCACTGACCCTCTCTGTCCTGCTGTGACCCACGTAATACCTCCACACTTTGTCCCTCCCACAAGGGCTCAGCCGATGTAGGAATATACCACAATGCCCCCATTTTAGTGTAATTCACTCTTAAACAGTTCTAACCTTTTTTCTTCCTCTGTTCTGTCTTTCTTCTTTCTAGTGCTCGAAACGGCAAAGTGCGAGTGCTCAGCTTCAAGATGGGATTAGTGAGCTTATGCAACGCCGACGTCCAGGAGAAGTACAAATGTGCGTCTGAAGCAGGCTCATGTGCCTACTGGTCGCCTCGACTGCAAACAATGAGCCAAAACAAAATGGCAGTGATTGCCCGTATGACATAAAGACATCCACTTAGTCTAATGGAGGAAATCACTCTGCTGCCACAATAGAGAAAGCTTTCTTTTCTTCTACCGAAGACACCAGGGGCCCTTTTAAAAGGATTGCTTGCCAAAAACACCGTTTATGAACGCTCTCTTTCTTTTGACTCGAACCCTCCTTTTTCTCAACAGGTCAACTAGCACATAGCGAACCCCTTTCCCTTTCATCTTTGTCTATTATAAATTATGCCGCGATATTTTATGAGTGCAATGCTCCAGTCTGAGAAAGGGTTTTACTGTTCCACTTTAATTTCAGTTTACGAGTCATTGACGGACCAATACGCATTTGCGAATGGGTCTGGAATTTCCCCGTTGTTTTTTTTTATTCTCAGAGAGTTGTTATCAACAGAACGGACCTGCGACCAATCAGAGCAACGAAGCAAGAGGAACAGAATGAGAAAATGCAGCAGCTGTTTGTTTTTTAGCCTGTAGAGTCGACCTGTACAGGTAAAAACGAGAGGGAACATTTGAGCTGCAGATAGTTGGACCTGGAACATCTTAGCTGAAACCGTATCTGAGAAAAACACTTCCAAATTCATCCTTGGCAAACCATCTGTGTCATCTCCTAAACACTGAACGACAACAGATTTGTCTTCAATCGAATTGTCCCTCAGTGAGTCAGGCGTCTTTCTCTGTGTCCAGGTGGTGGCTTCAAAAGTCTGTCGTTTTCTCCGAATGAGTCTATTTCTGTCAGCTCCAGACGACTCATCATCAATATTCTCAAATAAACCTAGAGCGTTTGCATCAACCTGCTCTGAGATACAGATGGTGGGTGTTTGTTCCATCAGCAAAAGTCTGGACCTGTGATTGACGAAACATATGTTTGTCATTATTTATCATTACTACTATAAAAGTAGTTTAGTTTAATTCCTTAACTTGGTAACAGTAGCTTTGATCCTAATTTAACGTTTCTCTCTGCACAAGTAGGCAGGAACGTTTCCCGTCCATGTTCGGACCTGTTTTTGGAGGCAATCTATTCTGTGCAGTCGCAGTGGATCACTTTATGTTTGCTTTCTTTAAATAGTTGATGAAGTTGTGATAGCTCTAAGAGACTGGTGAATCATTAAGCAAACTCAACCGACTGAAATCATGCTATGAAAACTGAGCTCACTGGATTTGCAACTTTAAATCTACTTAATCTTTAAAAGCTGGACAAACTTGATCAAGTCATGTTTGTAATGTATTAGAGATGCTGCCATTCCGATTTGGTCCATACAGAAATGTGTCATATCTGACAAAACAGCTGCAAAATGAATGACATTTCCATCAATACTTCAGTGCTAGAAATGAAGGATGCTAACTTGCTACGGTGACTATGGTAAACATAATACCTCATGAATATTATAGACTGTATGTAAAGATGGACGACATGAGACCTTCCGAAAAGTGAAGCCCAAACATCTCACTTGCTGTGGCTGCTGTATATGTCCTAAATCCTGCCTCCTCCATGTTAGTGGACTAAAACGTCAAAGTTAACATTAAAAACAGTTTTATGAAAGGTGGTACTTCGCACGTGCAACTTTTAAACTTGAGTTCTCCATAGTAAGAGGAGCTGGAGATGTGTCGTGATTTTTCTATATAGTCTATGGTTAACAGGAGCACGTTAGTATTTCCATTTTGTCATGTTTGCTTATTTACTTTTGCATTTAGCTCAATGCACCGCGTTGCATAAGTGATCAACATAATTAGTGTTTTAGTAAATAGGTAGTTCAATACAAGCCTTCACTCAGAAAATAATAGTAATGAATGCTCATAAAGCGTGTGTCTGTGCAGCCAAATCCAGGAACATGACCTAACTGCTGAGTTTCCAACATTGCCATCTGCATGTTTCATTTGTAATAGGGCTGTATAATGTGTCACCATAAAAACATGTTGAAACCTCATCTCTATCAAACAGCTCAATGTAAATGTTTAAAATGTCAGACATGCTTCAGCTCTGGTTATGAGGACTATGCAGGGGAGGCTGTTAAACATCTAGGTGTTAAAGTGTTGCCCCTGTCGGGCTGAATAAGTGCACAGGGATACATGGGATGTGTAAACTGCCATTGTGCAGCACCCTCACACGCTTGTCAGCATTCATCTCCTCAGTGACAGAATCTGATAGGAATCCACATACACAGCTTTTTAAATCCAAGCAAAACAGCCCGAACACCACTACTGTATTGACAGGCTTAGCATATAGTTCTTATCTTAGGGTAAAACCATTTTTTAGCTGTGGCACATTTTCTAAATTGTTGCTGCTTTGCTTGAATGTTTGAAATGAAACTCATAAAAAAAAGCCTCAGTCATAAAAGCCCGGCTCATACAGTTCAGTATACAAAACTGTAAATCACAGATGTAAACGTGCAGGAAAAATGCAGATATTATGATAATACAAATTCAAATAACTGTTTTTCATGCATACAAATGATGTTACACTCGTTCGATCAGATATGTTCCTGCATAACTGACGCACACTGTATGTTTGTGCAGACTTGTTCCGTCAGGTGTCTGGTCCTGGAGGTCTGACGGACCAGCGTCACCTCAGCCTGCTGCTGCATGAAGCCATCCAGATCCCGCGGCAGTTGGGTGAAGTGGCCGCATTCGGGGGCAGCAACGTGGAGCCCAGCGTCCGCAGCTGCTTCCGCGTGGTGAGGGCAGAGTCGCATGCATGCATGTCACGCATAAACACATTCACAGACAGGCAATGGTGCATGCAAAGTTTTTTGCTGCACACATGCGCACACATACGATTAAACAATCTGTCTGGAATATGCTGTGAGTTCACCCTACCTTATTTGACCTGGTAAACAATGTTCTGCTTGTTTACTCATCGTCTACTGGGAAGTCTGCACTGTTATTCAAGGCCCAGTGTCCTTGTTGGATTAGATTGTTCAGGCTTGAAGCCAGTGAGCAGTGTTGAAGACACAATAGTTTTTTTTTCTGTTCTTGAATCAACAACCTGATCATTTATTAATAGTGTTACAGCACAATAATGTACAGTGCGGTCCAAATGTTGCAGACCACATTAATCCTTCTGTATCTCAAACCTGCTGATATATTTATCAATGTGTGGGAAAACAATGACTGAGCTCCAGATATTCAGAACAGACGTTATCTGTACCAAGACCCTATTTCAGAAAGAGAATTTTAAAGGCCAAACCTTAAAAAATGAATATCTTAATCAAACATGTGTCTGTGGAAGCTTTACTTCAAGTATGAACAAGTGATGAAGTCGCACCAGGAAGCAGCTTTTTGAATCCTGTTGTGTTTTACTGACATCAGCAAAGTCGGACTCTTTCTACAGAGGAAGCCGTTAAATGCACCATCTCAGGAAATGGAGAAGTTATAAATATTCTTCCTTAGGAGCGTTGCCTCACAAACATTACATCTCATTAATATTGCATCTCATTGCTTTTAATGGACATAAAATACAGTCAGTGGTAGATAATGCATCAGGCTCCCGACCATACATAGACTGTAGGTGAAATTCAAGAAGTTTTATTGGGAAAGTTGAGTGTATAATAAGAATATTGGAATATTAATATGAAGCAAAGTCACAGAGTCCATTAGTGAAGTGCAAGACCTAATGAGGAGACATGTCCTAATTACTTTGTCTTTTCTAAAAGTGTCGCCGCAGGTTGCCTGAACTTAAACTCATGACATTCAACACCAGATAATTACTGAGTTGTTAGGAGCAGCCTGCAGCTAATTTTTTGGGGGAAGATGGCCTCTGCAAAGCCTGTTTAATTCCCTCACTTTCAAGGCAGATCCTAATTATACACACTCTATTCTGGTGCATGCTTACTGTATCAGCTACGGCCGATTAAAACCAATTCCTCTCTAAGTTTGCTCTGTGTCTGGGCGTTTAGTTGTAGATGAAATATCCATGTAATGGGAATTGAGCGGGGGTTGACCCATTTGCCCATTTATCACTTGGAAGTGAGTGACATCAGTTTTTCGGGGATGTGCACACGGTGTCAATTCAGACTGATATTGACTGTTAGTCTCTGCTGGGAGAGGAGAACATGAAATTGACCTGAAACAGATTATGCAAAGAAGTAGTTCCACAGAGCAATGTAATATTGCCGAAGGTGATTTATATGCACAAGTATTGGGGCAAATTCAACTGGCAGCATAACACAAAATTCAGCAAATACTTAAAAAAGTTTTGTACATTGACTGTTGGTTTACAAACGTGCTGTTCAGGGGATTTATAGTTCACAAAGTGCAGAGTTTTGATGGATAACTGAATGTTTATTACTCTACTTTCCCAATGATGTTTAAAGTGTGCCATCTGCTCAGTGTGCTGCTTTGTGATGCAGCAGCAAGCTCAGCTTACTCAGAGCCAATCCCAGGTGCTCGGTATGCAAGGGGCTGCGTTTTGACCTCCCACATGGAGATAAACTGGCTACTCTGCTACCAGAGAGGAGCGCCTCCGTCCCCGGGACATTCTACATCTCTATACAACTTACACACACATGCACACACAGGTAGACACATGAACACACACACACACACACACACACACACACACACACACACATACAACACACACACACACACACTCACACACACACACATTTATTATGCTACTCAGCTTGAGCGCTGGAGGAAGCCCCAGGGAAATCAACCTCTTAATGCATCTCTGATGCAGACTTAATGAGAATTTAGCACATCACGGATTGTCAGCACTTGGCGAGTTGTTCTTTTATTACGTTGACTTCCTTCTTATGCCACTTTCTGGAATTCTCTAAAACTGCTTGTAAACACACAAACACACGTAGAGTAAACAAACAAACATACGTACATTAAACGCACAGGGTTCATATGTGCTGTGAATTATCTGTATAATTAAGTGAATTTTACATTAAGCAGGTATTACGATAAATAAAGTGCATTACAGTGTAGTATAGTTTCATGAAAGCAAAAGATTCCCCATGGTGTACTCACCTCTTCTGCTCAGTTTGTTCTCTTCTCTCATCTCCTATTCTCTATTCCCTTTGATACCTTTCCTCCACCCCTTCTCACTGCAGGACCACCTTTGAAGAGGAAGCAAAGCTTCTTCTCTTAATACTCTTATGTATCTGGCCGCCTGCTGGTCTATATTTTGCTTGTTTACAGTTTACTCTTCTTTCCTAAATTCAATGTCCTTTTCCAGGCCCCAGGGAAACCTTCCATTGAGGTGTCTCATTTCTTGGAGTGGATGAGCCTTGAACCCCAGTCGATGGTTTGGCTTCCTGTCCTCCACCGCGTGACTGCTGCAGAGTCGACCAAGCACCAAGCCAAATGCTATGTATGCAAACAGTGTCCCATCAAGGGCTTCAGGTCGGTATGCCAGTGTAGGCAAACTGACATTCATGCAGATGTTCAATGAGGAATATTACAAAGAATCATGAAAAGCATCTGTGGAGAAATGTGTAGTAGGCATGTGTCGTACATACCATATATATATATACATTACATATACTACTGAATACGTGTTCAGTGGTCTTCGTCCCATTGCTTCTTTCACTTTGTCTATATTTCGCTCACACAAATACTTGGTCTGTCTTTCACAGTGACTGATCATTGGCAGCACCAGCAGAGATCTTTCCTGTGTTGGTGGCCCATTAAATATCCATAAAATGTTTAATGTCCTCTGTAGACAGACAGGATTCTGCATTAACTTGGTAGATGCTGCTTTGGCTGTGGGTATCAGTACCTCCCTGAGTTGTTACCCTGCAACCGCTCATGCCAGCTCACAGGGTGACAGCAAATAAACTGAATTAGTTAAATTAATCACAATGAAGGATAAATGTACACACATACACACACAATGAATGTACAAAAAAAACGAATGGGAGTCAAATGTTCAAGATTCTTAGGTAGTAATACGAATAATTCTGAAATTTGCATCAAAATTACAGCCTGTTGAATAAAAGAATGTGAACATTAATTCTGGGAATATAAAAAAAGAAGAAATCCTTTTAAAAGAGCAGCTGGTGTTTTCTGATTAAGGCGTGTTGACTCAGAAAACATGTGGCTCATGTGGACTAAATCTCTTTCTGGAGCAGAGAGGGATGTGTGAAAACAGCCTGCATGTCGACAGGCATACCTATAATTTCAGTACACATGCATGCACCAACCCTTTACTCTGCAATCACACACACACACACACAGCCACAGCCTCGCACTTCTGCCTGTTCTCTTACAAACATCACTTCAGCCTCTGTGTTATATTGATCTTGACAGGTATCGCAGTCTGAAGCAGTTCAATGTGGACATCTGCCAGACATGTTTTCTAACCGGCCGCACTACCAAGGGAAAGAAGCTGCACTATCCCATCATGGAGTACTACACGCCAGTAAGACAAACATTATGGTTTAGCTAGATTCAAATGAACCCCTGCTGCTTCAAGAAATACTGTATTTCCTTATTCCCGCTACCAGGCATGGATTAGTCACCAGTCCAGTATAAGATGTCCATCGACTCTGCCTCATCCGCATCTACAGTAGTCATACATTGAATCCCTCTTAGCGGTGACATCACTCTGGGCTCACCTGTTGCACTCGTTGAACACTAAACCCCTAGAAAACCTGAGTCTTAGGCGGTCACACACACAGTCTCTGAAGTCAAGTTAATTCCAAAGCAGTAGCTCAAGCACAGTAGCTTGAGCGCTGGAATGTACTGAGACGGTGCCAGATTTAATCTCTAATCAATTCTAAGCTGTAAAATATGGCAAAGGGCCAGCTGTACAATGATTTTCTTTTTCACTGGACAATTTTTTAAGGCGAGCCAGATACAGCTTTTCACGATGGCGAGGCAAACGGCGCCCATAGATTTCTGCTATGATAGAGAGAAAGAGAGAGAAAAGTAGGAAGATTGGAAACAACATAGAAATTAAAGGATGCACAAGAGAGAGAAGCAGAAATTGAAAAAGAGAGAACAGATGGAGAAATAAAAGTAAGACAATCCGGCCTGGAGACAGTGGACAAATTTCTCATGGGGTCATTTGGGGTAAAACAATATTTCAGAGAGTTCTCAAGCTGTGCAATTTGTAATTTGTCTCCCACCTGTCCACTCCCATTGCCTTCGCCGCTCACCGCGTTTCACCCCGTCTACCCTCCCCACACCCGCCCCACTCATACATCACTCTCCAGACAACCTCGGGAGAGAAGATGAGGGACTTTGCCAAGACTCTGAAGAATAAGTTCAGGTCAAAGCAGTACTTCACCAAACACCCGCAGAGAGGTTACCTGCCGGTGCAGTCCGTGCTGGAAGCCGAGAGCTCGGAGACGTGAGTCCCACACACACACAGTCATCTCTCCATCACTGCTTTACTGTGTCACACATCTCTCACCTTCTCTCGCTAACACACATGCAAAGCTCTGCTGTTGTCGGGTCATAGTCGTTCTCTGACGATTTCAGGCACTCTGCCTCGCTGACGAAGGTTAAAGGGTTCCGTCTGTGTTCAGAATCAACATGGCGCAAATCATGCGATGTCAGTTCAGGTCAGACATTGTGTTCACATGAGCGAGTCTCACCCAAAGGGAGAAGCATGAGCAACAAGGCTAAAATGCATCAGCTCATCAAGAAGCGTAGCTCGTAGCTATGGAAATTTATGATGATTATGCATCCGATTGTGTCACGAAGGTCAACTTTTATAACCTCGAACAAATATTATACGAGTCCAAAGCCATTTTCAGACATGTCCTGCGGGGATCTCTGTAGAATTGGGTCTGGATTTATTGTTTCACACATTCACAATGCAGAGGGGGGGTTCTCTGTACAGACTCGTTCACACAGACGTCGGCTCTTATCGGCACAAACTCTCTCGACATCTTCGTCTGTGTCTTCTACGTGTGTGACATCGCTTTTCCACTCGCGGATAATTGATTTATTTTGAGGTTTTATATATTATTTAAATTTTTGCCTCTGTCGAGGGTTAGAAGTGCCATCAAACCCTCACTCTCTCGTTGTGAATCCAGTAAGGGATCCCAACATTGAAAAAAGTTCTCCAGAGCTCAGTGCATGTCTGAAGGCAGCTGAAGAGTTCATCCTTCCATCTACTGAAGCAGAACAGACATGAAAGTCCAGAGCTAGAAGTAGTCGGACCCTTTATTCAAGTAGATGTGGCAATGAAGCAATATTTAAGAAAAACCTCTGCACTATCAAAATGAAAGAAGTATCAAACTTGAAATTTCTTTCTAAACAGAAGTGGTGTTCCTCTGGCATTAATGCAAGAGGGACTAGAACAGCAAACAGTTCTCTGCCAAGGCCTTGTAAAGGGTCAGAGGGTCGGGAACCAGGAGTTTGATTTGAAAATGACATCATGATTTAAGAGCATTAATATGTTTTTGTTCAAAATCCTAATCTGAAAAGTAACTATAGTAACTTCACTCAGACGAGGCAAATCTAGCAGGTAGAAAGCAAAGTTTTTTTCTCTGAAGTGTTGATTAGACGTCTACATTGGCATCACATGGAATAACCCTTTTAAATATACATCCTTTATTTTCCTTCACTTTGTAATAAATCATATCTTTGTTTTGCATCATTAACAAGAAAGTTTTCCCTCCTCCGATTATATCCACACATGTGAGTTGTGGCCTTCCGGTGACCCACACAGTCACACTTGCAGAGTGTTAAAATGCCTTGGTGCAGTATTGATGTTGTTTTTTTGTCGTTCGCAGGCCGTGCTCCTCGCCCAAGCTGCCCCATGCAGACACACACAGCAGAATCGAACATTTCGCCAGCAGGTACGTGGCTCACTGCACTTTCACACTATATCAAGTAACCACAACAAAAGCTTTCCCTCCTCACTTTGCTCTTTCCAAAATCAGCCTCCATCTTCTTGATATTCCCCTCACCCCTGTGCCCTCCCCCCCACCCTCCCTGCTCCCTCACCCTTTAGTCTTCACCACACATTGATTGAAGTATTGATTTGGCTGCGTGGTGCTCTGTACTCCGTCCAGGGCAGGGACTATATTGCCCAGCAGTTTCTGTCACTTGTGTTCTCAAAGTGAACACGCTGGCACTCAGAAGCAGAGCAGTTTGGGGTTGTTATTGTGTGGTGTGTGTGTGTGTGTGTGTTTGTGTGTGTGTGTGTGTGTGTGTGTGTGTGTGTGTGTGTGTGTGTGTGTGTGTTGTGTGTGGGGGTCAGCGGGCCTTGCGCACTGTCACTTGCTTGGGCAATGAGCCCATTGGTCACATGGGAGCTGTCGGTGTAGATTAGAGTCTGTCTGACAGGTTATGAACAGGGCACAGCACTGGAGTCCCACAGTCCCACACTCCTGGGAGATCTGCCCATAGAGCTGCGGAGTGTCTGTGGCACTGTGTGTGTGTGTGTTTGTGTGTGTGTCATTGTGTATTTCCTCCCTGAGGCCCCTATACACAACTGCTTCACATCCTGCCAAAATTGAGGGAATAAACTCCAAAAAGCGAGCGAGCACAATTGTCCTCTTTACCCGTCTTATCGCTCCCTTTTTCCTCTTCCTCCTGTTTTGCTGTTTGCCTTTTTATTCATATCTTTGATCCCGCTCTCCTATTGTGTCCCACCCACACACTTATTTCCCCCTCTTATCTATCTCTGGCTCCCTCTCTCCGAGCCCTTTCTTCTTCTCCCTCCTTAAATATCTTTGACTGTAATGTTCCTTCACATTTTCTCCCTTTTTTCCAATTACAGTAAAATTAGCTTCAAACTGTTCTTGAGTCCCTCAGAAAAATCGTAATCTGCATAATACGCTACGAGTGTAGCAGCCAACATGCCTTCAACCAAATAAGACCAGAAGAAGAGAAATGGAAAAGTGTTCATGGTTGAAAAGTGATGAGACGGAGAAAGATTGTCGTCTTTCTTTGACCGGCTGAGAGAGAAATGTTTCCCACGGTTAAAGATAATAAAGTGTCTGTGTCTTTCTCTGCAGCTTCAGTCACAGCAAACTTCTCTTTTTGCAACTCAGGAATATTTCTCTCTCTTTAATCAAGCATCAGTCTTAGGTTAAGAAAATGACATATGACTGCATCTGCCCTACACTTTCAGACAGTGTCCTAACATTGTAACACTCAATATTTATCTTTTATAAGCGCCATATAGTTAATTATTAAAACCATAACAGAAGATTTTAATCACTGTAATGTAGATATAAAAACGTGGAGGATAGTAAAAGTGAAATCACTTACTTACAACTCATTTGAAGCATCTGTTATTAATTCTTGATAATATAACATTTATTCTCTTTATGGTATATCTCAATGAACACATTAAGAACAGCTTAAAGTACAATGTATTATGAAATATATATTTTATGAACAGGGTGTTTAAGTATGTATAAGCCAATTACAAACATGAATAAATCAACAGAAGATAATTCTGGTTTAACATTTTAAATCACATGAAAATACTCGAACAAACTTAACTTCTCAAACCTGTGTTCCTGCAGAAGTCCTTAATCTTCAAAATATTAACGTTTCTTTAAGAAAATATCTGGATACTGTTGATTTGATCACTTAATAGTCAAACTACAGCCAGAACAGACTGATGTCAGTAGTGGAGTAAGTCACATTTGGTGCTCCAGTGAAGATTCATGGCAGAGTGATGGTTACAAACGACCACAGCTAAGCTTTATTGTGTTATCATGAATCCTCTGACTGTGTCGACACCATTTGTGAATGTTTCATAGAAGTAGTGACAGACACATTAATTAAACTTTAAAATGTGCATCTGGCATCCTTATTGTGCTGCACATTGCAACACATGGTACAAGAACTCAAGGATGTTGCATGCCATGAGGGAGCGTTGTACATTAACATATATATAGTTCCTTTTTTCATAATTAGTATAATTTTCCATCTGTGTACAGCTTCACAATTCAATATACCCGCGCCGGGATGCTCATTAAGTGAAGATTTTATAGTTTTATTTCCATTGTGTTTGCGTTAGATTACTCCATGTGTAATTGGTTGACCAGTATGTCAGTGGCCCATTGGCTATAAACACATGGAACTGGCTGAAAATGAATGAGCAGCAGCCCATTCAGACACAAGGGGGAATTGAACAGTGCGAGCACGCTCCTCTTATGTTCCAGCTTGATCTGAGCACTATCCTAATAAGAGGAGACAGTCCTTATAATGGAAGTGGCCACTATTTTATCTGTACCCAGGCAGTACGCAGAAGTGACAGAAGCTACTTTCCTTCTTCCTTTTTCTTTCCTTCTTTATTTCTGTGCTATAGAATATAAAAGGGAGAAATCACATTTCTCATTTGAATTGATCATGACTCACTGTGAACACGAATAGAAAGTCAAGCTGACGTTGAAATATTGAATGTCAATGCTGGCTGAAATTCTCTCCCAGACAGGTGTGTGTTTGTTTGTGTGTGTGTACGTGTGTACGTTACGTGTGTGTGTGTGTGCGCATGCGCGTGCACGACCTTCAGCAAATGATGGGTTTGATGTACATTTTTGGCAACAAGGGGGTGTCTGTGGACTTGTCAAACACGGGAACAGCATCAGTCCCTTCCCCTCTCTCTCTGTACCCCCCCCCCCCCCCCACATGATATCGATGCAGGAGTAGAATTGATGATTCCTTTCATCATCAGCACTGCTTCGCCATCTTATCGAGGATGAATTAGAGGGACATCATGTTAAAAACCCTTTAGATCTCTCCCGCTTCTCACTTCATCTTTCTTCCATTTATATTCAGACATGAAGCGACATGCTGCATACACACACACACACACACACACACACACACACACACACACACACACACACACACACACATGCTACACTAGTTCCTATAACTATCTGCCTGTTCCAGTGGCTCTGGGTTTGTGGAGTGCTTTCTGAGGAATAGTGTCACCGATTGAATTATGAGCGGTCAGGTGCACAGGCCGGGCCTCCTGTAACAGGACATGGATAAATCCTGAATTTCTCAGTGTTACGGTCTCACTGGACACCGGAGAGAAATAGAATGTGATCTGGATGTCCCTGACAGCCTCTACATCACTCACCCCTCCTCCTCCCTCCAACCCCTCACTGTCTTAGCTGACGACACTCTGCGAAAGATGATGCAGCACAGAGTGTGTCAGTGTGTCTTTGTGTGTACGGGTGACGCCGGAGAGGCGTTTTAAGACCACTTTCTTGTGCCACATGCATGTGAATGTATATACGTGGGCAGCCACAAGGCTCATAACACGTTTCAGTTAGTGGGTTGATTCTCTGTGCTGGCTAATTGCCTGACTTGAAGGAGAAACCCACCGTTTGATCATCGTTCACTGTTGTGTATCATTAACATGATATCCCGAGAACTGTAGTAGTTTGTGTTGTGAATTAATTTAGTGATGAACCGGTCATAGCCTACATCGAGATAATGTCTCCCTGCTTTTAGGAGCCAGAGACTGTAGGCGGAGGAGATGAATGTGATTGTGATGAACCTCAACCCGGTTTTAAACCAAGTTTTGTGGGCTTTTGAAGCTACTGTTTGTTGTCTTTGTGCAATAAGTGATGAACCCAAAACACAGCTAAGTTTTAAATTTTTTAGGCAAAACCATAGACTGTTACTTAGAATGGATAACATGAAAGTATCCTTAAAGTGAAGCCAATCGTCTCTATTGTCCTCTTGTGGCTGCAGCATAGGTGGAATCTTCTATGTTAGCAAATGGGACATGGACCACACAAAAAATGTAATTTACACGGCAAATAAACAAAGATACAAAGATAGTTTCTGTCATTGTTTGTTGTTTTTGTTGATGTTCGTCAAATGAAAGAGTTTTCCTGTTTGATTGGTTTTAATTCATTATTAAAAACACAAGATGGGGGAGGAGATCTTTATATCATCATATATTCAGTCTTATATTCATCTATATGCACATCCTTATATACAGCCTTGTTCTTTATCAGTGGGCGAGGCAGGCAGTCCCCAGACTGTTTCTAGTGTTGTCGATTATTAGCATATCAGCCATGAAACACCGAGAGTTTTATCCTCACACCAACATGAGCTACATCCAGATCCATGTGAGTTTTGTATGTAGATGTACTTTAAAATATTTACCAGTTCTTTATTATGCAGAATACTATATGCTACCTCCATGCAGGCATCACCATTACTGCTTCTTTTTTACACAGTAGGTCTTTTGCTCCAGCTGTGATTTTCTTTTCGCCATCAAACATCAGAAACTATAAGTGCCATTTATTTTTTTCAAACACTAAAAAAATTCACCTAGTGCAGCAATTTTGTCTGATGTAGTGAAAGCGCTTACGGAGCATGTTCAGTGCATCTGTCCACGGAGAGCAAGACATAATGCAGAACCAGAGGCACTGTCCTTGGTCCTGAAGAGTCCATACAGCAGCTACTTTCTCTCTCACACACACACACAAAATATAGTCTCTGTCCATGGTGCTGGACTGCAACACTTGTCTGCAAGTGTCCAGTATTTCATCCGGATTTTACTCTCCCTGTTTGTGGACATCTTTATGGTTGCTGCACACTGGTAGTTAGAATTTCTGCCACTCTGCAATCTTGTCAGTCACATGTTTCTGGGCAGCTTGCTGTTCATTTGCAGTCCATAATACTAAAAGGCCAGAGGACTAATCGATGCTACTTAAAAGCGAAACTCTTCTCCCTGTTGTTGTACTTTTTTTTTTCATCTTGTATTCAGTGAAACATATTTCCCCAGCATTGGATATTATCTGTAACTTCAGCTTTTTATGCCTCTGAGCCGATGGCAGCCAAACATTCTCTTGGTATCAAAGGCGAACTGATTAGATTTTGGTAGACTGAAGTCAAAGGGAAAGTTCACAGTGGCCTCAAAAATTTCAAACAAACATTCACTTGTACTCAGAGATTAATTGTTCAGATTTCAGCGATCAAAGCTAAAGGTCATGGTGACCTTCTATTAATCTGGAAAACAACCACAGAGCGGTATTTCAGGTTTTCTAAGATTTGCTCTAACATCATACTCTCCTGTTTCCTTTTCTGATTTTGTGTGTCCGTCTGTACATATGTGTGTTGAATTCCCTCCCCTGTGTGTGTGTTTGTGTGTAGACTGGCAGAAATGGAGAGCCAGAATTGTTCATTCTTCACGGATAGCCTGTCTCCTGATGAAAGTCTGTGAGTATACCGCCGCCACCCCCACAGTACAAACCCCGTCATTACAGCCATGGCCTTTCATGGGGATTCTGTGTGTGTTTTCTGTGCACGCCCTTTCCCCCTGATACACTGTTTGTTTCTGTGTTTGTGTGTGTGTGTGTGTGTGTTCGCGCTCAGGCTTGTTCATGTATGTTCAACAGTTATGGTAAGATTGGGTAATCACATAAATAATCAGCCACATAATAAAAACGGCCCACAGCGAGAGGTGTGCACACGGCCTCACTTCATCATGCACATGCCTACTGTGATTAAAGTCTGCTGTTGTGGGTGGGTACACAAAGCCCCGCCGCTAGTGAGAGAGAGAGGCTTGTTGTGTGTTTGTATAAGATGAGTGAGTGGCAGTGTGGTGAGGGAGGATAGGGAAGTGTGAGATGAGTTAGACAGCCAGTAAGGTGTGTTCTTATTGTGGAAAGCTGAGAGAGCCTCAGGTAGAGAAGGAGGTTTATGGTTGTATCAGATCATTTATTTTTGAGTGGCTGTGTCTTATTATGTTGATTGTATGTTGCTGTGTGTGAGTTGTCGACCGTTTCCTCCTCCTCTGGGCTCGAGCGTCATGGATGCATGCCCGGCAGATCCGTGCAAAGTTCTCATTGGACTTTTCGGCCTCCAGGTGTGTGTATGTGTCAGTGTGTGTCAGTGTGTGTGTGTGTGTGTGTGTGTGTGTCTGTCTGTGCTGTGTGAAGTGAACTTATTATTTATTTTCTTTTTAATGTGTTTGTTCTGAGAGAAAACTGTGATTGACAGCACATTAAGAGCGAGTTTCATGCCCAGACACGACTACACTACTTCTCAGCAGTGCAACACTTTTGCGTGTGAAGGATTGTTCGTGTAGCATTGCACCCAAGGTGGTAGCAAAGACCCTAAGCTTAGTACGGATATAAACTGAAGCTGCTTTCAGACATGCACAGACCTCTGGGGAATCTCCTGACATTCTCCAGAGGGGCTGGATGTGAGTTTCTCAGGTCAGTCCCCTAGTGAGAACCTCTAGAGAACTTCTAAATGAACCAATGTTAGAAAACAGCAGCTCCTCCGCAGGATTCACTCTAGTTTGATGACATTTCTATGTTCTATATACGATGATGCTGGTTAATGTTTGGTAGAATCTTCACATATGTATGGATGGGTGTTAATGTCCCATGGAGATTATACTGTTGTTCTTGAAGGGTTTAAATCTGCCCTGCAGGGAAACTCACGTTCAGAATCTGGTGTCATTACACAGTATCAACTTATATTGCTGATCTCTGTTCTCCTCAGTGCTCTAAGCTTCGATCAGTGTTTCTGCTCTAGACATGTGGGTCTCCTGAAAATTCTTTAAGAGCTCACAAGATGTTCCATCACACTACTGACATCTGTGCTCCTCGAGCCGGCTCCTGATGTTTATGTTTCCATGTGCACGTTTCCAGAGAGTTGCCTGGGGTGAAGCTTTGTCACAAACATGTGTGTATATCAGTGCATGTACACATGGTGTATGCATCAGCGTCCGTGTATAATTCCAGGCCTGAGCGCGTGTTTGTATGCATGACACTTCCCCTCCTGCCCGTTATGTGTAGCAACGTGGTTTTCTGCTTTTGTGCCCTTGTATCGTGTTGTTCGGATTCTGTGAACCAGACCTTCTGTCTGTCAGCGCCTCTCTGTGACTCCTGCTGCATGGCTCTGTACATGCTGCTATGCTATCTGTGCCTCCAGCTGGTGTTTCGGCTGGCATCAAACTGTTTTCTGTCCTGAACCACATTGCCTCTGTTTGGCTCCGTGCACCACCTGTATACATTGTGCTGTGTTCTACAAAGCTGCCTGTTGCCAGGTATTGGAAATAAAGATAATTAGAGCCAGGTCTTCCATAAGCTGCTCAAAGAGGATGAGTATTAAAATTGTTTCAATGCAATAATTCTCTCTTAATAATTCAACTAAAACTCTGCTTCTTCAACTTATCTGTAAATTAGGGGGAAGTAAAAGTAATTTCTTGACTCTGATTCTCAAGAATATTCCTTCATATTGGTCTTACATTGTATTCATTATTTTTTTTTAAAGGTCTTAACAAGTCTGAAATCTAACTTGTTGAAAACTACAGAAGCCCTCTAACAGCAGATCTTTCTTTTTATATTATTATGATTAAAATATAAAATCTGTGTAAAACAGCTTTTCTGAGGTAGAACAGTATACAATAGCTTATATTTAATATAAAATTGTGTAAATACAACAAAAACGGTATAATTGTATATAATTATAATTTAATAAATGGACCTATCCATCTTAAAACAAAACAAGCCTGCTTGAATATAATAGATTACCCTTTGATATATGATATTACATTACAAGGCAAATCTTTAAATTGATTTTAACTTTGGATCAGTTAAAGTGCTTCGCAGCCCACAGCCTTAGTGCACAATAGAAAATGGACAAACAGCTGTCCGTCCAATAAAACAACTTCAAAACATTTATAGATGTACTTATAGTTTTACAGCCGTATGTCTTCTATCATAGACCTACGCATAAAGTTTTATCTTCCATTATCAATAAAGTTTATCCGTTATTGTTTGGGAAATTAAATTGTCTTGTAGCTTAAGATCCTCATTCCAATATTAATAAATCGGAGTAGGTTTTTAATGGTGTGATGAGCCAAGTTTATTACGGAACATTTCATTTTTGGAACGTAAACCTGGCGCAGCGCGATGTCTCTGTCAGTGTCCCATCGCGTCCTGTCTTGGTCTGTAAAACTGCCCCTCGTCTTGCTCTGCGTGCCCCCCCCCCCCTCTGGGCTGTGTGCTCTCCCATGCCCGCCATGGCTCTGCTTTGTGCTGCTGTTGGCTGTGTGCTGGTGGCTCAGTGTGCTGTCTCCTGTGTGGGGGACTCAGGGATGAAGATCAGTACCTCCTGCGTCACTCCAGCCCCGCCCTGGACCCTGACTCCCCCTGCGGACAACACATGATGCTGGTTCACTTGGACCACCAGGACAAGGAGCAGCTCCAGTGCACCCTGGCCCGTCTGGAGAATGAGAACAGGTCTGTGGAACATGCACCAACACCATAACATCTGTGAAACACGAGCATTGACGTCTGTGTTGAATTTGATTTGGTTAAAGCTTTGAATTTGGTTTAAATTATACTTGTAGCTGCAATTGGAAGAGATATTTCCATTGGTAAATCTCTGGAGAAGCATAAAAACACAAATATGTGTTTTTGTCTCTAGGCATCAAACTCTTTTGGTATCTGTCTGCTGCCATGTGCACATCTCCTGGAGAGAGTAAACACTTTCACACTCTAGACCCTTTGAACAGCCGTGAGAGAACAGGAGGCATTTCTTGTGTGCTCATACCTGACAGTAAAGACCATGGGATTATGGGAGCATTTCTAAACCGTTCCTTGCATCATTAAAGGTGTCCTGAAAGGAAACCTCCATTATAGAGGGACCGCTGTGATAGAAGCAGCTCTGAAACACACTGGTAGATGTTAATGCTTTGAATTTGAATTTACCGTGTCCCAGTTGCAAAGAGGCTCAGATATTTTCCATAAACGAGGCAAATTCATATTCTCTGTCCATTTAATTGGTTACTGGAGGCAGCCTTTATGCGAATGATTCACATGAATTATTTCTCTTGTCTTCTGCTTGGTCATGACCTTTCTAGTCAGGCAAACACACTCACACACACACACACACACACACACACATGTATCCTCTGGGTGTCTGAAACCTTGACCCAGTTAATTTTTTCTGCAAAGTCTGCCTCCTGTTATGACACTGCACGGTGCGTTGATGTCTGTATTTATGACAGGAGTAGAAGAGAAGCTCGGTTCATATCCTGTCACTCATACCTCGACAATAAATCTCTCAGGGGTCCTGAGGTTAAAAATCATATCTAACATCTTTTTATTGCAACAGAAAAGGACCTGTGTCTCAGATATCCTGCTTTAAAACGTGGATAAATACAAGGATTCACAGCTGTTAAGACGTTTAACTTCTTATTATGTGTCTTATTTACCTCAAACATTAGAAACATAGACTTCTTTAAATATGAAAGAGTTTTCGATCACATAAGATAAAACTTTATTGATCCCACATTCACTTGTTACAGCAGCAAGTAGACAAGGTAGACAAGAGATTGTTAATAAAGATAAACTAATACAATTTAAGAAATTAAGAACATTTACATAACATACAAATTCCACTATGGAAATAGTATTTACAGAAATAAATAAATGTACTGTGGCAGTGGCACAAAATGATCGCACCAAGATGTATGCTGGCAGATTGTTCATACAAAGAAATATACATTAAATAAATAATAAAATATGTCATTATTATTTTGTTATAGATAATCTACTAAGAGTTTCTGGATGAATGTCCAGGGAAGGTTTATCTGTTCAATACTCCTCATATTGTATATTATATTATATTATATTATATTATATATTATAACCATAACAAGATTAGAATCAGTGACGTCAAACCAATCTCACCAAAATACAGAACTTTGCTCAACTATATTGACATTGGAATAGACCAGCATGTTTTGCACCAGCAGCACCAAAATAAATTGGAGTACCTTTAGTGATGCTTCACAGCACAGTTTGCAATCAGTTAATGGCCTCAGTGTCACACATGGAGCCTAGAAACAGAAGGAACCTATTTAGTGCAGCCTTTTTTCAAAGTGAAGCCTGCTTTATTGTTTAAATGTGTTGTTGTTCAGGCAACTAAAGAAATAATTTAGATTATGAAATTCTGTGTCAGGTAAACATCTCTAGCAGTTTCTGTGTGTGTGGATGTATTTTCCATGTTGACTGACTCTTTCCCTCCGTCTGTCCACTGTGGTGTCCTCAGGGTGCTGCAGGGCGAGTACAGGCGGCTCAAGTGGAAGCACGAAGAAGCAGCGTCGGTCCCCATGCTGACCGAGGCTGGGGAGGACGGCCCGGGTTCACCCACTGCAGAGGGGCAGCAGGACGAGGAGCTCCTGGCCGAGGCTCGGGTCCTCCGGCAACACAAGACGCGCCTCGAGACCCGCATGCAGATCCTGGAGGACCACAACAAACAGCTGGAGTCGCAGCTGCACCGGCTCAGGGAGCTACTGCTACAGGTACATCCGCTGTTGGGGCGCAGCGAAGATAATGATGATGATGAAGTCCAGGAAAAGACCTGCCTCATTTAAACCCGCTATTTATTAACTCCACCGCGGAAGTTATACATTAGCCCCTTTTTCTTTGTTTACTAGTCATCTGGATTATGCAAAATGAAATGAACTGATTTGGACCAAATTTGGTAGAGAGATGGATTTATCAAGGTATTGCAGAAAATAATCTTATCTATGGGTCAAAAGAGTAAGTGGCAGGGACTATTTTCCGTGAACCCACAGTGGTAGATGTTGCTGCTTTATTCGAGCGAAGCATCCAGAAGACGGTTTTGAGCCAGGGTTTTAAAGATGAACGTTTTTGGGAGATTTCCAGAATTTAGCTTCTTGGCTGGTGAAATGCCAGACAGACAGATCTGACAAGCCTTTTTCTGAGAGTAGCAACTCCGAGGAGTCATGAAGGAGCTGAATCCACGGCTGGAACATTTCTATTCGTCAAGGTGGAGATGGAGCATAGTTTCCTGCCCAAAGGAGTGATACTTTTGGGGCAATCTCATTTCCTCTGTATGAAGATAAGTCATTTTCCAGGTGGGCAGGATGATAAGGGCAGGAAGATAAACCCATGCCGTCCTGCGGTATATCACAGTGTGATGGAGGCAATTTTGATGTGAAGTCAAAATACGTCTCATTTTAAACATATCCTTATTCGAGACATATGTTTCTCAGTCTTTCTGATACTTAATAGTAAGAAATTTACAAAAACTCTAGTTAAAGGTCGGGTATATAGTGTTTTTAATATTGCATCTGAGTTCTTGTTTCACCATTAGTGTGGAAGAAGTACAAAGTTTAGTCATAAGATGAGCAAGTATCCTTCTGCTGGGATAATGGGCCTTGGTTAACGGCAGCAGCTTCATTCACTGTACAACACTGTGTAGCTGCTGTTTGAATGAAGGGCACAGAGTCAAGTTTAATGGTTTTCAACATTTCTGGTCATGAAATTACAAACATCAAGGAACACAGTGCGTCACATACTTTCATTAAGTGCGAGCAGTCAAAGAAGGTTCATGTAAAAACGACTTCTATGCAAATGTCAACTGTGACGATATGAGGAAAGACGAGGAGAACCTGCGGCGGGAATACTGTTGTGCGAGTTAAGAAAAAGGATAAGCCTTAAGACACCGTGGAGTGTAATATAAAAGGAATTACTGCAGCCTGGAGGAAAGGTGCGAGGAGGAGATCTGTGAAGAGATGACACACACAGTCACTGGGTCGTAAGAAGGGAATAGTTAGCAGCCGCTGTACAGTACAGATGCAAACTGCCCACGTAGGTCACTGATTAGAGAGACAGAAAAGTGATTGACAGGAGAGAGTGTCTGAGAGAGAGGAATCAGACACATGTTCAGGTTAAAGACTGAAGATTGAGATCGAGGATGAAGGCTAAAATAGTATGTGGCACTGATGTCTGCACAGAGACAGGAGGTATATACCTGCATATAAAAATGCAATTCAATTTCATATAATCCCTTTCTGCCCGAACCAATATCACAGTTTCATTTCCCTCAAAATATAAAATCTCCACAATCTGCTGTCGTTGTCTGAGGAGGTGTGCGAGTGAATTCCTCCCGGTCTCTGCAGATGTTTCTCGACAACCACTGAACTTGCTCACCCCCTGAGTGTTGTTGCATTGTTTCTAAAAACAGCATAAAAATATCCTCGTGTGTCACATTATGCATCTGTGATTGTGATTGTAAGGGCTCCCCTCTGTCGTCTGGGCGGCTGGGCGGCTTATTATGTGTTTAAAAAAGGACAAATCCCAGTAACCTGATGGCTCCATCAAACAACTGCTGGATGATATTTCCTTTTATTTTAATAATTATTATTATTCTGCTCCGAGATGTCAGTTGAGGGCCGCTGTCTGAGTGCCAATAACCAGAACGTTCATTACCGTGTGAAAGGCTAAACTCCTCGGAGGTCTGAAACATGATGGATATGAGCTGTTATTTGGACGGAAGGATAATCAGTCTCTCCTCAAAACAGCCCAAAGATGATTCCGAGGCCAACGGTTCAGAGCCGTCAACCCTCTCGTCCCCCGTGTCTGGAGGGGGCCACCACGGGGAGCCGGCCAGCAGAGAGACCACCGACACTGAAGCAGCAGGTCAGCGACTGAGGGCTTCGACCGACAAACGCATGCATGTTAAGATGTGAAACCTTTCTTCCTTCCCTTTTATCCCAGTCCATATACATATTTCCCGTGTGTGTGTGTGTGTTAGGAGACGACATGGAGCAGGACACGGTGCTGCAGCTCCAGGAGGTCATCGAGCAGCTGAGAAACGTCTTCCCCTCGGAACCGGGTGAGTTTGTCCGGTCTGCTGGTCAGCCAGTGGAAAGTGAGAGTTGGAGAGGAGGGCGAATACGTACTGCATGCGTGTTGATTGTCTTGAGGGGAGGCACAGGGAGATCAAATGGCAGAGGGGGGGGGGGGGGAGTAAAATGAAGAGAGACAGGAACAGTCGCACGGAGATAAAGAGCATCCGCGCAACCGCAGCGCTCATTTAAAACGCAACGTGCCTGGAAATTCATCCTTGAAAGGAATTATCAATACAACCTTGTTAGTTTAATGTTCAGATTGTACCTCCGGACCCTAAAAAAACGTTTTTCCTCTTCTTCTTTTTCCTAATTTCAGGCACCACCTCACACATTTAAACCCTGAGTGGGCCTGGAGGAGCAAAGAGACAGCCTGATGGCAGCGGAGCGGGGCAGGGGGGGGGGGGAGCTCCACACAGCTGAGGTCAGGCCCCTGCGACCACAGCAGCAGCAGCAGCAGCAGCTATGACACCCAGAGCTAACCCTCCACTGGAACTCACTGCACTAAAAGCCTTTTCCATGCGAACAATGCTAAAGGGCCACGCTGATGTCCAATGCGGCCGGGGGGGTGCTCAGCGGCCTGACGCCACGTCCACGAGCCACAGGAAACTGGAGCGTCAGCGGCAGGTCAGGGGGAGACTGGAGTCAAGGACACTGTGCTTACCAGTGTCTGTGTAGTCGTTGGGAGGTGTGAAGCTTTATCTCAGTCCACAGCACAAATTGGACCTTCCATTTAAAAGAACTTGAAAACAAATGCAAAAAGAAATAAGGAGGATTTCCCTTTTTTGTTTATGTCAGAATGCCTGTATCTTCAGTTGTCCCCCCTCCCCCCCCCCCCCCCACACACACACCTCCTCCATGAATGTGTTATCGTGCTTGTTATTTTTGTGTTTTTTTGAGGGGAGGTGGTGCGCTGAAGCTCGCCGGTGTAAACTAGATGCGGGGCTGTGTGTATTTCCTGTGGCTGCATGGCGGAGGTTGTCAGCGAGGTTGACAGCACCCACCACGAGCTTATTTACTTTGTGAGAATGACACATCATCAGTTCAATCCATGATTTATTTAAGACAGCCAAAGTGCCCGCTAGCACACAGCGCCTCTGTATGCACACACTGTGTCCCTCTCATCCTCTCCAACCGCTTGTCGATCTCATCGCTCGCCTGCTCCAAGTGAGCCCTGCACGCTCGTGGAGAACCACTCGTGCTCCCTGTACGCGCACACAGACGTATGCTGCTACGTCCTCGCCCCCCCCCCCACCCACCCCCCCCCCCCCCCCCCACACACACACACACACAGTTATCAAGCACCCTTCTCTCATTGTGCACGAATGCACAAAGGCCTCTATGCATGATCGATACTATTTGCTGAAGTGCATCACAGAAAAAACACAGACCACATACAGTACACCCGTCGTAACAATGGAGATCTGTTTGATCTCCTCGGCGTGTGGGATTCAGACAAGCGCCCGGGTCTGAGCCAATTTGTATTGTGACTGAAGTTTGGCTTTTGTTGTGGAAGCGTCGCTAAATATCAGGATGCCAGCGTTTTCTTTGGGATCTTGGCCGTTCTCCTGCTGTGTGCGAGGAAAGACAAGAAGGGGGCTCCAGGCGATGCGCCGCCAGGCTGAGGCTCCCTCTCCCTCGTCAAGGCCGATCCCAGGCACCACAGGGGGCCGCGAGGCGCCACCGCGGCACAATCCAACGCTCGGTTCATCCCTAGTAATCCCTCCTCTCATGTAGATTTGAAAAGAACAGTAGCTAGTGACTATACATGCCTCATTTTCCCCTGCTAATGCCGACTTAATTGCTTTCAGATTTACAAAAAAAAACGGCGATTGCTTGAGATGGCTTCGCCTCATCATATCAGGGTCACGGGTTGTGCTCTGTTCTAAACATAGCACAGTCATTTAATGCCTTAAATCCAAAGTGAATTCATAGATAGAGGTTCTGGACTTTTTCTCATCCCTGAACCGGCCGGTGGTTCATTTCTGGTAAGGTGTGGCCGCAGCACGTGAGCGTCCACATGTTGAAAGCAGCTGGAACGGGTTATCATGAGTGAGCCCATGATGCTTGGAGGGACTGAAAGATCTGAGAGACAAGAGGAAAGAGCGGAAATAAAGAAAAACTATTTATTGCTGAAGGGCTGGGGAGAGCGCTCCACTTTGATGTGCCTGCCACCGACAAATCTCCAGAAGCAGGACGAGAGGCTGCCTGAGACGAACCAGCTCCGGCTGCTTCTCAGCAATCATCCCGCCTCACTCACACACAGAGATACACTCCACTAAGAATTCATCTGAAACCTTACAGACACTCGTATCACTGCAGTTGGAACCATATGAACTGAACTCATTAGGACCCCACCTGTAGGCGGACCCTCGCCGCCTGTTCCTTTCGACACTGTTGCCAGGAAACTGTCCCAGAAGACGCACTTCCACAGGTTTGTGAGTCGGAGCGGTGATGTGTGTTGTGTTTTTTTTTTTTATGTTCTTTTTTTATACAGATGCTAATAGCATCTTGTTTTCCAAATGCGGCCCTCCTCTTCATCACTCCATCCTCCTCTGAGGCCTGCCACTGCTCAGCTGCTGAAAAACAGTCATTAGCATTTGTTCGAATCCATCTGTGCACCGGCGACGCTTCACGGTTTGTGTTGTTAAAGATCTCACACAAGTCTGAACAAAGAGCAGCGGCTCAGCTTGTGGTAGAGAAGAGAAGTAAAAAAAAAGAAGAAGCCATGATGAGCTATGTATATTCATAGACTTTTATTTTGTATGGAATTCACCCGTCTTGTTACACATTGACGATCACCCAGTGCCCTCACACGCTTTACCCCCGTACGTGAGATAATGAGACAGTGGCAGAGTTTGAATAAAGAAGATCCGGGCAGAATGAAATGAATTCACCATTAATGGCAGCGCGTTATATTTCCACACCCCCGCCTCTCCCTCTGCTGCTCTCCATGGTTGTCCGGCCGCATCTCTGTGTAACTGTGTGATCATCTTGAGGCCTGACCCCGAGTACAAACTTAACAGACTGACAGACCCCCCCCCCCCCCCCCCCCCCCTGCTCCCTGTGGCCTGACTGAAGCTGTGTGATTGAAGAATGGAGCCTCTCCACAGAGCAGAGAGGTCACCGCAGAGGACTCCACACACGTGTTCCTCCACCATGTTAACAAGCCTTGTCATTACTGTCTTGCCTTTATGTCTCCCCCCCCCCCCCACTCTGTGTGTCTACCGTTGTGCGTCTTGAGCATCCAACAAATGCGAGTGCGCTTGTGTGTCACCTCACCTACGACTTGAGATCACTAACACACACAGTATATACACACACTCTTACATTACTGATGAACTGAGGTGTACTTTTTTCTTTTTTTAAATCACCATTAATATACCTCATGACTCATTCAAAGTTGAATTGTTTAATTCTTTTTTTGATTTGTGGTTTTTGTCCAGCACTCAAACACGTCTCGCTGTCTTTTCTCTCTGGAGTTTTTAATCTGTATAAAAAGTTTTCTGATGAAAAGGCTTTTTACTGTATTAACATGTGGGTTACTGGCTGCTTTCTACTCTTTGTGTACAGAAATAAAAAACTTTGTATTTGCCAAACCCCCCCCGTCTGCCTGGGTTTTTATTTATTTTTATTTTTATGTGCTTGCAGTCATCCCTCTGAGAGCTGAATAATGAAACTCGACTCAGGACGGTGTTTATATGAATTATTGTTCTGGTGTTTATATTTGTATGTGGCCGAATCAATATTTTCCCGTTGGGAGTTAATCACTTGTCTTTCCTCATAATTCACCTCCTGCGTCCATGTCGCTTTTCTTTCTCCAGTTCTTTCGTTCTATTTATCTCTCCGCCCGCTCGCGTCGCCTGCAGCCGTTGGCTCTGCACAAGACAATCTCGGCCCATTGGTCTACTCTGATTGAGTGCAAGCGTTTCCTGTCTTATCACTGGTGGCTTTGTTCCCTTGGCTTGTTTCGCTTGGGCTCGCTTCGGCACTTGATTGGCATTTGACCTTCTTTCCGCCCTTATCACACGATGATCTCCTGCTCACTACATTATCTCCGCCTGTGCTGGTGGCCGCAGGATCACTGTCTTTATCTGGGGCTCGATTATCTGCCGCACCCTGGCCATACTCGTGATCCACAGCACTCTCTATATTTTCATTATCTAACTCCTCGTCCCTCACTCTCCCACTATCTAGCTCTTTATTACGCCGCTCTGCTTTCACATCTGGGCTTTTCTCCGTTTCTGCATCATCCCCTCCCTCCGTCTCGGCAGGGGCGGGTTTCTCTGAGCTTTCCCTCTCTTCTGCCGTCTTATCTACTTCAGCGTTTTCTTCTGTGGCTTTCGGTGCAAATTTGACGTTCTTCTCGCTTGCCGCTCTGTTGCTCTGGCTTCCACTAGGCCCCCACTTCTCCTGCATCGTGTCCCAGTAAGTCTTGTTCTGGCTGGCGTGCATGGAGCGGACGCGCTCACACAGCTTTTTCAGCTCCAGGCGGACAAAGGGTTTGAAGCTCGGGTCCAACTTCTCGACCGTCTCAAAGTCCCTTCGAGCTTTGTCCTCATTGCACAGAGCGGCGTGCGCCTGAGCCCGTTGGTACACCGCCTTAAAGTTACCTATCAGGGGCAAGATGTGAAGACCACAGGAGGTCAGCCGGGTGAGCAGTAAAACGTGAAGTCAGATAAAAAACACCGGGGGGGGGGGGGTGAAGTAGCTGCACGGAACAGCAGCGGAGAGGCAGGAGACGGGGGGAGTTGGGAAAGGGAAGTAAATGAAGGGAAAAGGGAAAAGCATAAGAACAACAATTTCACATCAGCCTCCGCTATAAATAATTCAGACGTAGCAGAAACAAAAGGAAAACAATGAATTCATTTTGACTGTGATGTCCACGGGTGGGTGCCGCGGGAGCGAAAGAGAGACTCAGCAATGTGCTTTTCTTCTTTCCGTGGCAAACAGCGAGATTAAGGATTGTCACAGGCGTTTGCTGAGGGCCAGACATTTGTATCGGCAAAACAAATCAGATATTTTGAAACTTCACAAAAAGAAGGTGTGTAAGAGGCGGAGAAAAAACTAAACCGGAGCATGTCTATCCAAACATCTGAGACCTCTTTGATTCCTCCTGACGTACATTACCTTTGTGCTTCTTCAGCAGCTTGTTGGTGAGCTCCACCACTCGCTGGTGCTCTTTCAGCTCCAGCATGCACTGGCTGAGGTTGAGCGTCAGGGGCAGACGCACTTTCTCCAGTGACTCCAGGTCCTCGCCCCGTCGATCCACCTGCCGAGCACACGGAGAGAGGAAGCTGAAGGAGGGTGGGATGATGAGAGGACGGTGGTCGTGTTGGTGTTGATGGATGGGGGAGGAAATGTTGAAAAGATGAAAGAGTGTGACGACAGAGAGGGAGAGATGAAAATATAAAGCGTGGGGAGGAATGTTGACAGAAAGAGGAGTTGAGAGTGGAGGAATGTTAGAGGAGGAGGAGGAGGAGGAGAATTGACGAGGAGAGGGAGTTTATTGTGTGTGAAAGGTGTGTGTGTGTGTGCAGGGGGGTAAGACAGGGAGGTGTGGCAGAGGAGGGGGAGTCTAAGGAAGAGAGAAGAAGCACAGCCGAGCGCTGTCACCGTTATTTCTCTGTGGAGGGCTGTTATTTTTAGCTCGTTCTCTGCTCCTCACTTCCCCGGCACACCTACAAGCCACAGCTGCTCTTCAGTAAAGAAACAATGATGATGATTACAGTTTACGAGGCAGCTAACTATTGTATTCTTTTGTGCGACTACTTTTCCGGCACGTCCCATCAATCATCGTGCTCGAGTGGAGGCTGTAAATATGACACCGAATCTGGCGTCTGTCGTCAAATCAAAAGGTTTTACTTGGTTTCATTTGTCACCTTATTCTGAAGGATGTCCACGTATTCTATGGCCTCCTTGAACTTCTCACCGGCCTCCTGGAACTGGCTTTGTTTCACAAGGAAGTTTCCTTCGTTCTGCAGCATCATGACGAGTCGGAGCATCTGCTGCCAGTCTTTACCCTCGGAGGAGCTCGTCTCCTCCTCGTCACCTGCACCCTCATCCGGTTGAATCTTCCCTGGGCTTTCATCTCCTCCCAGTTCACCTTTTGGTTCTCCACGTTGTCCGACATCTTTACTCTCTGTGGTCCCACTTTCACCATCATCTTGCTTCTTGTCTTCCCTCTCCTTTTCTTCCTCCTCCTCATACCCCTTTTTCTCCTCCTCCTCTTCATTTTTGCCCTCCTTTGTCTCCAGCATGTTCCAGTACTGATCCTTCTCCTCCCAGTACTTCTCCTTCATGCGCTCCGACAGGTTCTTCAGCTCCCTGTGGACCAGAGACGCCAGCGTGACGTCGAGGTGGGACACCATGTTGAAGTCTCTGCGAGCCTCCTTCTCGTTCCACACGGCAGCGTGGGCCTTGGCTCTCTTGTAGTAGCCCTTCACACAGTCTGAGGTGCATGAAAACAACAACACAACCATAAGGGGAAACAGTTGTTAATGATGTCTAACTAGAAATGTTCAAAATAAAGCTGCTCTACCTCATGAGGGGGCAGTTTCTTTGGTCTATTTTTGACAGTTTTGTCTATCAGCACTGAGTTAAAGCAAAAATGAACACGTGTTGCATCATGCGTGTGACTAACGGGTTTTATCAGATCATCATTATTTCGGGATATTACCCACGCAGATACAGGAAGGACATGCAATTTACCCATAAGGGGATTCAAACCAATAACTGTCTTGCTGTGAGTAGGCAGTGCTAACCACTGCACCACCGTGCCGTCCTTTGCACCAAAGTGGTGCACAACCTTCAAAGCTCACTAATGGACAAATTAACATTTTTCTTGTTTTGTTTGTGTGAAATCTAAAGTGTACAAAAAGTAAAGTCTCTGCAAAGACAATGCTGAATTAATCCTTTGAATCTCATCTGGACGGACACACACACACACACACACACACACACACACACACACACACACACACACACACACACACACACACACACACACACACACACACACACACACACACACACACACACACACACACACACACACACACACACACACACACACACACACACACACACACACACACGCTGCTGTGCCTCTGTTTTTAGCAGATTAGGCCCATGTGCTTGGTTCAGATACCCACTGATGGTTCCACTTCTCTGTTCCTCTGCATTTAATTTGCCTCTGCACTTAATCTTCATTCAGCCGACATTTAAACAGATTTATTCATCACCTCGGGCGAAAGCAGAGACACACCAGCGGGCGGTTTGCTAAAGAACAACTGGGTAAAAGGGGATGAAACAGCGGTGGAGTGGCTGATTCCAGCTGATACAGGCAACGTGAAATTGATGACGGGAGAAAAATGTGGAAATGAAATGGTTTGAAAAGGGAAGTAACAAGAGGTTGAAGAGGAGGAGAGGAAACGGAGGAGGGATGCTGGTGTGGGACGGCTCCTTCTCATGAGGAGGTGTTTCATACTGGGCCAGTGGAGCTCAGAAAACTCCTGACCACCATTTTCCATGATGACACTCCCGCTCACTTGCAAGCAAGTTTACATCCTCCTGCTACATAAGCCCCGAGCACACACACACACACACACACACAAACACACACAGACAGACAATAGTAAAAGTGGGAATTCAGGCTGAGGGACAGAGAGAAACATAAAGACTGCCTCAGTGGATCCTGTCCCTGGGTGAGGGGCATAATTCATAAGGCTCTGAAGTGGAGACTGGGCCGACATGCAAGCTCCTCCAGGGTCTGACAGAGCATCTCCCAGAGCTGCTTCAACTGTACAACCTGCAGTGACGTCAGCACAGCTCGAACATGGAAGAGCCACTGCAGCAAACCCGGCGCAGACACAGGACCCTGACCTGTCATGCAGCTTTTTCAAAATGATTGTTTTTAATATCGCCCAGAGGTGGAGCTCACTCTGTACATGCTTTTCTTTTCCACTCTAGTGAGCAGCGTAACATGTGTTAAAAAATTCAACATGTCGGGACATGTCATTATATGTTTTCCTGACAAGAGTTGGATAAGAAAATGGTTTTAAATGTCGTTGCAGAAGTGTGGCTGATCTTCTGTTTTAGGTTTTTCCTTTAAGTCATACATCTTCCTGTTTATCGCTTACAGAAGAAGATTTGTGTTCAGCTTCATCTAAAATATCCTTAATTGTGGGGCAACTATTCATTCTGATATTCTGTGTAAGTCTGATCTTATCTTCTGACTCTAATCTTCCAGAAAAACACATTTTCAGATCCAAACCAAACCCTGCTCTCTACATTACAAGCTTCTCTTATTTGCCTTCTTCTCGATAACTTCTTAAACCTTGCAGCTCCATAACGAGTGAATATACGGTTTCAAAGACCTGCACACATTTTAAATAGTAATGACACTCATGCATAAATTACACTGGCTTGGCAAACACAAGCCGATAGCAACATGATGCTTTGTTTTACTTCCTCTCAGATTTTGGGCACGGCTGCACCCTCCGGGTCACATAGAATGTTTGCTGGTTGAAATCCCCGCAGGGCAAGTGGGTGATTAACATCCTGCACCGCTGAACTGCACAGGATTAACCCCGGTAGCTCCTGTGAAGCTGGGCCGGATAGAGCGACGGGTGAGTGTGTGAATACGCTCAGTGTAAGGCACCGGTGAAAATAATGATTCAAACCTGTTTCAGTGCCAGAAAGTGATGATTTATAAGTCACCATGGAACCTCCTCACGTGTGTATCTCATTATCTTTACCTTTGTGTTTCTCCAGCAGCTCGGTGGTGTGCTCGATCGTCTCGTAATACTCCTCCAGCTCCATCATACACTGGCAGTAGTTCAGCTCCAGAGGGATAATCATTCGACCCAAGTTAATGTAGTCTACATCGCCCGGCATCTCCTAAACACACGGATGCACAGATGAGAGAACAAGAACACGATAAGCGCTGTTCTGTAGCTTGACAGGTCCTACACACGTTTTTAATGATTTATGAGAATTCAGAAGTTTAAATATTTTCTCAGGGAAACCGAGATTGACTGTTTGCATACGGGCCAGCTATCTGCGAGCCTCCCAACATCCGTCTGGTGTATCCGCCTAAAGCTGCCAGGAGAATCAAGAATGGTCACTTATTAAAAACATCTCATATGCAAAGGGTCCTCCCTCCAGTATTCCCCCGTCCTTACATCCCCCCCTCATCCCAGACAGTCCTCCACCATCTCTCTCTCTCCCCTTTCTATTCCTTTGCCAGGAATCACACTCTATCGCCTGTAATGAGGGACACAGGGAAGCAGGGCAAAGCAGGGAAACAGGAATCTCCCACTGGTAAACAATGGGAGTTGCATGTCCCATAAACCTCAAATCCTGAGAAAACGTCAAAATATTCTTAAAGCATCATTCACTCCCCCCCACTCACTTTGGACTGGACGGTTTTCAGCAGCAGCACCGCCTCTTTGTACTTGCTGGCAGCGTCCCGGAATCGTCCCTGCTTGACCAGCGCGTTGCCCTGCATGTGGAGAATTGGCACCATCTGCAGCTTCTCGTCCTTTTCCATCATCCACGACTCTCGGTGGTAGGACATGGGGTCTCCGACCTGGAAGCAGCAGGGGCAGGAGTGGAGCACAACAGGGCCAAAAAGGTCAAGAGGAGAAAAGCTCCACTGATTGAAAGTACTCCGACTCGAGGAATGCACTTGAAAGCAGTTTTGAGGTAATTTTACTTTACTGTTTCAAGTTTGTAATACTTCTGGGAGAGCACTAATCACAAAGATAAAGTTTGAACTTTAAAAACAAACAGAGTTGTTCACTTAGCACTATTTCTTATGTTTTCGCACAAAATAATAACAATAAAAATGATTATTCAGGACCTTGGCATCTCCTTTATTTAACACCCTGAAAGGGCAATTATGCCAAATGAGCACTTATATTTTAGAAAGCAAACTGTGCTGGTAAAACCTACTGTGCTTTTCCTGAGAATTTAGTGAGTGTTTTTCTTTTTTACGACGTGGTACTGGCACTTTTACTTGAAGTAGAGGAGCTGAGCAGCTGTCAGCTCGTGCACAGACAAGAACAGTGAATGGGGAAGATGTTAATTTGGTGCCACCACTGCTGGACCGCCTGGTGAGTTTCAAGCTTGTTTGGGATGATATATCATTTTAAAGCTGAATGTTTTAGGGAAAGAGGGACCGGGGTTTTCTCCTTTCTGTCAGTTGATTTTAAAACATCGCGGCACAAGTGTCTCGGATCTGGAGGAGGGATGGATGTCTCATTTTCCTGACAGCCAGTGTTTACCGATGCTAAAACATTTTTGTTTTTGAAAGAATTAGAAAACAGCAGATTGTTTTACACAGTCTTTTTGTTTTACCACCTACCTGCAGCAGCTCCATGATAAATATAAGTGGTTGAGGGGTTCTCATCAGCTCATCCAGCTCTGGGAAACCAGTGGAGTGATAGTGGAACACGTTCCCCATGCCACACATGTGTCTCTGGCCCTCCAGGGGATCTTTCCCTTGAGCGATCAGCCTCATTCCCTTAGACACAATCGGATACAGCCCTGTGTGCTGCAAAATGAAAACATCAATATTAGCCATAAACAAAAAGACTAAAATAAGACATGGATGCACTTGATCATGCTAACCCCCCGCTGCTGACAACCTGTGTAATCAGGTCTGCAGGAAAGAACACATGAAAACCCACAATCTCATTACCTTTTTCTCGGGGGGGGGGGGGGGGGGAACTAGAAATTGCACAAATAGATTGCTCTGTTGTAACACTAAGCATGTAAGAGGGTTGATTAATAAAGAGGTGCAGAAGATTTTCTTTCTGTCTCATGAACTCTTATTAGAACCCTTTCTAAGGTCTTACTATTCCAGTGTGAGAAAGAAGTTGTTCAACTCACAACGGCATCGCACCAGAACTCCGCCACCTCGTCAACCCTCATGGACATCAGCAGGGTCTCCCAGATCTCCATCTTGAACATCTTTCCCACAAAGATCTCAGCGGGCCTGCCGGCCAGTCGACTGTCATCGATGACCGTCCGCTCAAAGTCGTCCAACAGCGTCTGGAAGTGGAACACCAGCTTGGAGGGGGAGAAGGGAAGATACACAGAACGGGGATTAATGATTAATGCTTTTCTTAAAAAAAATACAGTTGGGATAAAAAATCTGACGTGATTGTTTTTCAGGATATTTATGATTTTTGACAGGAAATTTTGTGTTTGTGGAAAAACCTCACTTCTTAAGCAGCGTATAGTGTGTTATCTTTTTTCTATGTCTAGAATGTGTTGATACTGCTACATGAATTGATACATGTGTGTGAATACGTTTAACTTGCAAATGTGCAGCTGTTGCCAATTCGACATGCATGCGTTTCTTTCCCATCTCCCTGCTATATATTTCTATTATTATAATATTTAATTACGTTACAATATGGGCTTCTGATCTGATTTCTTTCAAGGTATTTTTCAGACACTTGTAACGTACCCCAGACCTGCTGGTTCTCATTATGTGCTCCATCTGTATTACATTCATCTGACGTACAAAACCTCACCATCGCCCCCAGACTGCAGAATTACACTGGCTTCATGCAACCCTCTATTTATAGCTTGACAGATTGTGTATAATGGTCAGATAACGGTGCGAGCTGCCGGGGATCACCTCACCAGGAAGTCAAGGCACGCACACACACTCAGGTAAATTGAAATTCATGCTGGCAATGTCTTGGAAAATGTTTGTCACAGTGTCCAGGCTCTGTGCCATATGGCTGGATACGACTAGAGGGGTAAAAGAAAAAAGTGTGCGACCAGCAGATCAGTAGATGAAGTGAAACACAGACGCCGTGCCAAAAAACATGTTGCAAATTGGCTGACCAAATGTTTGCTCTGTGTGAAAGGGCCAGATACAGAATACACTTCCTCGCGTCATGAATAATTCAATGGCAAATAATTGAAGTGGGCAAATGAAACACACGGCTAAAAATAGACATCACTCAGAGCCGCGTTAATTACATCACAATTGTCGGTTAATTGTGTTGAGAATCATCCTGGTGTGTTATTCAGGTCATCGGGTTAACTGTGACTTTGACTACCTTGGTCCCAGGTGGAAAGTGTGGCAGCGGCCCTTTGCCTCCAGCCAGAATCTTCTTCTTCACTCCTGGGTGGTTGGAAAGGTAGGTCTCTTCCATCTTCAAGCCGCCTCCAGCAGTCACCACACAGGAAAGTGTGAGTGTGTGTGTGTTTTGGGGAGATTTCTTCCCTCTCTGGGTTCTGTGTTCCTCTGGCTTTCTAATTAGCCTGTGGAGACACTCTTGGCTGGTTAGCTGCTCTCTGACAGATGGCGGGATTAGGCAGGGGTTTGGAGATGGCCACTCTAATCTGAGGAGCTAATCCCTCGCCTACCCCTTGCGATTGGTGGAGCAATCCCCGCGGGCAGGAGCGGGAGAGGGGGGGGTGACCACCGGGCCCCGGCACCGTGTGGACGAGAGGGACCCAGATCACTCTCGGACAAGCGCAGATCATTCTAGAGGGAGTGTAATCTGATGACGCGATGATGGTTTAGGGATGTAGCTGCGGCCCAGAGCAAGTACTTAACAGCAGGCTGGGCTTTCTCTGGGTGAAGGTTCCAGGCCTGTTTCTCCACTGAGCACGTCTCTGCCGGGTGTTATCGTGCATCCTGGAATCTTTGAAGTGGAACCAGGGGTGCAACTAACAATTAATCTGCCAATTACTAACTCGAATACTAATTTTCCCCAGAAAGTAATTATCACAGCCTCCTGAGGTCTAAAGTCATGTCCTCGAAAAGCTTGTGTCATGTGACCAACAGTCAAACAGCGGCTTGAGATCTGGGGAAGCTGGAGGTCAAATAATCGTCTTCAACTCATTGTGACGCTCCTCAACACGCTGGTGAACCATGTTTGCCGTGTGGAGCAGCACAGTATCCTGGTGAAAGAGGCCACAGCCATGAGGACAGCGGTGGCATGACGGGGGCCCACTTGGTCTGCAGCAATGTCCCGGTAGGTGGAACGTGTCACAAAGCAGCGTCCACATGACAGGAAGAGCACTGAGCATCAAACTGCCTCCCCCGGCTCGCCCCCTCCCTGTGGTGCATCCTGCTGCCATCTCCTCCTCGGGTTAACAATGTATACGCACCCAGTAGTCGTCCAGGTGGTGTGCAAAAAAAAATATATATATATAAATGTGATTCATCCGACCAGGTCACATTCTTCCATGGGCCTTTTTTCGCAACAGACATTTTGACACGTCCTGGTGTGAAGAGCGCTGGTGTGTTAACAATGGGTCTGTTCCGTTCAAGTGTCCCAGGAAGACATGAGGGGGACAGGGAGCCAGCACGCACAACACCAGGACCCTGCAACTGAAGCAGCGAAATTGAATGTAGCCTTATTTTTTTCTCCTGTGTCGAAACGTCTGCTGTGAAAAAGGCTCAATGCTCCAGGGTCTAGTGAGACGTTCACATGTCCAGTGCAGTGGACAGAGGTCAGCATGGACAATGCTCTGTGGTTATTCAGTCTCAGTCTAAAGCGACAATGTACTGTGCTCTGACAGCTTTCTATCACAGCCATTAAAGACCTGCAGTTGTTCAGCCAATCACAAATTCGCCCTTTGTCAAAGTCGCTCAGATCCTCACGCTTGCCAATTTTTCACTTCCAACACATACGGGAGCTGAACGTTCACCTGCTGCCTGATAAACCCCATCGTCCCTTTACAGATGACAATGAAATGAAATAATGAATATTCACCTCACCTGTCCTTGGTATTTACATTGTGGCTGACATGCGCAGAAACTCACAAACTCACGCACGCACACACGTCATAGGTCCCATTTGGGGACGGTGCATAAAATTAGATTTTTCACAGCTTTTTCCCCAATTGAACGGTTTTTAGTCAAGTTTTCATGAAACTTTACCAAACCCAAACCAGCATCAACTTTTTCACATATTGAGGACACTGCTTTTGTCCCTGATTGGACAAGCTGTCCCCCAAAATACCCTTTGACATCCATACACATGTGTGTAAGATGTTTGCCATTACAAACATCCCTGACAGAACCCATCCCTGTTTACATACAGTGTTTCCCATGTATACCCATTCTTTGTCTGAAAGTGTTTTGATGTCAGGTTGTAAAGTAAACCATCCTGACACTGTTGAGATTTACTCAGATGAGACACTCACTGCGCTTATAAGCAGCAACAAATATACAAACCTGTAAATATCCACATAGAGATTTATTCCCACGCAATAAAGGTGACAGTTTTCTTTCTTGTGTATCACTGAAATTTATTCTTTATACAAGTCATGAAACGTTAAGATGCTTAGCTTCAGGATGGATCTGATATTCATCTTTTGAAACTGACCAATAGAAAGAAACAAAGAAAATCTAACAACATTTAAAACAAGAATCATTCTGCTGAGGTTTTAATGTATGAAAAACAGAAACTGAAAGGAATGACACAGCAAGTTAGTTAATAAAAACTCCCTCCTCCCTAGATGAAGCTTCTTCTGCTCCTCTTCATCTTGTGTGTGTTTGTGTTGTATGGCTGAAGATGACATCAGGCTGCCCCCTGGTGGTCACTTCTCGATCAGTGAGTCCAGCTGCTCCTGCAGTGAGGCCAGCTGTTGAAGCAGAAAACAGAGTGAGTGATGGATGCCCAACAGCCCCGGGGTGAAATTGGCAGGTAAGTAGATGATGATTAACATGTCTTTTCACATTCATTTGCTGCCTTCATTTTTCAATACAAAGCATGACCCAGGACAGCGGGTGGCCACTATTTCTTGGCTGCTACAGGGATACCACTGGTAGCTGCTGACAAATTGATTTTAACGTGATGAATCGTTGGGATTAAAAAGGACGGCAAGGAACACCTCATCCGCTAAACACAGTACTTGATAGTCACACAAGGTAAATTCATGCAAAGTGCTGAAAACCCCAGAGAGCTCACAGCTAGCCCTGATCCTGGGCTTTTGCGAAGAGGTTCTTACCTGCTCCATCTCCCGCTCCTCCTGCAGAATAATCTCATTGAACAAGGCCTTGAAACGGTTCTGTGAGGGGAAAGAGAGACAAACGGGATTTGTTGGAGTCGACATGCTGATCCTCATTAAATTGTGATGGCTTTAAATGTGTGTCTGCAAGGACGGCTCATGTCGCTATCTCCTCTGACAGAAAGGCCACTTGGAATGCCAGTCAGAGACAGCTGACCTTTTCCCTGTGACTGTGATAATAACGGGCTTTGGCGGCCCCAAAACACCGGGCAACGAGAGCTCTAAATGGCAAAGTAAAAAGGGCTACGTCTGCTCATATTTCACTCACTGTAAAGGCCCTGCTAAGGAGCGCTTGGCAGAAAAAGGAATTGTCAAGGCTTTAAAATGACAAAAACATAATGGCCTCCAACAATGTGTGTAATCATCTGGGGTTTTTTTTATGTTTTCACATCAGTGCTGTGAGAACTTATGCTGCATGAAGACTTCTGCCTCCGAGCTCATCTGCATGTTGTTGTTTATGTTTCTGTACACGCAGACCTAGTTTCTGAATGACAGCGAAAAGAAAAAAAGTGCAAGTGTGTGTGTCTGTGTGTTCACAGCTTACTTTGAGAGCCTGGTTTTCCACTTTCATGATGAGCTCCTGTTGCTGTTTCTTCCGGGCGCGAGTATCCTGAAGCTTGGCCTTGATGCTGTTGATCTGCACCTGAAACTCCATAACTGTGGGGGGACAGCAGGAAGTTCACGTGTTAAAACCGTCATTAAAAAAACACAACAACACACAATTAATGCTTCTGCTTTATGGTGCAGTGCGGACGAGACAGAAAACGCTGGAGAGAGAGAGAGAGAGAGAGAGAGAGAGAGAAAGACGAACCATAATTTCAGAGTGACACGGCATTCATAAAACCAGAAGGACCAGATATGCACCTTAACTTGCTGAACCACAAGGTTGTGTCCATTTCTACTTGACAAATCCATTTAAAAAGGACATGCGCCAGCAGGCTGAAGCACTAAAACACACAACTAAATCAGCCTGCTCAGGGCCTCACACAGGTTTCTCATTACAGCCAGACAAAGGGATAGTGTCTTACAACCTGTGGCTCCTCCGCCATCAACTATCCTTCATACTAATTGCACACGTCCTCTGCTTCCCTCCACTGGCACAGTTTAAAATGCAAAATCATGCAGGAGGGAGTCAGTGCAGAACCACTTAATAGCACATTGTACAGCTGCCAGATACACGCACAGCCAGACTCCCACACACCACGAGAGGCTCTGTCGAACTGACACAGGAGCTGACCAATAATGTGGCTGACTGACAGCTCCATGTATGCTGATAAGGATGCCTTGAGTTGTCTGAATGGACAGCTGTCTCAGTTACATGCTGGGCCACAACACCTATCAGCCTGGCTAGTGGAGAATCAGAGCTGAGAGCTGTCAGCGTGTGCATCTCCGTGGGCAGGGGGTGCGGCACGTGTATTTATATCAAAGTTGGACTACTCGTGTTAGTGTGTGTAGTGTCTGGCCTAGAAAACTCAGCTCTGATTGTCTCTGGTCTTCAAGAAGGTTCTGATATCAGCATGCATCATCGCCGGTCAATTTCTTGGCCCTGAACTCTACGACTGAAAAGTTAAAGACTGCTGTTATATTGAGTGAGTCTGAAAGAATCAGGGTTCACTCTGACGGGTAAATGGAAGTTGCAAGTACAGCACCAACCATTGCATAATTCTACAGCTGCACTTACCTCATCCACCTACTGGAGCTACAAGTACAGATAAACTCACACACTAACAAACAAATACTCACACACTTTCCAGCATGTGTTAGAAAATACATAAATAAACATGCACCTCCCACCGCATGGATATAATCATACATCATTTAGCTCAGAGTTTCTTTATGTTTTTCATTTATAAAAATGCAACAGCTTTTTCAGACCTGAAAGTCTGGACTCTAGACAATTTGTTAATGGATGTAAACTATATTTTACACAAACAAGAACTAAACCATGTCAACAGTGCTGCAACAAACAATAATTTTGATTAACAACTGCACTAGAGTAGCACTCAGTAGAGTACATTAATCCACCATGGACCAACATTCCTGTTATAAAACCACATTGAAATTCCCTACATCCGGATTTTTATTTGAATTTGCATCAAATAGCAAAACTTTTCTTTCATCAGGGTCCATAAATTATTCTCATCTATCAGTGAAACTGTTGAAAAGTTCATCTCACAATGTGAAGATGAAAAACTTCCTGGTTCCATCCCCTGATCTGCACCAAAATGTTCTCCCTTGGGTCATTCCCTGTCCCTCCACAAAATTCTAATAAATTGGAAAGTCCTTTTTTTACATAATCTTGTAAACAAACAAACAAATAAAAAAAAAAACAGACAACACCATATCATCCTTAGTGTCCAACCAACAGCCAAATACCATATATTCAATTTAAAATATAGAGAGAATATTTGGAATTTTTCTTCAATAAAAATTATGTAATTATAGTAATCGTTAAGTAAGAAACTATCTGCATAATTCTATGAGCTCTTAATAAAATCACCAATTAAAAAAGCATACATTTTCTACATGGGTTATAGAAGCCCTGAGAGTCTCTCACCTATCTGGTTGTTTCTGTCACTCTCATGCTGAGCGGAATCCGACTCGTTGAGTTTGTCTTGGAGCTGTCGGACCAGATCATCCTCCGTGTCCATGATGTTCAGGTCCTCGTCCTCGTGTCGGTCCCCTTCATCCTCCTCGTCCTCACTGGAGCTGCTGATGTCGTTGAAGATTTCTCTCAGTTCGTCACGCTGGGCTGGCCGTGGGATATTGTGATTAACACGGACATACAGAGGAAAACAGGGAGAACTTAGAACATGTGCTGGGGTTTGATGTGGGTCACAGAAAAAACAGAAGCTCAGAACCAGATATTATAAAAGTGGACTCAAAACACCCAGCATGCTCCACTCTGCTGTGAACAGCTCCTGTCACCCAGTAAAACTTTGCCCACACTTTGTGGTGCAGTAAAAGTCACAGATGCATGAACGTAGATTGTTGAGGCAACATTTACAAAGCAGAAAGCAAATCAGTGGTTTCAGCAGCAAAATGAAACGGCAGTCATGCTTTTCATGCATATAAACTGATGTGGCAATAAGTGCCAGCCTGAGATCCTTGGTGCAAAGAAAGTCCTCTGGGAAATATAGAGGCAAAATAACCATGTTGCCAAAGAGTAACTGAAGCATGGGGGTGTTCTTCTTCCATTTCAAACGACTGGAAGAAAATGCTAAGAAGAGTGACATGGATAATGATCTGAAAGAAGTACTTGTGGTACAATTCTTCACTCTCAAATATTGGATGAAATGTTACTTGCTTTAAGTTTCTGCAGGCCATGTGGCCCAGGTACTAACTCACACCCCGTTTCTGCTTTAAGCCTGCTGTCTCTTATTCACCAGTTATAAAACGTACAAAAGCATGTTTGACTTACCAGAGGATCCATGACCCATCTTGTGTCCTGAGGTGCCAGGTGAGGAGTCCAGGTTTGCCAGAGAGCCCTGCTGTTCCGGCTCCTTGGACTCATCTTCCGCTATTATTTCCCATCCTGAACATCTCGGGTTAAGGTCAACACACAGTTTGTAAACTCCTCCCTTAAAAAAACACATGATCCTTCAAAACTCTCACTTTCCTCAAGCTCGTCTTTGATCCTGACTAGAAGGGTAAAAACCAGATGAGTCTCCGCGGGAGCTGCCGCATCTTTACCATTCATTAGCACGTCATGTGTGTGAGTCAGCTGCTGCTGCATGCGAACTCCGAAAACTATAATTAGAATCCAGCTTCACTGTGACCAACTAGGCAATGATAATGAACAGTCCATCTCAATTAACGCGAAGCAAGCAGCCATTGAGAGCGGCCCTGCTGTGCTCTTATTCTGTCAGATAAGTTTAGAGTTTCATTAGAGCATTAATAGCCTCCTTGCAAAGTGCGTGGCTCTCACAAAGGCATTCCACTGAGTCACATTTGGTGAGCATGTGAGATGGGAGCAAGGTTATGATTGTTGAAAAATACAAAAACAGCAAGAACAATATGATTCATCTAAAGCTGAGGTCACGGGGTGAGTTTAAATTCATGAATCATTTCCAGCTCATTCCACATGATACAAAACACACTGCTTTTCTGAATTGAACCATCTTACCTGGTAAATAGATTGAACACCATTGTTGTGTTTATTTAAACTCTTACTGCTGGTTGGCCTGTACATGATGGACATGCAGAATATGAGTAGGTCACTAAAAGGATACGGACACTGACGGCATCAGCGTCTGTGCTCAGCAATCTCTTCACCTCCTTTTCCACATCAGGAGATTCAATATACTGTGGATAGAGAGAGAGATCGAGTTGCATGTGCTGTTCGTGGCATCGCTTTCACTCACACACACACACACACACACACTGAAAGGTAGCAGCTGGCTGAATGCCAGCGTGCACATTAGCGATTAAAACAGAAGGGGCTAAATCAATATGGCTCGGCTGTGCAACTTCAGGAAGATTTATTCAAAAGACAATGTAGAAGTGTAGTGCTCGTGCACACTTGCTTTCTCTTTGATCAAAGCAATAGTGAATTGCTTTTTGCAGGCCTTTGGGGCAAACTAAGATGGAAAGGCTTTATTTATATGTAAATCTTAGTTTTCACTCTCACCACAGTTCTTGTTTTATATAATGTAAATGCGCTGTTGGAAGAGAGCCGGGGAAAGAGATGGATCATCAGACGAGATGCTAAACGGATGGATGGGAAAGGGGATTGAAGCGCTGAAGGGGAAATGGAAATGCCAAAACCTTTTTTTTCGCTGTCTTCCGAAATCTTCTCTTGCGCGTGTTCTTCAGAGGGCAGGTGACTGGAGACCAAAACCACAGGATTAATGAAGTCAATACAGCGCGTTCAGCTGTGCTCGGGGGAAACGGAACTTCTTGAATTGCTGATGTGCCAATATTTCAGCTCAAAATGCTGTCGTGTGTAGATGTTTGTTGACTTACTGCCGTGGTTCCAAACAAATTTCTTGTCCTTGTCTTTGTCCTTTTTCTTGCTCTTTGGGTCGGTGCCAGTCGGCTCTTCTAAGGGAGGGTAAAGGTCTCCATCTAGTGTACATACCAGCATCTGAACCATGCAAAATTCATAATTAGTGACTCAGTGTAATAAGCATTTCGCTGATTAAAGTCTCTGTACTAATGCATAATAACGAACTTTTTAAATTTCTATTGTAATGTAAAAAAAAAAAATTGCAATTGTTATTCGTATCCTAAACTAAATATGTATCCAGTGTTTGTGAAAAATCATGTTTAACAGATAGTTATCCTAAGCATGGACTTAAAAAAAACAGTATTTAGTGGCTGACATCTTCACTGAAAACTTGATTCCAATGTAATGCCCCTGCAGTCGTTTACCTGACAGACATCAGCAGTTTTGTAAAATGTCTTCTTGTCCACAGTTTTCAGAGACTCAATCATACAAGGCAGATCCACCAGTTTGCAGGCCAAAGGGACGCGGTCCACTCTCACTATGCCATGACGACCATCAGCTAAAACACAAACAAGAGGAATGATGCGATGAGTATAATGAGATGTTTGGAGGCTGTAGAAAACCACTGCCATCCAAACAAAGCCGTCACTGTTCAGATGGAAAACAAACATGCAGGTGGGAAACATGTTTTGCATTAGAGAGGACGCTTGAGGACATAAAAACTGATTGTTATTACAATTGACACAGAAGTTCACACTGTTCTTCAAACACATCTGTACTATGAATGAACATAAAAGCATCTTACGGTGCAACTCAATGGTGAGTCTGTCCTTTATGTTCATACTGCCTGACTGTGCAATCCTTCTGACTGTTGAAGCATACTCCTGCAAAAGAGGACACATGTTTAAGTACAATCGCAGTTAATATCATTTATAAATAAAAAAAATCTGTTTTTCATGTACAAGTCATGTACAAGTCTCACCGAGGGCAGCCGCAGGACAAACTGGCTCTCCAGTTCATACGGAGCATCCTCCTTGTTCTTGCTCTTGGAGCCGACCTTCCCGACTAGAATCAAAACAAGTGACCATGAACAAATGATTAAAACCACTTACACTTATTGCTTTATATATTTAGGAAACTACAATTTATACTGTCATAACTCTTTGCCTATGCTGAACTGACATAAGTCAGTGGCGGTGTCTTTGGATCAATTTATTTTCATATGTTTGGCATGAAAAAGTATATTTCTGTGCTATGAATATCTTAGTGAGTAAAAACTTTCCTGAAACAGGGACTTGGAGGGCAATGATGAAGTAACCTTCAGCTTGCTCTAAGGTCGTCCATTGTAGATTTTGAGGTGTGATTAGGATAATATCCAACTGCAGAAGCCGTTCTCTTTCAGATTCAGGGCTTGTTTTACAGGGGCTGTGAGGTTTACTCCCTGAATTTGCTGTATTTTAATTGAATCCTTTTCCCTCAGCAAATGAAATGTTCCACTGGCTACAACCCAAGCCCAAAGAATGATTAATCCACCACTTCGCTTTGTAGCTGGAGAGGTGTTTTTTTCCACAAAATTCTGTTACTTATCCTGATCTAACCAGTCCACAGACCGTGTTTCCATATCAGGCTTGTTTCAATGTTCTTTAGCTCAGTTCTGATGCTGAATATTGTGCCAAAGAAGCAGGAAAGATTTTCTTATAAGGACTTTTCCTTGAAGGTTATATTTGTGCAGGTGTCACCTCACAGTAAAACACTACACCACCACTCCAGGGGTTTGCCTTTCTAGCAATCCTGGGAGCAGTTCATTCAAAAAATGTTCTTGGTCTTTCAGAATTCTACTTGATCTCAACCATTTCTGTTAACTGATATATCTTAATTACATTAAAAACTGTGCCCTGAAAATGCTTGGCTATATCTTCTTATAGGCTTGTCCTATGGGGATCCATTATGATAATTTTAAGAGGGGTAGGCAGCTGCTTAGATGAACCCATGATAAGTTGTGGGGCAGCTGTGGCTCAGGGGATAGAGTGGATAATCAACTAATCACATAGATGGTTTAAAGTGTATAAGGACTCTGATGGGCCAAATTTACCCTGATGGCCAATGCCAGCATTGTAAGAAGAGATGTATTATATGAGAAGCACAATACCAACGAAGTCCATAACATTTGTATTTATCATGGTTCTTAATTGTTGTGACAAGCTTTAAGGAGGCAAAGGATCTGAAGGTCTGAGACCTTGGTAAAACTTACGGGAGCTCAAATTGCTTTATTACTTTATGACATTATGAAATTGTACACATAAATAATGCACAAACTTTGCGCTAAATGTTAAAACTTTAAACTTATGGAGATCAGCTCATCTTCTATTCACTAACCTATTCAAATTAGCAGACATGATGACCAGCCATGCCCACACGTTTTCATTTGTTATAGATTGAACCTGTTTGGAGCCAATTTTAAAGGAATTGCACTTAGACAAAAGTAAACAGAGTGTTTGGTGTAATGAGGTTCTGCAGGATTCTCTCATAACAACATGAAATGGTTCCATACGTCAACCGAGTCTGAGTCATTTAATATATATATTTAAAACATGACTTTGATTTGGAGTTACTTTCCATTTTTGCTACGTGTGTCCTGATAATTATATTATTTAATGCTACATATACATTATATTAATAAAGCGTGTTATTCTAAATTCATTACGGTTGCATTAGCTTTATTGACTTTTGCCTGTAGTTGCTATAACACAACAAAGTGAGATTAATACACTCGATCGCTTGTAGATTTCCCGTTATGAGGTGATTTTTAATCAGCTAATGAAACTGCAAAGAAACGTTTAAGCTAAGTTAGCTTGTTTGGAGCTAACTGGATATAACAGCACAGACAGTCCAGAGAAACCTGCTTCAAACCCGGAGCTGTGGACAAACTGGTTCACATTCAGGAGCCACACCGGCTATTGTGTTTTTTTAATTCTATCATCTTTAATTCATTTCGACGCAACCGCATTAGCAGCATGTTTACAATAGAGATGCTAACCTGCTATAGTTAGCGTAGCAGCTATGCTAACAGTGTGCCAGTGTGCTAGTGTACCTTTCAGTTTAGACGTCATCCTCGTTCTCCTTCAATAAACAAATGTGTTCGATGATTAAACGCCTGCAAAGAAACAGTGAATATAACGATTCTGATTTAAAATCGCTCCAGTTCATCTAACGAGGAGAAAACATGTCGGCCACTGTGTTGACGACTGCTGCCTTCAAGTACTCCTCGGTAAATGTGTATGTAACATCACGCAGACCCTGCACACATTTAGTACACATATAGTTAGCTGTATATTGACAGAAGAGATTGTATCATGCATATTTAAGATTTAAAAATATATAATGTACACGTACAGAAGTTTTTTCACGCTGTACACACTGATCCAGAACCAAAGTTACCTGATGTTTATTACTTCCCCTTAGATAAAACATTTTTCCGATGAATTTGAACGTCACATCAACTTCACGTCAATCTTTAATCTATAACATGAGGCTTTTTGCACTAAATATAATACAAGGTAATAGGTGACTATACATATTTAACTTTTATTTAGCTGTTTGTATTATTGCTATGATTTATATTTCCTTTAAGAATTACTTTACGTTGTAAAAACAAAAAAGGGCCTTGAGATCTTTTTTGTATGGCTGTTTACTAATCACTAATCTGTGATATCACATAAGAGCCAAGATGTTCAATTTATAACATAAATAACAAATATATGTTTATTTATGTATGTCACTTCCTGTTCTAAAGAATGAGAATGGTACATTTCACAATAAAAGCCACCCTTTTACATCTAGTATCATAACCTGTTGAAATACACCAGGAAAAACGATAACATCTATTCTCTCGACCACTTATGAGTCACATACATCACAACACAATGATCTGCGCTATTATTAACACTTAATGTGGATTTAAACTAACAACATCCTGTTATCCTGCTTTTACCTTTGAAATAAACACTGAACACTTTCTCGGGAGCGCTGGCTTTCACTTCCGGGCCGGGGTCGATCTGTGTGTTGCTGTCGTCTTTCCGCTGCCCGACTCCTCCAGCCAGCTCCTGGTCGTGGCTCCACATCTGCACCAAGTTTCCCTCCTGTTTTTAATCCCACGGCGACGTCCCAGCGTTGGAGCAGAGAGCGGGCGACATGTTGGGTAGAGTGACTGTCAGCGGAGCGAGGAGGGCGACGCGGACGCTGTGGCTGCTGGTGCTGGTGAGTGTGTCCGTGAGCATCTGTGTGTGTCGAGCATCCTCCTCCGACAGCGCCATGGAGAACATCGTCACGGAGAAGCAGGCGGAGGAGAGCCACCGGCAGGACAGCGCCGACCTGCTCATCTTCATCCTGCTCCTCACCCTCACCATCCTCACCATATGGCTGTTCAAGCACCGGCGCTTCAGGTTCCTGCACGAGACCGGACTGGCGATGATCTATGGTGAGAGACAGTGATGGAGTGATGAGAGAGAGAGAGAGGGAGAGAGAGAGACTCTTGCTTTGTTGTTGGAGATCCGATCTGAAAGTGATTCCGTGTTATTTATCAATCAATCACATTTTATTTGTGTAGCCCATATTCCCAAATCACAATTTGTCTCATAGGGCTCAACAAGGTGCGACATCATAGGTTCTTAACCCTCAACAAGAGGCAGGAACAACCATCAAAACATCCATATTATCAGGGGGAGAAAACGTAGAAGCCTCAAAGAGAGGCACATGTGAGGGATCCCTCTCCCAGGACAGACAGAATTGCAATAGATCAGTAAAAAAAAGGATTTACATTGGTTAGAAGAAACAGTTTGTAATATAATGGAAAAGACTGTCAATGTTATTTGTACCAACACAAAATGTATGCGAGAGATAAAGGGTGCAGCAGTGACAAATTAATTGAGGAGGTACTGTCAGTAATGGCGTCTGTCAACCAGTCTGCCAACACGATCAGGATCCACCATGATCCTCAATCCGTTGTGTTGATCCACCACCAGGATCAGGATCCACCATCGTGATCCACTGTCAGCTCGATCACGATCCTGTTTACTGAGCTGCAGCACATTTCATTTTAAGGAAATGCACACACAAGGCCGGTCCTGAGAGACGCTTCAGGCTAACCAAGCTTGGTTACACAAACACCACCTCTGCACTCGGCCTGGTCTTGAGAATGACACACAGCTTATCCAGAGAGAACTACTCATGAAACTTGAGAGTAAACAGACCAAATAATCTGTCCTGTTTCCTGAACCTTTCCTGCACCCGAGTTGGAAAGACACTAAGCACATCTATTCAAATTAGGATATTAAAATTGATCACAGCATCAATAAATATCACAATAAATGTCACATTTAAATTGTCTTTAAAGTGTAAAGACTGATTTGTGAAGGTTGTAGTTTTAAACTCTTCTTTATGAGCAGAAAATGACACTTGATAAACAACAAAACATTTTACAAATCTAAGGTAATAATAATATATTAATATACAGAGCACTTTTTAGCACAAAGTATAAAGAGCTGTAGGACAAAGATGGATGGTTTAAATACAGAAAGAAGCACATAAATAATAATGGTTATATTAATAATAGAAATGAAGGACCAATAATAACCCAGCACCCCAAGTAAATTCAGGAATAGGCCATCCGAAGGAATGCGTTAACCGAGACTGATCAATTGTCTTATACCTCCTCACTGTTCAATGAATAACAAATATATCGGTATTTATTTTTAAACTTTATGATATTTCTATAACGATCATCATTTTGCGCTAATTTTTGACATTGTTTTACTGCCCAGCCCTTATTTAAATACTGTGTTTGGATTTGACTTCGAGGTACAAATACTTTCTGTGGGTATTTTAATGCTCTGCTACTTCTTACTTCTGGAGTTCTACGATTCAGAGGGTGACATCGGTTCATTGAATCTGCTCGTTAATCGCCTCTGTCGCCTTTTTGTCTCGGCTCTTTTCCAACACTCCCGTCAGGCGTGCTCGTTGGCGTGGTCTTACGTTACGGCATCCACGTTCCTCGGGACATCAGCAACGTCACGCTGAGCTGCAACGTGAACGCCAGTCCCGCCACCCTGCTCATCAACGTCAGCGGCAAATTCTACGAGTACACTCTGAAAGGGGAGATCAGTCCCAACGAGGTGGACGACGTGCAAGATAATGAGATGCTGCGAAAGGTACGGTGTGAATGTCACTCAGACATTTGTCTCATCTAGAGCAGTTGTATTGATCACGGCCAATCTTATGAATGTATTGTGATGTTCCTGTAATGATTGAATGATGAGACGATTGGCATAAAATGAATGAGCAGTGGTTCGACGGTAATTTATTCTTAATCAAAAGTTTTGCGGATTTTAGCTTTAGTTCAAATGTTCAGAAGTTGTTGTTATTTGTCCCGTATAATGTTTCACAGAACTTTCTAGGTTTTTAAACAGCTGATCAGTCAAAACAAGCATTTCTGGACGGCACTTTTTCTCGTCCTGACTTCATAGTTTTGTGTCTAGTATTGCAGCCTGAGTTCTCGATTCTCCAAAATGAATAAATAACTTCTGTGGCAGCCCTCTCACTATAAAAGCCGTCCCCTGTTCTTAATTCATCATTTTACAATGTTGTCATTTTACAATGTACGGTCAGGAAGCTTCTTCAATAATACAGCAGCCTCGAAGTTTCCAGGAAAACAACTGTAACTTTAAAGTTTTTAAGTGTCCTTCCTTATTGTAGTGATTCATAAATGTGACATGATGTTATTACACAATAATTCATGATAATTGTTTTTGTTTGTGACTCAGGTGACCTTTGACCCTGAAGTGTTCTTCAACATTCTTCTACCGCCGATCATCTTCCATGCTGGCTACAGCTTGAAAAGGGTACAGTAGTATTACAGTAGTGTTTATAGTACAGTGAAATTACAGTAGTATTTACAGTGCAGTAGTATTTTGAACACATTTTCTATTGCTTTATTAAAAATACTTTGACAATTACAAATTGAACCTTTTTAAAACATGTTTGACTCAAACAATGTTCTCCTTTCATTATGAAATCCACTTGTTCCTTCTCGTCTTCAGAGACCAAAGTATTTGATGTATTTAGAGTGTTGATGTGTTAAATTGTTTTGTTTTTCAGAGACATTTTTTCCGTAACATGGGATCCATTCTCGCTTATGCCTTTCTGGGGACGGTTATTTCCTGTTTCGTTATCGGGTAAGAATATTAGTTTTCTAAAAAGGAAAACACTGATACAAAAATTCTTCTGATCTCATATGTTCAACTTTATATTGGAGTATATGCACTGCAGATATGCACAAGATACTTTTTACATAATTCAGTTGTCAGTGCCATTTAAGTCAGTTTTGTTTGTGACTTATTGCAAAATGAGCGTCTGTTCCTCTGTCAGGTTGATGATGTACGGCTGTGTGACGCTGATGAAGCAGGTGGGGCAGCTGGACGGAGACTTCTTCTTCACCGATTGTCTTTTCTTTGGAGCCATCGTCTCGGCCACAGACCCCGGTACGTGTGGTGGTCTTCAGCCTTCATTGTGTCTCCTGCTTACAAGTTGTTGAAAGCTCGTGGGACAGGTTCTCGCCAACAGGGAACGGCCGAAACCATTTCATCATAAAACTAAAGATAATATACGATAATGAGAAATATAACTGGTGCAGATCAGTTAAAAAAATTACTTGATATTGGGGCGGCTGTGGCTGAGGGGTAGAGCGGTCGTCCTCCAACCTGAAAGTCGGCAGTTCGATCCCGTCTTCCCCATCTGAATGCCGAATTGTCCTTGGGCAAGATGCTTGCCCCTCATAGAAAAAAGTGCTTCTAATAGATGCACTGTTTGAATGTGTGTGTGAATGTAAAACTGTACTGTAAAGAGCTTTGAGTCATTAAGACTAGAAAAGCTCGATATAAAAACAAACAAAAACTATTTCTATCATACATTAATGCAAATATCAAAGCTCCAAATTGCATTTTTTTCAGATTTTCACACAAAACAGTAAAGTAATTTAATTTCTTAAGTATTAACTTCCAAAATGGTGCACCTTTTAATGTTATTTCTATTATTAGAATATGACAAAAAGACAACTGTAAGTGCTATAATATAAAAAAACGGATTAAAATGTAATAAAGAATAAACCATTATAGATTGGGAGCATGGCTCCTGAAGCTCTGGACCCACTTGCTTGCTGATGTGTATCATTATCTTGGTTATTTCTAATGTGGAGAAGGATTGATGGAGGTTTCTCGTTGTTTCTCAGTGACGGTCCTGGCCATCTTCAACGAGCTGCATGTGGACGTGGATCTGTACGCGCTGCTGTTTGGAGAGAGCGTGCTCAACGACGCCGTGGCCTTGGTTCTGTCCTCGTAAGTCGTCCGTCTGTTCCACATCTCGCACAGTCGTTGAATCTGCGTCTGAGTGTTCGCACGGCTGCTGATGCTAACTCACTGCTTTTTTAACAGAAATAATGGAAGTGTGAGTCATGCATTTTTAATATCATTAATTTCATTAATTATTAGTGACCTTGGACTAATATCAGCTTCTCATCGATGTGATGCTAAACCTGAGGTGGTACCTGAGCTAGTTGTTCTCCTGCTTTACATTGAATTATTTCCACAGGATTATAAATTCTAAAGGCAGGCACAGCGGAGGGGCCGGGCCCCGTGGAGAGAGTCGGACCAGCCCATTGAACGGGTGTACTAAGTAGAGCATGGCATTGTGGGCCTTGGCGGTGCCTTGGGAGCGACATGACAAATCATCGGTCATTTGTTTCTACACTCTGGCTGAATCCACTGTAGACGCGGAACATTTCATTACTTATTAATTTATTCCAGCTAAGAACACATTCCAATTATATTCAGACTTACTGTGTATACAGAGGTCAAGACGAGGGCACGAAGCCGCGAGTGTTTACAGACAAAATGCCTGATGATTTGTTTTTCAAGTGTGGGGGCTGTGAAGGCAGAGGGTGAATATGGTCTGCTACTGGCAGACCTGGTTCAAGTACTATTGGAAACTATTATTTGGAAGTGATGTGTGCCACGTTGATTCCATTTTATCAATACAAAAGTTTAAATATCTTTTTTTTTATTGTATTGAAAATGACACGGCACAATATTAAAATCCTCTGCTGCGATGGCGTCCCCTCTCGTGGCACACTCCACTTTCAAACCCCGTTTCTAAAGCTATTTGAGCAAAGTCCGATGAGATGTGTGGTACTTTTTCTTGCCAGTATGTTTTAACTGGGATTTTTCAGTGTTGATACTTGACTGAGACTCACACAAATTATAGAAAAACGGAAAGTATAAAGTGACTCGGCTCATCTTCTCTAATCAAAAACAAAATTCTGTAGGCTGCTGTGACACAGATTCTTTCTCATTGAGTTTGTGGCGTTGCCAGTTCTCTGGAATTTTTCCGTCCACATGATTTCCAAAGCAGATTCTTTATCTAAATCCTCAGAGGAATGAAAAAGCTCCGTCGTTTCTTTTTCTCCCCGTGTTTGTTTTCTATCATGAAAAACTGTGTATTTAACAGCACCTAATGATAAAATCTATATCCCTCTTATCTAATCGTTGTTAGCTATTGTGATAGTGGCAGCACATTAAACCTTAACTGCACCATTACATTCAGTATTTGTTGTCCTCTATTGACCTCAGTGGAAATTTACATGCGTATTAACTGGAGACACATTTCATATCTGTAAATCTTTTTCTAAAGCATTCAGTTCTAATCAAAACTAAGTTGAGTATCAACACTGAATTAATGAAATACTCTTTTATTTCAACCTCATGACCTCTTTTCACTTTCTGTATTTAGGCTTCAACTTGGGAAATGATATGAACCATCACTGATGGTTATTTGTCTTAGATGTACTTACACTTTGCATAAGATGTTTCCATTAAACGGTTGTGTCTTTGTGTAACGCCAGGTCTATAGTAGCGTACCAGCCAGAGGGAGACAACACGCACACCTTCGATATCGTGGCGATACTGAAATCCTTTGGGGTTTTCCTCGGAGTCTTCAGCGGCTCTTTCGCTCTGGGGGTGGCCACCGGAGTCGTCACTGCTCTCATATCTTTTTTGTGTTATTATTTATGGATACAAGACAAGTTTAGTTTAGTTTAAAATATAACATGAAATAATATATTATAATAGAATATTTTAATTGATACTTAGGGGTTTGGCCTTGTTTTTATAATAATGGAGAAAAAACTAACATGTCACACAGTAGAAGGCATATCCCCCACGAAGGTGGAGCAACCCTAAGATAAACCCCATGATTTATTAGTTTTAGAAATATGAAAGGAAAAAGGAAGAGGTCCGTTAATCTAGATTATTTAATTTAGTTAATTAAAGAAAGTTTAGTTTCCAGGCCTAATCCCTTCGGCAGGTCTGGTGAAAATTGTCTAAGTAGTTTTTGCATAATCATGCAAACAAATACACCAACTAACTAACAAGCTACAGCATTTAAAATATAAACCATTGTTCCATTGAAAGACTCAAATAATATCCTCTCATTGCATTGGCAGATATTTTGTTATTTTATCTGGTGGAAAAACCTTATATCCACTGTATTGAGTTCTAATGAAGTTCCATGTTTCATCGTCTGAGTGTCCTGTTCAACTTCTTGACTCTCGTCTGTACGTGACCAAGTTCACTAAGCTGAGAGATTTCCCACTGCTGGAGACGGCTCTGTTCTTCCTCATGTCATGGAGCACGTTCCTGTTGGCTGAGGCCTGTGGCTTCACAGGTAAGACACACACAAACACACACACACACACACACACACATACACAGTAACTGGAATATAGTGAGTATTCCAACTGGAAACCATGTGCTCTCCCTGCTGATGTGTTTGCAGGCGTGGTGGCTGTGCTGTTCTGTGGAATCACTCAGGCCCACTACACCTTCAACAACCTGTCCCCCGAGTCCCAGGACCGGACCAAACAGGTCAGACCTGGACCTCATTAGCACCACTGCTTATTCTGGTCCTTTTCAACATGCTTCAAATATTGAGTTTTTTTTTGTGCATTTATTTAGAAAGTTTAGAAAGGGCGAGTTAACATTGGTGGAATCTGTGTGCTATACACAGTTCACAGTTTCTTAAGAAACACTGAGATTAGATGAAGATTTTGGCTCTGAAGTGAGCACAAGTCCTCTTTGCTGCTTATTTCCTACAAAATATACATATTTTTTCTATATTCTCATTATATCAAGACATTATTCAAAAAATCTCAGAATTAGTTTTTCCTCATTGTGGCCATAACTCTCTTTCATAGAATTAAGATGACTTCATTTTAAAGTTTGTATTCAAAGCAGTGCCAGCAAAGTGTATTTAGCTGTTGGAATTTGTGTAACCATGTTTACAGGTTGCACACCCACTAAATCCTCTGTCATCTAATGTCGTCTGATGTTGTCTCTTGTGTGTTGCAGCTGTTTGAGGTGCTGAACTTCCTGGCTGAGAACTTCATTTTCTCCTACATGGGTCTGACCCTGTTCACCTTCCAGAGCCACGTCTTTAATCCCATGTTCATCGTAGGAGCTTTTGTATCTTTTGCGTCTGAAACGACTAAATCTTGTGAAGAAAACACCAGATGACCCTCTTTTTAGTCACCGCGTTTTCAGTCACGTCAGTATCGGACTAGAAAAACTTCCCAGGGTTTTATAATCAACCAGAAACATGCAAATAGTAATTGATTTGAGGGGGTCAGTAAATAAGCTTGGAACAGAATTAACTCGCGCTCGGCTTTGTTTTGTGTTGGTGTCCTCTCCTTAACCTCTTCCCCTCCCAGCTGGCAGTGTTCCTGGGAAGAGCCGCTAACATCTACCCTCTCTCATTCCTTCTTAATCTGGGGCGACGCAACAAGATCCGGTCCAACTTTCAGCACATGATGATGTTCGCAGGTTAGTGGAAAACAGGTACAAGATGTTCCTCATGCACAGGGTAAGCTCTGTAAAAACCTGAGTACAAAATAAGACTTGAATTTAGAGTCTAAGGTATCTGCACCCTGTGGATCCACCGGGAGCTTCTCTAGTTTCTTGCTGTATGCCGAGACAACACCGGCTTGTGAACAGAGGTTTGTCTTGTGTAGTAAACACACATGCTTGATGTGGGTTCATAACAATCATCTGTGCTGTGCTCGTCAGGACTGCGAGGTGCGATGACCTTCGCCCTGTCCATCAGGGACACGGCCACGTACGCCCGTCAGATGATGTTCTCCACAACTCTGCTCGTGGTCTTCTTCACCGTGTGGGTCTGTGGAGGCGGCACCACCCAGATGTTGTCCTGCCAGCGCATACGGTAGGCCTCACCTTGCTCACATCCAGCCCTGGATTTACACTTAGTATTTGTTTATAACAGAGGAGGGTGAATACTGAGTTTACAGAAGTCAACTGAGATAAGTGAATTGTCTCTGGTTGTGCAAACTTTTCTCCCATCAGTTTCAAACTCCAGGAATTAAGAACTGAGTGTAACCTTTGGCTCTGCTCTGGCTAATGCCTGAAGGTTTCTATAATCTGTACGTCTCCTCGATAGGCGTCTCTGCTCAGGAACTCGTTAAACGGGGGAAACATGCTTCTCAACACCATCATGCTCTGACAGCTGCAACTCAAAATTTTTTACATGTGTTTCCCTGTTTTGTTTGTTTACAGAGTGGGCGTGGACTCTGATCAAGATAACCCTGTGAGTCAGTCTCTTGTGATAGACGCATCACTATTCTGAGATGCTGATACGTATTATGATGACAAGAAAATGCCTAAAACTTCATCTATTGTTTTCGTTTATTTTAGATGAGCGTCGCCGAGGGACCAGAGAGAAGAAGCACCAAACTAGAGAGTGCTTATCTATTCAGGATTTGGTACAACTTTGACCACAAGTATCCTTTAGTGAGAAATGAGTCAAGCAGAAAAAAAAACTTTTTAGTTTTTTAAGTGCTCGGGGGATTTGAATTAGTTCTTTTTTTGTCAGTTATCTGAGAGCCAGACACATAAATGGCAACCCTTTAAAGGATGATAAACCTCTGACTTAAAATAATGAAATATATTCAACATAAAAGTACACAAAACATACAAAAATCGTCAACAGAAAAATAGAATGCTTTAACTGGTTATAACGTTTAAAAATATATTTAAATCAGTATTAAAACCTGTATATAAAAGCTAAAATTAAGATTTAGAAACATAATCAGCTCCATTGGCCACGGATGTGTGGACATACAGGGAATTTGACTCCTGTTTAGCATCACTTTCAATGTACTTACATACTAAACATCATACATCATTATTCTATTCTTAACACAGAGTTAAGAGTAGAACAATCCACAATATACACAAAGAGTGACAAATGGGAAGTGAATGCACAATGACTGTGGTGTATGCAAATCAGCGGCTCTGTGTGTTTACACTGTATAAGTAGAGCAGTAAAAGCAGTGCAAAGAAGTAATAAATATAAGTTGCTTAGCATTTTAGTGTTAGACATAAGCATTACTGTTTATTTTCCTCTGCAATTTGAGCTGACAGCTATTTTCTGTTAGTGGCAGCTATTGTAGCTGGGTGGAGACTAATGTAGTTCACAGTGTTAGCCAGCAGGGGGAGTCCCTCGTACAGACTGATGACGCAGTATTTTAATTGATGACGCAGTATTAAATTCATTATGTTGATTTACTTAATTGATCAAATTTATTCTGTTGTTGTTCTTTTCAAACTGAACATGTCCGACTCATCATTCATGAATCTCTCATGTTTCATTTTGTCTAACCTCTGTCTCTCAGTGCACATTCCTCTATGTTAACCTTCCTTGACCCGAGCCCCCTCTGCAGCTACCTGAAGCCCATCCTGACTCACAGCGGCCCCCCCCTCACCGCCACGCTGCCCCCCTGCTGCGCCCCCTTCGCCCGCTTCCTCACCAGCCCCCAGGCCTTCGAGGTCAGACACCGGCTCATACAGGAGCCAAACTGTATTTGTGCGAGTTTTATCCTGTATTACCTGAATGGAAAACAGCTATTTAGATAAACCATGAGGTGCAGAGGCTCAGCTGGAGAGGTTTTGTTTTACCGGCAGATGAGGAAACGATCATTTAAATGTTTCGCCCTCGTCTTAATTTGAGTTTCTGTGAAGTTAACGTCTAACGTCTTCCCCCAGAATGAATGCCAGTTGAAGGATGACGACTCTGACCTCATCCTGACCGACGGCGACATCAACCTGACCTACGGAGACATCACGGTCAGCACCGACGCCTCCGGGGCCCACACCAGCGGCGGCCTGGCCTTTGCCGGCGTCACCTCTGACGACTTGGACAGAGAGTTGACATACGGAGACCACGAGCTGGTGATGAGGGGCACGCGCCTGGTGCTGCCCATGGATGACTCGGAGCCGCCCTTCACAGACCCCCGACTCCGCCTGCAGATGTGAAGCAGTCAGTCTGTCAGCGCAGACGCAGACAACCGTCCCACTGACACTGACCTGAGCCACCGAGCAAAAGACCAGTACCTGTCGTTCTGCCTCTGAATTCTCTTTTGCTCCGGCACCGTTTCTCATTCCTCTTGCCTCTTTCTTTTCCTCACTGCTCCATTTCCTCACTCCTTCTTTTGGCAAATCACTGTCTCTACCTCATTCTCATTCTTCTCATTTCCAACCATTTCCAGAAATATATTTTCTCTCAGGTTGGCTTCAACTTGTGTGCTAGTTACCTTGACTGTAGCATCGCACAAAGGTCCAGCAGCATGTGTTTGTGTGTAAACGCAAGTACCAACCGCTATCTAATTTGTCGACGTACAGTATATCACTATATCTTTGATATGCATGCAGAGGATGCTCGTTGTTTTCTTTGTTTGTGAGCTTGAGGGCTTTTGTGTTTCCGGGTCTGACCTTGAATGTTGCTGCCTTCTCTCTCTGTGCGCCAGAGACATGCTGACCCAGTGGACAACTTCACTGTACATTTGGTTATAATCAAGTGCCTGGGAGTCGTAGTGTTACGCCCGGCGACCCACTCTGGATCAGCCCTGGGAGTCAGAGCTGTCTGAGGATGGGTCGGTCACACGGTCGAAGTTTTCCTTTGTAAAAAAAAAAAGAGAAAAACCCAAAAAACTAAGCAGACACCTCTGTCCATAAGGTAGCAATATACTCAGCAGGTGTTGGGGCTGTCGGTTTGTGTTATTTGCGTGTGAGTAGTGTGTAGCGATGTGAGGCCACAGATGCGTTGTGACCTGGCAGTGAAAGTCGTGGATCTCTCCCAATGACCTTTGACTGTGACATAGAGATGGACTTTACACCTTATTTTAGAAGCTGATGCCGCTCCCAACTGAACGAAGGGCTGCTGTGAGATCCAAATGAAGAAAGCTTAGTGCCATCCGCCTCCTGCATTTCCACTTTTTGTGAAAATCAAAATGCAGTTGATGTTATCAAGTGTTTTATATTTTTTTGGCAACAGAGCTTATGTATTTTAATCCGAATCCCTTTTTTCATAGTCATATTTGGCTTTCATGCACATTTTTATAATCGTTGTCAAGACTTTGAATCCAATTTTCTCATTAAATAACAAAGATAGTTATGTGAATTTGACAGTAAAGAAAGTTGGTGTTTTGTAACTATAACTTTGGTAAATCAAAGAATTGATTGTGTCTGTGTCTGATTTAATTGGGGCTGCAGCTAATCGTTATTTTTCAATGTTGATTCATCGTTACTTTTGATTGATTGATCATTGTTTTGCCTATAAATGTCAAAAAAATACTGAACAAAGCCCAAAGATATACATTTTCCAAGCACATGTGACTAAAAAATAACAAGTATTTGCATATATGAAGCTGGATGCGGTGAATTCTTTATGATATTTATGTGGGAGTTCTTTCCATGAACAGTTCAACTGTATTTGTTGATATGATGGAGGTTTTTCTCTGCCGTCCTTTAGGATTCATGGCTTGATATTGAAACAGGAAGTTAAATAGCATTAACGTGCTTCAAGTCATAAATATATTCACTTCTTAAACATGTTTCTCAAAGATGCACGTGTTACATTTAACTTATTGTCTTACTCCAGTCTTTCGCACGCTCTCGGGGGTTTATTTTGGTGCGTGTACGAGTCGAATGGAAGGTTGTGTGTTGTCTCCTCCGGGATGTGGAGCACAGCAGCTGTTAACGGGGGTTCAACAGGAAGCGTTGATAGGACGTCACCGTGGCAACACTGTGTTGATGCGGACAGAAGCCAGGAAACACTCGATGACGCAGTCGAACACAACGGGTTGGTGAGCCAAAGAAAAAATAATCGGGTGTATGCTTGAGGGTTGAGTTGAAGAAGAGAGTGTGAGATATAGACGACTCAAATGAGAGGAATTGATGAGGAAGGAGAATTTGGCCATTTTGTTTGTGTGTCAGTTTGTATCTTGGGGATGAGACAGAAGTGGAAGGAAGAGCAGGCGTTTCTAAATATCGCTTTTCCTTCTACAGTTATCTTCTGCTGTGCAGGAACTTCTAATTAAAAGTGTTTGACGTCCAGGAAACTATTTAATCTTCCCTCCACTTCATACTTTTCATTTGTGTTATTTTGGAGTTTTATTTTGTTGAAGGGAAACAATGATGTGAGGGGGGAAAAAAGCTGAATAATTTGCACTCATGTTTTATTGCCTTGTTTGTTCGATCTTATAGCTGCTTTTTTTATTATTATTTACCTTGTGTTTTGGAAGGTTGTGAAAAAACGAGCCACGGTCTGTTAAATGATCGGTGAAGAAATGTATTTAGTAGACATTCATTTCGGTTCGTTGATAAATCCTTTGTGAAGAATCATGTCCACACTGTAGTGGCAGACCTTTCATTCTGTCATCCCACATTTACACCTCGCAGGTACTTTGTATGTGTGTTCGCAACAAACTGCTGTTTAAATGTCTTCTGCAGAGCATGAATCATTCATCCTCCACTTGACGGTGGGGAAACAAATGTCACATTATATACAAACAGAGTTGTGTGCCACTGTTCTTTAAAATGACACATTAAAAAAGTGCAAAGTTTGCAAAAGCTCTCGTAGGTTTCGGTATTTGCCTCCTGCTCTGCCAATGTGTTTCCCTCTCTGCTCTTTGAATGGTGACTGGTGACCGGCTTTGACCAGTGGAAATGAAGTAGGAGCCCAAAGAGGCCCTGCTGTGCTGTGTCTTGATACTGCAAAGTGTGAGTGTGTGTGTATGTGTATGTGTGTGTGCAAGAGAAGAGCAAGACATCTAGTTCTCCCTTCTGTGCTGCAGGTACTGACTCTACTGACGCATCTGTATAAATATACTCTCAACTGTTCATGTGCGTGCAACGGTCAATAAATAGAAGCCTGTGCTTTTGATTAAAGCCCTCGCTGTAACGGCCTCCTCATTCACTTTGTTCTCCCTCTTTTTATTTATTGGATGTCTCGGTCGTGTAAGAACGAAGATGTCGAGATTCAGCGATCATCCCGTCCACAAGACATGTGAAACAAGATTAGTGCCAGAAATGATTCAACTTGAAAGGGGGATTTATGATTTATTGTAGGAAGAACAGGTTTATAATCTTCATAGCCTCAGAATATGGCAGGAAACCCAAAACGTAAAAGATCATTACAACTTCCTAAATATTTCAGTGGAAGAGATTTAACCTCATCCTGGTGGCCAAGAGGGTGAAGTCCCAGAAAATAAAGATTCTAAATAAAGTTTCCCAACCCGGGATGGCGCTTCTTTAATGGTGTTTGTGTCTGTACTGGACTGGACACACAGGCTTGACGTATCATGTTTTACAGCTCTACTTCTACCTGTGTAAAGCACATTAACATCCTCATATCACTGCAACAGCTGTTTTTTATTTAGCATCAGGCTCACACACTCATTACCTTTTTGGTCCAGAGCTTAAAAGTCCAAACTGTTGGATAATGAACAAAACACATTAAGGCACCAGTCCAATAAATGAGTTGTCCATAACCTTTTGTATTTTTGTTTGCATGATCGACCGAATCCAGTGTTGTGATTGTAACCGAGATGAGGAACAATAACCTCACTATTTTGGGCACATTCAGGGGCCAGGTTTGTATCTCTGCCTTTACACATGTCAACCAATCTCTACATTGTTATGTAAAGAATCTAAACTGTACAAAACTTCATGAACTGATCCTCACATTTCTGTCACCTCTACCAAAAACATGCATTTCTCCTTTAAAAATATGTTGACATGACAGATCTCCCACATCCATCCGAGGCCGGAGGTGCAGAGCGGTGTGGATGTGAGGAGCCGCGCCCTGCAGCCGGGACCGATGGCATTTTATTCTCTCATACACGATTTGTAACACGTTCCTAATATGGTCACAACTCCCTCCAGTCTGCTCAAGAATGTCTGTACTGTGCAGTGAGTGTTCAGGGAAGAAACAGTAGTTTTAAAAGAGCCATTGACCCCCCCCCCCCCTTCTCTTTCTGCCTCTCTCGCTCTCAAAATATTTTGTCTACATGATCACTCTTTCACTCCAGTTGATCCTCGATGATTGTTGAGTGGTGAGATCTTCTGTTTTAAAGTTCCAGTTATTTTTAATATCTTTTATAATAATGAGATGAGATCAAACTAAATGTTTTTATGACGCCCGTGGGCAACGTTATATTGTTTTCGGGTTCTCATCCGTCCACCCGGGCCATTGTTGTGAACATGATATCTCAAGAACCCTGAGGGGGAATGTCGTCAAATTTGGTACAAACTATCACTTAGACTTACACATGACCACACATTAGCTTTGGGTGTTCAAAGGTTAAAGGTCAATGTCACTTTGACCTCACAAACCCTGTTAGATTTGTATTCATATAGTTCATATATAAGCTTCTTGTATGCTAGTGAAATGCCGCTCTCATAAAGTGAAAACCTGCCCTGGCACTGGCAGATGTGAAACCGTAAAACATCTGCAGATCTGATGTTCACGACAGAAGGAAATACCCGGAGGGAACCTGTGGCTCTCATCAACGCTGACCTCATGTAATCGACTCTCAGTGATGTTACCAACCGAGGAATCTCATGTTTACAGTGAGAGGATGAATTACCAGCTGAGGGCTTATTTAGAGTGGATCCATGTGCAGATGTATGAGGTAAATACTAGACGTCACATTCTGACCCTGAGGTTTGAGTAACCCTGAGACCTTGAAACACAACAGACATGACCTCCTCACGATAAAACACCTCCACACATATCTCTCTCTCTCTCTCTCTCTCTCTCCCCCCCTCCTCCCTCCGTCTGCACTAACAGCACATCCTCACTCTCTCCTCAGGCTGAGCGATGTGTGTTTATCTGTCCCAATGGAGACACTCTGGATGGAGCTCAAACAATGATGCAAATATCTGTTTAGTCTCAATGACACACTTTATTTAAAAGCATCTGTGTTACGTAACAGGACCACACTGGCCATTTAATCAAGGACTTGTGGCGGATTAACTTTTTCAATTTACAGGCTGCGAGTGTTTACTTTGGGTCAAGATTGAGTCATCTTGGTGTAATTCCTTCTTTTCATTACCAAAGAAGGAGAAGAAGAGGCCAATACAGAAGTGGGAGGACAAATCAATCCATATTTTGGTAAATACCTGAAATACAGGATTAAAGCCAGAAACTAAAGTTATATCTAAATAGGGGAACCCTCTGCAGATCTACTTCCAACAACAAGGTAGGTTTCCATTCCTGGTGCTAAAAAAAAAGGAAAATTAATTTTCGATTTTAGTTGCTGATTCCGTTTGGCTTCAGGGCCAATGAGAACTTTTGCTGCGAGATCTTGTAAATTCCTGGTTGAGGTCATCGTTTATATGAGCGTACAGAGGTTTGGCTCGTGTCCCGTCGTCCCCCCCACCCCGCTCCCTCTGTCCTTTAAAGCTGCGATGCCTCCTCAGACTTCACCTCTCGGCCAAACACGCAGGACGCACAGGGCGCACAGCTGCTGGGGAGAGAGACGCTTCATCTGAGTGAGAGAGAGGTGAGTCTGAACCACAGCGGTGTTTTAGAACCTATGTTCACCTCATGTTGCGCGACAGCAGAAGTCAAACGGGAGGATGATATTTGGTTCACTTAAAAACCGTTATAGCAGATGCGTGATTGGCACATGCGCTTTCCTTGGCACCACAGTGGCACGTGTTGGATCCATTTCTGTCTTCATCTCTAAATGTCCATCATATATCTCCTTGAACTTTGAAACTTTTTATTTCAGGGATTAACTTCGTCATCTACATTCCCGAGGGAAATAGTAGTTCACTTTCACATCTATAATTATTGCACATATTAAGTACCAAACATTAAAAAAAATTAAAAATCTACTATTTGAATGTAGAACTTTATGGTACAGCTCCTTTTATTTCCTTAATATCAAACAATATAATCCAAGCGGGTTGGGTGATATCGTAAAGTCTAAATGTAAACCAAACAGTCTAATTCAGTCCAACACAACAGGCCGTAATGGCTGCAGGCTACAGCAGATCTGAAGTGTAGGGATACCATCGTCCTGCAGTGATGCCCGTGTCTGTGCACTGAACAGCTCGGCACCAAAGTTGCCGTGTGAAAGTGTAAAACAAACGTCAGCTCACCGTTTCCTCCCTTCAGGTTTGGGCAGCTGCCAAATCAAACCCATGATGTCATTTAAGAGACCAGCAGGTTACGGTCCTTTCCCTGGCACACTGGACCTCCTTGTGGCTCCATATGACTTCACCATGACTTCACCATCCTTTAGAACCCATAAAACACTTAATAAGCTCACTGGGTCATAAATTAAACCCACATTCAACTTACAGCTCTTTTTTAAAGACTATAATGTGCATCTTTGAAGTCTTTTAATATTCATGTACAATCTGCACAAAAGTTTTCTGCAAACCCAATAGTCACAGATCAGTCATTCATAAAGCCTGGCATTCATGTGATGTATAATTCATATCATTCCTCAGTGATGGTGCTGTATGTCTGAGCCTGTGAGGTCTCCTCTCCATCAGGCCACCACCAGCAGGATGTGTCAGCCACACTGAGGCCACTGGGAAATCTGGTGGCTGCACATGTTCAGCCAGGGACATGCTTTTGTTGAGAAAAGAGTTTCAACATTTATTTTATTCTTGCAAATAGAGTGAAAGAGAGAGGGGAGGAAACACACTCACCAGCTCAACACTCCTAAATAGGCAATGCTGCTTATTTGTGTGTGTGTGTGTGGGCTGAACGGAGAATAAGCGGAGGCAATATCCTGTGTTGTGGACGTCAAACTGCTGGTTGCTCTCCCTCAGCCAGAGGAAAGCCGCAGCTGAAAATCACTCGATTACTTTGTGATTAAAAGAGGATGAAAGAGGGAAAGAAATGAGAGATGAGGAAGACGCAACAACCTCAACAAGTAGTGAGGGGTTAAGAGCGCTGGATGCTTTGTGTGAGAAAAGAAGTCTGTTTGCTCATGATTTCATGCAGTTATGGAAGAAGATGCCAGTTGCACAAGTAAAAGTACCATTACCAGCGTGGAATTTATTTACTCTTAGTAGTAACTAGTACTAATCCTTCATTGAATTTTTGCCCAAGTAAACATATATGTTTGATTACAAACGTGTTAGGAAGTAAAAGTTATTTCATTTTGCAGACTTTCTAATTCCTTTTTTTCTGTTCACATTATAAATTGTCCTTACTCCAGTAAGCATGGGGACTTCTGTTATCAGCAAAAACTCAACCACATGTAAAGGTATCAAGCTGAGCGAGTCAGTTTCAGCTGTCAATCATTTTGAGCATCTAAAACCCAAAATCAAACTTAAGAACTATACCTGAAATGACGGAAACGTTGTCAAAGAAAAAATTATTTAACATGTACTTTGACTGGTTAGTTTGCTCAGTGCCCAGTTTACATGGAGGAGAAGGGGCTTATGACTTATACTGCAGCCCAACCACCAGGGGGCAATCAAGATGATTTGGCTTCACTTTTAGGAAGTTGTCATGTTGTCCGTCTTTATACAGTCTATGGTTTTACATATAAAGTAATCATGCAAAGTAACTGTATAAAACTAAAATCGTCAGATAACTGTAAGAGAGTAAAGCAGTAACTGTCAGTTCAATGTCAGGGAGTAATTTAACACAATATTTCCTTTAATGAAGTAGCAAACTATTAACATGAATGAGAATAAAATCCACAGTGAAGTACCTCAAACTTGTACTTAGAGTGGTATGCTATGGTAAAATTGTCCTAGCTCAGTCTAAGAGAGAAAGAAATTTATGAAAACAGTGAGATCAAAATGATGTATTTCATTATTTAAAAAAAAGCCTTTCTATGAACAAACAGAAAACTTAACCTGCTATCACACTGACTCTGAGACTGATGCAAGTGTTGAGATAAAACCTGACGTGAACTGTGCATGAAGAATTGATGTTTAATGATGGTTTACGTGTGTCTCACTGAGATCTTCTGCCAAGAGTCAGGCCCACAAAGGGATTTCTTCTTCATATTGCTCAGTGTTGGGAGGCTCGGGTCATGTGAGAGCTGGAGTGCTGCAGGCTTAAAGCGAGGGCTTTATCTCAGAGTGCTTATTTGTGTGTCTGTGTGTGTGGGTGTGTTAGCAACACTCCTGTCCAAGTCATAACCTCTGGACAGGAGTGTAACTGTTCCGATAGAGGTCCCGTTGTGGTCTTTTGTCTTCACATGTTTGACCTCAGTGTGTCTGGGTCGTGCAGCTACACCCTGATTTCCTCAGCTGCTCACTGCACTTGTGTTTGTGTTGTGACATAGCTCTGTTACACAGCGCATCTTGTTGCTGTGTTTTCCTGTGTTTGTCTGTGTGTGTGTGTGTGTGTGTTCTTGTACTTCGTTTGGACCATTTTGAGCATCAACCTTATAGAGGATTAAGACTTGGCTCTCTAGGGTCAGGGTTCGAATTAGGTTTACATTAGGGTTAGGGTTAGGTATTTAGTTGTGTGTGTGTATGTGTGTGTGTGTGGTGAGTCATTGTTCCCCTGACAGTGATGGTGTGGCTCAGTCTGGCATTGCTCTGTCTGCCCCCTAACTAGATTTGGAGGCTGACAGAGACACATGGACGTCCAGGGGCGAGAGGTCGCATTGAGGAGCGAGCGCTCAGACACACACACACACACACACACACACACCGTGACAGTGACAGCGACAGGACGGTGGCTACTTGTTCCACTCGTTCTGAGGTGTGTTGCTCTCTTATTCAGGAAGTACAGGTCGGGTTTCCTGTTTCTCTGTGCTGCCTAAAACTGTAGAGACAGAGAGATGACGGGCTTGTGGCCAAGAAGCAACACCTACAAAACAATTCATGGCATTTCACGATAGGGTGAGAGTGAGAGAGAGAGAGAGAGAGAGAGAGAGAGAGAGAGAGAGAGAGAGAGAGAGAGAGAGAGAGAGAATGAGTGGCAACGAGGGCCTTTTATAGCATTAATTCGCTTTTTCCACATCACCAGAAACATAATCAGCCCAGATTCTCTTTGTTTATTGTTCTAGAGATCGGGAGCTATTTTGGTTCTGTTAGGAGCGAGGCTCCCCGCAGACAGCAGGTGGAGAGGAGGGCACCACAATTCTGCTTAATGGACTCTCACTGTAATAAGATCCCCACATGAGACTGTTAATAAGCAACACAGTGTGATGAGACATGTAGTTTATATCAAAGAATCAAAACCGGAAATAAGTAGAGCAGAGAAGCAAATGTGTCCGACACAGGAAGTAGATTACACAAGCGTTTCTCGATTTTATCATTTCACCTCTGGACGTTTGTCAGAGTTCATATGAAACACAAAACAGGAAATCAGCTTAATTTCCTCTTTAAACTCAACACTTGATATTCGGCTGATATGAGGAAGTATCAGACGATAAAACTGAGTAGAAACGTATCATATGTTCTACTACATGAATCTGAAGGGGTGGAGCTATTCAGTTATCTACCGCTTATCCTTGTAGGGTCTTGAGGGTTGCTGGTGCCAATCCCAACTGACACTTGGCGAAAAGCAGGGTACACCCTGGACCATTGACAATTTATCACAGGGCCAACACACTCACATTCACAGAAAGTCCCCGGCCAAACTGGGATTTGAACCAGAAACCTTCTTTGGTTGCAATGAAATCCTACACAGTGCAATGATAAAGGAGAATTTGAAGACATTTCCCGATGTGACACAGAGCCGTTCATCTGTTGTGGAGGGCTTTCTGTGGGCCGGGAGTCATGGCGCCTTCCTGCACATTAATTAGTCTTTGTGGGTTCAGTGTAATTGCGTGACAGATGATAAAAGGGGACAGATGTAATGTTGTGTTCCAGTGTAATGGACCAAATTAAATCTGTAACAACAACCAGATGCCTTTAAATTAGTGAGCACCTACACAGGCTGGCTCGCTGTATCGATTCATATTGTGAATAAAATATGGAGAGGGTTATTTAGGCTCCAACTGAGGTCAGTGAGTTTATCTAAACAGCGGATTTACTTCCTGTCTTTGGAGGCTCCTGGTCTCATTTCTACATTTCTGTATTTGCACTCGCACTAAAGACCAAAATCAGTCAGAGTAAACAAGAGACTCATTTGCTGAACTGCAGGAGAGATAATGGTAATGATGGTGTGCTCTGTAATATGTAACCCAATTTGAATCATTACAATCAACATTATATTAACTACGAATCAGATGACTGTGTGTTTAGTATCAGTCACAGTGACACACGCTGTTATCCTCTGACTCTGCAGGCCCCCCCCCTTCAGCCTTTTAACATATCTCATCTCATTAGTTTTGTTTTTTACAGCGTGAAACTTTAATGTTTTGATTCTCTCCCACCTCTCCCATGGAATCTTCTCGTCTCCCAGATTTCTTCAGTGAAAAAGCTCAAACTTCATACAATTCCAGCTCAGCACCCACCAGCAAACAGACACACTGAACATAAAGGAGCATACAGCAGCTAAAGAGCCAGACACACAAACGTGTTGTGCTCCAGGTAAGGTGCAATCTTGATGTGAACCCAACGTGAACCATGTGGTTAATGGTGAACATCGGCCCGAATAGCACAAAACAAGGTCGGGCCACCTTTGGCACCTGTGGTTGATATACGGTATTGTTATGGCCCAGATGTGTCAAACAGGAGCAGACACCCCGAGTGCAGTCTTTCTGTGTATGTGGTCCGGATGCCAGTGTGGGCCAAGTCTTTCCCTGCTAGCTTCACCACATCCACTTAAACGGTGACGATACGTTAATGAAATGTTCGTAATTTGTTTCTGCTGCTCTCAAAGTGGCCTAAACACATGTAATTACAGTTTTAATGACATATTAAAATACCTGTGCTTTTAAAGAGGATTTTAAAGATCCAGAGTTCCCATGCCCCTGTGAATTGCCAAGTTTAATAAGACTACATAGAATTCAGCTGTTCAGCTGCTCAGCCCAGTTGTTGTATCTCGGAAGAGACAGATTGCCCCCAAGAGACAGATTGTGTTTTTCACTCGGCCTTTTTGCTTTTCCATCAGGAACGCACTGGATGTTCCCTGCTTCTAAAATAATCTTCACTGGCTGACTTTATTGTTCAGGTTTACCCTTTATCTGAGACATGTGATGGTTGTAAATATGTAAGCACACAAAGGAATGAAGAAGAGGATACTCATCCCACCCTCTCCAACACTTTGTCTCTCCTCAGCTCGGTCAGTAACATCCTGCAGCTCCTCCTGTGACTCATCCCTTTGACTTATGCTGTTAAATGATCCGACTTGTCATATGCACATGTTCCGAGCACCGACAGAGCTTCTGATGTCGGGGCAGTGGGAGTATCTGTTGTCCTTCATCGCTGTGTTTCATTTTTTGATCTGTGATGTTACAGCAGTGGAATCCATACTCCATCACCTAATCCATCCCCTCAGCATCCCTCTCATCCCCTCTGATCTTCATACCCTAAAAAGGACTGGAGGGGCCGAAGGTTGGATTTGGATGTGGGGCCAAGGGGTGTGTTTGTGTGTGTCACAGAGGGGTATATACAGCCCCCCATAACTAACTGAGACGTATGGTCTGAGGGTTTTGACCTCCTGTGGATGCTACTGTCTTCTCCTGTCCTTGTGTCGTCTTTCTCTTCTTCTTCTTCTTCTTCTTTTCCTCCTGACTGGAAGCAAACATGGCTTTCTACAAGCACACAGGTAAAATAAGGAGAGATGGTGAAGGCACAGGATGCTAGTAAAGTTATCGAGTGCACCTCTTGTAATCATTTGCTAAATCTCAAACTTTAGTACCCAAGAAATTCTTCATAAAAATAGTTCATAAAAGGATGCTTAACTTTTGACCATTTTCTACTAAAAACTGTGTATCACCACATTTTTGGTATTTTTAAAGCTAAGAAAAAAATTCGGCCCGTATGTTCCACAGTTTATAAATGGTTTATTTAGCTTGAGGAGCAGTTTATTGATCTACTGCTAAAGATTCATGTTTTAGTTTTGTTTTTTTATTTGTAGGAAAACTAAACCTTAGCATGTTTTTTATCAAATTATTATTTTTAAATGAACACATGGAGTTGAGGAGTATTGAGTTTTGAGTAGAAGCATTAAACCAAAAAGTTATTTAGTTTAAATGATTAGAAAATAACCAAATGATTTCTTGCCGTATAATGTTAGAAAGAGCTTTTAAATCTGTGTTTCGACCTCTCTTCCATTTATCACTTCTTGACGCATGTCTTGAGACAGAACTGCCTGTTCCAGATTTCACATTGTGCTTTTAAAGTTTTGATGTAATGGATAAAAAAATGTTCTCCAATGCACCATGATGACGAGATGTGATTATGTAAAAATCTGATTTAGCAGGAGATCGTCTTTCTACAGAGCCTGCTGTTGTTTTTCAAAGCGTCAGAGAACAGAACGTTTCTAAACCTCGCCTGTAGATTTGGACCGATACGCTCTCTGGCTCGTCCGGACTTTGATCCGCTCTTATCCCGTCTCTGACTCACCTCTCAATCCGGTCTCACGCTGACCTTTCTGACTCGTCTCTGAAGGGACCATGGCAGCCGAGCGGCGGTACATACCAGGCCTGCTTGACAGGCGGCAGCTGTCACGCTGCTTGTGACAAAAGATTAAAGCACCACACACATCTCAACTGGAGCCACAATAGCCGCATAGTTCCAGTAGTCATCACTCTGCATCCCCCTCCCTTTGTGTCCCCTGGAAGGTCAGAGGACTTTAGAGGTTCCAAGTCTAAAATAGCTCTCTGCTTATAGGAATCAAGTACTGCAAAGGTGATTTGAGGAGATTGACTTGGTTGGGCCGGCCAGGTTTTGCCTGTTCTGCCACTACTGGGCGAGCGGAGTCGGGGTGTGTCCGGGGCTCAGTCTGGTCTTTATCCATGCTGCACAGCTGCACATATATATTCTCCTCTCATCTATCAGTCCACACACACCAGGGGCACATACCACACATAGGGAACCTCATATCTATCACACGGCTGTGGAGCACATCCCACTCAGATAGCCCCAGTCCCCTTTTGTAAATATTGTCCTTGTTCCTATGGTTACGAGGACCAAATGCCATTCCACCGATTGTTTCCCTCCATCACTCCTGTTGTCCTGACCGGATCTAAATCGATATCAGTCGCACTGAATAAATCACTTTCTCTGAGGTTCACCCGCTGTGCGTCTGCTCCGTCTGACATCCTGTGACAGAGGCTTTAAGGTGATGTAGATAAAGTTGAATGTGGCCACACGCTCCACCCTGTGCACAGTTGTTCCAGGAAACTACTCAGTCGGCTCCCAGCAGAGACCGGCTGGGATGGAGATGCAGGAATGCTGATGAATGAAGGAGCGAAAAAAGGCAACTCGGTTTACAGTGCTTACACTGAGGAGCCAATAAGCTGACCTTCCCTAAAGAGAGCGTGTGGGCCGGACTGAGCGAGGGAGGTCTCTCAGGTGGTGATGGAGGGGGAGTTGGAAGGGAATAAGCCAGACAGTCTAAAAATAGGCACTCAGTTTTCCAGGGAGAACTTGATAAAAAAAAAAGTCTGGTGGCCAGAAAATACGCAGACGACTGTGGGCTACTCTTTGATATACTTCATCACTGTGGTATGCTGCTGCTAGAGGTGCACCTCCCTTTGACTCTACAGGAAAAACACAAAATATAATCAACTTCCTGCATAATGCTGTTGTTGTGCATTGTAAGATGCAGAAGTGAGATATAACGTTTAGTTTCAGCCTCTGGCATTATTTGCCTGTTCACCAAAACAACAGCTACAAATTTATGGGATTCGTGCAGATTTAAATTATCTTGTTGCTCCTAATGCCTTAAAATATTTCCTGCATTGCAAAGCACTTTGAATTCACATTGTTTTAAGCGCTCGACTGCATAATTAGAATACATTCATCATTGCTGTTGTGTGGGCTCTTGAAGCTCTGACTTGCTTCGTTCACTGGTTGTACAAAGAGGCGACACTGCCCCCATCTGGCGTCTGCTGGAAACTCACCAGTGATGGAGTCCCAGTGTTTGACGGTGTCCTGTGTCCCCACAGCTCCCCGGAGTTACGTCAGCGCCACCATGACCGACCGCTTCGACTGCTACTACTGCCGCGACAACCTGCACGGGAAGAAGTACGTGAAGAAGGACGAGAAGCACGTGTGCCCCAAGTGCTTCGACAAGCTCTGTGCCAACACCTGTGCAGAGTGCAAGCGCCCCATCGGTGCGGATTCTAAGGTGTGTGAGGTGTCGAGAAAACATAGATGAGTGACATAGGAACCAGCCTGAAGCATCTGACAAAACCATATTAATACAAATTACAGAAGAAGTCACTCATAAATACAAACAAAATGTATAAATATAGTTTGAAATATGATCAAAAAAGTGTATGTTATACATTCATTTATACTGCACTTTTCACACTTATTAGTATCGAAGTGTTTTACTGGATGATAAAGATTTTATATCAGAAATGTGCAGGCTCGCAAAAAGTGCAAAAACAGAAAACACACACACACACAGACACTAGAAAACATATAAACTATCATTTCTGAGAAGTGTATGACGATGAAGCAGTTGAGTGAAATTAAATCCTTATTTATTGAATCATTTACCTGTGGTTTACCATGAGAAACCCTAATATGTTGTCAAGATAAACAACAAGAGAATAAGTGTTTGTGTGTGGGTGTGTGTGTGCTCCAGGTATTACCTGTGTTGTGGGGACCCTGTTAATACACTACAGTATTGGGACAAAAGCATGTCCCCACAATGTAGAGCATTAGATTTAACAGTGAAAACATGTTTTAAGGTAAAGGATAAGGCCACCGTTAAAAATAAGTTTACGTTTTAAGCTGAAGATTAAGGTTAAGGATAAGATTAAGGATAAGATTAAGAAAGGTTAAGGTAAGGGTTATAGGCAAGTAATGGCTGAGGCTAGAGTAAGTCAATGTAATGTCCTCATAGGTCGTTGGGGCATGAGTGTGTGTGTGTGTGTGTGTGTGTGTGTGTGTGTGTGTGTGTGTGTGTGTGTGTGTGTGTGTGTGTGTGTGTGTATGTGGGTGTGTATGTGGGTGTGTGTATGTGTGTGAGCAGTCAGTCTTAAGCAGTTACACAAATTGTCTTCTAGCAGTTTTACAGATGTAAAAAAATATAAATACCCATATTACTTCTACAAATTGGTCTTAAATGTAATACTTTCCATCTCATTCCCAGCATCGAACTCAGGCTCAGTGCATTGAGTAAGCCAGTCATTCCTGGCTTACTCACTGCACTGCAACATGAGCCTGAGTTCACATGACGAGAAAACAAACCCCACTTTAATTAATTGGGTCTGCACGAGGATTCAGTCGAGGGCACCTCTGCTCACCCTGCTCTTACCCTCTGCATTCAGGAGCTGCACCACAAGAACCGCCACTGGCACGAGGACTGTTTCCGCTGTGCCAAGTGCTACAAGCCGCTGGCCAGCGAGCAGTTCAACGCACGGGACGATGGCAAGATCATGTGTGGCAAGTGTAGCTCCCGGGAGGATGGTAACCGGTGCCAGGGCTGCTACAAGGTGGTCATGCCAGGTGGGTGTTCTCACTGTCACACTTTCTTCTCAATGCCCCGAACACATTTTCTCAACTGGTTTATTACCTGACGTGAGCACACAACCTTCTGCTGAGGTTTGAGCAGTGAGGAGATTTCTGTATTTGTTTTGATATTTTGGACTGTCAAAATACAGTCAGCTGGGTAAAATCTTACTTCCCCAGTAGTTTTATTTTATTCAGTATTTCAATGACAATACGTTTTTGTTAAAATGTGATCAAAATGCAGAGTTTAATAGCAGGATTTTATTAATAAATAACATGTCAACATTTGAAACCACTATGTGACTTTTACTGAGCAACAGCGCCCTCTGCAGCAACACATGGTATCTAGTTATTTTCATGTAGAGAAAAAACATAGTCTGTCAATCTCTAGACTGCGGAGTCCGACTCACTGAGCTGAAACTCAGCTGAATGATGCATTTTACATTTTACCCAACCAGAAGAGCCACAAACCCACCAAACTGTGCTTAGAATTCTTCATATTGCAAAGTTTACTTGCAAAATACTGTATAAAAACAAGGTTGTCAAGGACTTTTGAGTCTTTTTGAATGATCTACAGTTCAGCATGACTTTTGAACCCCAGATCACACTTCTCACAGGAGATCGCACCCACTCTAGTTAGAAGGAACAGGAACAGACGTTCAGGGTGAGAAATGGGGTTGAAAGTGTCACAAATGTTTCTGTTCCAAGTCAGTGAACAATCAAACTCACTTCAGGGCTTCACCTATAACAAGTTTTTAAGTTTTCTACATCCATATATAATGTTTCCAACAACACAAAACTATTTTTCCCACACCTGCTCCTTTGCCTGGTATTGTTCTGCTCTATATAAAACACTGTAACTGAATCTCGTGCTACACAAAGGTTATTATTACAGTTGCCCTTGAGCTTCTAGGATAATCAACCAGTATCCGTTTCAAATGACCTACTGGTGGGTCACTCATTATGAAATAATAATGTGACTCTACAAACTTTGTATGACCTTTATTTTACATTCTAGTTGAGATCTCAAAGCTTCCAAAGATACAGATTAAATCAGAAATAAATCTGTCGGAATCAGCATTTGTTTTCAAGGTGCATAATAAAAATATAGTGTCGTGTTTGAAAATTTCACTCAGTGTAAAAAGATTTGTATTTGTATATATGTTTAAATAAATATTTATATTTATATTACATTGTATTTATTATAACATATTTTGTGTACATTATATATAAAATATAGTACAGATAAAAAACATTTTTATAGAAATATAGGAAGCTGGATTAAGTATAAAATCAGTATGGAAAAGGTGATTATAAATATGTTTGTACTTCTCCTGAATCCTTTTCGAGAATTTTGATTAAATCAAAAAGCGTTTACATTTCTTTTCAGTTTGTAAATAATAATTTTTAAATTGTTTCCACTTGTTTGTATAATTTCTCTCTTATTTATTTAAATGGTCGAAATACAAAATAAAATAAGAAAATTAAATGAAAATCATAAAGCTTCAATAAAATAGATGGAACAATCTTGAACACAATATATATTAGTGGAGAGCGAAGAATTGAATTATTCTAAAATATACCAAAACAGAAATGCTGTGTGCGGAGATGTGAAAATTCCAATGTCATTAAGCTCAAATGGTTTTATTCTGTTTCCAGGAACCCAGAACGTTGAGTACAAGAAAAAGGTGTGGCACGAGGAATGCTTCACCTGCTTTGACTGCAAGCAGCCAATCCGCACACAGAGTTTCCTGGCCAAGGGCGACGACATCTACTGCGGCCCCTGCCATGACAAGAAGTTTGCCAAGAAATGCTTCCACTGCAAGCAGGTACGAGCTCCGACGGCATCATTGTGTGCATTTTATTGTTGTGAAGTCATCGTATACTGTTGTGTTTACAACAGTATGTATGTCCGGCCGTGTTGTGTTTGAGCTCATGATCAAGGGGTCTCCTTCTCTAGCCCATCACCTCTGGGGGGATCAGCTACCAGGACCAGCCCTGGCACTCCGACTGCTTTGTGTGCCGCACCTGCCGCAAATCTCTGGCAGGAGTCCGCTTCACCTCCCACGAGGACAGCGTCTACTGCGTGGACTGCTACAAGACCGACGTGGCCAAGAAGTGCCACGGCTGCAAGAACCCCATCACAGGTCAGCAGAGATGAATGAGAAAACAGTGGTGCAGCTATTTTCTAGTGTGTTCTCCTCTTCTCTTTGTTTCCTGTACGATTATAAAGACCTCTGACACATTATGATCTAATAATCTGGACTGACTCATGCTGCACTGTAGTCATATTTTGGAGGATGAGCTGCATCTCCCACAGATGATACACTACATCATCAAACAGCTCCAGCGTCTCACAGCAGAAACAACTACATCTAGTATTGTTTTATTTATGAGTCTGTTATTTTGAATAATTCCCTTACAAGAGAAACACTGTTGAATTAATAATGAGCAGTGCACAGCAGAAATGTTACTTTTTGAAACAGGCAAGCTTTCAATTCAGCACACAGAGAAAAGTTTCTGAGGATTCTTTGTTTAAACATTTTTATCATATTAATTATTCCTGGAAGAATAATAGAGAATAATAACATAATTATTTCAAGCTTGAGTTTCAAGTTTTATTTGTTAAGAAGAAAATATCAGCTCATTAATGCAATAAGAGCATCAGCCATAGAGAATATAGAGTAAGAGAGGAAATTCTAAATAAAGTAAATTTAAATAAAGAGCATAATATAAAAACATCAAATACAAATCAGCATGAAAACTCTGAATCTAGAAATTTAGTGTAACCACAATTTTTTCTTCCAGTGCACCAAGTAAACATCTTGAAATTCATAACACAGATAAGTCCACAGGACTGTACACACAGTCAAATTCAAACTTAATGCAAATTAAGCATGCACATTTGCTTTGAGTGCAGATCGGTGTGTGTGCTCACAATTTGGACATTGCTTTCTTAACGAAATATGAGCAGCCACGCTCTGACGGGTTTTGTCCTCTGGTCTCTGCAGGATTCGGCCACGGCACCAACGTGGTGAACTACGAGGGCTACTCTTGGCACGATTACTGCTTCAACTGCAAGAGGTGCAGCCTGACTCTGGCAAACAAGCGCTTCGTGATCAGCGGGGATCACATCCACTGCCCCGACTGTGCCAAGAAGCTGTGAGCTGCACCGTCAGCAGTGCAGAATATCACGGTGTTAACAAGTGGGATTACACCAGAACTGACAGTTTAGACTTTCAGTTTGCAACAGAACAAGTTTAGTGAAGCATCTTCTTCTGAAGTGGACAGTTTAGGGGTTATTTCAACTCAATATGCACTATAGCTTCAATCATTTATCCACAGCTACATAAGTGCAGCTTGTATTAGTGACAGGGTGTTGGATACTAACATGGAAACAGTGTAACATTAGTCTAATCTAATCCAGGATTCTGTGCATCTTTATCAGACGAGAAGCCTTTTCAGTGCCTTACTGGAATCTAGAATAAACTGCTGCTCATCATACACACCAGCTTTGATTATTAATCTGTCTCTTGACGCCTGGATGTTTTTTTTAGCATTTAATATGATGTGTAGAGTGAATGTAAATCTCACATTAGGTTTTTGAGGTTGATGCTGAAATATAAACTGATCGTGTATCCAAGACTTTGGGTGTAAACAAGAATAAAAAGAAATAAATATAAAACATGGAAAAAGGAGTATTTTTGCAAACTTTATTGTTGTAACAGTTTGTGTCAACTCAGTACACTTTTAGATATATTTACAGTACAAATTTGTATTTTCTGAACAGGGCGTTGTTAGGTCTGTAAATCTTTCAGAGAAATATTCAATATTCACACAGTCGCCCTTGGTTGGGTGAACTGATTGTCGAGGCTGAGGTAAAGACAAACTTTCTTAGTAACAAGTGATACAATAAAAATACTAAATCTCAAACTAAGGCACCGTTCTATCCTATTGTATCAGACAACGTTGAGCGCTTGAGCCCTAAAAGATGCAGCAGGACCTGGAATAGATACAGTATCTGTTCAAGCAGCAGCTACAACAGCCCCCAAACAGGTGCTACACAGGAGCGACAGGAGGGGTAGAGGAGGGGTTTGGGTGTAGGCATGAGTAGGTAGAAGTTTCAGGTTATGAATGAGACTTTTAAAATGTGTGGAACGGGAACAAAGACAAGACGACATCTTCAAGAATATCGCACAACTCTCCTTGGGCTCTGTACAGTAAAGCTACTCTTATGTTACCATTCATAAAACACAGCGAGTACTTTGAAACAGTGCAAAGAGTCGCCGCGTTTCCTAGATGAATAATGCACGCAAGCTAAAAGCGGGCTGAGAGATGTGGTAAATAATGAAGGACGGTTTATGGAGTCTGTTACATTCTTTGAGCTTATTAATGAAAGCCAGTTTTAGTCAGCCAGCAGAGAACAAGGCAAAAACAAAACATCAAGGTCCCCCAACCTGGTGCTTGGACAATTCAAGCATCAGGGAATTTAAACGTTTAAGTACAAAAATCCAGAACAGACAGTTCAACAATGCGGGAAAACAAGTCTGGCCCCACGTCTGGTTTTGTTTAGCGGATGTGCGTCGTTGCAACGGAGGAGCCGACATCTCCTCATCCCTTGACTGTTTCTAAAACATATTTCGGTGACTTTAAAATCACTGTGAGGCACAGACGCGACTGATTTCACGGCTCAGACATGTCGCTGAGGGCAAGAGCTTGGCTCACCATCAAAATGTTGACTTGTTTTTTTATGAGGCAATATCTGAATCAAAACCAGAGCTTGGGGACACACACCACAGTGGCCCCTTGTTTTTGCGGAGCTCTTATGGAAGAGGGCTTCAGATAAATATTAGTTTTCTGATGTGCCCTTCGCCAAATCTGACTTCCCCTCAAAGAGCACGTGAAGAACAGAGACCTTAAATCTTATACACACATACACATACACAGAGACTTCAATTATCCACATCCTGACACCACTCCGACCGGAACATGGCTTCATTTGCCTAATACTGATTATATACACAATACAATAACACTTAAATATATGTAGAAATGTATTTTCATATATAAACAAACAAAAAGCCAAATTTGTATATTATCAAAAATAGTTGAAATGAATTTGTTTCAGATGCAGCAGCTTGTGTAAGAGGAGTTTTTTTAGAGGGAGGTTAGTGGGACAGAAGTGAAATTTATGATAAAGCCGCACGGGTGGAAGGATGAATGGAGGAAATGTGTGTATGGATGTGATGAAGCACAAAATGGAAAAACTGTAGTCGAAAGTTTAACATTATTGACAGAACAGCCAAACATTCAAGTTCAGGTCAGTTAACAGAAACTGTTATCCAAAGACACGATGAAGGAAACTAATGAACTTCACTTGAGTGAAGTGAGCGGAACAGCTGCAGGCGGCGTCGCTACAGATGTTAGACACTAAAACTGGATACAACTCAAGAAACATACGGTTTATATACATGAACCTAACTGAACTGCCAACTCTAAATCGACAAAGTGCTCAGGCTCCACCGAACATTTGAATTCACAACTGTGTCGACATTTCATCTCGACACCAAACAGCTTCAAACGTTACAGCCGAGGGCCTGAATCCCCTCTAGTGGCCAACGAAGGAAACACAGGGAGGGAGAAGCTGGGCGACGAGTGTGGTTGGCATGAAACACACTGGGGGTGAAAGAGCCGAGATGAGTGAGGTGAAGCATGAATACAGAATCTGCTCCCAACTGAGACGGCTGAACTGTGCGCGTGTGAGCTTTCAGCACAAGAATTTAGTATATTCATACGTCGAGGTTGGGAAACACGATAAGGCCATATTGCTGGATGCTGCAGAAACAGCCGGTCAAGTAAATTTAGGTGAATCACATGCAAATCCTGGGATGCTCCCCGCCCCCTCAACCCCCGACAGAACAGACCGTTTAAATGTTCCTTCCGTTTAGTCACAATGTCAGTTCACGCACGTGTCCTGGAATATTGTCACAGAAGAGAAACAAAAAAACGTAACATATAATAACAATAATTACAATAACAAAGAAGCCAAAATTAATAAATTACAACAATGCACCCCTGACAAAGCCCTTAAAAAACATCAAAATAGGACACAACACAGGGAAAAAAAGAAATAACATGTGGGAGAAGAACTAAACACAAGTGGGAGAGGAAAGAGACCTGAAGAAAGCATGCTTAAGGAATATATGGAATTTCCCTGAAGAATTTCTTTTTAAATATATAATTTCAATACATATGTTTCCTCATAATGTGCGGTGCAAAGGTAGCACTTAGGGAGGTCTTTCCGCTTCACCTTGTGTTCCTCCGTCTGGAAGAGGAGGAGGACAAAGAGGAGGAAGCTGTTTGGAACCGGTAGGGGACTTGCTTTTTTTGTTTTTTTTAATGAGCTAAGCTTAATAGGAACTTCAGGAGTGCAACAGTGAGAGGCTTCTCAGGGTTGGAAGCAGCATCACATCTCTGCAGAGACACAGGAGAAAACACAAAATGGTTAATCTTGAAGTTACACATTCCCAACAAATAGGTATGGGAGTGAGCCCTCACCTGAAAGGGCTTCTATGGGTTGATTAGAGGAATGCAGGGGGTTGATGGGGGTTCCCTTGTCCTCGAAGGCTACCCTGGTCCCATCTGAGCTCCCGTCACAGTTGATCAAGACTTGGTTACAGTCCTCCGCCACGATGAGGGGGGTCTTGGAGTGGACGTTGAGGTCAATCAGTTCCTCAAAGCTCCACTGGTTGGATTTACCGTTCAGACCTGGGATCAAGCCCACTTTAGCAGAGTCCTGCTCATTCTGGAACTCTGAGCCCTCCACATGGCGGCCTTTAGGGACTGGACTGGAGAGGAGGGGTTAAAGGACATAGGTTAAACTTTGTCAAAAGTAATTTATTATGGTTTTCCACTAATTAGTCAAATCAGACCCTGAACCTTCTCAGCTGTCTTACTGTGGAAATCGGATGTGTTCACGTAGATTAAGAAGACACTGAGGTAAAACATGAGATTAATGTCAGCTGATGTGGGAATTAAGAAGGGGCGGGGGGGGCTGGACTAACACTGACTGGGTGGCTGAGAATGTATTTGTTTAATTTGACTTGAGTAACTTATCAGTTTCAAGTGTAAATCCTGACTAGGAAAAAGCACTTACCTACAAGCTAGTGCTGTGGTATTTCAATAAATGATACAAACTAATGTGGTTCTTCTCTGGAGAGTTAATGTGAAGCTACTGTTGAGTGAACTTTTAAATACAAACCAACAGATGAGCTGTACTCTACAGTTACATACTCCTTTGTGCAGTTATACCTTATTGCCTGGGTCTCATCTGTGCTTAGGCCATTGTTGTTCTCCTTGTCGTCAGTCTCTGGTTTTCCGTTCACCCTGCCCAGGGCCTCCTCTCTGATATTCACTGGCTCACAGGATAGACCACACTCATCATATTTGTCAGCTTCCATGGCGATGTCATCCATCTCTGCCGGGAAATTGATTTGGATGAGACAAGTCATAAGTTAGACAGGATATTATTCAAAGTCTCACACACACACACACACACACACACACACACACACACACACACACACACACACACACACACACACACACACACACACACACACACACACACACACACACACACACACACACACACACACACACACACACACACACACACACACACACACACACACACACACACACACACACACACACACACACACACACAAGATTATTTAAAACACACAGATGAGAAAAGATAGTCTGATATCTTGAATCTGCAATTAAGGTGAAAGCTTAAGGATGGAAACAGTTACCGTTTGCTTCATAGTTTGAGTCCACATCGTCGTCATCATTGTCATCATTGTCGTCATTGTCCTGTGAGCATTTATCATCATCTCTCTACACGGGCAAGAAAGGGAAGAGGATTTCAGACACTTAAAATGCCTATAATTTGCTTTTAGTTTTTTTCCCTTCCCTTAGTGGATCACAGAGTTATTTTGTGCATATAAAAGCTTTCACATCACAAGGTAACATGCCAGCCTTCATACAGTTTTCACCATGATGAATAGAGATAATAGAATTAAAATGCTACATATGAAATATAAGAAAGCTGCAAACAAAGCCTACCACGGTAAAACATTGAAACCCAGTCTTAAGCTGGTCTATTGACTGGTTCATATTGAATTTCAATATCTAACTCTAGCTCGTATTGGTCTGGAGATTCAATGCCATTGTTGCTGTGGCTACAGCAGTGTTTACAGATGACCAGACAGTCTGTGAAAGAGGGGCATGACGCTTTGAATACATGCAAGTTTAAGCGGTTGACCAATCACAAAGGAGTGGGTCGCCTGACTAATCAGAGAAAACAGCTCATTGAGAGGCGGCCAAGAGCTAAATGAGTGTTTCAGACAGAGGATGAAAAGAGGCACTCCCGGAGTATGAGACAAATAATGCCCATGATAAACATTATGGCAATTGAACCTACTTTAGTAAACCCCCAAATTAAAACCATGAAACTGTAAATTGCCAAATGATGGGCTCAAAATATGGATACACCAACTGATTGAATGTGAGCTCACCTTGTCATTAGGGTCCCCTTTTCTAGTTCTCTTCATTATCTCATCAATTCTCTGAAATGGAAAGAAAGAAAACATTTTTACGAATGTTATCTGCTAAATAATAATAATTTTACACAAGTCTGCCTTTCACACATGTACAACACAGACGCGTTCACAACAGTAACAAATCCTGCGCATGATTCAGGCAAGATGTGGAGCAGTACAGAAGACAGAGGCAGGAAGTGACAAATTAACTCCACTGCTGAGATCACATGATCATGTTTTCATAACCCCGACACTGTCGTCTGCTCTGATCGTCACAAATTCTCTTGACATCATTGGCTGTGTCTTCTAAGTGTGTGTCACCGCTTTGCCACCGGGAGATATTTGTTTTCTTTAGTATTTTTCATTTTCGTGTCTTCACGCATGCACGTTCTCTGGTTAAAATACGGTGGAGTCCAGTACATGTCTGAAAGCAGCTTACCTTCTTTCTCTCCATTCGCTCGTGCTGGTTCTGCTGCATGACGCGGTCTCTCTCCTGACGTACTTTCTCCGCCTCCACCAGAGCCTTGGCCTCAGCCTCCTCTCGTTCTTTCTGTAGCTCGACCTGTTTCACGGCCTCCTCCTCTGCCATTCTCACTCGCTCCTCCTCCGCCATCACAGCTTCCTCTTCTTCTCTGACTTTTCTCTCCTCTGCTAGCTTCTTCTCCTCCTCCACACGTTTCAGTCGGGCCTCCTCCGCTACACGCTCTTCCTCCTCCTTTTTCAGCCTGGGAAGGGAACAAGCAGCAAATGCTTGACAACGAACTCAGAAATATGTTCAGGTAATGTCAGAGAGTGAACATTCAGAAGGTTCAGCCTTATAGGAGATAAAGAATCATAATAATTGTACCTTTAATACCTACAAAATATGACCGTATTTCAAACGGTTTCTCTTAACATCTACAGTTCTCTGGAGCCATTTTCAAAGTAGATAAGCAATCTTAATTTCAAGATCCTCACTTCTCTTCTTCCTCCTTCTGTATCCTGAGCTGCTCCTCTTTCTCTTTTTGCTCTCGCATCAGCCTGCGATTCTCAGCCAGGATCTTGGCTGCCTCAGCAGCCGAGTTGGTTCCCGTCGAGCCCTTCGAGTCTGTTAAGGTGTAAGGACAAAAATTGGAGATTCATTTAGCGTTTTATGTCCAGTCCACTCTATCAAATGTTACTTATTGTGGTGCAGACCTGAGCTCAAAGCAACGGGACGCTGTGACTGGAGGATAAATAATGACAGAGAGGACAGAAAGCCAGATTGGCTGCAGAGGCTTAATGTGAAGAAGAAAAAGAGTAGGGAAAAAAAGTGGCCTAATTCTGAGTTGTGTAACTGTCACATGATAATATCTGTCATTTGAGGAAACTCAGGTTCCAATAACCTTTGTAGCAATACTAATTTGGGTTAGGCAGTAAAATGATTATTATTGAATGGATAATTAATTTGCCTTAATCAAGAATCTCGGCCATATAATATATAACTATTTAATAAAAATAATTATGTTATTTGAGATGCTTAATCAGTAAAAAATAGATGGCTGAGAGCACAGTTGAGACTTTTATGACTTTTGCAACATTGTGACTAAACTTAAATGAAACAAGCAATTTAATTAATGAGTTTAATAGATTTTTGAGAAAATCTACTTATCCTGATATGTATTGATAAATTAAATGACATATACCATGATAGACGACTTTACCAGCATTCCAAATTAAAATATATCCATAACAAATGAAAAGCGTAATGTGCATATTTTAAGTATAATATAGATATCACTATGAACTTATTAAGTCAGGGTTGGAAATTCACTGATCATTTGTGTCTTCTTCATTTTTAGACTGCTCTGCATTCTGGGTAACAGTCCCTGCCCGGTGACAAGTATTAAAACATTACTAAGTCATTTGATCTTGCAGAGCATGATGCTGTCCATGGGGTGGCAGCAGCAGCAGCAGCAGCAGCAGCAGCAACAACAACAACAACAACGACCACATATCTGTAACAGGATGTGACTCCAGCTGGGACATAATAGGTCTCCTGCGCCACTGAGATTTTATGCAAACTGAGCTTTTGCCACGTCAGTCTGCGGCACACAATCACACACACAGATACACAAACACAAAATTCTTAAATCGTAAATGCTGTTGCTATTGAAACAGATGATAATGCTCTCTAACCAAACAGACGGGGGGGAGAATTAAACCAAGATATCAGAGGCTGTGAAGGTGCAGCGGAATACATCGCTGCTAATGGACAGTCAGAGAGGGTGTGTGTGTGTGTGTGTGGTTAGAAAGAGACAGATAGTGATAGAGAGAGAAACAAAGAGCAGGAGTTCAAAAGGGAACAAGGAAGAGGCACACTATTATCTGGTTCTCATGCACAGTTGGCAAACACATGGAATGCAGATAATAACATTTGAAATTAAACTAGAAAAATATTTTTGTGTACAATAGATTTGATAATGTATTCACGCATTAAACCGCGATCTGCAATTTCTTGTAGATGCTAGATCTCTTGCTGTTTTATGTCATCACGTCAGGTTATATAAACAATGACAAGAAAGAAGCTCTTGTGCAGCAACACCATTTAGATTTAGGATCACCCAGGTAATAATAGGTAAGTGTGCAGTGTAAATGTCAGAAAACAAAGAGTTTACTTGAATCTTTATGAGACTGAAAGATGGTGATAAGACGAAAAAGATTGTAGCTTGTCCTGCTGGGTCACTGTGCACCTTGATACTAACAACATGTCTGGATTCACAAGTGCAAACATCCTGGTTGTCAGAATAACAGAGGATCACGCTTGACAAATACAGGTGCTGACTAATAAACAGTCGTCAGTGGTCTGTGGTTGTTAAGTCTGCCTTTGTACGGGCCTATATATCTTATATGTTTTCTACAAATAAAAATCACTGTCTATATATTTATGCAACAACAACACATTCATATTGTGTGGTGTTTTCTTCAAACTGAGAAGAACTCACCATCTTTGTCTTTGGTCTTGCTGCTGTCCGAGGACTGCGGAGGCACAGCCTGGACAGGACACAAATCCTTGGACTTTGAGTCTCTCTTTCGTAAAGTAGGGGGTCCTGTTGGAGTAAGAGCTGGTTTCTGGATGGGTGGGGGTTTGGTTGATGTGGGCTGGGGAGATGGGGGACGTTGTTTCATTCCACCAGGTGAGGATGGGCGTGTCTTGGAACTTTGCCTGTTAAACCAAAAAGTGTGAGTTGTGTTGTTTTGTCTCCTAATTAAATCAAAATGTTGCTGCATCTAATCCTGCAAAATACTTATTTATGAATGAATGACTTAATATGTATTGTAGATTTACTTGGATGCTGCTGGGGAGGGAGTCCTCTTTGGAGCTGGACTAGGGGCTGGGGATGGTGAGCGGTTGCGCCCCAGGGTGGAGGATGGGGAGGCTGGACGCTGCCCTGCGGGCGATGTTGACTGCTTGTCCTTCTGTAGTTCCAGAGAGAAGGAAAAGAAGAGGAAAAAGAAATTATGGCAATTTCCTAAGTAGGAGCTTGACTAAGTTGTATTGACATTGAAAAGGGATCAGTTCACTGCAGCAAGGGATACTTGTGACCCCTTGTGACAGCTTATGGCATTAAAGTAGACATGACACACTTTAACTAAACACTGAATGTTTCCATCTTAGACTGTATAATTCTAAGTATTTTGATGATGAAAGTATCAGGTACTAATAAAGAAACATGCAGAAAAATAAAAAAGTCAAAATAAAACTCATATAACTTCACATAATGCAGCAGAAATACTCTAAGTTTGTCTAATTTGTCCCTTCTATCATTCATCTGATGAAATGTCTCATGGTGAGGTTTTATATGTGTAGCTGAACTCTCCTTACATTTATTATTTATAACAAAACTCTAAATCCTGCGATAAATAGGCCAAAACACAGTCGCCTGTTATAACAAAGTAACTATGACAAAAATATTAACTCAGCATTAAACTCATCGTTATTTCTGCCTCTTTTCGTATAAATCACAAATCAAATGGTGACACAATGCTGCCTTAAAGAAGTCCCACAGGTAGGGTTTTAATACATCTATTTTTAATCCCTATGTGCTAAACTAGGCACTGCAAACAAGATGACAGCGGGGCACAGCAAGGTCAACCATGTTACACTCAGATTGACACACAAGTGTACAGCACTGTCCAACACAAACCTGTATGCACTAATATTTTCCAAATCTCCTTGAGCGTCAAATGACTCAACAAAACCTGAGTTTTCAAATTAAAACATGGCAAGCAGTGTTTTCAAAAGTCTCTATGTTCAGAACATCAACATATTAATATGGTTGTAGCCCAACTAAGTTGACTTGAAATCACATTTTAACCTATATCTGGATGGTGAGCATGAAGCTATGAATTCAAATTATCTCCACACCAATCTCATGTGGAGGAGAGAAGACACAATGAGCTGATGAGGAGAGTCTAAGGCTTTTGACATTAGGCCCCAGAGTCAGGGGTGGTGTCTGCTTTGCATGAGATGATCCGTCCATAATCTGACTACTGTGAATCCCTTTGTTTCAGGCTACGACAATGAGGCCCTTCACAGCCACAGAGCAGGAGGAGGGCGGGCAGGTTGTTAGAGAAAGCTGGGCACTACAGGCCACCATATAAAAACAATAGAATTATTGCTTATACGGAACAATGAGGACAAAAATAGCCAGTGTATAGGCAAGTTCAAATAAGTGACCAGGAAGGCCAAAGTGCAGCTGGGGGAATGACATTTCCCTATCGTTAGCATTGGGCTGAAATACTTTGACAGGCAAATGTAGCAGGATATGCACATAAATCAGTGACTTCAGTGCCAGCCTCATTTCTCTGAGCAGTGTCACCTCTATGCATTTGTTATAACTTCAACCTAATACTGGTTCTCTATTAAAAAGGTACAACTCTCCTTTAGAGCTACTAATATTTAAATAATATGTCAACTACTATGTGTCTCTCCACATTTTCCAAGTCAAATTCAATGAATTAGAATTACTGATAGTGCTGGTTATGTATTATGAATTTTCATAATGTGGTGTTATTTTCCAGCAATTATTTTGTGCTGTAAAGTATGATACTCATATACTTATGAAACCAATACTAATTTTCTGTCAAAACAGATCACATCAGGTTCTAATGGTCCTTCACATCCACTGACTTGTGTATCTATTATCACTCTGTAGTTTGAATGTGGATAAGAATAGAGATACAGGCTAAAGCCCTTTATTCAGGATACTACATCAGTAAACTAACTGACTGACTGACAGGGCTGTGATATAATTCAAATATTATTATTCAGGCCTCATAGAATTATACATTCATTAATAAAATGTTCAAACTAAGACATTCAGTTAAGAGTCTAACAAAAATATGTCACGCTCCAACAGGGCTTTGCTTTTATGTAAAACACTGATAGTAGTTAATCAAGGCTAGCTAAGGTGAAATGTTTTCCTACCAGTTCTGCAGAAGAAAGCAGTCCTCTGGGAAAAATATCAACCCAATGCATTGTCGTTTTTGACGGCTGTATGCTAAGTAGGTAGACCCACATCAATACATGTACAAAAATGCAACTTTGGAAGAGGGGACAGGGAGGATGGTGAGGAAATTAAATCATGCTGTTCATAAATGTCTGATGGAACAGTGTTCTCTTTGAGTGACGTCAGGAGGTGATCTCACCAGTGAAGGGTCGAGGGCTCCGTCGGCTGAAACAGAGGTGGTCATGCCGCTCTTCTGTCGGTCAATGCTACGGCTGCGCACAGGTCCACGTGTTGGGTGCAGGGGAGTGGCAGAGGCTGAGCGAGGACACAGGTGACACTCTGGTAAAGGACACAGTGATCGCAGGGCCAGAGGAGAACAACCAATGGGAAGCGTGATAAGCGGCCGAGTTGGGCGGCAAAGCAGCAAAAAGTAGAGGGAAATAAAGAGAGTGGAAGAAAAGAGAGAAGGAAAGTGGGAGAGAGGACGGGAGGAGAGATGATGGTTGAAAGAAAGGCAGAGGAGTCATTTTGTAGGGGGACAAGAGCACAAAAAAGCAAGTTGTTAGCACTTTAGGCAGGCGACAGCATGATTGCTCATGTTTTGATTAGGCTGGAGATTAAAAGGCCACACGAGGAACAGAATGCAACAAATTCACAAAAGTCCCAGACACAGCTTACGGACACAACATGAACACAAAGGAACACCAAGGACCACACCACCGCACATGCTATACAAAACCTACCACCGACACAGTACAATGAACACTGGGACTATACACACCACATTTCACAGATATATTAGTACATTAAAACACAGTGAATGTTGATTGTGTCACGTGCTGTGTTCAGTATCAGTAACTAAATCAAGAGTAATTTGCCGTCTATATGTGTTCTTCTCTTAAAGGTAATAATGTTGTCCTCTGGTTTTGAGCTTGTTGTGTCAGATTGAGGGATTAGCCATGATAATCCCCAGACCTGGAGAACTCTCTCTGCCAAAGCCTGATCACAAATGTGTTCTTCAAATCCACTCAGACTGCACACTGCGCAGCCCTGTCGACTATGAAATGTATCCTGCTCCCACTGCTGCTCCTAATGCTGATGTGTCATGTTTCTACTGGGACTATACTTAGCAAAAGATCTATAGCTGCTAATGGCTTTGTAATGGCCAGTCAATAAACAACACAACCTAAAACCAATGCTTGGACTGCAGTGGAAGCTATTAAGCGAGTCAGTACTTTAGAGTGTGCTTCTTTATATCCTTAAAACAGTGTTCTCAAACATATTCATTAATTGTTGTCTATGCTGAGTCTAAAACAATGGATCTTTAACAATAACCTATGTTCTGCAGATTATAACCATTTTAGTATAACACAGATATAGTTCATATAAACCTGAAGGCATGCAAGTTCTTCATTTAGACACAAAACCCTACTTGGATGGCTTTAGACCATATTTTACAATGTCTAGCAGGACATTGAGGATGTACTGATTTTGATAAGAGGGACATAGAGCCCATATAATCAGTCAAATACAAGTAATTACTATTTAAGTGGCATGTTTTGGAATCTCAGACACCCTGGTTTTACGATGAGAACACATGTTATAGCACAACGGTCTCATTCTGATGTAACAAGAACCAACAGGTAAGCAGCTTAGAGCAAAGCTCCCAGCATGCCTCCCTGACGCTCCTCAGAAGCAGAGAAACCCTCCCTGCCAAGTCTGCCCTGCTCAGCCCAGCTCAGCACACAACAGCCAATTGTGTCCGGTCGGAGAGGGCAAGTGAGCTGGATCCATGTGTGCGTCTTAATATTTACTGAGTAACTATACATGCTCACATGAGTGTACTTTGCTGGAAGTAATTACTGTTCATACATAACATACGGGGAGAGCATGGCCTAGGGGATAGAGTGGGTGTTCTGCAACAAGAGGGTTGCTGGTTCGAATCCCACTCTTTCCCATCTGCATGCCTAAGTGTCTTTGGCAAAGACACTGAACCCCCCAAAATGGCCCCTCATAAATGTTGAGTGTACTAAAAATGTAAGTTGCTTTGGACAAAAGCGTCGGCTAAATGACATGTAATGTAATAATGTAACATAAACAGCTGATTGATACAATGGCTGCTTTTAAACACAGGGAGCTGCATTGACGTCTGTGATTCCGCCACCATTTTCTCTGAGAGGATTGTTCCAAAAGCACAATGATCTAAAGCAGGGCACTGGGATGAGTATAAATCGACTAAAGCGGGACTGGGAGTGACTGGGTTCACTTTTTACTAAAAGACAACAAGGGTAAGCAAAGACGACCAGGATTTCTGTCTAGCCATCCTTTCTCTCTGTCAGGGTCTCCTGTGTGGAGGTTACCTGGAGCATCTGTTCCTTCAGCGGACAGGGCGGCGGCGCTCTTGCTCCTAGCTAGTGAGGCCTGGGTGGGGGTGAGCAGGCGACTAAGGACCCCTCCGTCCACAGTGCTAGCCGGTGCCTTGCGAGCTAAACCGGCCGAAAAAAATCACCCGAAAAAGGAGAGGAGAACAAAAAGGCAAAGAGGGAGAGAGTGGGATGACAAGGCAACACAAAGAAGGGGGTCAATGAAGTTTGGAAAAGGTCACCATGTGATTTAACCAACAGGAGTGAATCAACAGATAGAACCAAAGGTTACTGTGTCTGAATAATCTTACATTGGCTCCTTATCAACTGTCTTTTATTCTGTTAACAAATGAGGTTTGTAAGTGAAAGACAGTAAGAAAAGGACACCATGGAAGAGTACTGAGACAGACCAAAGAACTGAAGATCAGTTAAAAAAACATTAGTCAAAGTAGAAAATGAGGTCAAATCAATGGTTCCTTGAGGCAGAGGAAGGTGTGCTGATTGGGGGAAAAACCGAACCATTAGTGAACTTCAAAAACAGCCGAGGATTACTATTGGGTAGGAAAATGAAAAGTGAAACCAAAGTTTAAAAGTGACAGGGTGAGGGGACTGGGAACCAGCAATAATTCTTAAGCCTCGTCTGTTGAAACTTTTCCATGGCTGACATAAAGAAGGTGCTGAGTTTAAATCAACAAATTAAAATAAGAATAAGAAGCAGTGAGTACTGAGCAAGTCAGCATGTTGGAAAAGCACTATGGTCCACGGTTAGGGCAGAAACAAAGAGCTCTAGCATGCATGAAACTTAAGAATCAACATTTCCCCATTTAGTTTGTTACTTCTTTAAAGTGTTGATTTGATTTGATAGGTCCCTAAAAAGCTACCTCCTCAAATGGAGATTGCAGAGTCACTTCCTGTAGGAGCCCCTTATAGAGAGGACATCTGTTGTCGACAGACTTGTTTTTTTGTCATCTGCTGAGTACTAGCCCCTGGAGCCTGCTGCTCTGCACCAAAGTATGAAGCATGTGGGTTATTAATCTGTGATAAGGTTATAGTTATGAAGTCGTAAGTCTGTATGAATAATTGTTTTTGCTGTGTTGTATTATTTCTCAGGTTAATCACAGAACATACATCTGTACAGGACAAGTACATTTTTTAAGTCCTCAGCACGAAGAGAATGACGTGGCTGTGGGACAAACAAAAGCATTGGTGGTTAATGGCAACACATAGACTGCAGTAGCTGCTGTGATAATTTCTGGGCCCTTAGGGTGCTATGGGGGGATGGCACAGACACACACCACACACCAAACTGAAGCACAGGCCCAGAGACTTAAATCCAGCCATGACGTTATCTGGGAGGGAGATAACAATCAAGACTTTGTCACAACTAAACAAAACGCTGTTAGTGTTAGTCCAGACACACAATCCATTGCTGGGTCGACGGTTGAAAAGAAAACAATGAAAAGGTTCAAACAAAGTAAGGAGCATGGCACGGTGCAGGATCTGGTGGAGTATGACAGCAGAACGGTTAAGAAACACTCAGCTTTTCCAGTAAATCATGAGAAATTACAGTTTACAGAAGCTTAGCAGCTTCCCAGGCGGTATTTCTGTAATAAGCGAGGGAGACCCTTTGGTGAGGGAAAGAGGGAATACATAGCAAGAAGAGTAAGCCTGTCAAAAGACTCTTTCAGCACCATGACATTAAATTGAACCAAATGAGGATGTTATCCCGAAAACCTCGCCAATGCAGAAAGAATTGTTAGGGGCTTTAAAAAAACCACAGTAGATCCTTGAGCAAGCTATTAATATAAGAGCCGCATGCTTGTTATTTAAAAAAGGAGGCCTTAGTGATGCAGATAGGGCCATAAAGAAAAAGACTGTTGATTGTTCATGCTAGCCACCTTGATCATCCGTTGTCCCCTTATCAGGCTTGGTAGGGGTCTGTGCTCTGCCCACATTTACTCGAGTGAGGGAGGAGCTTCTCTTCTTCATGGATTGGCCTACGGACATGAGAGTGGAATTATAGCCAAGCAGGCACTAGAGGAAGGTCGACAAAGACTCTCCATAGACAGTTTACGCATCATGTGCACTTCATTTGGCTTAATGTTAGTCACCAGGCTCGGGCTGACAGCAGCTGATGCACCAGTTTCAAAGATGATGGCTAAACACCCAGACAAGAGTTGTAACTCATTAGATCAAATTACCTGATGCTCCTTACTATTAGTACAGTAGGGGAACTGTGGTTGTGAGTGTTTAATCCATTGGCCTATACAACGTCAGCTTGCTATGTGGTTATCATAGCTGTGACAGAGGTGAATCTATAATTGAAATATTTCTTTGCAAGCTGCAGTGTTTTTTGGAAAACTGTTCTATTCGCCGTTTTAGCTGTGAGAGCACAGTGTGGGATGGAGAGCGGATCTTTTGCACCTGTCTTTTCCACCTGAGGCTTTTTGACATCTTCCTTACTGGCCTGAGAAGCATTCACATTGCTAGGCAACCGGTTACAAGACGAACTCCTCTGCTTAACACCTGAGGGACAATGATGAAACACCCAATGGTACATTTTAACAACAGTCTCTTGTGAATGGTACAGAAGTCTCTCAGACTTGAGAGAATGTATGGAAAAGAAAGAGTGGTAGAATAATCTTTTGAATGAGTATGGCAGTAGAGAGAATTTAGCGATGGAAAGATGGCACTGGCAGCCTGTGGAAGCTGTGAAGAGATAGGAATCAATCAAATCAAATCGGCTTTTTGCGAAATCAAATAAACCAAGGCATATTGTTAAAGTCCTCTAAAATGTTCCTTCAATGCCCTTTGCAGAGGAGCACAGTGAAGGGATGCAGCAGAATTAGGAGGTGATACTAACTTGTCCAGAGACAGAGAGCTACAGCATTTTTACCAGAGTCTGTCTGCGCTCCTGTGAGCCTGTGTGCAAATCCCTGGACATGAAGAGGTCAGAGTTCATGTTAAAGAGCTGACAGATAAAAAGAGGTTTGTTCTAGATTATCAACAGTTTTATCACTTGATAGATATCGGGACATGAGATAAATCACTGAAAAACATTTAACTGGCTGAAAACAGTCTGGAATACACTTTGTTGGTTGAGACACAAGCGTTGGAATGCAGGGTGCAGGGAGAGTAGGAAGAAGGGTAGGAGGGACAGGGAGCAAGTGAGGAAGGGGGGGGGACTTACGTTTGTCGGGAGATTTGATGAGGGTGGCAGAGGAAGAGGATAGGCGTTTGCTGATGCCAGCCTCGGACGACTGTTTCAAGTTCAGGGTGGATGTGGAGCGCTTGTCCACTAAGAGGGAGGAGGAAAGACAGACAAGGGAGGCGGGGTTTACACTAGAAGCTGGCTGCTAGGAGTGGGCATGTGGGTGCACACGAGGGAGCATAAAATTCTGCCAGATCCTAATATATCTACCTTCATTAATAACCCCCCCCCAAAAAAAAAAAGTATCCACTGATCTAATTTTGAAATTCACATTTTATAAATATCATGTTTAACATGAAAATGTACATTTGTAACAAACCATACATGGTTTCAGAGACAAGCATTGTGGTTAGTAAGCTGTAGATGCTAATGTTTAAACACCCATTTTTTCGTTTGGCAAACATAAGTGGACTCCCATGCGAATTCACCTTCGTGACCTAGAAGAGCTGGAAAGTGTGAATGAGTGAAAAACCTAAAGCTTCAATTCCAGCTATTCAACAAGACTTAGGCACATTTACAACACAGGCCACACATACAAGAATGGTTAGTGAAAGACTGCCAGTTAGACCGCAGGTGGTGGAGGGGTGTTGGTGGGAGGAACGGTGGGTAACCATGCTATTTGAAGTACCGGTGGCAGTCCAAGCTGTGTTTGGCAACATACGTGAGCAAATTAACAATTAATCAACAACAAAACCTTGTCGACTCCTCGGTGGCTTGTCTGGCGAGGCAGGGGAGATAACTATAGTTACTGGAGATGAGGCGCTGGCATCAGAATCTCCTGTGGGAAAAAAGAGCTCTCAGGGAGGAGCGATAAAATGCAAGAAGAGGCAAATCCTTCATCATCATCGACAAGCGTGTAACCTTCCTGTCGGCCATCAGCCTTCATGTGACACCTTGCAACTAAAGCACAAATACACTGGACTCAGTATTTAGAATTAGTTGGTAACCAACAGAAATGCTATCTCAACTCAACCTGTCTTGTTTGGAGTTACAACTGCTGTGCTTTCTGCAGGTACAGCAAGTGTAGACAGCAATCAAATAGTATCTCTTTAATGTATTTATGCAATAAGTGTGTCCGACTACCTTCAAGCTGTCATTTACAGTCAATCTTACTCTTGTGCTTCTGTATTTTTGGTGAAAAAAAGTAATACCATAGCTTTTTGAAAATGAAAAAGATAGGGAGTGTTGTGTCTGTCTCTACAGAACCTTATCGTACTGAAGAACCTACAACCTAAATCATCTCATCTGACATTACCGGCAAAGGAAATAAAGGTCTTTCATGCACATTGTGCCTGGATTTTACCCAAATTGTGGTGAAACACAGTCATATTATCAACTTGACCATTTTTATGAGGAGCTCTTAGAGCATCCCAATTGCCTCCTTAATGCGCCGCTGTAAAAAAGTCGAATTTAACAGAAAAACACAAAATAAATATGAACTGGTAAGATGAAGGATTTTAAGGAGTTCTACCTGTTCGTCCATCGGAGTCTGTGGACAGTCCTCCCCAAGACCATCGTTTCTGCCTCTGCTCCACACGCTGACTACGCTCCAATGTCCGCCGCATCACTGCCTCGTAGTGCTCCTGCAGCAGAGCAGGGGCAGAGGATGAGGAATATGCAAGTCATTTAGAATAAAACAACATTCATGGTATTTTAGTCTACTTTGTACTTTACTGTTTATACTCCTTTTCATTTTTTTCTGTTGTGTGGTATAACTGTGCACACATCAGCACAGAGGGAATGGGGTGTAGTTCTGTTCTGCATACTGAGCATTGCGTATGAAGTGAAGGACAATAGAATCTACCTTGAACATTGAAGACGACAAGAGGCAAATATTAAAACTGTGCTGTTAGCTCTTAACATTATACTATATCCTTTTAATTTAATCTCTACCTCCCCTTTTTTTTCTAAAAAGGGAAACATTGCAACATAAACCGGAGTTCCTCTAGAAATGTATTTATTTTAGTCACAGGAGTCAAATTACTTAAGCAACAATAAGATCCTAAGGCTCCCCAGAGTCAGCCAGCCCCCAGATACCTTTTCCTCTTCCTGTTTCTGCTTCCTCTTCTCCTCCACAGCCTGTCGTTTCTGCTCCTCCTTCTTTCGCTGCTCCTCAACCTTTTTCTGACGCTCCTCCATCTGACGCTCCACTTGCAGCTTGGCCTTACGCTCCCGCTCCATAATCTGAGACTCTCGCAAAACTGACCACACACACAGCATGTGCATGCACAGACAGAGAAAAACACGTCATGTATTAGTATGTGTTTTTTTGGGTGAACGGCCTCAAAATAATAATCCTTTTGTTTGTCATAATCCCTACAATGCCACTGTATATATGGCCTAAGTTGATATCAACCATATTAACTATCAATTAGCTGAGTAAAGATGCTGCTAATGCAGGTATTCTTTGTAGTAAATCGTTATCATTTCCTGTACTAAAACACTTTTAAGTATCTCTATATATCTAACTAGGAAATCATCACATAGGGTTAAATAGGTTAGGGCTAGCTTTGGCTAAACTAATCTCACACAGCAACTGTGTTCTTACCCTGTTGTCTGTCTGCCTCCTCTCGCCTCTCTTTTGCCACTCGCAGCCGGTCGTCTATTCTAAGAACAGCACCGTCGAGGACTGCAAACACATACATATGTGTAAACAGCATGTGATTAAAGGGTAATGCATATATGATGAACACAGGAGTGGATTACGATGCAGCATAGAGTTACTAAGGCTTTAGCAGATGTATGCATGTGACCGTCATTAATGAGCTTTATAAACTGTTACAGTAATAAGATGATGACTAAGGTTGACCTGCAGTAAGCCACACTGAGAGGGTGGTGGAAGGGATTGTGTTGCATCTAATGGTTCAGATTATTAATGACAATAGAGCAGTGACAGGGCTGTGTTTGTGAGAACCATCCGTTTCTGTGTCAAGGTGTGGTGTCGTTTACCTGGTTTACACCCCTGAGGTTTAGCTGAGGTGTTAGTTGTAGGTCCTGGACTATTTCCTGCCTGGCTGCGCCGCTCCTCTGCCTGGGCCTGTGCAGCTGCAGCTGCATGTAGGAGAACACACACACACCCAGGGATTACACAAAGAGAACTGGAGTCACATACAGCCATTGTGACAAAGCTGGAATATCACATAATATCAAAGAAGGAACCAGACTGGATTTACATGATCCAAACAAATCGTGTTAAATTCAGAGGTTTTTTCTCTGTGCCCTGTTTGTTCTTCATAGGAATTCTAGTTCTGAACAGTTTCAGCAGATCTGAAGCTACAGAACAATCCAACTATTCAGCCATGAGACATAACCCCCACTCTCATAGTCAACCCTGTAGCCAGCTATACACTGCCTTCTGTGGCAAGCTGGGAGGGATGGGCTGCAGTGAGAAATGTCTGGAATCAAACCCTTGTGAGCATCTTGGTAAAGCGCTAATATGCCTGAGGATGCACAACATTTTGAAACACGTACTCCATAAAATAATGATTTAAGAACAATTTCGAGCAAATTTCCACACCACTGCTTCATCTTGATAAACCGGATTATCCGCACAATATTTCCTGTCCTAATTGCATATGAATGACATGTGTCTACATGTGAGTGTACATGAATGGAAAATCATTCCTTTCCGATACGCATACACCATCAAGAGATTTTGCATCAAGGCAGGAGTTACAAACTCGCTCAAATACATCAACGCTCCCACCAAGACCACCGCTGGGTCAACAGCATTTTCTTCAGCCAAAACAGTTCCTAGGAAAATCATGGTTCAGAGACACGGAGGCCGGAAGGAAGGAAACAGTTAGGACATGATCAAGCTTTATGAGGCCTAGTATCAGCTTTTTTCTCCCGTCTCTTTTAGTCTGAATTCAGCATTACAGAACTGCTGACAAAGAAGCTAAACCAAGGTCAGTTATGTGATATTTACATTATTGATGAACACTTTTAACTGTGTGCTGAAAGTTTTTCTCTTTCTCCATCATATTCATTACAATAAAACTAATAATTATTATGAATAAAAGCTGAAATGGTGCCATGAAAGTGCTTATTGGATTTATCAACATCTATAACAGAGTTGCTTTAGCGTATTGAAAATATTTAAGCTGTGTCAATCACAAGCACCGATAAGCTCTGCTCTCTACAACACTTCTGTTTGAAAAAGCAGAGACGACAAGGGGCTCAGCTTCAATGAAGTGACACTGACAAACTGACACCGACAAACTGACAGGTAAGCTCTGTTCACACAGCTGACTGTCAAATATGCTTTCTTAGATTAGGGAGATGTATGAGTGCAGACGAAAATAAATAAGATTCAAAACAGAGGGATAAGGACGTGTGATATCATCGAAATCACATTTCCTGATGATTGATGAAGTAAAATGTCAGTAACATCTTATGCAAATACTTTGCAACGGCAAGCTACCACAGAGGTTAGTGATGTTTGAGTCTTGAGGACTGATCTGTAGCATAACTCTTCAATGTAAGGCTATTCACGTCAGACTTGTCATGCTCCACCTACATCCATGCATCAGAAGTATCCCCTGTTTTACATACAAGCATATTAATAGGTCTAGGCTGGTCAGAGTCCTTCCTCTGTTCATAATTGCCACGTTCTATTATCCTCTGTGTTTGTTGTGTTGCCTTTGTGTGTGTGTGCTGTGAGGAAGATTTAACAAAGAAAGCCTCATCCACATGAAGAAAAATAAAGGTACCTTTAATAGTCCCTCAAAGCGCTTCAGACTATGAGTCACACACTTTCATACAGCTCTTCTGTATCATACATCCCATTCACAAACTGCCACAGCCGGTGTTTTCCCCAAGAGACACTTCAACCTTCTGATCAGCAAATGACCCGCTCTACCATCTGAGCCACAGGTACTGTAAACCAGTCTGATTTGATTTATATCTTCCTATTGCCCTATATCTGGGTGAATGTTTTGAGACTGATCTGATGTAGCTGTAATAAACTAGTACAAACTATCACTTGAGTTACAACCAGGTGACACACAGATAAGAGAGTTAACAGGTTTAGCAGTCACCAATGCACTAGATATATGTACCATGTGGCAACATCAGTGCTTTCCAGTCAAAGGAGATTACTAAAGGTCAAAGTCTGCAGCTAATTCCCTGCATCCACCTCATGAGTAGGCCAAATGTTAGCTAATGCTAAGCTAAATGAAGTTAAGGGTGCCTGTGATCTAACAGCACTTATAAAAGCTTTTTCATACAATAGAGTTACTTATTTAATTGCATTAACTATCAATCACCAGCTTTGTGCTATGAAGTACATGTGGTAAAAATCCTACAAATGAATCCCACTTAAGTCAAAGCATACAAGTAAACTTTTGTTATAATTCTGTTCTGTATAGTGTTGTGCATGTAAACAGTGCATCTCACTGTATGTGTAACAGATTGTATTTTAGCACATCGATTTAGGACACTTTTATGCGTGGGAATAAATAATCAAAAAAAACTCACTGTTGTAAAATAAACTGATCTGTATTCATAAGAAACGGCAAAATATGTCCTCATTTATCTCCACCTTCATAAACAAGGCTAAAAGAGTTGAAAATTAAAATAAGGGTAACTGTTGCCATGTCTCATATTTCATATCTCAGAATATTATGACTTTCTTCCGTTGCCGTGACATGATAAGCAAGTAAAAGCAGACAGGAAATCAAAAATGGCTGAGTAGGTTTCATTTGTAAGCTAAAATAATGCATAGTCTATCTTTCTTATAAGAGCTGCGATAAACATGACAATAAGCCTTTCTGTTAGAAAGACTGATGCTCTTATGACTTTGCAGAATTTCTGTGTGCCACAAGCAGAGGATACATATCCTGAATGAACTTCATGCTCAGTAGTGATGATAAAGAATCAAACTAACACCAAGTCAAACACACCATCTCGGAATAATATAACTTTCCACTGACACAAACACGAGTATATGTCCACTAAAGAGCTTTAATGAGACGGGGGACGAGGTCCAGATCTCCAGAGAGCCAGGTGTGCTCACAGAAATGCAAAGAGCCAATCAGAGGAGCTAACTCTCATCACTACGGCGACCTGTACCCATTTACATACATCTTCACCGCTGCAACAACACAGACTCAGATTCAACAGGTTAGACGGAAAAAAACACAACTGATTAATCTTGTCACTAATTTTACACCAGACTCATTAATGCCATTGTCTGCCAGATAATATGTTGCTCAGGTAAGTGTGGGTGGTAGAGTAGAGTTAAAGACGCAGTGAGCAGAGCATTTCATATCCTCTCAATCGTCATGCAGTCATTAAAAAAGTATTAATCACTTTGGTCATATTGTGACAAATATATATATATATATATAGAGAGAGAGAAAATATATTTGTATGACTCTTGTGTCTATGATTACAGCTTGATTCAACATTTTAAGTCATATATATTCAAATAAATACTGGAAACACACTCTGGCCGCAGCACATATACATATTGAGGACTGCTGGGTTATTACAGCGTCAGAAAAAAACACTAAGGGGTGTCGTGATGACCCCGCTTTGCAGCCCAGACAAAAAAAACAAACAGGAAACAGACCAGCCGGCATTACATCACACCACTTCTCTTCTAACGCTAACGCTCATCCAATGCTAGCTCCCTGCTAGTTCTCCAAATAACAATAACGATCTTTATATTCTGGGAGTCTCTGTGCCTCCCTCTTTTTATACAAGTGGTGTAACAGAAAAAGTATGAGTTGGATGAACGGGTCTATTTTTCTGTCCCTTCTTCCAACTGCAGCCTTCATTGTGCCCTGCAGCATAATTAAGTAGCTTGTTGCTCAGGAAGTGTCTGCACAGCTTAATGCATGGGTGGACGACCATTTGGCAGCAAGAAGCAACGCTTAGCAGGGACTTTTCACGCCAACTATAACAAGACAATTCACTGTCAAACACAACTTGTGCCGCTGATTTGTTACATGCTTTGCTTTATTTTATCCAGATAAGTCCGGCTGACTTATATTGTGCTCGGCTGCAAAGAAAACATTAACAGTCTTGGCTTTCCGCAGCACAGAGCTACCCGTTGCTGGCTCAGTAGCTCAGATCATCAGATAACACAGCTGAGCTGATGCACGCTCACAAACATGCGCACTCATGCACACACAAACACACTAGACCTTCTATGGGATTAGTGGAGACCTGTTCATGCAAAGGTAAGCCTTGGCTATTTGCAGTACTAGCAGGATAATGATGACACATCCCAGTTTCAATAGGGAGTCTCCTCTCCCAGATGGACTATTTTCTTTTGTAGAGATTGGCATTGAAAGGATTTAATCGTTTACAAAAAAACACAAACAATACAAATTCTACTTGACTCTCTAATGTGTTTCTTGCGATTAAGGGTTGCGGGATGAAACAAGTTTACACAAGTTTTATAGTGTTTTAATAGCAGTGCTTTTTTATAGGTTAGCTTTGGTTGAGCAAATATATTATCAGATGTTTAAATGATAATTACGGTCTTAGATGTAGTTAGACTTCTATTAGTGAAGTACACATGTAGCTATTTAGTTTACAGACCTCTCTCAACCAGAACAAGTTACAAGCTACAATGCAAGACCAAACATATGTCACATCAATAGTCTTTTCATAAATCTGATCTGCCTGTAGCTAAAATACCACATTAAATTAACCGTGACATTGCGCCTAATGGATAATATGCTTTGCATTGTTATGAAGTTATTAGCAATTGACCAGAACTAACGAGAGAAATGCTGGACAATTGCACACCGGTTCAACGGATGCCTTATTCTGATGACACGCCAACCTCAGTTATAGCTTATACAAATGAGGATGTTTTGCTTTTCAAATATTGTTTGTGTGGGTGTGTGCACATTTATACTGTAACACTTCCTATCAGTCAGAGTATAGAGCTGAAATAAAACTGGGTTGGGAATTAGAAGAGCAAAGCGAACCCAATGTGAACAGATCCTAGACCATACACACGCTAAACTTACAGATGGTCCATTTCCTCTGGTTAAATCTTAACAGTTCTGAAATATTTCTCATGCTTTCAATTCTGTAGTGGCAACTGCAGAGCCAAGATCAGGATAACCTTGCGGTGTGACTCGCAGTAGTGTGATCTCCCTTCATAATAGCAGGGTACATTTTCTCCTTGCTCACATTCTTGTGGAGTTGACCATGCACATTAGCTAGATTCCTGACATTATTTTATTATTGTCAGTCCTCTGAGCCATCTCTTTCTCAGGAGATCGTTTAGCTCCTTGCAAAGCCAGTAGTCCAACATTTCACATCACTTTCAATTTGCTATATATTTTTCCCAAAACAACACAGTTGGATGGATGGAAATTTTAGATTCATAATACTACATAGACAAGTGAGGGGAAATAGGATCAGGAGCAGCACCAGAAGTGGTCCAGTCACTGGCAGAGGTAAAACAAGCCTACTCCCAAACTGGGTATGCAGAAAACTCCCTCTTATTCTAAAACACTGAAAATCTGTCTGAGCCATAACAAACTGTGCATTCATGCCTGTGGATGTAGACCCTGTAAACATCCATGCATAAGGTCTGGAGGGGGCCGACTTTGAATGAGAATCACTGACGGAGGGTTTGCAGTTGGCCTAAATCACAAACTGTCCATAATGCAATGTGGCTTTCAGCTTTACAGATCAGTGTGTGACAAAGACTGCTGGTCCAACCCAAACCCTGTTGTCACTGCATCGAGACAAATCGAGAAAACACAAGCGTGCAGACAAACTCCACTAATACACTCTCCGTCTGACAATCCAGCTTTAGCTGAACATTCAGGTCACACATTGTCATGGTTGCCCTCCCTGGAGAGTGGAGGGGAGGGGGGGTTAGGCCATATGTCAATAAATATGCAGAAGTGGCGGCCGGGTGGATCCAGGAGAGAGAAGAGCACTTTGACTGAGGCTATTAAAAAAAGAAACTGAGAACAGCATCTTCTCCCATGATGAAGCAGCTGATGTGATGCTGGGACAACACGAGCTGTCAGCTGTGACACAGCCGGGGACACACGGCGCGAGGAGCAGCGCGCTTCCTGAACTCTTCCCGATGGGGACAGCAGATCACTAGTGACAATAATCCCCCCCCATCTGAGTGATGAGCGATGGTTATCTAAGCTACTGTCGTTGCCTCTGAACGCAAGTTAGCTTCGTTTACAAGCCATGTTGTGTTTGTCCTTGTCCACACACACACTTTAATACATAAATACGTCTCAGGACAAGTATGGAACATCATTAAAGTGGAGCTAAACCCAAGTTAGCCGAGTTTGGTCGCGATGTGTCAGCCGTCGCAACTTTAGCTAACTCCGCGTAGCTTCCCTACTTTCACTGCGTATGTGCGGCTTATATAACCCACAAGTCAATATCAGCTAACGTGATTCGGCTATTTCAATTTACAAGGTTTAATGTGGGAATAAGTGGGAGTTTAGTCGGCGTCAATTGTGAGCGGACAGCGAGCTAACGTCACTACCCCGCAGAAGCTAACCGCACTAGCATCCCGGTTAGCGGCGGATGCTGCTGCTGCTAGCAAACATTACAAAGTCCCAACCGCCGCGTGAGACACATTGCAGTTTGCACCACACTCCGCCGCGGCTGTCTGGACGCGTCTTACCCATCTGGGACCGCAAGCCTTTGAGAGTCGAAGCGCCCTCCGCCATTTCTCCGAAGTTTTTCCTCCACAGTGTGTGTTCTCTTAGCGCGGGGGCGCGAGACGCATCGCAGCCGGTAGAACTCGGACACCGCGGGGACGTGGACAGCGAAGACCAGCGGGGAAAGCCGCGAGGTCTCACTCTGAGGCGTTTTCTCTCGAGCGGAGGAGCAACACGTCCCAGAGATGTGGTCAGATGCAGATGTGCCAGAGTCTGGAAGCTTTATGATTTAAACACTGAGGTTTATCAGTGTCACATTATAAGATTATAAGGTCCTCGAGGTCCTCATCTTGTTTGTTGATGCACAGGAACAAATTGTGATGATTCTACTCTTTTTGTTGTGCTGGAGTTTGGTATCTATTCATTTTATGTCCCTTTTAAAGCTTAGGTAACTAATATTTCAATGCTATATCAGTTTACCACTTAAGAGATTGTTCAGCCCAAATGAAAATTCTCTTATTATCAACTCACCACTACGCCGATGGAGGACTGGGTGAAAATGTTTGAGTCCACAACACCCCTGGAACACTTTGGAGTTCCAGGGGTGAACAGCGTTGCAGCCAAATGCAAAACAATTCAAGTAACTGGCGATTGATTCTTCAAATGTAAAAGAACAACAGAAAAAAGCCCACTTAAAGTCTCCATACTGCTCCTGTGGTATTATCCAAGTATCCATAAGCATCCACATTCAAATTAAACTAATGTTTTATGCCTAAATGTCACTTCAATTGTATTTGATTCAGCTGCAAACTATTCCTTTCAAGTTGTTTGTTTGTGGAGAACAATGCAACATTGCAAAGAGATTTCTTTATGAGGTCTGGGGCCTGAAGGAAACTCAGACCCGGCCTGTGGCATGTGAACTTACATTTTATTTTACAACAGAGACGGCAGCTTCACAAGTGTCACTTCAACCATAAATTAAAGCAGGATTGGAGGATGCACTAAAATCTCTTACTCAGATAAGACTGTCGATTGCGTAGTCACACCTTAGAAATACTTTCTTACATTCAGAATCCACAACTTCAATTAAGTAAAAGTACAAAAGAATTGGAATAAAAATATACATAAAGTAGCAAAAGTAAAAACCCTTTGCTCACTGTGCAAATAATATTTGTAAATTGATTATAAATATTTGTGAATTTATATGGAGGCCTTAATCACATGCTGCAGCTGGTGAAGGCAGGGCTATTTTTAATATCTTGCTCTACTGCTGAGTAGCTGCTGAATTTCCACTAAAGTCGACTGAAGGACACAATTTATTTCCACTGAATTGATTTGACATACAAACAAGTAGCAGAATTACCTCAAAACTCTCGTCGGGTACAGTTCTACAGTCAAAAGTAGTCCGAATTGGCCAAATTCTACAGAGTAGTGGATCATCTGTTCCATTCACGATCTACGCGAGGGGGGGGAGTATTTGAAATATAGTGGACACATTTGCTATGTTGATCACGAGCGCCACCTAGCGTATATAGTTAGTTATTGGATGTACACTGGGGAAAAAAAAAAGTATCTCGCCAAGAAAAGATCAGAACATCAGCAAATCAAACGTACAGTAGATCCAGTTAAAAATATACAGGAGACTTTCATGGTACAAGAGTGTTTACTTAAACCAACTAAGTACTTTCATATGACATGTTTCTCATTATGGTTCTCAAAGTCAGTTTTTCAGACAAGATGGAAATAGATTTAAAGAGAAGACACCAAACCTCACTGTCAATGTGTCCATCGTTATCCTTTGAGTTTGCTCTGAAAAGAAGTGATGAAACGAACCTTACCGGATTTAACGTGCTGAAGAATCTGCAGAGCTGGAGATCAAGAAAATTGTTCAGCTGGCAAACGTCTCCCAGTGAGAGAATAACACATTTTCTCAGGGCTCTATGTTCCTTCTCTTGATATGAACACTGCTCCCTCTGTCCAGGTCGGTCTCACATGCTCGAGCCAGAGGGCCTCTCCTCTACTTTACACAGTAAACAGGAAGCAACCCTGCATGGTAGGTTCAGTTCCAGTGACCTTGATATTGTGTTATTTAACTTGCAAAGCACAAATAATGACTTATATCATCTGTGGGTTTAGTCAGTCTCATGGCTTCTATTATCATGATTGATTAATTCAGGTGGAACCAATAAAGTGGGTAAAAAAAGTGTTGCAACTCTCTCTGATGTTAATTTCATGCCTTTTATATCTACTTACAGTAATATCCTACTTCACGCAAAATCAATTTATTTCAGGACAAAGAGCATCGTTGTGTCTCAAGGGAGACGTGTCAGGAGCATCGGGCGACCCGGCTGGTAACACAGTCATCACGCAAAGTGGGTCAGAAATACTATAGAGCTGGAGTCATGGCAACGCATCCTCAGGGCCTAAGTGGTCACTTGTTCAACCACAGCCCTGTGTGTCCTAGCAACGACCTCAGGATTAGGCAGGAGTGCAGCGGCCTGGCCCAGCGGGGGCAGCAGTGTGGAGGCGGAGGTGGGCAGGTACTGGAAGAGGTCCTGGAAGCCTCGGAGATGAGGGACGACCTGAGGCGGGACACCCAGGGAGCGCCCCAGTCCCCTCAACGCCTTCTAGTCGTCCTCAGAGTCGAGGAGCCGGGACAAGTCCTGGACTGAGTCGTAGTTGAGCGTCTCGACACCGTCACATGGACAGAGTCAGAATGAGTACAGGGAATCAGGCATGAACTTAAGAAAGGGCCCCCTGCTGATGGAGGCCATTCAAACAGGATGGTGCCTCCTTCTTGGAAACCCAGAGGTTAAATTGAGCGGCCCTTTTATAGTCCAAACGAATAACTGCTATGTTTGCTTTGTCTTAATGAAAAGATACACAACTTGAGCCTTCTCCCATATCGTATGCAGCGTGTCCTCCATCTGATGTTGACATAGAAAAGAAACAAGAAAAGACAAAGATACGGTTTATCCTGATGTTATCCTTGTTATAAACTGTTAGTACTTGTGTAACGTATTTCATTTAAAGTCAAAGTAAAAAACAAAATCATTCCCACTTACAGCTTTTATGATAAGCACATTTGAAAGGATGTTTGATTTTAGGATCTCATATGGATTTTGAATAAAGCATAAAGAGTTTTTAACAACAACAGTATATCTTATTTATGGATATAAGGAAGGAGCATGCAGTGTTAATTTTGTTCCAATTCCTGCCATGACCCAGACAATAAGTTCTATTTGTCCCGTGTATTTCACCTCTTCTGAGGAGAAGCAGCTGCTTTTCCATTCCCTCTGTGTGATGTTCTCTGTCTGCTGACCAGAGGGCTTGATGTTGGTGGTGACATTATTCACAATAGAAGTAGGATGCATTTCATTCCCATGGTTCAGTGGGTTCAGGCCTCTGGGAACAGATGATATTTATATAAATAATTAGTTACGATCTGGTTTAATGAGTTATAATTCAGTAAGGGCTATTTGCAGAAAACCTTGAAAGAAACTCCTCCTGTGAAGGCCTCTCTGAGAGTTTCTGCTGTTCCCTCCAAGTTACGTGCTGAAGATCTTCTGCAGACAACAGCCCCTCAGGTCCACGACAAAGGTCTGGAATCTGCTCTGGATGTAGCAACAAGTTTATATAATGCACATTTAGCAAACAGGAGTCAGATTGGAGAGAAGGAGAGAAGGAGAAGAGACATCAAACAGAATGTGTCTAACTCACTGAATCTCTCGGCAGTCAGGAGGAAAGCCCAAAGCAGCAGAGCGATGAGGAAAACAGAGGAAGCTGCTGCTGAACCAATCAAGATCACTGACATGTCTTCTTCTTAGATAATCCGTCCGTGTCAGCATCACGTTGAGACAGCAATATAAATTAAATGGTTAAAAAAAGAAAACAGTACAAAAATCTTGAACGGGATTCAAAACAACGCGCTGGATAACTTTAAGCTTCTGGCCTGATGATGATCTCATCACGCCACCGAACCGCTGAGATTGTAATCACGCGTCAGATAAATGTCTCGTTCTTTGCTTTGTCAGCTGTATATCACCAGATGTGCTTTGAGGTAACGCCCATGTCATCTGGTGATAGTCTGAACACAGAACAAACGCTGAATACTTAATACCAGGCTTTACAAATCTTCATAGGAGACACAGGGAGTTATGAAAAACACACACGCGTGACCAGCTCCACTTGACGCTGGTGATCATTACAATACGCACACACCAAACAAGTGTTTGCAGGACTTCAACCACCTATTCATTGCACAATATTTAACAAAAAATAACCATAACCGTTTCTAATTAAATGTATTTTTTTTACAAAATAAAATAAAATAAAATAAAATAAAATAAAATAAAATAAAATAAAATAAAATAAAATAAAATAAAATAAAATAAAGTAAAATAAAATAAAATAAAATAAAATAAAATAAAATAAAATAAAATAAAATAATCCCCAGCAGAAACCCACTGCACACATTCTGCGCAGAAACCCACTACGCACCTCCTGCGCAGCAGCCCCATTGCGAGCGCATTTTTTTGTTGTTGATTTTTTAATATTTATTTGAATTTTGAAGTTTTTTATTTAATTAATTTCAATTTACATAGTGTAATATAGTTTACAATTATTAGAAGATTGAATTCCCGCCAATTTGTAGAAATCAGTAAGAAGGTGAGATAGAGTGTGATTCAAACCCACAATATTCCTGTTTATAAACGTACACTTTACTGACTGGCCAAACCACCTGCTGATTCCCAAGAGGAACTACGCCCTATAAGACGATGGACATTCTACGCTGCAGAAAATATTTTCTACTTTATGACATATATTTGACAGCCTTCCTTTATATTTTAGGCTTTTAGATACTGGATGATTTAACATGCTTTAAAAACCTATTGCTAGAGAATAACCCAGTACTTTTCCAAACCTTGTCTTCTGATGCCCAACAAGAATTAGTCTGCTGTGATGCCCTGAGGCTGCCCCCTGCTGGCTGCTGGGTTCCTCTGCTGCTCTTGTTTTGTTTATCCAGCTTGTGATTAACTAAAGTTGTCTATAAAAGAAAATCGTTATTATCCTTCAAGGGCAATTTGATGTACAACCAACAACCAATGTACGACAAAATATATATACAGTATAATAATATACAATGTAAATAAATTTCAATATAAAAACCCTATAGACTAAGTAGCAGGGGAAAATTTGCTTTTAATAAATTAATTGATAAGTAGACCAACAGAAAATTACCTGTTAACTATTTAGATATTCTACTTTTAATTTCCTCTTTTGTTTCTAATAATTATTAATGTTGGGGACATTTCCTTGATAAATGGGTGGAGGTTTTATAACCTCTGCTAATGAGGTTATGTTTTCACCTCTGATTCGTCAGTCAGTAGGTTTATGGAATAAACTACTGGACCAATAACCACAAAACTTGGTAGAAGAAAGCTGCATGAATTAGAGATGAACCTATATGGCTCTGTTGAGCTCTACTGAGTGCCAGTCCAGTGAATGAATCTGGAATCTTCTCTCAAAAAACATTCCCCCCCCCCCCCCCCCCCCCCCACAGGGTTTGTAGTGTGAAGCTAATGAGGTGTTTAATAAAGATGTGATAGAAAACGTCAGACTAAGTGAATCTACTTCATTGCAGCATGAACAGAAAAAAAAGAAGAGAGTTTGATTTCACCTCTCTTAGCAGCATAATCTACTACTTTTCCTCTCATACGATGAATGTTACTCTTTCTCTTCAGCTACTAATAAAGCTCTGTTCAGTTAGACACACAAACAGATATAAGAAATGGGGTGAATGAAAATGCAACGGATTTCAAAACCAACACAAATTAGTCGTCCCCACGTTGAAATCTCACCTAGGGTGTCAATATTGCCAGCCCTGATCAGAGGGAACATTTTATTTTATCGCATATCATAAGACTGTGTTATAGAAACCTGTATATAACTGAAACTGCAGTTATTTCATTTAAATCAGCTTCTTTTAAGACGTCCACCAATCGAGTGTCTTTAGATTCCATAAAAACACTTCAAACAAGTTTGTTAGCATTGAAAACAATTTGAGAATTACTTACAAAAATGTTGGATTAACTTAAAAAAAGACTTTAAGACTTTAAGTACAAGTGATGAACAAAAAATGCTCAATAATTGTATCCTCTCCATAATTTATCATATTTTACCAAACATAACATATTCTGAAGTTGTATAAAATAAAGTGAATGGTAGTAAAAAATACAGTGGCATGAAATGTAAATACTCAAATATAATATCTCTAAGTGAATGTACTCTGTACTTTACCTTTTTATTATTTTCAGTAAAAATTGATTATCTGTTAATAATACAACATCACACAGCCAAGAAAAAAATGAATTTATGCTCAGACTTATAACCAGAGCAACATAGAGACACAACCCCACAAGAAAAATGTCCATGGTCCCTTTCTACTCTGAATTTGTAATCCCAAAAAGTATGTGTTCTCGTTTGAATGCAATCTTAAAAGTTTTCTCATGAACAACACAAAGATGGCTAACATCAAAACCTAAAAGTGACCAAAACTTATTTGGCAAGTTTCAAATCTGTAAAAGCAGTGCATCCTACACAGCGTGCCTCCCTCCAAGCTGCTCCCCATTCAGCAGAGGTAACCAATAGTGGGAAAGTTCTTTGGAAATCCCCCTCATTCTACATCACATGTGAGGCAAGAGAGGTTCCCAACCGAGAAGCTCAGGTCCCCCCCGACCTGGGCACCTCACGTCACACCTGGTCTTCTCTCTGGGGAACCCGTTTGTTTCGGCCGTCGGCTCCTGCAGACATGGAGGGAAGGAGGAAGAGGAGGTGGAGGGAAGGGTATTCAGATACATGAATGCGAGCCTTGTTAAGACAGCTGTTTCCATCCAGAATACTTTGTGTGAGTGAAACAAAGTCACTTATCTATTATTTTGTCCTCTTGCTGACTCCACTGAGGAGAGACAAGCTGAAGGTGATGAGCTGCGAATCATTAAACGCCTCCCAAAGTACAGCCGGGTTGCTACAATATCACCTTTTACTACTTTGTGGTATGGAGCCATAAAGCTAAGAAAAAACATCCTGTCTTCCCTTGTTGAAAGATTTCAACGCCCTGACAGGATATTGCTGGTTTAGAAAAGGTTGAGATATTGACATACATTGGCTGTTTGAATTGTGAAGGCTTAAAGGAAGGCTGCACTGTGGACTTATACCGTATACATTTCACAGACATGGACATAGTGTATCTCACACAGGGAAGAAAATTAGATCTGTTTGAACGCTTATCACCTGTAAAAAACAAGAGCAGTGGAAGAACATAGTTTCTCGTTTCAGCGTCATGTGTAAGTTAACACAGGGTGAACAGTACAATTGAAAGCAGTGCATTTAGAGCAATAATAGAATCAAATGAAAACAATTTGTATATTTAAATTACATAGTGTACAAGTGTAAACTGTACCGGAATATGTAAGTCAACGTACATTTTCTGCATATCTGGCACGTTACTGTGTTTAAGGAATATTTACACACTCATGTAAACCAAGAAATACTTTTTTCATAAGTATTCAAAGAAGCAGTGTTTCACATCTACTACTGTAATATTAAAGGGAAAAAATCCTCATAAACATCCATCCCCACGCAGAAGGAATCTAGAAGCTCTGACAACAGCCCCCACACATAAAGCTTGTCATGTCTTATTACATCTGTGTCATCAACATCTACACAAACAAGGGTGTGTGTCAAAGACGGAATCTTTCTCAACAACCTAAACTCTTGTCTTTGACCTTTAAACCTCAGGAGGATAATTATTCATTCAAACTCTCGAGGAGCCGCTGAACCACCGCAGCACCAAAACCAGGTGATTTCACACTGAGCACAAAACTCCTCAATGTGTGAACCGGAGAGATTCACTTTTGCAAAGGGTTTCACAAAGTCATGGTTCTAGTGTTATCACCTGTGTCAGTTATGTTTATTGCCAGATTAATGAGTAACTCTAGTAAGAGGGCGTGGAGGTCTTCTTATAGAGAAGTGAGGGGACACCGCTCAGCAGACTTATTGCTCGGGCAGCTTTGCGTGAACTGATTTTGATCGATTGATACATTTCTTACTGAACATCTTATATTTTGGATTTGACCAAAGCAGGGAGGAAGCATGGTAAGTCTCACTTGTTGATTTAGCTACACAACTTCCTTCAACATAGTGAATCATAATGAAATATATGATTTATTCTCACCTTTCAGCAGACGACCAGCTGACTGACACTGAAAACCCGGAGTTCTTTTAAGTTGCAGTCATGGACTCCCGGTCTCCACTGACCGTCTGTCTGTACATACAGCTGTCAGTGTGTCTTCTGGGTTCTAGTAAGATTTCAGAACATTTCTTATAGAGCTTGATAATGTTTAAAGCTGTAGAAAATATTAAAGAGAATGAATACAAATCACAACCTCTAAAATATTCTGTCTTTATATTCGTTTTTTTTATTTTTTATTATTAAAATCTTGATATCTAATTGAGTTTGACATGAGATTAGACTTCACACATTTAAGATTTGACTGTTGATCTCATATTAAGTAGCTTAAACCTTTCTGTGTCTTTTCAACATAACAAGGTGCCTCTGCCACCACCACCAGCCTGTGGGGTAAGAAAGTGCAATTCAACGGTCGTCCTTGCATTTGGCAGCTACAGCCAGGTGTCGTGGTGCCGGCCCTGGAGGAGCTGAGTGTTTGCCTGCTCGTACGCCGCAACTTTGCAACCGAGTGGACAGGGTTCGTGTACAAAGCGCCGGGAGGTAAAAGAATAGAGCTGGGACTCGGGGGCTCAGGTTCAGAGCTGACGGTGTGGCTGTTCGGAGAGAGAGTGCCTCTGCTCTTGGAACTGAAAGTCAAAGAGTGGTACTCTGTGTGTCTCACCTGGTCGGGCAGAGCTCGGAGGCTGAGGACCTACATTAATGGAACCCTTCTGCATGAGGCCCCTGTGAATCCTAACCTACCCCAACAGCTGGCCCCAAACGGCACACTCACTCTGGGGGTTTCTCATAATGTGAATACAAACGGGGAGGTGCAGCCAGAGAGCGGGAACAACCTGCTGGGGGAGATCGGTCGGTTCAGGATCTGGTCCAGAGAGTGGAGTGCTGAGGAGCTGAGTGGGCAGAGCTGTGCAGATGGAGACGTGGTGAGATGGGACCAGCGGCAGTGGAAACACGGCTGCCCTCCTGTGCCTGACAACAGCCTTCACTGTGGTAATAACATGGGGAGCTATTTCTGTTGCATTGCATGGTTGTCCAGTTCAAACTTCCCTGGAGTTAAAGGTTCAGTGTGTAGAGTTTAGTGGCATCTAGTGGTGAAGTTGCATGTTGCATCCTCACCTCACCCTCCCCTTCCAAACATGACAGAGAACCTGTGGTAGCCTTCAGTTGTCTCAGTGCTTCAGTTAAAAAGGTAATTAGTTTGTCCAGTCTAGGCTACTGTAAAAAGCAGTGCAGCTCCTGTTGAAAAGAAACCTGCTCCTGATGTAAATAAAAAGTATTTAAATGCAAAGGGTCGATTCTAGTGAAAAGAAAACCACAAATTGGTCAATTTACACTAGGATCACTAGGATTATTTTATTTTAAATTGTATATTCTGCAGAAAGATCCCTTTCGCCTAAATCTTACACACTGAACTATCCAGAAATGTATTTTGCTGTTTGAGTTTAAAGGAAAGGAACATCTTCAAGAGTTCAGCAATACCTTGTTTGAAAACCCTGTTGATTATACTTGATTGATTAAAATTTTTCTTTGGAACTGTTCCTCGTTTTCTTTTTGATTAGCTTGGTCTCTCTACAAAATCCAAATGTGGACATTCGTTCACGCTATGGAACCTGGAAACTGTGTTGTCTCCCCGGAGGGAGTCACAAGAGGCTGGGTATGAAGAATTTGCTGAATATTCCAATAAGATTTCAACAGTCAGATTTGCCTTTCAGAATAATGTACCTGTTATCTCCTCTCATCAGCTGGAGAGCATTTTCCCTCAGACCATTTCTGTCCACGACATCTCTGTGTCTTCCCAAAGGTAAAACCATTCTTTTAAAGCTCAAATTACAAAGTGCTTGTAAACGGAAATACTTCCCATTGCTTTGAACTTAACTCTACAAAGGTGACTGTTGCATTTCAAGGCTGAATGTAATGTATATTCTGAACATGACTGTAATTTCTGTTATCTGTGCTTCTGTACAGCCGCAGCTGCCCTGGGGTTAATGATTCTGCAGCTCTGCATGTGCGACAGCCTCAGGTACAGTCTTATCAACAGTCCTCAGGTGGATTTTCCATGGAAGCAATATCCTCAAATACTTGAGCTGATTAGAGGACAGATAATTAAAAATAATCAAAAAAGAGAGATTGTTATTATCTGTATCAAGTGAATTGTTTTTGCTGGCAGGATATGCCAGATATCCATACAACTTGGTGGACGTTTGGCGGGTCAGGGAGGAATCCATAACACTTTGGTGTGGATCATTGCGTGACATCGTTTTTCCAGATTTCAATGATTTCTCAGAGAATAATTTGGATCTTAATGGAAAAAACTGACATGTTTAGGGTGATATATATATTTGTATTCATGAAATAAGTTGCAAATCCAAATATAAATCTAGTCAACTTTTATATGGTTCGCTAAAGGGACTGTTGGGCCTTGGTAGAGGCTTGTCCACTACTGAGTGTTATTCTAATGATTTTCGTATGAGAACGCTGATATGACCTGGTTGTGATATCACAATAAGAACAACCAGGTGTAATCGAATGAGTAACCTTGTCATGAAGAGACGTGTGTTTCCAGGGATCAACAGCGTCACCAGACTCCCTCTGTGACAAGTGGTGAGAAGAAACCAACACCTACAAAACCGAAGTTCACGATCATTGCACCGTTAACGCGTAGATTTAACTTGTGTCCTTGTGTTCGACCACCAGTTTCCACTGTGAAGTCAATGTGAATGTGAATCCTGCCGCCAACGTAGAAGCAGCTCAAACAGACATTACTTCTCTGCTGAGTTTGGCCTTCTCGTACAACTTCTTCAACCTGTCAGCTGACCCTAACAGCATTGTGGTACTTCCTGTGGGTACGTACAGTCTGTGCAGCACATACTCTGTTGTGTTTAGTGGATTACATCCATCAAAGATTAACCGAACACGCATAATAATAATAATAATACATTTTATTTGTAAGGCACAAGATTCATTCGAGAATCTCAGAGTGCCACAAGTACATAGTTAAAAATTAAAAATCAAAGTCCTAAAAACTCAACTCAAAGTAAGAACGCCTTTGTATAGCTATTGTCAAGTGACTGAAATAAATAAACCTTTTGTAGCTGCAGAGTGAAGTGTCTAAAATTACCTATAATAGAAACAAGAAATTCATGTTTTCTCATTATTGCAGAATTCAAATCACTTAATTTTCACAATTCATTATTTTCAATCTAGATTTTTAGTTGAGTGTTTTTTTCTTGCTGCTTTTTTTATTCATGATTTCATGTGTTTCTTTCAGTGTCCTTCCCTGTAGTATCAGAACCACCAACAGCTGTCACTACTACTGCATCTACATCAGGTGAGCGTGCGAGAAGGAATATTAATTATTATTTATCTGCAGTGACAGCACTAACTTTCCTATTTTAAATAAGGTGCAGCCAAGTGTTAAAGACTTTCTCTCTGTGCTGTTCTTTTCTTGTAATTCATGTAATTTATTTCTCAGAAACAGGTCCAACTCAAAGTCGACCGGCTTGTCCCGCTAACGTGTCGACGACAGGGGATCCTTCAGATCGGAATTTGAGTGCCTGTCAGTTTATCAAGAAACTCTGATGAAACATGCGGGTTCATGCAGCTTCTTCACTCCTGTTTCTGTTTCATTTTCACATCTTAGCTGTCTCACATTGGAGGACATTCCTCAAATCATTGCAGGGGAGCAGCATTAAAACAACAAATAACTAAAAACACAATAAGACAACTGAAGATGTTTAAAGAGCTGGTAACACACACAGAAATCCAAGAGCTCAACATGATGAAAACAAAATATGAGCAGCAGCAGTAAAAGGCTTCGCTGACTTCAAAACATCTTTTCTTTTAGTATTTTATTCTCTTTTTTTCACATTTCTCTTTTTTAATGAGTGTTATACAAACAAGTTCTGACTGATTAATTGATTGATTGATTAATTGACTGATCTGCTAATCTAGTCCATAGATTATAAAGATGGACAACATGACAGCTCCCCGAAAAGTAAAGCCACAGGGTCTTGGTCACCTCATAGTGGTTTTCTGCAGCATAGGTCATAAACCCTGCCTTTGCCATGTTAGTGGATGGGACATGGACCAAATTAAGAACACGTCAAGTAAACCTTTTTTTTCAAGAATGTTTTCTGCCATTGTTGGTAGTTGTTATCAAACCGATGTTTGTTCGATGTGTATTTATAATTTAATGCTATGAAAACATTTTCAAACATCATGACTGACAGCTGAGAATGACTCACAAGTGGTCGAGTATCGTCAGAACCTCTGTACCACGGCTGGAATGACCGATCCCTACTGGGATAGTGGGAGGAAGTGGAGATGTGTCTTCCAGTTTTATATTCAGTCTATGTTGAGAAGTGTTTATTTCACGTAACATCAATTAAAAGACTTCAGTCAATGCAAACCTAGCTCCATACCTATCCATAACCACATCTCTTGTTTTAGAAATGTTCTCTCCCAGAAAACCCCGACCACATGGCCTGGGGTTGACTCATTTTACGATTCTGTTAATTTTGAGAAAAAACAGTTACAGGAATTGGTCACGACCCTGTGGGGAGTCTGCACAGCACAAACAGATGTTTTGTCCCATAAATAGAGGTTGATTCAGAGCTGTTCTTTGAATTGTGTCATTATATGACATAGACCGTTTTATCCCCGCAGTCGGACCGGATACGTTCTTCAGAGTCAATATGACGTTACAGATGAATGGTGGCCCCACGAATCCTAAGGTTATCATTAAGAAATGGGTAAGAGACAGTGACTCACACTATTATCACCCCCAAAAAATTATGTTCACTGAATTGTTATCTTCTGGAATAAGGTGAAAGAATCACTGGAGGTGAATGGCACCATGATTGTACTGAATCTCGTCATAAAGGAGAAAGTCGGCCGGTGGGTGGATTCAATTATTCTTGCATAACAACTGTTTTTGATGTTTCTGATTTTAAAGCTCTGATTTGTTATATATTAATCTGTATTATTCAATAGGTACATGGACAAAAACAATAAACTGACAGTGAGTATGTTGTTCAACATCAATATGTTAAGACAATATAAGTGCATGTTTGGGTTAATCCTAGGAATAACATCTCACACTGCTTTAAACAATGATAATTCCTAATCTTCATCTCTCTGGTTCCTTTTTTTTAGATTTCCTATCAACAACAAAAACAGTAGGTGACTGAAAATAAAAAATGATTATTTTAAAAGCTACCTGCACTGCCTGTTTGACATTACTGCATTGTCAATTTAATTAGGTTTTCCATTCAGAAATGACTTAATTAAAGCACTAACTGTGTGTTTCCTTAACAGCTATTACTGCGCCTTCCATGTTCAGGAGTACAAAAAAAACAGTGTGGCAGAAATCATAACTTTCATTAATTCTGCACTGACGTCAAAGCACCAAAATGGCTCCATTATTATTGAAGCTGTGGACTTGGCGATAAAGCAAATATGTAAGATGGATTTCCAACTCGGATGAAAAGAGAAAGTCTAAATTCAACAACTTTAAGTTTATATGTTGTTTTTTTTGTCAGTGCCAGAAAACTGTTTAGAAGAAACCAGAGCAACGATCTATGGAGAATATATTTGGCCTGCAGCATTTCCACAAGAACAACAAGAGATGGTATGCAGAAAACCTCCGTCAAAAAGAGCTCACAGGCTTTGGTAAGACTTCACCAATTTCCTTTTACACAGCAGATTTGACCAAAGACGAATTGTCCCATTATAAAGCGATGACCCAAAGACAACACGAAAATCAATCAAATCACATCTTTATTAGCAGAGCTTATCACGCTGCACAATATGATCTAATGTTTTATTGTTTGACAGAATAACATTGTGTCAACCGAATATTAATAAAGCATATCCTGGATGATAGTTGAGATGGTGAGGAATCACATTAAGGGCTTTATTCTCTCTAGCTTGAGGCTGAAGCGTCTGATCCGATCAAATTTGGGGAGAAAGTGTCTTTTCGAACTCCTCGTCGGTTTCATCCATGGAGACAGCCCAGCAAGACAAGACGTTCCCCTTGATTACGATGTCCTGTTCCACGCGGCCCTCCCACTCTGCACACAAGCTCTCATACCCCACACACACATCAATTTCCTATCAGTGAATAATAAGAGTAATGAAAGCCTACAGTCTTCCTCACATCATCTCTGCACTATCACTATCGCTCAACAGGCAATGCAATACAGATAACTGGGTTTATGGCTTATTACTGGCACACAGGGTTGATGTTAAATGAGGCAATAATCCATGTTTGGTAGAAACTGGTGATGATCTCACAAGCAGAGGAACCAAACTCAACTATTAACAAGGATGCGTCTGATTCTCCTCTGTTTTCAGCAAGTTAGACATTACTACTGACATGACCAGCTGGGCTAGGCCTGATATGAAGAACTGCAAGCAACTTGTGACCATGTCCGACCTTTTCAATATCACGGTCACCACTGGTAAGAGTATCACACACAGTCTGGTTCACTGCCTTTGTTTGTATACAAACATAATTATTTGCAATAACAGTAACAGTTAAACCATAAATGTTTTTATTGTTTTGTAGATAACGCTGCTGAGGTGGTGGACATTGTTCAGGACCTGGTGGACGTTGGGTTGAGTAACAGCTCCGTGCTCTCATCCTTGGAGCTGGATTCCGTGGTGAGGAAGCTCAATGAAGTGGTTGATATCAGTGTCATCAAACCTGCTGTTGGGGGTGATATAGTCAATGTCATCGCTGATATCCTGCTCTCTGAAACCAACGTCACACAAGTGGCTACAACGTAAGCAAAGAGGGAAGTGGGCATCTGGTTAATCTCAGTAATATGAACAAACAATTGTTAATCTGTCTCTCTTTTGTCAAAGAGTCCTCAAGCTGACGGACAGAATGGCAGACAACATGTTTTTCAGTGATCAATCTGTGAGTGTCACCGCTCCTTCACTGGCACTTTCCATGGTCAACGTAGCTGCAGATGGATTCAAGGGCCTCACCTTCGGTGTGTCCTCAGTTTCATCTCTCCTGGATCTGAAGGTAGAAAATCATAAATGTGATGTAATGAGGAATCCCCATTTTACGAAACCAGCTGGTTCGTGATCAGCAAGAGGTGAAAAGAGATAATGTTTTGATCAGACAATTGTTCAACCAGTTCAATGTGTCATTTATGTCCTTGAATTAAAATGCAGGAAATGGAGTTAATAAACAGTCAATGTGGCCTCAAGCCACCACAGCTCATTAAACTTCAGTGAGAAAGCAAATGATTCGACTTTAATACAATTTCTAAAATAATACATTCAGCTTGAATAGTAAATGCCATGTCGGGTAATAATTCACAAGTACAATCAGACTTTTATTCCGCCCCCACACCTCAAGGATGTGTTAAATTAACACATTATATTATATTAACCTAAATAAACCTACTTGGCAATAAATACTTTCTGATTCTGATTCTGATTCTGATTATTATCTGTACTATTGTTTTTGATTTTCAGACATTTGTCAACTGGAATTTCGTGAGTGAACCACTTCCAGACACAGATGCAACCATCTCTCTGCCCTCTGAGCTCAACAACTGTTTCACCAGAGACACAACTCGTGTTCAGTTTCAGTTCCATGGAACACCCGAGCTTTTTCAGGTACTCTCATTACACGACACTGAGGAAACTGCAGTAGCCTGTTGTATGCAGGCTACTTAATGCAATAATATAATTGTGATATTCTTAAGGCATGAATTATTTTGTTGATAAGAATGTTGATATCACCGTCATATCTGTAGGATGTAAATTATGCTGTGACCTCTTGCATTTCACACATTTTGTTTGATTTAATTCAACAAAGCAGATTCAGTTGGGATTTGTTTCCAGTCAGGATGCAGAGTTAAGAAGTTGCTGCTGTATGTATTCATATTACATGTATTCGCAAATATAAAAAACATGGTAACTATTCTTCTAATAAATCTCATCTCAGCGTAAAAGTGATTCAGCATATTCTCACAAACTATTTGTGTAAGAAACGACAGGAAAACAAATGTTGGATATTTGATATTTACAGTTAAACTTGTAACTCTCCCCACTTGCACAAAAATAATCAATCTTTGAATACGACAACTCGCTATCGGCCTCTCTGCAGCATTGATCAATGACCTCAGTGAAACTTTACACCCTCTACCCACTTGCTGTGATTTATAGCCGTGCCACAGTTAACGTCACCACTATTTGATTCCTACCAGGACACCACCAGCACAGCTCATAGCCAGTGGACGCTGAACTCTTATATAGTATCCGCCAGCATCAATGACACTGACGTCAGCAACCTGAGTGATCCGGTGGTGGTGACTCTCAGCCATCACAAACCCAAACTGGTGAGAAATGACTCCATTTTCAGTTCGGCAGTGAAAAGACACGTTGTGTTTTTTCTAACTCGAAAACCACCATGACTTCCTGTTTCTCTTTTACAGCCCGACGACAGGGTGCAGTGTATGTTTTGGGATTTCAGGAAGAACGGTGAGTTAGTCATTATTTATTGTCCAGGATATATTTGATATGTTTACAGTTGGATTTAGAGCCAACTTTCTATGAACGAGTTAGACCAAACAATCAAGGTCCATGTAGATGCCAGAGCCAATAAATGGAGTGTATCTCTGTTTGTTGGTGTTTTGTGTGTGTGTGTGTGTGTGTGTGTGTGTGTGTGTGTGTGTGTGTGTGTGTCAGGTGGACTGGGTGGTTGGAACGGCAGTGGTTGTGAAACCAGGAGTATTTCTCCTCATCAGACCAGCTGTCTCTGCGATCACCTCACAAATTTCGCGGTGCTCCTGGTGAGTCACTGATTTGCTTTTTATGAACTAATCCAATAAACAAACAACAACAACATGAGGTGTTCTGTCTGGCGAGTGGCTCACTGCTGTGATGCAAAAATGCTGACGTTACAGCTTTTTGATTCTACCACCAGGGTGCACTCACATTTGGAAAAATGTAAACGTACAATGTGTCATTTTCTGCCACTAGTGGTCTGCATGTTTTCATTGGAGTTAACTTTGCCTGATTAGCTTTCATTAGTTGTTTATCGTTGAGGTGGTTTTTAATGGGCGGCTTATTGTCCGTAAAGGCCTCCTTCTCTCCAAAACATATAAACCAGTTAATAATCTAATTGAAGCAGTTTAACGTTAAATATTGTCCCCGGGGAGCTGTTAGCCAAACTGCTGCCAGGGATTGACTCACTTTTGGAGTCAGCCTCAAGTGGCCATTCAATGAATTGCAGTGTTTTGGTATCGGCTTCAGTTGCCGCTTGCTGTTGACATTTGCTCGGCTTCTTCTCTAACAACTTATAAAAACATATGGGAGGTTTTTATTAGGAGACAAATTAGCATGAGTTGTTCTATTCAAAACAAACAGAGCACTTAAAGGATGGAAGACAAACACAACACTGATTCAAAGGGTGACTAAGGATTGGTGGAATCATTTGTGATCATTTAAGTGCATAACTCTATACATATAACACTAGTCAACGTTTTTTGATGCAGAGATGTTACGTATTATACCTATAATCTTTGACCAATTCTGGCTTTAAATGTAAGATTTGTCCTGTTTGTATTTGGTGTTTCAGGATGTGTCCAGAACTCCCATCAGTGAAGCCAACAGCTACATTCTGACTCTGATTTCATATCTTGGATGTGGGATATCCTCCATCTTTCTGGGTATCACTCTACTCACCTACCTGGTGTTTGAGTGAGTCAGACACACTGAAAGTATAAGAGGCATCGTGCATTAGCTTCTTCAGGGATTCACTCTGGGGCATTTTAGAATTTGTTAATAAGCCTTAAAACAATATTATCTACTTGCACTGTCCTTAAAGATATTGAGGCCTCAAGCGAGACTTCAAACTTGTCCTTGGTCCGTCTGTGTTTGTGTCCTCTCTCTCAACGTTTCCCTGCACAAACTCTTTAGGAAGCTGCGTCGGGACCACCCCTCTAAGATCCTCATCAACCTGTCAGCTGCTCTGCTGGGACTGAGCATGCTGTTCCTCCTGGACTCCTGGTTCTCATCCTTCTCCAGCTACGGCCTGTGCATTGCCACCGGTGCAATGCTGCACTACTTCCTGCTGGCCTCGTTCACCTGGATGGGCCTGGAGGCCGTTAACATGTACCTCGCCCTGGTCAAGGTCTTCAACATCTATGTTCCCTCATATATCCTCAAGTTCTGCGCTGTAGGATGGGGTGAGCCGACACTGAGTACTCCTTACAGAAGAAAAGTTCAGGGTCTGTTGGCTCTAATTGGCTGTGTGGGCTCAGGACTGAAGTTTGATTGGTTGGGGCCGACTTTGTTTAAGAAACCTGAGATTAGAGATTTATTTGTCAATCATCTACATTTTAAGAACTTAAATTTAAAATAGGATATATATAGAATAGGGTACATAGGTATTTAATATTTAAAACCTTTACCCTGAATACTCTCTATACATGTTAAAGTCTACCTGTAGAACAATGTTTCTGTTTGAACGACACAAAGAACCAGATTACAGAGTGTGTATCAGAAATGACACACAAAATAAAGTACAAAAGTGGCATTTGACATTATCCAGGATTTTTGGCTGTAGAAAACAAACAAATTCAGGTGCAGTTAGGCTCCACTAAGAAATAGTCAAAATGTCTTCAACAAATCAGGGAGTTATTATCGAATCTAAAGCAAAAATTATTATGTTAAGTTTACTACATGTATGTTTGTGTGTCTTCACAGGTATTCCTCTGGTCGTAGTCGGTCTGGTGCTGGCAATAGATAAAGACGCTTATGGCAATGTTGTGGCTGAACAGGCTGCGAGCAGGGACCAGTCCACTGACCCATTGTAAGAACTGAGCAGCAGTGATCATCATGTCTCAAATAATAGAAATTATAAAATGTCTTTGGTGCCTGATCAAATGTATGAAAACAAAAAATTCAAAGGAAAGCTCTGTGAATGTGTTTATCCTCAAAGACAACCTAAAGTGCGGTAACCCTGAGGGACAAACTAATGACTAAATAAATGGAAATAAAATTCAAAACGATAAGAAACTGAGACCAAACACAGAGAGTAAAACAGGTAAAACACATAAAACCATTTAAAAAAGAGTGATTAAAAGCACTGGTAAACAGGACTTTAGCTCGGACTTGAATGTTCCAGGGATATTGAGGAAAATCCATAAAAACAACAGACAAAAATCAAATGTAGTTGGTGACATTCATCATAAACCCAAGCGTAAATGACACCGCCGCCTGTCTTCTTCCCTCCAGCTGCTGGCTGCAGGATGACGTCTTCTTCTATGTGACCGTGGTGGCATTTGTTCTCCTGATCCTGTTGGGCAACATCGCCGTGTTCGTCGTGGTTCTGATCCAGATCAGACGGATGAGAGCCAATAAGCCCTCAGCAAAGAGCATCGGCTCGCTGCATGATCTGAGGGCGGTGGCCAGTCTCACCGTCCTCCTGGGCCTGACGTGGTCAATGGGCTTCTTCTCCTTTGGGCCGGGCCGAGTGGTCATGATGTACCTGTTCTCCATCCTCAACACTCTGCAGGGTAAATATCAGCTGAAGGGTTTTGTGGTTATTAGTCACGAAGGAGTGAAAACTCCTTTTCAACACGCGTGTAATTCTCTTAGTTCTCGCATGTATGTAATTTTGACCGCATTCTAGACTCGGAGAGGTTTTGAAAATCCAATTTCTTCCCATCATGTTGTTCACGTGATTGATTTGACATTTACCAGCGTGCTTCACCTGCATTTACAGTTTATTACCCTGGTTTTAAAAAGATTTCACAACCGGTTTCTTCAATTCAATTCGCCATGTAATGATGGTTTTCTCGTTTCTTGACAAAATGTGAGTGCTGCAATAGCAATATGATGAAATTATATAATCAAAAGACTAAGAAATAGAAAAAGAATAAAGAAAACACTTCAATCCCTTTATCGCATAAGAAAAGCAGTGACAAGTTGACAGAGGTCTGTGTCCATTGTCTCTGCTCTTGTGTCCCAGGCTTCTTTATTTTCTTGTTCCACTGTGTGATGAAGGAGAACGTGAGGAAACAGTGGAGAATCCACTTGTGCTGCGGACGCTTCAGGCTCAGTGATTACTCAGGTACCTGCTGTAAAGCCATGTTTCTTCTTGTGGACGTGCAGTGTCCCATGGTTCATGTCCTGATTTTTCATGATCCTTCTTCTTCTCTCTTTTCTTGCCCCCTGTGTCCAGACTGGAGCCGCTCTGCGACAGTGGGGGGCGGCCGCAAAAATAACAATCTTATCAACTCAGGCTCTTCAGACAACACCTCCAGCATCAGGAATGTCTCGGACTCCTCTACGGGCTCAGCACCATCGCACCACCAGGGGGCATAAGCGGCCACCGTATGAGACGTTCTGTGAAGCTCTCCTTCTCAAGGTCTACTGTTCAGGGACTATCCAGTGGTTTAAAGAAGAACTGCTTCATGTCTGTATCACTGAACAGCAAATAATAAAAATAAAAACATGTATGTAATGTAATAATTGTAAAGTAATAAGAAAATGTAACCTTGCATTTAAAGTTATAACAGTTTACCAATGAAATTTAAAAGCATATGGTTTTAATTTGTAAGATATTAAATCATCTCTCTGCACAGTTGCTGTGAAGTTTCAAAGTTTTTTCAGTAAGTTTAGCTTTTTTTCTTGTTTGCTCTGCTTCTACTTTCTAATGCCACGATTCAGTTTTATTTACATGTTTTTTCACATTTCCATTACTACTAATCTGCACAGTGACCAGACCAAATCTATTAATTTGACTTTTATTTTAGTCCTGACTAAATCTTTATTTGTTATCAATGATAAAAGAGCCACATGGTTTTATTTAATCTGTTATGATGACACAAAATACAAAAGTCAATCCTTCAAACAAGGAAACAAGATTTCATAAGTTAACCACAGAGGCCCTGAGACGAAAGGTCAGTGGTTGTCAAACAAGTTTTTGTCTTAGGTGCAATATGTATAAACCTGTATTATGTAACATCTGAATCTAATTAACATGAAGTTTCATCTGCAAACATCTAATGAATCCCTTCAAAACAGCTGCTAAACTCCTTGACTTTTAGTCAGCGTGACTGTGGAATGTTTTTATAAGGTGTCAAACACTTTCTGGAGGAACTTGCCGGATGACATTCTGCTCATAGCCGTCTGCGTCTATGAAGCATCACACGCCCTGCCAGTCCAACACATCATGTACACCTGGAGGATCGGCGAGCGAAATGTTGTGTGTGTAGAGTAGAGGAAGAAAAGTACGGCAACAGCTGTCGCTTCTTCGAATCTTATCGATGACTCTGAAACCAGGTGATATTTCCTCCGAAAACATTTGCTGCTGCTTCTGCTGCTCACTTTCACTTTGATCCACCGGTCGACTCAAGGACGCAGTGTCTGGTCGTCTTCGGGCAAACATCAGGTCAGGTAAGAACTTGTGAATGATGCACTCTTTGGTTCTTTTCTCAAAAGTCAGGGTAGGAAGTTCATGGGGGCTTTATATATTATAACAATACATAAAACTTATTTAATTTCACCATTTCTTTTAAATATACAGTATATTTCAAATTCAACAGATGATAAGATAATGACTCGCTTTAAAAATCTGTGCAAACCGCTGCTCATTTTTCACAGATTACAAAAGAGTTTCATGCAAATGTGTTCATCTCTATGCTCTTTGAACGTATTTCCATTCATCTAAGTGTAAGATGTTACTATATTCAACAAATCTAGTGAAATGAAAGGTGGATCTCACTGTCTGACTGGTTGAGCTTGTGCAAATCGTTTGGACACTCTATGGGAAGCCGGACAGTTAGAGACATCCGGCTGTTCATGGCTTGAATCCTCCAGGGAAAGTCAGGTTTCATGTGAAGATGAGGAGGAAAACTTCCCTCTTGAGTTTGACAGTTCTCGTCAATAGCGATAAGTTTTGTCTCTGTGTTTAGTACCAGCTGACCCATGGAGGACAGAACAGAAACCCAGATGGCTGTGAAGGTGGAGGAGCATTCTCGGGGTGTCATCCTGACTTACTTCCAGGGCGACATCAACAGCATGGTGGACGCTCACTTCACCCGAGCTCTCAGAGGAGACTGCAAGGCCAAGGCTCCGGCAGCGAAGACAAAAAAAACAAGGAAAAGTATCAAACTTGGTGAGCACATAACAGAGAGTGACACACCAACAAGATGTTCGATTCTATTCAACCTCACTGCATGGCTTCTTATTTTCTTCCGCCCCCTGCAGAGAGCAGCAGCTCATGTCAGGGCAGGGCTGTTAACCCTTACACTGAGGCACAGTCCCCTCCCGCTGCGGAACGTCTCCTGACATTCGGCCCCTTGGCCGAAACTCCCCCCGGTTCGTGGCACTCGCTCACAGCCCGGCCAGGAGAGGGCTCAGGTCTGCCGCCCCTTGCATACTCCCTGACCCCGCAAGGGTTGAGCCTGACTGGACAACAATATGCCACATCCCTGCTCAACCTGCTGCACAGTGACAGGGGTGAGATGGGACCCAGCATGGCCTCCAGCTCCAAGCCAGAGCTGCTGCCCAGCTGGACCGTGCCTCAGGGCTTCAGAGAGTCTGTGGACCCCTCTGTGGGATTTGAACCTGGTAAGCCTGCAGCCGCAGCATCGCACCTCAGATACTGATAAAGCAGTAATAATAATATTAGTTATATTAATAACATTTGTTCCAAGAATTGTGCAGTCTGAGAAAGGAACAAATCAGTAATCTTTATTAGGTAATGATTGGTTATTAAAAAATTACTCTTAGATTCGTGGCAGATTTTAACATTTGATGATTCTATCCCCAAGTTTCACAGGTTGTATAATGAAAGTGAAATATAATGAATCAAAGTAAGTCTTTGGCTTGAATTCAAATCCTTATCAGCTGCAGAGGCACTTAACCAATGTCCCCTCTTTAAAGTGCATGCTTGTGTTGCTGTGCTCCGGCAGTACACACCTGACAAGTAGCAAGTGCATTCCTCCTGGAAAAGCATTAACAAATCACTTGAGTGACGGCAATAAACTAAAATATCTTACTGCTCATCTTCAGAGCACATTCATGCTCTTTTGTTGCTCGTGCTGCATATAAAGCAGGCAGGCTGCAGTACATCTTTACGTAAAAGCAGTGATTATGTGTCATTATGCACCAGAGGCAGTCAGTACAGAGGCACTTATGTAGGTTATCGTAGGACAGCAGACAACCCTAACCCTAGCCCTAACCCTTCTCAAATCAGTGTGGAGGTCTTTGGGAATTACTCGTTAGGAATCTTTGTATTATCAATAAGATCTGGACCACTTTCTTGTTCATTTCCTTGTATCTGCACAGGAAGTTCTTGCACATTGTTCTGCTATAGATTAATCTATTTGCATAATTAATCTATGCAAATAGATTAATTAGGCTGTAATTTTTAACAGTGTGGGTGATTGTGAGCTGTTTAGAAATGCTGGGATCTTGTCTCCTCTCTGTCAGAGCGTCGTCTGGACAAGAAGGACTTATACTGGTATTGAAGAGCGAGCGCCTGGAGCAGCAGAGACTGGAACATCTTCCACCACGCGACACTGAGTTACAACAGCTGGCTTACTCTTCAGTCGAGGAGCCGCCAGATGTGTGTTTGTTAAACAGTCCTCGGCGTGTCATGGGAGAACTCAGAAAGACGGAAGAAACAGCGGCGCTTCCATTCCCTGGCTCGCTCTCTGCACCTCTCACTCAAATGAACTCAGTACCTCAGTATGTGTTAGCTGGAACAAGCCTTCTGGAAGGGAACACTCTCTGACAAACCTGTTCTTCAACTCTGTCATTCCTCTGGTAGATTACAGTGCACTGTATATGTTGTTTCTCCCTCTGCTGTGGAGTCGAGAGGGCATTCTCTTAAATCTTATCTTAGTGGACTTATACCAGTAACTAGACCAGTATTACATTGTGTGCCTTTTCAGTGTAAAGATTTTGTTGTTAATATTGGTCTGCAGTTCACCTGGATGAGCTTTAGTTGTTAATGTTTTTACATATCCAAAAGGGCACGGTCATACAATCTTAATAAATCGTTTTCTGTCATTTTGTATCAAAAGTAAAGTAAAAATATAAAAAAAACCTTTCACCGGCTTTGAAAAGAAATTAACAGACAACACAAATTGAAAAACAGTGGCATCTAGTGGCAGGTTGACAACATATTAAATATTCATAAGGCTACTGTCAAGTAAACTACCCAGAAGAGTGAAGAAGTTAAATTAGCTTCACTTCACACGACTACAGAATTAAACTAAGCAATTATATGTTAATTTAGCAATAATAATTTATAAATAAGATCAAACTATAAGACGCTTTCTGCACAATCAATTATTTTATTCTAAATATGTGAAGAAGATTTTACTGATCATACTTTTACAACAGTAAAACTCGTAAATCAGAATTTTTTGTATTTAATTGGGTATCTTTAGTGTGTCTTACTGCAGCTTCTGCTTAAATGAAATGATTTGAATACATCTTCAACTCGTGCACATGATTTATTTTTACTTGATGATACTATGGACATTTAAGGAGGTAAATTCTAAATGAATGCACAGATGAGACCTTATGAAATAAAAAATGTTGTGAATAAATACAAATACTGGACAGTTGGCTTAGCACTTCTTGCAGTTTTTGGACGTAAACATAACTTAACCAGTCTGTGATTCACACCACGATCGTTCCATTAACTTAACGTTAATATTGGAACCATGACGACAAAGGACTGGTATCCTTGCCAGTGTTGGGGCAGAACTTCAGGAGACGCTCCAGTGACCACATCCGAATGTAGCAAGGATTCGTGGGAAGTGTCTAAGGCACTGCACATAGTATTGTGCACATAGTATTAAACTGTTATATATATATAAAAAAAGTATGGCTAAAGTTAGGTTCAAACTGAATAAAAAACACCAAACTGGAGAACAATCTTCAAACTTGTGAGAACCTAAAACAGTTAAGAGAATAAAAAAAGTGATCCTGAATTGTGATGTTATCAAGCTGCTTCAGCTGTTACCAACAGAATCCGCTGATCTATCAAATTGTGTTTGTACAGCCCCTATTCACAAATAACATTTCATCTCATAGGGCTAAACAGGGTGTGACATTCTCTGTTCTTCACCCGCGACTACAGTGAGGAAAAACTTCTAAAAAAAAGACACTTCGTCAGGAGGACAAATGTTGAAACCTCAGAGAGCCACAAGTGAGGGATGGGATCCCTCTCCCAGGACGGACAGGGGTGCAATAGATTCCACTTGTAATATAACACGTTGACAATATAACATTATCTCTAACATTCAAGACAGTGTGTTTAAAGTGTTTATACAAAATGTGTGAAAGAAATGAAGGGAGCAATGATGACACTTGTAATGTTTGAGGTATTACCAGTGATGCACACAATAATGAATCAAGATTGATTCCATAACAGCCAGAGCTGCGATCCTGAAGCTGCAACGAAATCATGAAACATTTCAAATAGTTTATATAAGAATCTGTTAACTTAAAGCTTTGTAAGAGACGGGGGCTGCAAACAGAAGCACTGTTCTCTGGGTCTGTAACTCTCTTCTGCAAATACGAATTTCTCATTCTCTTTGTCGATGGACATTCAGTCTGCGTGACCCTCATTTTTCTTTATTTGAAGAATGCAGCTCCTTTAGCTTCACAGCAGACAGCATCATCGAGATAATTCCAAACAAAACAATCATGACACTGTCCTCGACGGTCTAAAAGGATTTCACAGACCTGAGGGGCTACGTCAACTCTGTTTGTTAAAAAGCATTCTTCATTGTAGCTGCTAGAAACTCATTAAAGAAGAGAGAGAAGTATGAAGAAAGGAAAGTTATCAACCGTATCCCTGAGAAATCACACAACTAGTAAAGCAAACAACTAAACCATCCAAAGATACAATAACCATTGTGTACAAGATGTGCGACAGATATAAAAATGAACAAGAGGGAGTAAAGATTCTGTGTAAAGAGACAGTGCGTCCATGTAGTGATCGCTGCTACACAGACACAGGCACCAAATGCAAAAGATGCATTGGCATTACATATATTTCAGCTTAATTTCTGGATAGTTGGAATAAGTCGACCAATGTTAAATACAATCACTGGTTTATTTCTGCACTTTAGTCCCGGTATCCATTTAATTCCAGGGTTCATACTGAAATGAAACTCAATCGATTGCTGTGAACGAGGCAGCCGGGGAGCGCAGATGTTTTCACTGCATTGATCTGCAACAGAAAGTGAACTTTGAAAACTCAGACTTTGACTCTCTGCATGGATCACCTGTCTGTAGAGGCTTCCAAGTCTCCAAAAGTTCACACAAAGAAGAAATGAACGAGAACAAGTCGGTGCAGCGAGGTAACGTTAATTGAGAGGACACAAAAGACAGGTTGGTCGTGTGGAAAAGAAAATGCTGAACAGGTGGGGAAGTTTCTTTGTTGGTGACTTACTGTGTGCACGGTTGACTAAGCTCCCACACACAAAAGCAGTCCTGCACAGAAAGCAGCACTGAATATGAAACGCACGGCTTAGCAGAACCATGCAGCCAAAGTTTGTGTTTCTGAAGCGGAACGCCACATGTAGTTCCCTCTCTGGTGTATAATGAGAACTTAATTTTTGGACAATCGCTCGATCTGGCCTTTATCTGTCGTGTAAAATCCAGTGGAAGGAATCCGATGGAAGTCGGTGTGACCGTGCAAATTTGATTCACGTCTGCACAGAAGCTCAGAAAGACATTGCACCTGCAGCCGGAAAGCAATCAATTGGTGGGATTCATTCTATTAACATAGGTCACTGAAATCAAAAGGATTTTATAATGAGTCCAGGGGAGATTCTGAGGAAGAAAGGGGAGGAGTGAATGTGGAGAAGAGGAGTCAGGAGGCGGGGGGGGGGGGGGGGGGTTATTATAAGAGTGCAGGTATAAGGAAGAGTACAGGGCAAAGTACACTCTCTCTTCTAACTGTGCAGTAGCGGCCCCCGCAGCATGTGGAGCAGTTGCACCGGGGCTGTGCAGGACAGTGTTTGAGTCCGGCTCCTTTCCTGTTCCTCTCCTGCTCCCGTCCTACTCTTCTACGGCTCCTCTCCGGCTCCTGTACTGCTCCTTTCCTCTCTACGACTCCTGTCCTGCTCCTGTCCTGCTCCTCTCCTGCTTCTCTCGTCCTCCCCTCCTGCTCCCGTCCTACTCCTCTACGGCTCCTCTACGGCTCCTATTCAGCTTATCTCCTGCTCCTCTATCTGGCTCCTCTCTCCTGCTCCTCTCTCCTGCTCCTCTCTTGCTCCTGTCCAGCTTCTCTCCTGCACCTCTCCTGCTCCTGTCCTGTTCCTCTCCTGTTCCTCTCCTGCTCCTGTCCGGCTTCTCTCCTGCTCCTCTCCACCTCCTCTCCTCCTCCTCTCTCTGCTATGGTCGTCCTCATACGCGGCTGCAACTTCAGCACCGCGGACAGCTCCCACTCCACCTCCAGCCCCGGCACCGACCTCTCCCTGCGGGACTCCCCGGAGGCGGCGTCCCAGAGCCCCGGTGTCCTGAACCCCGGTGGCCTGAGCCGGAGCGGCCACACGGTGGTGGCCGTCTGCCTCGGCTTCATCCTGGTGGCGGGGATCCTCAACAACCTGCTCGCTCTGCTCGTCTTCGCCAAGTTCCGCTCGCTGTGGACGCCCATCAACCTCATCCTGCTCAACATCAGCCTCAGCGACATCCTGGTCTGCGTGTTCGGGACTCCCTTCAGTTTCGCTGCCAGTCTGCAGGGAAGGTGGCTCATTGGGGAGCACGGCTGCAAGTGGTACGGCTTCGCCAACTCGCTCTTCGGTGAGTCAGAGCAAACAAACAACTTTCCTGTCTGTGGTTTTCCACCCACTCGTGAGTTTTATGATGAATTCAGAAAGTAAAAAAATGTTTGACTTCGGTAAAGATGATTTTGACAAGAGGTGGAAGAAATAAGTCAAAGTTCTACCAAAGTAAAAGGGAAAATCCATAAGTGACTTTTAAAAGACTTAATGATTGTGTTAATAGAGACAGGGGTGGAATAAAAAGTACTGTGGCAGTACTGCTTTACAAAACCCATACATAATGTCACCAAAGTAAAACTAAACATCAGATATTAAAATATTCTTTCATGAAGCCAAACATGGAGACAGACAATGGCTGGAGAAACATTTAGAGCTTTGATAAAGGTATTGACGCAAAATAACTTATTCACAGGCTGAAGTCCTGAATTCAAAATTTTAACAAAATTAAAGTGCAAATCCAATATCAGCTTACCATGCTTTGACAAAGTCAAGCATGGTAACTGACTTTGTTAACTGGATTTGGATGATGACGATAAGGTTAAAGATAGTTGTGGGAAAAGTATTTAGATCATTTTATAATAGGACTGTAGCTGTGCCATTGTATAAGAATTATTATTTACAACCTTAAGTCCTGCATTCAAACTGTTACAAATCAAAACTGCAACGTACAAATCTGTATCTCTCTTTGTGTGCCACATGAAACTCAAACCTCAACAGTGCTTGAGAAAACACAACTTAACTCCAATGGTTAAATAAAACCACAAGACCTGTGTTGGTGTCAGATTCAACCGTATATTACAGATACTTGGCTCATAAGAACCATAACAAGTTCACAGTATTTAAACAGTGGAGGGAAGTAGCTGAAATACATTTACTCAGGTATTTTTTATATTTTTCATGGTAATCGTTTAGAGCATTTGAGTAAATGTACTTTAGTTAGTTATTTTCAGCTACTATCACTGGTTAAATAAACCTAAAATAACCTTGTGGGATTGTGTAGGTGTCACATTGTACCATTAATTCAGTTAATTGGCTCTTTAAAGGAAACTAAGACCAAAGACGGCAGATTCACGACAGGAAGCCAGTGACGGTGACAGAGAGTCCCGCTGTGATCTATTCATCTTGTGTCAAAGTGAGGATGACTCATGGTGGACGTGTCATTTGACAGAGTTTCAGTCTCTTGATCTCCTCAGCACACAAAAGCTTTCAGTCGCAGGCTTTCTGCAGCCGAGGTAGAAATGTGCATCCTATTTTTTTTTTAATTGTTGTACAAAAGACACACACACACACCCACACATGCAAGCACATTCAATTTCATATAGTTTTTTTATATAACACCAGGCAGACATGTGGGAGTTTGTAGTGGTTTACAGAAGCATAGAAAAACTTAAAGAATTTAAGAAGAAATAAAAAACTTATGGAAAGACAATAACAGCAAAAGCAAACTAGCAAAGTTCTCTAACCATCACACACATTCACAAATATTATAAACATGAAAGAACTATTTTCTGACGGTGAAACTCATGTTTTTAATATTAAACAATTCATTATAGATGAAAAGTTATATAGTTGTAAGATTCAAACCTTTTGTGTGATGGAGATCTGACGGCATTCTGGGATATGTATTAATGAGATGATGACAAAGGGAATGTTAGAGTCGGCATAAACATCTGTACCAACTTTCATGGCGATGCATTCAGCAGCTGTTGAGACATTCCTCTTATAAACCACCAGTATGAAACCTCCTGTTGGAGGAAAAGTCAGTTCATCAATGTCGTTTCAATCCATCAGACAGTTGTTCAGATGTTTCAGTCTGGAGGAAAGAGGCGGTTCCACTGACGCTTTCATTCTGTGAGCGGTTCACAATGAAAAGGAACAGAGAGCAGCTGATAGGATGGATTTTTCTATGACGATCTAGTGGCATTAAGGTTTCCTGTCACAAAAAAAAGAAGAACGATGCTCACACACAGCTTCATGTGACAGTTTTGGAAAGTCAACGTATCACAAAACATGTGTAAATTTCAAGATCTTTGTTCATTGTTAAGAAAAAGCATCAACTTTCATGTTTTTACTTAAAAGGATCAAAGCTGGACAGGCTATGACTTTTGCATTTAATGAATTCATTTGAACTATTTATTTCTTATTCTGCTTTCACACCCTCGAGAAAGTTAAAGGTCTGATTTTACAGAGAACATCTCAGTTGCAGTCGGCAGGTTGATTTGGACCAACTGTTCCTCGTTCATTGGAACCAGTGTAGAGTCGTTAGAAGAGTGAGAATAAGAAGTATAAATTGCTCTCTTATAAACCTGATCTACTCTGATCTCTCCTCTCTTGCTCCATTAGGGATCGTCTCCCTGGTGTCCCTGTCCATTCTCTCCTATGAGCGCTGCAGCACCGTGCTGCGTTCCTCCCAGGCCGACATCTCGGACTTCAGGAAGGCCTGGCTCTGTGTCGGAGGCTCCTGGCTCTACTCTCTCCTCTGGACCGTGCCGCCTCTACTGGGCTGGAGCAGCTACGGGCCTGAGGGACCGGGCACTACGTGTTCAGTCCAGTGGCACCTCCGCTCGCCCACCAGCGTCTCGTACGTGTTGTGTCTCTTCATCTTTTGTCTGCTGCTGCCCCTTCTGCTCATGGTCTACTCCTATGGACGAATCCTGGTTGCAATCAGGAGGGTGAGTGCATGCTGGTCCGGCACACGCTTACACAGATCGGTTGAAGTTACACAAAACATGTATGTAATTATAAAGCACAAGTTATGAATAGTTTCTTTGTCAGTTTCATTCAAAAACTCAGAAGACAAGAAACCTCAACACACCAGTGGACGCTGCCACAAACTTTTTAGTAACCTTCCTGCCAACGTTTTAGACCTGTTAACTCCTCAGGGAATGTAGAAGCAGAGTCACTAGACACATACCTGCAACAAATAAAATAAAGAATACAACTATTTTTTTAAATCAGGGCAAATAATACAAAGTTTAGCTCAAGAGACAAAGCACAGTTTTTGTGTTGTGTGTATCAAGGCAATGCCCTGATATGAAATAGCTCACAGGAGAAAGTCCCTGAAAAACTGATCACAGATCAGATTTAAAAACTGTGTGTGCTTGCGGTTCTGTCTCTTTCAAAGCTTCAGATGCTTTAGGGTTAGGCTGCTTGAAGGGAATGTTTCCATTGTCGCCACTTGCAGGCTCTTGATATGTCACAGAAATGTATATAATATATTGCAAATACACTTGGCTCAATTATACTCGGCTTTGTTTCACCCTGAGAGTATAGAAGACACATTTCTAAAGGTTCAGTGTGAGATACACACGGCACCCAGCTGTAATTTTCTCAGGACAAAGTGCCTCAATCGGTCTCATGAAGTGGGCTTCATGGTTTCTCTCGAGCTGTCATGGTTTTCTTTGGGCAGGAGATCGCAGCTCGGAGGTTGAGTGATTCCTCTCACAATCCCATCAACACTTTTTTTTCAAGGTCTTTTCGCAGAGCAGATAATACCAGAAGCCACAGATCAGTGTTGGCTACCTCAAGATCCATTTATCCAGCAGGAGAAGGATGGAGCAGCGACATCTTCGGGCGAGCGAGGAATCAGAGCCCGGCCTCCTTCCTCAGGGCAATGACCCCCTCTCAGTTTCCAGATAGTGACTCATCTGCAGCTCGTTGTGGGTTACGTAAACCTGTCAGTCACACAATTAAAGAGCAATCAATTGATGTTGGGTGCCTCCGTGCACTGTTCTGCTACTGCTCCTATGTATCACCTATGGGAGGTATTTTTAGATCAGGGAAGCAACCTGTTACTAATGGATCCCTGCTATTAATGCACCCGAGGGAGTCAGCGCACGGAGGGGCTTTGCAGACATGATTACTGTATCCCCTCGAACGGCGGCTCCGCCATCGCCCTCTGACTGGGAGCGCTTTTGTTAGAAACTGAGCAATCAGTGTGTGGATTCTTCAGCTGGCGTCTCCCAGGTGACTGAGTCGGACACGTCAGAGGGACGCATGACATTTATATCAACAGCATCAGTGTGCATCCGGCTTGGATTTCTATACTTTTTCCTCTGCACGGCAACATCGCTCAGAGATCGTGTTGATGATGATGACGCTGTCGACAATGCTTCCTCTATTAACCCACGCACCTTGGAGATTTATTCTCATATAACTGTTTCCTGTTTATTGACAATGGACACATTCCCTGACAACCGTGCTCGATTGTATTACAAGAATAGAATGTTACTCAGTAGAGCGCAAGGCCCAGCAGAGGAAGCCACACTTAAAATCACTAGATCCAGATTTCTATATTGACCTGCACCAAATTGTGCACACTCATAAATACCAGTCCTCTTGGAATTTTTCCCAGATCCGCCTCCTAATTGGGATTCCCACCAAAAATTTGATGATAACAAAGATTTTTTTATTTACATTCATGGTAGTAAAGCACAATTCTGCAGCGCCCATGTGTCATGAGTGATGTTTGAAGTGACGCAATAAAAAAACCTGTTTTATTGGGACAGCTTCTCCGCGGACAACATTATCCTTGTATCTGTGCTAATTTAAGCCCACAGCTGCACTAGAGCGGGGGGGGGGGGGGGGGGGGGGACCAGTACATCCGTCGTAATGGAACACAGTGGAGCTGCTGGACACACTTTAACCGTCTACTGTTTCTTTAGTGGGGGTCTCTATGGTTACTGCGACATGTGCATTGCCGAGTCTGACATGTTAGATCTACCGATCCAGCCGACACTCACACGTCACACACTGCACGGACACATTCACACTTTCTCCCAAACCAACCGTCGGCTCTCGTTTTGTTTCTGGAAAAGTTGTGAAGAGCACAAAATAGCTCCACTCAAACTTCTTAGAAACAAAGTCGCCATCTTAAATACCCACTGTCCAGTTTAAAGTAATCAAGTGATGTATCTGTAATACAGAATATACACATATCAGAGTAGATATTAAAACGGTGCACAAAATATATATATAAACTTTCTTATCAAATTTAAACCACATTAATCATGAAAACTAGTTATTTGAGGCGTCTATGGAGAAAATAGGGAGAGTTACCCTAACACGATGGTTCAGCATTCAGGCAGATGTATAGAGAAACGAGGTGTTCATCCAGCACCCATAAAAAACAAAAGCAAATCCCTTGAATGTGTAAACCAACTTGGCAATAAACCCCGATTCTGATTCTTTCTCCATGTCTCCAGGTGGGTAAGATCAACCTGCTGGCCGCTCAGCGCAGAGAGCAGCACATCCTGGTGATGGTGTTGTCCATGGTGTCCTGCTACATGCTGTGCTGGATGCCCTACGGCATCATGGCCCTGATTGCCACCTTCGGACGGCTGGGACTGGTCACTCCCATGGCCAGTGTGGTGCCCTCGGTCCTGGCCAAGCTCAGCGCAGTCATCAACCCTGTGATCTACATGTTCTTCAACAACCAGGTGAGCGACCCGGGGGGTATACGATGAGGTATGCTATGTAAGGTCTGTTGGTTAAAGTATAAATATGTGTGAAGTTTCCAACTGTGAAGTGGAAAGAAAGGTAGAGAGACGTTCAGTGAGGAGAAGCTCAGTCTTTATTCTCTCAGTGTTTCTCGATAACCACTTATCAGCTGTTATGTTCATCGCACTGGATGACAGGCTCCTGTTTAGGCAGAAGCAAGAAAACCTCCTCACCAATTTGACAAATACACAAAATAAACCAAATAGACAAATATGCTACAAATACACACAATAGAAAGTAGCACAAAAGTTTTCTCTCCCACACATAAGAGCTTTCCTTCCCCCGCAGCTATATGTGACCTTTTGTCTCTGTCATATGCCACCTAGTGGCTGGCAGCAGTGTAACGCATAAATCCCCTATGTTAATCGATGGGACATGAACCAAACTAAAATGTCAAAGTTCACGTTACGCAACTTTTTGTGTATGTCTTCTGTAGTTTGAGGTAGATCTTATCACACTGATGTTTGTCCAAGTGAAACATTTTCCAGTAGGTTTGGTTTTAATTATTTATTAATACGATAACATCATGATTGACAGCTGAGACTGACACATGATTGGTCATGAGTCAAATATATGTCTTAAGTTAACCAGTGATAAATTTGTATTAATAGAAAAAGTATATGTTTCGTTTCAGCCGATTTTATCCTGATGTTTAGTAACTGACTGATATGATACTGATTATTATGTATGTTACTGACATAATGAGCTGTGATATCAAACTTCTTATAACCTGCAAATCAGCACATCAATGCTGACAAACACCGATCTTCCTGTATCCTGTGGCTTCCCTCAGTTCTACAGAGGCTTTGTGGCTCTGATGAAGTGCAGAGACGAACCTCATTCTGTTCATGAAGAAGTGCACCCGACCCCAGGGACACCGGCTTCAGGCCTCTACCCCTCCCACAAGCATCAGGCCTCTCTCCTCTCAGCCCCATCTCCAATCCACAGCAGCCCTGGAAACGCTGCCCCCTGCAGCCGGCACAGTGAACATCACACACTTGTTGTTCATTTCACTCCTTAGCTGGTGTTTCACCTTTTTCCTCTGACAGACTGTGGACGTTTAAACTAAGTTTTTTTTTTGTGCAGAATCCAAAGAGCAACTCAAAGACAGTTCATTTTACACATGATGAAGAACTCTCTAAGGATTGAATGTAAACTCAGTCCCATGCAGTTCTGCTTAGTTCACATTTCACTTGGTCATGTGCCGATCTTCCATTTACGATAATAACAATGTACAGCACATGTTAACAATGTCATTATGTGTAAGTTTGCAGCTTGACCGACCGAGTTAAAACAGCCTCTGCATATTGATGCCGACGCTCATGAAATGTAAATATCAATGAATGTCTCTTGTGGTTCGCAAAAGAATAAAATTCCTTTGCACTTCTCAGTTAGACGTTTGATTCTGAGTCCTGATCCTATCTTCTTTTATTTCCTTTTAAAAAACAGGAAACAGAAGAACCAGTTAGAATATTGTGTAACTCACCATTTAATGGAGAGAAAAGGGAATCATTTAACATGCACTGATTCTGGTTCCACAATTACATTGAATTTAACTGTACATGGTGTCTGGTACTAAATTAGGAAAACAAAGTATAAAATGTAGCGTTTAAAAAACATTGAATCTATTCTTATTTGTATATATTTCAATAAATAAAAATATCTTATGCGTGTATTTACAGTCGAGAATATTTTGAACCACTGAGATGCAGTAATGTCACATTAGACTCAGTCTTCACGTGTGTCAGTTATTTTTGAGTATCGGTTTTTAAAGTCTTTTTTTTTATCATAGGAAAGCCTGTCCAATACTTGTGTGCAGTGTTGAGAATATTATGCAGATTTAAGTTAAAACCACCTTAATGGGGTTTGAGACTCCACTGAATAAATTACGCTGTTTTTAACCCAATACTCAACATGAGAATCTTAACTTTTAGCCCCCAAAATAGTAACACATGTTTTTGTCTATGAAAATGTATCATTCCTCAACATAAAAAATATTAAATAATTTTCAAATAACGACTGTTTTTTACTCACTGGGTAAACAACTCAGCGTCGCAGTCATTTCATGAGCAGCAGGCACTTTAAAGAAACTCTCTCTTTGCCTTCATTGCTTTTCGCTTAGAGGCCCATCTGGGTGTAGGAGCTCCGGGAGGAAGCTCCCATGTGAAAAAGTTGTCGTGCGGAGGAAACGCTGTACACCGACTCTTCAGAACTGACTAAAAGCATGTGACATGGTGTCATCTGCTAAGCTGTCTCATACCTTCTGCTTTTACAGCCCTCAGAGACTAATTGGGAAAACGTGAAAAAGAGTTTCACAATAGCCTTAACTTTCTGTGCCTTCTTTTTCTGAGGCCTTTTGATTCCCCCGGGGAACGTAACGAACCCCCCCCATCCTCTCCGCTCTTGTGCCTTCCGGTCAAGTTGTTGCCATGACAGCCCCTCTTTCTTCCTCTCTTTTTCTGCGCATCTTCTCTAGATTTCCTCCGACTCCTCCTCCCTTGATGTATGTGCCGCCGCAACCGAGCAGTGTTCACATATTCAGCAGTGTGACGACATCGCCGTGTATCTGAATAAACCTCTTTCAAGTTGAACTGTGGTGAGATGCATTCAGGAAGCTTTTACCGGCCTGTGCTCATCTGGCTTTTGTCCACTTGCATTCTGCACTCGTTCTTGTTTCCTCTGAATTGAAGTAAACAACCAAATAATCCAACAAATATTATCGAGAAGTTACCCTGTAAATATTTAAACTGCTTGTGTCTACACACAGGTCTTCTTTGGTAGACACATGGATGTAGAACATGTTGTAAATGTGTTATTTCCTGCTCCTATTACTGTGTAGATCATATGTATCTGCGGCTGCTGAGGTCATTTGTGTCTCAGGAAATACACACAGCATCAAAACTGTGTGAAAATACCACTGAGCGTCCAATGCACAAGCCTTTGGTTACAAGCTCTGCGACACACATGGCCTAGTTCTATTCCTGTATAACAAATAGTACATTATACTGCACTTTGTAGGATTATTGTTCATTTTTGTCAAAAATAGAAGTGTTGCCACACTTAAATGGAAAAATTGAGAAGTACAAGTTCACGTAACATTCAGCGGAGGCTGTCAGAATGGAAGACGCAACACACCCATGCATGCACACACACACTGACACATGAACTCTTCAAAGGTCACGTCACTTGTAGATTCGGGCAAGTTGAAGCCTGCAGAGCTTCCAGGAAGTACCAAGAGTAAAACTCATTTGGCAGAGAGAGCTGCAGTTCAGAGGTGCGTGGGGATGTGACGGACAGCAGGCAGCTCCTGCAGACTCCACCGCTACTCTCCATCATGATCAACACTTACCACACCAGCGTGGCCCCACCGCCGGTGCCTCCGCGCCACAGCGGGTCCCAGACCCTCCTCATCCCCGGTCCACATCCATCACCGAGCCACAGCAAGACTCTCATCCGATTCCTAGTCGGCGTGGCGGTACTGCATTTGCTGCTGTCTGTCGGAGGATTCATCTATCTGTACCACTATGAAAAAACGGTAAAACTACGTCTATTATTACAGTATGAGGATTTTAACCACACAAGGCCTAGCTGGTGGCACGGCTGGACGTATTTTTTAAATCATTATGCAGTACTTACTTAACCCATTACAATTATTTTACTTTGTCAATGTTAAGGTGATGGTTTGAGGAAAAAAGGCCTTTTTGTTTAAATTTTTTTTCAATTTCTATTACACTTAAACAAAAACTAATCAATGGGAAAAACCAATTATAAAATATATATATAAGTTTCATCTGCAAAGTTCATGATTTTTCATTCTAAATTCTGAATGAAGTAACTGATGTGCAAACTGCAGTGCACTTGAGTTTGCATTTGTGTATTTAGAGCACAGGAAATGCTCTTGAACAAGCAAGTGAGGTGTGATATTACTATAGCAGACATTTAGTGATCGAAGAGAGAAAAACTCTTTAATTTCACGACGCTAATAGCGTATGAGGAAAATCCTAATTCGTGTTCCTTATTCGTTCCCACAGGAGAGATTTTACCCAGCTGAAGGAAAAGGTAAACTCATTTCATTTCTCCCCAAATGTAATTTGATATATTCAGTTGCATAAAAATATTTATACGACTCTGACCAAATGTTTCCTCTCATTTCCAGCTTCACTTCTAACATCAGTTAAACAGGAAACTTCCTACAGAGCCTTGGCGCATTTGGGGGTTGACCGGAATACTGCAAAAACGCCTAAATGTAAGAAACTATAGAAATAGCATATTTGAAATGCAACTTGAGTATTTTCTGTAATAAACGCCTCCCTGTGTCTCTCCAGCTGGTTATCTCCAGTGGGACATGAGTAACTCAGCTCGCAAGAACATCAACTACTCCTACAGCAGCTGGCTGACAGTGCTGCAAGCCGGGGACTACTACGTCTACTCCAGGGTGACCTTCTCCAAGAGCCACTCTGTCAGCCCCCTGTTCAGCAGAGTCATGCTGAAGAAGAGCGAGAAGAAGGAAGAGGAGATCTTGATGAAGGCCTACTGCAACCTGGGCAGCCCCACTGAGAACCAGTCTGAGCCTCGGCAGTGCACGGCCACGCAGGGGAGGGTGGTCACGCTGGAGGAGGGAAACCAGCTCGGTGTCTGGATAGAGAACCTTTCCTATGTGGACTACGATGGAACAGCCACAGCGTTTGGGATGTACAGACTGTAGGAGCGTCCGGAGGAGCGAGGACACGGACCTGAGGGGAACTCATTCAGTGGATGGACCTGGATATAAATCTACTGAGAACACTGCTGAATACTGAGGCTTGATGAACTCTGATGACAGAGGAACAGTCCTCAACTATAATTTATACAAAATCCTTCTGTATTTATTCAATTAAATGAAGTTTATATTACCCTGAAATGATTTTATTTGTTCTATATTTAATCTTAAGTGTCCCTTCTTATCTCATCAGTTTATCGCGCGTGTGCTCAGCTCAGGAGTGAATTTCAAAGTAAAGGAGATACCGATCATCTCAGTGATGTGGTCGCCCACCCGTCGACAGCGATCTTCCGGTCGATCCCGCAGTCTTCACCGTGGACCCCCGAACTCTCTAGAATCACTGGCTGCGGTTTCGCCACAGCTGCTAGTTTACCTACTGCAAGTCGGTTTATGTAAAAAAGCAAATACTAGTATACTACGGTATGAAGACGCGCATCTTTCGGTCTCTCGATAACAATCTAACCCCACGTAGGAACCTTAGAACAGATCGATGGACTCGGAAAGTGAAAACGCTTTTAGTTTGAAACGGGTTCGGGAAGTGTTGTAAATACGCTTGCGTCATAGACAGATACACATTGTGTTTTACAAGAGGAACAACCAGAGAAAATGATCTTTCATTCGAGTTTGAATTGTTTATCTGTTGAAATTATGTTTTTTACGAACACAAGTGGCTGCAACACTTTCTGTATGCGTATCAAAATAAAACCTCCCCAGCGTTTAAAACCTTTTTTTTTGTTTAACAAGGAGATTTTATTGTGAAATATTTACAGGAGCAGAATATGGACGGCTGTATAGTATTTGTATTTATTTGAGTACAGGGGACTACTTTCACACAAGTAAATAGTCATATTTATGGCCATGTAAAAAACATTGTGCTGCAGTGTGAACTGAAGCTAAATATTGTGCACTGAACAGATACTGTAAATATGAATTGATATTAATGTGACTATTGTTCATTGAATAGATAAAGTTGCATAACCACCTTTCTTTGTTTATATTTATGCTCGTACATTCAGCCTTTATCAGAAAATGCTTAAATATGACCCTCCTGAGTGGGTTTCTTGAATAGGATTTAAATGTGATCATGGGCTCAACAAGGTTGGTGACAACTGTATTACACAGTTATGTGTGCATGTCCAAATATGGAGCACATCTGTGTGAAAATAATTAGTAAAGGCGTTAAGAAATGGTGCAAACCACCAAAAAGTATAGAATCATTGTTGAGGCGCTGGATAAGTCATCACCCAGTCATCAGGATTAGGAAAGGGAAGTCCGACGTGCTCCACGGGCGACTCAGAAATCAACTTTGTAATTTATTTACTGTAAAGTTCCTTCTGTATTATTAGTCAGTCTGTTCCACTGCGGTTTCAAATTTCTAGGACACAAGAAACCACACAAAAGATGAAGTTTCTCATGATGCTGCGCCACAAGAAACACGACCACTGCAGATGTAGGTTACAACTTGAAAAAAAGTTAGACTACTCCCCTGACACGGGAAACTGCTTCTTTGTTGACATATGCTCATTTTTATGTAAAGTATTTTACTGCTCACAGTTTTCAAGTATAAGCTGCTAGTGTCTTATTCTGTAATATATTGCGTTCTTCTTTCTAGGCAGCTAATTGGACTACATTTAATCCCCCGTGGTGCATACATCAGGTGACATGTTCCGTCACAATGAACTTTTAATTTTTCTTATTCCTCTGCTGGAACAGTATGATTCCTTCACAGTGATAATATGACTGACACAAATTATCATAGATTAAAGACTCACTGTGATGCATCACAAGACTACCTTATGTGATATCTGCCATTCAATTTTGACACAGTGGAAAATTTGATTTAGACCAATGGCTACCGAAAAGACAGGAAATTATTCTCAGTATTCCGGATTCCCAGTAAAGGAAGGGGCTGAAACATTAAAGATGACATATTACAAAACATATCAGTTTATATTTAACTGCTGGCTCCACCTTATCCTCCAGGTATGAGTTAGAAGCAACTTTAACTCGCGTGATGACTATTAGGCTTTATCTCCAGTGGGACATGAGTAATTTAAAAAGAAGGTTCTAACTCCCTCCCTACCATCAAAAGTAAAATGCAGTGCAAGTTTGAAGTCAGCACCTCAGACATCATAAAAAAAACTCAGAATGGAAAATGTGATTATGTATGGAGGTGTGTTTAAGATGCAGAGGCGATGCTCTCGCACAGGATGTCATCTATTCTAGTCACTCCTTTCCGTCCTGCGAAGAGTTTCCTGCAGTCAAATCTTAACAACCTGCAAATTCCTGAAGTGCAGAAGTGCTGAATGCTGCGTGGAAAAGGACGAACCAGTCGGGATTTCCAAGTCAACCGTGACCTCACCTCGTTTCAGTGTTTGGACTTTTCCGTTTTGGGACATTGATGTCAAGCTCCACATGTTATATTAAACTTTTAATAAAAGGATGACCATTCCAAACATAAAGTAACAGAGTGTCTAGAAAAAAAAAAGAAGCAATGACAATACTTTGCAACAACAACAATTGCATAGAAGAACTTTTCAAAAACATTACACACAGTGGTCTGGAGATGTGATTTCAAACAAGATAAAAAAAAAACGGAGTTCAGCCCCTTCCCACTAGTAAGTGCTCAATGAGGCTTTGGGGAATTGAAAACTACAGTATGTTAGACTCAATGAAAACAATTCAAAATACAGAATGAGCAACAATGTTAATCTCAACAGCAAAGATATGATGAGACAGTCACACATCTGTGCAGGCAGCAGAGTCTGTGTAGCGCCGGGGAGAATCTGCATGTTGGAATAGGAACAGCGGTTTAAAATCGGTCCCTGCAGCTGGGTAAGAACCGACCTTGCTTACGTGCCCTTGAGCAAGACAGCGACTCCGCAAGAGATGTACCAGTGCTGCCTTGTTCCCTACACGGTGCCCTGACCTCCCTGTAAAGAGGTGCATGCAAAAACAGCGATTCCCAACATGGATTGTACAGTATAACAATATTACAACATTTTATATGACTTGTAATGAAAACTGGGACCTGGTCAGCGATCTTTAAACAATCAACATCAACCAAGAGGACTTGATTAAATAAAGGCAAATTTGAACGTGATAAACAAGCTAACTGAGCCACATTCTGTGGTCCTATATTTTGGTTAATAAACTGGGTTAATTCATTCATTATTGCAATTTCTCCAAATCTGGTTCATGGTGCTGTGACTGACCCAGAGGTCAATCAGTAAAGCAGTCACTTATTGCATTTCAATAGCATCCACTGCTGCTCTGCAGCGCTGCAAGAATAGATAAGTGTTGACAGTGCACACGCTCAACCGCATGAGGAAATGTACCGCCGAGAGTCCCCACTGAGAGGCTGCATCTTAAATCACATGCTGAGCCCCGTTCATATTTCAGACCCCATATACGCCCATTGAGTTTGAGCCAATCTCATTCAAATATTACAATGATCCATCTCGGACACTTTCAATATAAATCCTGCATTTAGTCCCAGTCTGGTGTTAAACTCAGTTATAAGTTTCACGACCCCTTTGGGAGGCACTTAGACAGTTCAGCTCTACTCTACACCATCAAACGAATCTCACTGGGTGGATTTCCTCAGTCTGTCTCTGTCAGTTCTGTACGAGACTGAACAAAAAACCTTTGAATTGTCCAGCAGACTCATTCATTAACATGTTTCCTCTTTTGTAATGAAAACCCCCTTCCTCTTTTCCCTTGGCCCAAACAAAGACATATGTTCTGCCTTCATCCATCAGTTTGGTTTGATTAATAACCAAAAAAATCCAAACAGATGTAAAAGGCGGCAAAACTATATCAACAAGGCCAACACAACAATTAAATGCTTGGGTGAGCAATAAATAAAGAATACTTTTAAAAAATCCAAAATAAAGCCAGGCTATGTCAATGAGTAAAATGATTGAATATATTTTAGTAAGAAGAGTAGGGGAGATATCAAAGACATTATTTGCTCTTGTATAATAAATGATAGTTAAGCCTTTACTATTTTTACTGCAGCTGCATCCCTGATAGCTTTGGACTAAATATCTGAAAATCGTGTCACATTTCTGATGCAGGATTCTGCAGAAACACTGTACATTCATGCAGTTTGTCGATCAACAGTCATGGGCAACCACTGAGTTTAAGACGTTGAGCTGAACCTGGTTGATTTGATTGAAACGGCCACAACAACCGGCTGGAAACTTGTAAAGTGAAATGTTGTCTGAAATGTTACAAAAAACGGCAATTACACACACTCATGACAGGTCAATAGATTTCCCCACGGTCGGTCCTTGTGACAAATAAAAATACAAAGACAAGAAAAACATCAGGATGCGAACAGAAGAAAAAGTCCTGTATGTAACTGAAGTGCATGCAAGAGAAAACCTATTGGACTCGATGGCTTAGAACTCTACTGCCGACTGAAGCAAGAGAAGCAGCAGAGAACTTGTTTTGTCCTCGTCCAAAATTGTTCTGTTTGCCGGGGCAGGTTCACAGTGCCAGTAGCCGAGAGGAGGTACGTTTGTAACATCCCATTTTACCAGTCTTGGTTTAGCTGATCTGCTTCGGGAGGAAGCGGACTCGTGTCTCTCGTCCAGTGGGTCTGGACGAGGAAGACGGATTTCACCATGACGTCAGATTAAGCCAAGAGTCTCCAAGAGTCATCGTCAGAGAGGGAGTCCAACTCTGCTCTTGTGTGATTGAAATACGGAGACGCAACGTAGACAGATACACAAAAATACACGCACACCTTCCTGTCCCTCTGCAAGCATGCTTACACACAGTAAAAGGTACCCCCACACACACACACACACACACACACACAGGCACACTAGAATGAGGATGATCAGAGGGAGGCGTTCAGTGGCCGGCGTCATCCCAAGCACAATCATTCTTCTGGCCCGTCTTGGCCAGTTTTCGGACAACTCGCTCCAGCTCCTTGCGAGACTTCTGCTCTTCCTCCAGAAACTGCTTCATCCACTTATTCTCCTGTAAAAACATTTGGACAGTGACAATGTTTAACAAACAGAAAAAACGTTCCTTGTTGCAAGAAACCCAGATGCAGAGGACCAGTTTAGCATTTAAAAGCAGCATATGAACATATAATTAACAGTTTATAAGACACTGTACGGAATTTATATCTCAAAACAGGAAAAGAAGTGAAAATATACTGAAGTAAAAGGAAAGTTTTGATCAGTAGTTAAAACTCACCTTTTTCAGTTCATGAACCTCGTCCTTTAAAGCATACACGGCATCAACCAGGCTCCTGAAGACAAACCAAACGACGATGAGGGTTGAACGACAATATCCATATTTATTTTTAGCTGCTCAATAAATAAAGCAGGTGGCGTTGTCATTATACAGCAACACATTTGAACATGAAGGTCACACTGGCTTCTGAGCCGAGGTCAGTCTGAGTAAAGATCCAGACCTCCTTGACCAAAATTGGATCAATATCATATTTCTGAATCTAATAACAGAGATAATTAGGATCCAAATTCAAACAATGACAAATCCTTTTTTGTCGCTGTTGGTACAACAACTAAATAACAGCCTTTTTTTCAAAGTTATAATATGTTTACTTTTCCTCAATGACTGTCTGCCCGTTGCTCTTCATCTCCTCCACAATGATCTTCTCTTCCTCTGGTAGGAGCACCTGAGGGATGCACTCTTTCCGCACCGCTGCATATAAACACACAGACAAATCAAGAAGAAACGTTGATACACGGCTATATTAGTTGCTATGGAAGTGCTGTCTGAGAAGGCATTAAAGAATCTATTAGTCTCACACACACACACACACACACACACCTGTGGTGGTCTGGTGCAGGCTCGCTCCTGTGCAATACGCCTCAATCACCCTCAAGATCTGAGCATCCTCCTCCAGAGCGGCCGTGCCTGACAAAAGCAGATTAAGAATCATAAATACAAACAAACAGACAGGTAAACACCAATGAAAACATAATGTCCTTGGTGGAGGTAATACAAATTTCCCACATTGCACTGGTGCAGTTAACGCCTGTCCTCTATATTATTGATGTAAACAGGGGCCTCAGAACTGGATTTTCCAAGTGGACACAGCTGCCTGCCCAACGTTTGAATGAGACTTACAACTTCTTAAGGTTTAATTTCAGAGTTTCAATATCAAACCACTCTAGAAATGAAATCATTTCTATCAATTATTGAGCTTAATACCAAAATATAGACCCACGATTACAAATCCCTGGGAATCGGGTGAAAATGTCAGGAAGCGCAAGACAATGTTAGAGAAAGTGAAAAACAATCATGGATGTGGGAATCCATTAAGGTTTTTGGTGTAATCTGGTTGACAAACGAACGAACCAATCAAACATTGGACAGGGGGGGGAAATATAAGTTCTTAATGGAGGTAAAAACCATAATAGAATTAAAACCACACAAAGAATACAAATGTAGGTATTTATAAGTTAATATAAGCCTGTATTAGGTTGTTTCTCATGTTTCCCTTAAACCGTCATATAAATAAGTTAAAACTCCTACTTTTCCTTATTTGAACCTCGTCATCTGAGGGCTTCCGCTCCTTCTTCCTGTTGCCTGGCAGAAATTTCTTCATGGGCCGCGGGCTCTTGCTGGAGTCCTGGAGTAGCGAAACATTCAATTTAGTCTTAAAACAAACAAACACACACACATACTCACACAAACACACAAGCACACACCGCTACACACACCTGTAAAGCCAAGACTTCAAACCAAACAGAATGCAAGCTCACAGGGACGCGCGTCCCTTGTGAACGGACAACATCGAAGAACAAAATACCATCAACGAACAAGGCAGCAAGCATGTGGTGGTGACTGGGAGCGAAGCACCCATCTAATCCATCTGTGCCGATATGAATCCTTCTTGACGAAAAGCAGAAGCATGAAGAAAAACCTAATTCCTCTTTATTCAAGTCCGATAACATTTGCTTTCAAACCCAGGAGGGGAAGTAAAGATGTTCTTCATCACTGTGACACTACCTTTAACTTTATAAATGAGAGATTTCATGTTTCAGACAACAGCCGTCAGTTTGTGACGATTTCCTCCCATGAGAACATTAAAGATGAGGTGTGAGGTGAATAGTCAAACAAACTGCTGATGTGCTAAAGCTGATTTGAAAGTGTGGCGCTAACTTGTGACTTAACTTACTGCAGACATATTCTTATCAAACTTGAAAGTATGTCATTTGTTACTGAAAAGGAGAAGCTAAGACGAGCACGTAACAGAGAAAACAGGTAGTCGACCCATTCATGGTGCATCCTGACAAGCAACCACAGATCAGGAGAGTAACTGACTGAATCATGTCTTTAGAGCCCGTGAAGCTGAGGGATTCATATTAATTCAGCTGATCTGAGGATCTCTCCTTATTAGGCTTGGTTTCCTGTGGCCTGTGCCACATTGGTTGGGCCAGTGGAGCAGGGTGGTGTGTCAGTGTCACGCCAACACCATGTATACCTGCCTGGAATCGATGAGTAGTAAGGAGCGCATGGAGATAAATCACTTAATTTGATTTGGGAGCTGCAGAAATTCACGTGCAAACATAAACGAGGAGTTTGGAGTTTTGTTTGAAGCCACCGGGCGAATGACGGACAAGTACATTATTGGAATGTCTGATGAAACTGTAGACATTATGGAAAGGAAATCAATGCTTTTTTAGAAACAGGAAACTGCAACCTTGACAGGATTTTCAGGCTCCTCAGTATGCAAATGTGATTCATTTGCATATAACATTCAGGGCTGAATGACATTTGACTCTATTGTGCACTCTCAACCCACATTTCCAAAAATAGTATCCGAGAAGAAATTACTACACAGTGTTTTTTGGTGAGTCGTTCTTTGACTAAGAGAGAGAGAGAAAGAGAGAAGAGAGAGAGAGACGCAGAGCCACAGAGAACAGGAAACCAACAAGATGACAATGAGGGAGGAGTGAAGCAAACAAAGCGATCGCATACCAGCTCAAACCTGGGGATAACACACGCACACACGAACACACAGAGAAACAGAGTGTTCTAACCTTACCTTCATGATATAAGACATCCTCTACAGGAGGCAAGATGGAGAGAGAGAGAAAAAGAGGAAATGTGCATGAAAAATACGATGAGAGACAGATGTGATAGAGAGCTGGTAGTGAGCATTTCTATAGCCCCTTTGCAGTTCACCTACGGTTTGTCTTTGCAGCAAAGGGTAATAATTATGTGTTTAAAAAAATAGCATTAAAAAATAGCAGCAAGAAGGTCATGCATTCAGAGGACTATGCATGCTATCTCTGCAGAGCAGAGAAAAAGACCCAGCGAGCCGTAAACCGGTTGTTTTCTCAAGGTGGGAGAAGAGGAATATGTGAATATAGTTTTTAAAGATGTACAGACACTGTAAATATACTGTATATCTAACTCACAAAACTGTGGGGGTTCTCCACAACCGAGCGCTGACTAAGAAGTAAAGCTTCTGCTTCCCGCATGCGCTTCAGAGTGACCGTCAACACACATCCAACACGAGAAGTTAGTAACTCGTGTTTCACTAGGTGCCAGTCAGACGCGGTGATCATTCTACTGTTACTGGAATTAACTTCCTGAGGACTACAGCATAACTGGTTTTGATTTAGACACACATGGACAGTTTCAAATCTATTCTATCTATAGAGTCCTGCACTGGGTTAGGTACTCGCAACAAAATGTACACTAAATTAACATGGGTCGGCCAGTTTGCAAAAACTGACCCGGAAAGGACTCTGACTCTATCTACTACTCAACAATAATAACAAAAATGTTTGCTGCTCCTTTCCAGTCACTGTGTAATTTATATAAATGGCTCACAAATTCTACAGAAAACTAATTTAAATGTGGGTTTTCCTGTTTGCATCACAGCAGTACACGGTTTTAAGAGCCTGTGACCACACAGTTCAGGCTACACGAACTGAACCACTAAATCTATTCTCATCAACCTGGAGCACTTGTATCTTATACTTCTGAACAGGTGCCATGTCAGTCATTTGAATGGATTAAAGGCATGTGTGGGAATTTAACTTGTGTGTTTCGTGAAGACATTTGTGTTAAACAGACGTCTGGGTCTAAATCCAAATAGAGATAGAAAGGAGGACAGAGGGCGACGTGGGTGAAGAGACTTCTCTCGGTTGCAGTAACAGCTCACTGCCAGACTGCTTACCATAGATGCACATCCAGCAAGTGTGGTTTTGTTTGAGACGCTTTCTAACTCCTACCTCTTTGTAGCCCAGTGCAGCGGAGGGTTTGAGGGGAGGCGCGGGGCGGAGGCAGCTGAGCGACCACGGCTTGCTGATCTTTGGTGGTTCCAGGGGGCCTCGACTGATGGCGCTGATGCTGCCCGGGTGGGACAGGTGAGTTGGGGTACCCACCATGCTCAGTGGCTTTCCCTCAACAGTCTATGTGGAAAGAAGAGAAGCGGTTGTGTGCCAATCGAAAAATGATGACTGTACAATGAAAGTGTGAAAGTCATGTTCATCGTGTCAGGGTGAGAAAATTCGTAAAAAGGTTCACACCTTATCACAGGTTCAGTTTCAGTACGGATTTGACTCAATGGTGTTTATGTGTGTGTTTGTGTACTTGTGTATGTTGATGCGCGCTTGCTTGCATGCGTGTGCGTTCTAACCTTTGCAATGGTGCCTACAGGGCTGCCCCCTTTGGTGAAGGGCTGAAGGTGCTCCAGCCACTCCTGCAACTCCTGGGGACTACTGCAGAGCACTGTCATTCGATCAATCATGCTTCCTGCAATACACACACAAACCCACGCACAAACACACATAGACAGACTTCAGTGGAAGTTACAAAAAGCTGACAAGAAACAACATTTACAAAAACCCACATTACGCAGGTGGCATTTAGAGATCGAAGGAGTCAGCATCTCCAGTCAATTTGAGAATAGAGCAGGAAGGTGCCCGGGTAACTTACAGCGAGCATTTGGGTGAGTTGATTCAGATAGCTCAGGTAAAAGACAAGGGGGAGTAGAGGGCAAACTCTGGAGAAGGCGCAAACCAAGTTTTGAAAATATTACTGAATTTCAGGTCCTAAAATAGCCCTAGTTAGCCGAGGTTGGAGATGCAACTGTGAGCACTTGCGAGTTTTGAAGCCATATTCCCAAAACTGTTCAAGATCCTCTCATTATGATATGTTGTCATTATGCATTATTGCTTTTTCCACAAACAAACTGAAGGAGAAGAGCTTCAGATGCAAACCTGTGATGTCAAAGGCAAAGTGAGCACTGTCTGCATCCTCTGGGTGTCTCGTCACTGTGGTGCCCGTCAGCGGCAGCTTTCCCTGAATGGTACAAGAGGGAGAGGAAATAAGACACCATGTCATACGCAGAGGCCATTTAGCCACGATACGTTGCTATCGACTGAAATTAATGAAATATGTGGGCTTACATCCAAAAATGCTAAATCTTACATAAACCTATAATTTTGGGATTTGTTGAATTGTAAATGATCTTATTAAACCAAGCGAATGGTGAGATTATTTTGGGTTTTACTTTTCTATTGATAACGGATCAACACATGCTAACGCTCACCTGATAAATAAATCCACTCATTCGGGGACTGGCGGAGAGCATGACCAACATATTTGGAAAAAGCATTAAATAGCGCTCCTCTTTCTCCTGTAAAAGAGAAACAGAAAAACATTTGGTTGCAATATGAAGTTTGAGTTCCTGCACACATGTACGGCAACAGTAAGTCGCTGGTTAAACAACAGTGTTCTCTGACATACAGTTTTTGTCTTGCCATGGAGTGGAGGGTGCCAGCAGCTCTAAAGGTTGTTCATCATGTTGCTCATCAAAAACCAACATGCGTTCCAGTTTATTTTGCACCTACTGACGCTAAAGCCATCATTATAGCTGACACTGGCATAATGCAGCTCAGGTAAGCAACTAGATATGGGTATGGGAAAGCCGTTGCGCCATATATGAATGGAAAATAAGATGAATGTTCAGCTGTTAAAGAAATATGGTGACAGGTACGGTGGTTGGAAAGTGGTTGGCAGTGATCAAAAGACAGGGAATCCAAATGAGTATGTTTCTTCCCACCATCAAATAAAAGCCTACCCCTAAACAGACACAACACAAAAAGGAGCTGTTTTTCAGGCTGCGTGCGGCCTACACTCGTTTCTGTTCTGACACTGACTTAGTTGTAAAGGAGGGTGGATTTTAGATGGACTGTCTGAACTGATTACACATTTAGATGATGATAAAAGTTTCATTTTTCTGAAAATGGAGAACCTGCTGGGATTAACAAGGAAAAGAGTCAACTGCGCTTCACCGAAAGCTGCTTTTCACACTTCCTGTCTGTTTACCTGCGTCAAACACCATAGTCTCACTTCAGCAGAAAACGCAGTCATATCATCTCAATTAATAAAAAAATGAAAAATGTGTAGCATTTTCTTGAAATGGTGAAGGTCGATGCATCGGTCTAGATTGTAGTTTAACATCAAGAACAATTTAGACGATTCAAACTGTACTGGTTATACAGCAGTTCAGGCTTAACTGGGATAAAGCAGTGATAATTAGATCTGTTTTCACCCAAGTCCGTTTGTTTTGTTTGATTACTCCAAAAACTAATGAACGGATTTCCACAAAACTTGGTTGATGGATGGCACGTGGGCCAGGAAAGAATCGATAAGATTTGGGGGGTGGATCAAGACAAAAGGGTGGATCAAAGATTTGATGTGTGCCGGATTTTTTCACATTTTCACCAATTTTCCATGGAATAATTTACAGATGTGTATACATTTTTTTTTAAATAGGCACAGAGAAGTTTATCCACTTTGACTGAAAGGCACCCTTGGCACTCTTGTCTTCACATTTGCCTTAGAAAGCCAACTCCAACAATTCGCATGAAAACTGAACCAAACACAGCTCTCTCACCTCACTGGACCCATTTTTCACATGGACCTGGGACATGTAGACTACTTGGCCCAGGCTCTTCATGGCGTCTCCCTCCCAGCCCCGCACAGGCTCCGACAAGATCTGGAGCTCCAGGTTCTTGCGCTTCCGAAGCTCCTGGCACTGCGACTAAACACCAACACACACATCATATTTATCAGTCTATGAAGATGACAAATGATTTAAACATTCACAGAAACTGTCAAATGCACGGGTCTGCCTTGGAGATGTATTTGCAGTGTACATTAACAGATACCTGGAATTAGGGAGTTTAAAGTCTAAAGCCCATGTTGACACCTTCTCTCAAAATTGAGATGCTTCCTTTTTGGTAGACGTCATTAATACATTTAACCGACCTGTTGTTGAACAATATAGTTTCTATCCTTTAAGAAATACTGGCTTATTTGCAGTTTTAGAAAAAAATCAATGTCCACGTGTTTCTTTAAATTCATTGTCAGGTATGAGGAGAAAGCTGTAGCTTCAAGTAGTAAACTCTCACGTGCTTGGCAGGGGTTCTCCCTATTCAAGCAGAAGAAATGATAATGCAACATCATCCATTTTCCACTGTGCAGAATACAAAAAGAGGTTCTGCAGACCAGGTACTGCAGAGGGAACTAGACTTTCTCAGAGCCTTCCCACCCAACCACACATGCAAACCACACACGCAAAACACACACACAGTCTTTTAAATTACAATTGTCAGCATTGTGCGATTCCTACTCCCCCCCCCCAATTTTCCTGTGCAGCACTGCGGAAGAAACATGTGTGAGTCACCTCACCTGGTCTTACACAGAGCTCAAAGCTCTACCAGGGAAACTGTGTGTCAGAACTAAGGTTCTCTCCCTTTTTCTAATCCAAATCTTTAGCATGTTTTCCGTTCACACCCACTGTAAGAACCAGATTTTCACCCAAAAGGCTCACACACTTCCATTACACTCCTGTCACACAGGGCTGTGAGGTGCTATGGTACATTCCACTGTCAATCATTTGTAGCATCACTGACAATGAGGGGGAAATAATCAAATTGTGAATAAAAGAAAAAGAAACACATAGGACATAACTTAATTCTTTAGTGGGACTGAATTATTACTTCTGATAATACAAAGCATCCAGGAGAATGGTATAAATCTACCATGAAGATTTATTTCAGCCTCATTTTAACAGTCACAATTTTAAGATTGAGTTTAAACCTGGTTCAAGTAGGAAGAGCTCTCTGGATTACCAGACTTACCACGAGGCTCCTGAATACTGACGTTGCCTTTACGATGTCAGTGTAGTCTGGGTGGGCTTCCTGTGATGGAAACAAGCAACACATCAAATTAAATGAAGGAGCTTGGACTAGTGTTTCATATTAAAGCAATTGTGGTATAGAAAGGAAGATGGAGACAGAAGGAGAAAGACTCGTTCATTTTTACTTCCCATTAATACACGTTGTCAGGTTTTAGCATTCATTTAGTTATTGGAGGTAAATAAAGTCAACAGAATTTGAATGAGCAGTTAAATATGGGAACACTTTTCATTATTAATTTGAACCTCCTTATTTCCCTATGAAGTAATATTGAATATGTATTTAAAAATGTCTTTCTGTACCTCCACGTGTCTCTCCAGCTCCTGCAGCAGGGTCGGGTACTTGTCGAGCCTCATGAAGGGCTTACTGAGGCTGGAGGTCAGGGTCAGGATCCCCGGAGCAGTGGCTCCCTGGCTCTCCATGAACTTGTCTAGTTCTTCACTGCAAAAAAAAAACACAGACACACACAGACACAAACAGACATGTGTTATCCTCAGTTATTGGTAACAAGTGTTTTGCTGAGGCTACAGAACACAGAGCACCCTGACTGTAAAGTTTAAGGTTCTTCATTGTGCCATCAATGCTTCAACAAAACAAAAAGAATGAATCGCATCACAGCTTGGACTAAAGCTAAGTACGATCTATTTCAATATCAATTTAATCATTTTGCATCTGCACATACACAACACACATACACTCCACTTATTTTCTGCGTATAACGCAGCAGGAGACCTTATCGACATACACAGGGTTGAAAATAGTAAAATGATGTATATAAAAGTAGACATACTTTTCAGTTCATGTTACTTAGAACCAGAAAAAACTGCCTCTTTTCATGGGAACGGGTCAATGAACAGTATACTGAAGTTTTTTCTTTTCAATATCACAGTTTTGATGATGAATTTAATATTTAGACCAATTTCTGGAAAATAAACCACGAGGTCTGGAAAGTGAGTCTCGGTGTGACTGCAGATCACGCCAACACTTTGACAGAGTATCATAATATTGGTGCACATTACCATCAACTGTAATGGGGCTAACACAGTTTGACAGGCCACATAAATTAGGTCATCGGTTTGGTTTTTGAAACCTCCACATGTTCACATCTCAGCGAGCACGCTAACATTCTCTGAAAGATCCAGAGCTTCAGTCATGCAGTATCCTGTAGCATCACGAGCTGGCAACACTGTGTTAATGTGACAAATAACCACTTCTTGAACTGCAACACAAAAGGTGCTCACTGTGAGGAAACAAGCGTCTCGCTTGTCTTTAACCACAACTACATGTATATACATCCTGTCAACAGTTGGCTTCTTCCTGTTTCTAATTCAACTTGCTTTGCATGTCTCAGTGTAGAAACTGACGTACCACGTTATTAAAATGTCACCGTGTTCACTCTGCTGTTTCACAGTGATCTTTGATCTGTGCAGCACAGATTCATGGCAGGGTGTCCCTCTGCCTTTAGATCACAGCATTTGAATTACAAATGGAGAGACAGAAAATTTCTGTGCACAGGGACCAGGGACAATTAACATCCTGGGCATTAGCAAATGGAAAGGCTGACACCTTCTGGCTGAAAAATTAACTGCAGCTCATCAGTAGAAAACATTAGGTGGCCCGAAAATTAATTCAGTAATAATCCATCTAAACTTTCACAGAAAAACAACACAAATTACATGGAAAAGTTCAGTGGATAAACAAAGTTTCAGGGCATGTTGGGGTTTTAAATCAATAGTTTAAAGAACTGTTTGCCTTTGATCCACAACAGAGTGAACACCTTTGATGCTTATATTTTAAAAAATGGTTTGATCTTTTACATTTTTTTTTTATAATTACACCATATTTCTTAAACATCAGCACAAGGGATATTTAAATCAAAAGCCATTTTTTAAATGCAGGACTTCCAACTGAAACTTCAGTGAAATGACTCAAAACTTAAGTCTGCACTGTCCGTTTCAGTTCCCCCTCGGACAAATGTAATTCACTAGCAAGACTTCTCCACTGGCTGTGTAATGAATGGCTGTCTGCTATGTTTAGTGTGCAGGGGCTGACCTGTGGTCCGTCAGGATGCAGACAGCTGATGGATGGCTGGAGCAGTAAGCCAGGTAGAGAGTCTTGATCTGACTCATCAGGTTTAAATAGCAGCCCGCCACTCGCTGCTGGCCCTCTGGGACTCTGCAAGGTCGGAAACACAGAGACAGGGTCAGAGAGGTGGATGAAGTGAAGAATGTAAAACGGCTTAGGAGAAGGAGAGTGACCGAGGCAAAAAGTTTGCCCTGATGATACACTGAATCATAAAAATAATTTTTTACTCATGATGCAAGATGGTTCTAGCATTTTTTTTAAACTGGCTAGTTGTACACTGTGCACACTTTTCCAATTTCCATTGCAAACGATACCTTAGTTGTATTTACATGTTTTCTTTCCACCCCACGGTAGATATTTGCATTCCAGCAGTTTTGCATGTTATTTTCCCCACGAAAGTGCACAAAGGAAAGTACCAGACAACATGCATATTTATAAAATAAATTGTGCAAAGGTGGTAGCTTGATAACAATATTTCAGCAAGTTAATATTTGTTCTGTAAATAAATTAATTAGAGGTCTGGGAGGAATGATACTACAAATAAGTATGATATGCTTTGTGTAGAATTTGAGTTATGACCGAACATGACAAATCTGATCTAAATAGAAACTTTTCATGGAGGTCCTTGCCCTGCTTGACTTACTTGGTACAGTCCTCCAGAGACACACACAGTCCCTGCTGGAAGGTCAGGATCTCTTCCAGGTTTCCACACAAGGTGGCGCTGTCTGCACTGCTCAGCCTAAATGCACACAGATGTAGTTTTATTACAGAGAACGATAAATGTGCTACAACTTCCACAATGAAAGAAAGTTAACATGAAAGTAGTGTAGTACAGACATATTTCAGAAAAAAATCATATCATGTGCAGCATTAATTAAGACACTGAAATTCAATCCTTCTGGATCATCCAATTAACAAAGGAGATTTTCTTCTTATTTCGGACCTCTGTCTTCCTCATTTAAAATCTTTTGCACATTAATGGATCCATCACCCTCTTAGTTATTGGCTCTTACTTATCGCTGGCTTGCAGAGGTCGGAGGTAAGAACTCAGCACAGTTTGTAATTCTTTCACAAACTCTCGCTCATGTTCCAGGATGTCTTGTACCACCTGCGAAAGCAGCAGAAAACTTCTTGTTAATTCCGTCAGATTCCAGGAAAACACCAGTGTTTCCAAAACAGATGAAACTGGTTCAGGATAAGGAACATTTAGGAGTACCTCGGTTTCTTATCAAGTTCAATTTAACAATGTGCACACAAAAAGAGATGCAGAGGTTATACAGAGTAGATGAAAAATGAAATAATACTTATCTGTTAAAAATAAGAAAACTCAAGAAAACTGTATAAACAGATAAGTGTCTATAAAATAAAATGCATCACTTTCCATATTTTGCTCTACTGTCTAGAAATATCACTGACTGACCAATTACATTTTGTCAAATGCATGGTGTCCAAATGACTCAATAGTTTTTAATATCAAGCAAACATATATAATAACAAATTCCTTTCAGCTTTAAATAGATCTGTATGAAGAACAAACAATCAAGTTAACTGACATGTAGACATGTACACATCACACAGCACCCATCAGAAGTGTCACTCACCACACTGTAGTAGTTCTTAGTCAGCTGAGTTCCTTTAGGAGACGCCGGCTTCTCTGTAGAGGAGATAAGAACTGATTATTAAGAACTAACCAGATTCTCAGAAGAAAGGCATAGTAATAATCAGCAACATAATATGCATTTAGTTATATCCAGACAAAAACCACCATCTTACAAGTCAGTTTGACATATTTAATATGTACTGGAATTTTAAAATATACATCATTCAGAAAGGCCTTTCAGAAGAGTGCTTCAATGACAAATAAGTAAAACTCTTAAGTAAAGCATTTCTATGTCACATTCTCTCCTGCACACAATCATATTCTTAGTTGATTCATTTCCGTGTTGGAACACAAATCAAGGCAAAGACATTTTTCTTTTTCCCACAGCTCCTTCCCTCGAAAGCTGGAACAATGCAACTGAACCATAATTCTTTACTGTAGCAACACTGTAACTCTGCCAACAAATGGTGCTCCAAGAAATGTTTGTAATGAAATCCACACTCAGAAATGGATGATTGCGACTCACCGCAGGGTTTGATCTCCCGGACGTAGTTACTGGGGAACCAGCCCGTCCTGCCGCTGAGTGAGCCCTCCCACCAGCCTCCCTCCTCCTGCCGCAGCACCAGGATCATTTCACCTTTGTTGAACGACAGCTCATCCTCGTTGTTCTGTTTGAAGTTGAAGCGGGCCTTCACCATCGCCTGCCCGCCTCCGCCGTTCTCGGACATCTCCTGTTGAAGAGGCGTCAGCATCACAAAGACAAAAGTCAAGAACAAACATATCTTGTGCAGTGCAATAAAATACATAGTCACCATATTGAACTTGCAGAAGTTTTCTTTAAAATTAGGCTGGAACTATCGATTCAACTTTTCGTGCTTCTCTTGATATAATGATCTGTTCATTACCTCCGCCACAGTGCTTGTGTTTAGAGTTATAATTAAGTAGGATAATAAAATAACAGCCGCACAGATTTCCATGAAACTTGGTGGACGATGGGACATGGGCTAAGACAGAACACATTCAATTTGGGTGTTGATCTGGGGAGAGGGGGACATCCGGGATGTTTTTTTCTATTTCAATAACATTTTTACATTTTCACTGACCTCCAGAGGAATAATATAGATCTCAGTGAAAAACAGCATATTTAGAGGATACATATTTATGAGCGTGTGTAGTTTGCTGCAGCTTGATTGAATATTAAGGGACTGGGGGCCTTGGAGGAGGTATGCGCTCTACTGAGACATTCTAGTTGTGTAAACAAATTAAATGTGCAGTCATGTGGGGGAAAACACATCAAATTATTTGACCAAACCAATGTAAAAATGAAGTGAGCAGATGACAGAGAATGTAGACACATGCAGAAGAGAGCATACCACTGATTTGGATTGTCTGCGCAGGGAGCCTTTGGATTTGGCCGAGGAGAGTGTGTGTGAAGACGTCGACTGATTAGGAGAATGGGCGCCGGACTGCGGACATGACCTCTCCGCACCGCAGTCTATGGACAAACAAACAGAGGAAACATGGAGCCTCGGTCACTTCGGTTGTGTTCATGTTTGAAATTCTCCAAGAAAACACATCATCGTCAGAGTTGACACAGGTAAACACTTGATGACAATTCAAGTGAGAATGGTCTACTGCTCTGCACAACCCCCAGGACAGTGAACATGGGCACACACATTTACAATGTCAGAAGGAACAAACCGATTTAAATAAAACTGTCGCACCGCTCCAACACGAGCAAGCAGCTGGAAAAGGGGAGAAGGAACTCTCAAGTGTTTACATTATGATATAAATATGTCTCAGTGATCGTGCAGTCCAGCAAATACGTTCCTTCTGACTAATTCAAACCTATATCCTACAAACCTGTCTCCTATAAGATATACAGTCTACGAGGCGATTTACATTACAGCCGAAGCCTCGACAGTGTCCCCCCCTGAGCCACTGCAGCAGTGATTTAGGTTCAGTCGCTGCCAGCTGTTCTGCAGTGAGTGCAATCTCCAAGGCGCTCTGACAGGGGTAGTAATTTTCTTTCCCAGCACTCAATTGAAAAGTGACACATCACAGCCACCCAGCCGCACACAGGCTGAAAAGCAGAAACACACTCACTGATGACTACCTCTCACATTCCAACTGGATGCTAGCAAGGTCTACTGTGTCTTCCTACTGCAAATTACAGAAAGATTGAAAAAAATAGTGAGCATGCACCATTTGTCTCCTTTGATTCAGATCAAATAAGGAGTTCAACTCAGAGACTATCAAATTTACATAAACTTAAGTGCGCTTTTCCTTGGGGGCAGTAGAAACGTGCAATGGAAACGCTTTTTGTCGTTTAATCAGCCCGTCTTCTGGAATCTATGTCATGTATGTTTAGATGGGAAAGTGGTGGAGATTCCCTACTGTTTTCCATATGCTGAGACGTCAGGTTGCATCACACTGAGGCATAACTGATACGATTAAAATAACACTTTAGGCAGCGGGATATTCCACGTGTACTGGTGGGACTCTTGGACTCCCTGCACACATACACGCACAAACAGGATCCCTAAAGGCCCTTCTGTTAGCCAAGTGCTCCGTGGCGAGCATTGTCAGATCTGAGCAGTGTTCAAAGTATTTACCCTGAACAAACGTTAAAACCTCAAGCTGAAACTCAGGAGGCTTGGAGGATCATGAGTAAAAACACAGAGGCCTCTTTTGTATGATTATATCAAGTAACTTGTGACTAATCCACCTCAAATCAAGTTCACCTCTGAAGATGAGAGGACAGCTGCTAGGCATGGCCACTGGCCAGCCTATAAAAGCCTTGCATATCAAGCAGAGCCCCAGCACTGGCAGAGGCTTCTGATCCACATCTCACGAGGTGCCGTGCATTGTCCCCTCCTTTTATGTGCAATTGTATAGAAACATTTAACCTGTTCATTGATGGGTCAAAACTGAGAACAATAAAATTCATCAAACACAAATGGGAGACAATTGCAGCTGATAGCTTCTAAATAATGAGGATGTGGTGTCTTCGTTTGTTTTATATAACTCTAAACTGAATATTTGGGTTAATATTCTATTTGAAAACATCACTTCTGACTCTATGAAAATTCAGCATCCGGATTTCAAAGTGCTCTGACATCAGACTCATAATATAATAATCAAGCATGAAAAAAAAACATTAGCTGCTGCCATTATATCAGGCTCCAATCCTCACTGTCAATCAAGCACATATCTGTTTGTATGCAGGAATGTCACAAAGACAATGTTCTCCAATCGTGCAGAAGTGGCAGACTGGTCGAAAAACTAGATGATTATACAATCAATGCTGCTGGTTCTCAGTCAACAATGAGAGTTGGACTGGTTTTACCTCTTCACTGCCCCAAAATAAGGGCTCTCGAGCCTAAACTGCTGCTGTAGCGATACTGCGCTGCAAAATATTTTATGCTGCGTCGGTATTAAAGGAACACACTTGAGCAGTAAGCGTACACGTGTGTGGATTCAGCCGCACAGAGGATTTTGCATCATACTGGAGCTTAATTAGCCAACAAAGAAGGATATCCTTCATGGTGCATGAATGCTATAGATGCAAATGAGTAAATATGGCACCCAGCGTGATGCAAACACACACTGCCATGCCAGCTGCCCATGGGTAACAGAAGAGCTGCACGGACAGAGTAGAAAATCTAGATAAGGTATATGGAGGCAAAAACATCCTCTGGCCACTGCTAAAATGAAACTAAGAGTAATGGTCATTTATTATCGAAGCTTGTTCCTCGGAAAAAAAGAGTTTGCATTAAGTAAAGGGTTAGGGGGAAATCCTCAAGAAGCATTTATCTATGATATGCAGAAAATTAATTTGTATGCCTCATTTTCTTTCATGCATAAGGATACTGTGATGTAAAAGCAAAAAAAAACAAAACATATGAATATTACCCAGGCGAAAGGAAATACAGAGAAAGACTGGACAACTCTTACCTTGTGTGGCAAAGTTGACTGCCAGCAAAGTGGTCAGTACTTTGCCAAAGTTCTCGCCTGTGTATAACCACTCCGGTTCAAACCCCTGGATGGAGAAGGAACAGAGGGGATGGTTTCAGACCAAAAGAAAAACAAAGGAAACCATTTTTTCATAGAACCTGGAATCCATCAGATGTGGAAGAACAGAAAGTCACAATTGGAACTTTTTCTACTGATTGCAGTGATCTGAACACTAATGCTTGGTAAGTAAACACAGATGAAGAGAGAGGGGGGGAGGGAAGTAGAGGCTGCCGCACAAACAATGAGACAGACACACACATGCACACAACATGAAGAGCACACAGGGATTTGGGGGGAAAAAGCTTACAAGACAGAGATAAAAACAGACATGTTACGCACGACCCATATTTTGTGACTTAGCGGTTTGTATTAAAACACACAGTGCCACACTCATTTGTGATTCACAAATGCTCGCTCTGTCTCAGACGGCTATCCTCTTTCCTCCAGCAGATAAGGTTTCACATTTTAAATAAAACATCTTAAATATAGAGTTTGAGTGATACAGCCCTGGTCAGGAGTCGTGTATGACCTCATTCAGACTTAAAGTAAGTGTGACAAGTAAGTCTTTGATTGCCATTTTTTTTACTCAGCATGTTTTTCCATCATGTAAAACAAACTGAGAAGGCTTTGTTGGCTATTTACGTAATGATTTTACACCAGTGGTATGAAAAGCAGAACAGACTGGAAAAATCCATTCGCACTGACGAAACAAAATGAAGGAGTAAACGGTTCTGACGTCATCGTATTGAGCTGGATCAGAAATAACCGTTGCCACTGCTGAGACCTTGACCATAGCCGGGGTCATTAGTTTCAAATGAGTCCCATTTCAAATACATTCTAAAGTAGTGCGTTGAAAACATGAGCGCAGAAATAATAACACGACAGATACTCTGCGAGATAATTGCTGCTTCCTCTTTCTGCAACTCAGGGCAGAAGTGAAAATGGTATGACTGCAGTCTTTGTGTAGTCACAGGACAAGCGGGCACGATTCGATACGCCAAAAATAAAAGAGAGAGAGAGAGAAAAGTTCTTCAACCATGATCACATCACTGACCAAAGCTTGGGCAGGGCGTTTTTACAGCGCCACATACATCCCCTGGCTGACACATTTGACAGCAGATCTCCAAAAGCCTCTGCCCACGAGCTACTGGTCGGCCGCGAAAAAAAAAAGGTCTAATTATGGGCTACGACAGGGTTCGTGGATAAAAGCAAAGGGGACCTCCCAGACATAACAAGCCAGCTGGGCAGAACTACTGAACCACTTGACTTCACAGCGAGCCAGGCCCGCTGACTCAATCGGTCTTTTAAAGAAACCATCTGATGTGATTCAAGACCAGGAAGAGATTATTTATAACGCTAGAGGAGAAATTACTGTCCGGTGTGGCCAGTCTGAAGCAGGGTGGTGCAGGGAGATGGAGAAAACTCCCCAAACATCTGCAAAGGATTCAACACTTTGCAACATTAGGACGTCTTCTAAGCAACGAAGGGCATGAGTGAGGGTCTGAGTTTGGTTTTTTTTTACCTGCAGATGACACAAACCAGGGAAAAAATAATGAAAAGCGAAGGGGGGGGGGTATTTATGAGGAAGTTAATACAGTTTGCTAAACTAAAAGCTGAGTTAGGTCAAATTTGAGAGCAGATGCTTCGCTCAGATCTTGTGAGTGAGTGACTGTCTGACCCGGTTAGCATGGCTCACTCCACATGGTCGTGTGAAAGAAAACATATGTCAGTTAAGCAGATCACAACACCAGCAGAGAGTGAGATGAAGTGTCCTCTGTGAACTGCACTAAGGAGATCACGCTCTGGGACACACACAGATCACATCGTCCAGGGTTGGAAAACTTGACAGGACACTCTTACCTCCACTTTCAAGGACGAGCATCCTCTGAGGAACTCCCTGATGTTGGAAATGCAGTCAGCTTCAGTCCTCGGATCCTGGCAGTACTGAACACACACAAACACACACATAATAAATATATAAACAAATAGGAAAGGAGATAGAGAGCTGACACAAGCTCTACGAGTTACAAAAATAAAAGCTGCTGTAAATCCACTTACACACAGACAGCAAATCGAACAACAATGCCGCGATGATCCAAACGCGGAGACCTGCAGTTAAAATTAAATAACTGCGGGTTCTTCCTGCGTCTCCTTCGTGCACACACACAACACACACACACACAACCATTTACAGCGCAGACACGTCAAAGCTGCGACATAGAGCAAAACATCCGCTCACTCCTCAAACTTTCAAAATAAAAGCACCCCCTTCAATGGACGCTGGGGAATGAACACGCTCAGGTTCTTCCCCCTACTGCTTGTAATTTAAAAAAAGAGTTTTATTTGTCATGTGAAATAGTATGAACAACAAACGAGGGTAAAAAGACTAAACCTCACAAGGGAGAAGTGGCTATTTCCGTGCTACTTCCGGTTTTTTTTAAGCTAGCTGCTCTCACCGGGAAGGACCGAGGAGGAAGTGACGAACCGACTTTGCAACTGTTATTTATCCTTATTAAGTTTTGTCACCTCAATAAAAAATAATGTGTGTTTGAGATCCACTGTCTATGCGGTTGTTAACTATATAAAAAGTTGGTTTAAAAACGAAAGAAGCGAGGCGGAGACCTGCTCCGTCGCCTCGGCACGGCCTCGGTGTTTGAGTGCTCTCCCCCTGCCCGAGCGGGTCGTGTGTTTGGTGGGTGTTTCACTCCGACTCGCTCGTGTCAAGAATGCGGAACATTTCGCCAGCCGAGCTCCGCGGAGAAGCACGTCTCAAAAACCCGCCGAAATGCGGCTGTAGTTCGGTGCCCAGAGAGAGAACTTACTCCGAGCTGCAGGACCGTCAGGCCCGCAGCACGGAGAAGTTATGTCGGTATCACTTCCATCGAACAACCACCCCTCCCTTCCTCCTTTTCCTCCCCAAAACAAGAGCTCAGAGCCCGCGTCCTTTTCAGTTCCCCCTCAACCGACAACTCACCTTGGGGGTGATTCCAGGTACGAGCCGCTCGGTGAGCTTGCACAGGACGACCCCATCCCTCAGTGAGCTTTTCAGAAACTCCTCCGGGTCCGCTATGTTCTTTTTGGGCGAGCTGAGCACTCCCAGCGAGATCAACCACGTTACCGTCTGCTCCTCTGGATTCATGGCTCCACCGAGTGATCATCGTCCGTGTGCACGCATGGCTAAACACTAAATATATATATATATAGATCAGCGAGAAAAGTGGCGGCCTGTTCCGTATCAATATGCAACTCACATCCGCACTTCTGCCACAAGTAAAAAAAAAAAAGAAAAAGGGGAGGTGGGGGGAAGGACTGTGTTTCTACACTCAGAACTGATGATCACCCCTACTGGCAAATAGGCACCTCAACAATAGCCAGGAGTTTTACCTCTGCAGAGAACCACATGCTGACAGAGTATTTACACTCGTATTATATTACAGCAACACCAGGGCCCTGATATCTGATGTGTAAAAACACACCATAGCACTGTAGGAGTGATTCAGGATAGGTGATCAGTGGGGCTGACATGCAGTCTGCTGACATCCATTATAACATTGGCATGGAAAACTGCTCCGGTGCCAAATGGGTCATGCACAAATTTCCCGGAGAACAATACCAAGCTATTTGATTATTGCATTGCCCACTTGCTAAATACTTTAAGTGGATATTTGCAGGAGGAAATCATCATCACCATTAGAAAGGCCTCTTATCACAAAAGAGGTTATGAAAAGAAAAAAAAAAGCTCATAACTAAACCATCATCCAAAATATCTTTGTGGAAAACTGGGCTCATTTCATTATTCTTTCATGACAATACAACAGAGGAAACAAAGCTTCTTTTTTTTTTTAAAGAAAACTCTTTATTGAAAACACCAGAAACTGGGAATATGAGCAAATCCTCAGCCGGTGATCTTCCCACTGTCGACACGTTGGTCCACTTGAAAGGACCGGAGCGCCACTCTCAACAGACGCCTGTGGCAGCATCTGAAACACAGGGAAACAATGACAACCAGTAACATATGTACACAGCAATGAAAAGCCACTTAACCACAATACAATGATTATTATAAGATCTGTCTGGTTGACATACCTGGACTAGCCAATGCAGCTTCATCAGTTCAACGTCACCGGGACACAAGTCAGCTACGTTGCAAGGGCAGTTGCCTTGGAGGGATGTTCATCCTGCAATGAGAAAAGAAAATTAACATGTTGCCCATGTCCTTGTCATGTATTCATAAAATAATCGGAAAGTATGTTGTAGTCCTTGGTCCGACTTCGATTTCGCTTCAGTGATCGTTTCCAGTTGGGCAGTGAGGACGATGCGGTTCTTCCAGAGGTCTCCATTGTTTGAGTTGGCATGCTTGTTGAACAGGTTTTGATACTGAGAATATGGCTCTCAATTTAAAATAGCTTGTCATTTTTTTCGCAAAAAAAGAAGTCTTAAAAATATAAACAAATGTTTTAAATTAGAGATTAAAATGCACTGTTGCCAATCACTTTACTGAGGGTGAACGATTGAGAAGGCAAACAAGGTGGTTTTGAGGGCTCATGTGGTTTCTGTTACGGCTTTCATTGTCTTGGGGCTGTTTCTCAGTTTGGACAACTTGAGCTGGTGAGAACGGACTACAGTGAAAAAGGCTCATTCGGTCGACCTCCTTTTGTCTCTTGTCCACTGTAGCAAAAGGCATCTTGAACATCACCCTTCTGAGTGGAGATTGCAATACAGGACAATGAGAAACTCAGTTACAGACGAGAAACAAAGAGGTTTGCTTTGCTTACCAGCTGTTGACTACCAGTCGAGTTGCATTTGGTTGTTGTTGCCTTTGGTTTTGTCGTTGCATGCCATCATATGGCTCTAGGGTGATGGATCCATTTCCAAGGAAACTACATTGGAACAGTTTGACAGCAACATTTCCCTAACCCTTACAAACAGTAGCGTCCAGTTGGAGGTACATGAGTGGCAAGAATGAACTTCAGTCACTTCGCTGCTTATAAAGTATGAGCAGAGACTCGGCTTTACAGAGATTCATGTTGTTACTTCACATTCATGTTACTGTCTCTGATCTGTTTTTTCTTCGAAAATGGAGGAGCAGTGGTCAAGGTACAACTAAAAGCTTTATTAGAGTAGCCAGACTTATAGGGCATTGCAGATTCCAACAGCACTGATGTACAAAAACTAACACTCACTTGGTAACTGTACTGTTACATGAGCAAGAGAAATGCTAAAAAAAACAAAAACAAAAGTAAGTTTACACATAAAAAACTGGGAAAGTCATGACAGAGTTTAAAGCTAAGCTTTGTAATCCACAGATGTAGACATGGCTTGTTTGTCACGTCAGGTTTCATCCAGAACACGTCGTTTCTGTGCAACGGCGACCAAGGTTTGCTTTAATGCGATTTCCAAGTCCAGTTCAGTATCTGCTGCGAGCCATTCCTCTATCGGCTCGATGGCCACCTCGGCCCCCACGAGGCACTCCACGACTTGAGCTGCTGTACGCATCACGAGGAGGGTAGCCTCTCTCGACAGGGGGAGCAGGGCCCCTCTCCTGCCTGCCCATGCGCTCACCACGGCTAGGTTGATACGACTCACTCCGACTGCTGGGGTAACTGTCACGACTGCCATAGCCATCCCGGGTACTGCTGCCATAGTCATCATAACGACTGCTTCCACTGCTCCCACCATAGGATGGTGGGGGGCCCCTTGAGGGTGGGGCGCTGCGAGAGTTACCTGCAGGGTCAATGGTCAGGTAATTGGCAAGGTTTAATTTATACATATTCTCGCACTGCCAAGTGCCCACTTTTTCGCCAATAGAATTCACCTTGTGAAAAATAAATTGAATGGACGACATATTTAAATGTCCCATCACGTTTTGCTAGACTTGATATCAGCAGTTATGTATCCAAGCACAGGGAATTAATGGGAATTGTTACCCACTTCAGCATGCCATTGATTTGAGAAGCCTTTTCCATTTAGAGCTCCACGAGTTAGAACTGCAGGTTAAGGACGAGGTTTTCAGAGTTGTCTTGACGGTTTTGTGAAGGTAACTCCTTGAGGGAGTGCTTTGCTAGGCAACACATACTGAGAGCTCAACAGATGTTTCCATGGACTTTTTTTGAGACTCCTTATGGTTGCAGATATTCTGCACGATATTGCCACAAAAGCTTGACGGCTGTAGCGGTACTATGGGCATAGATATGAAGAAACAGCTTTGGGATAGAATTTTGTTTTGAATTTGAGATGCCAATGGCTATAGGCTTCTAATAGCGTGGACATATGCAGCTCGGATTGCAGGTCAAGGGTGCAGAAGAGGGAAGAGAAAAAAGTTAAGAGGCTGCCTGATAAGTCACTTCCTCTGGGGCGGGGAAAAACTGCAGCTTCTTCCGACTGGAGAGCGTGGTAGTCAATGCTATGATTCGCTTGGGTATTTGTGCAGCTTCTCTTTGTGCCACAGTGGTTATTACATTCATGGAGTCGTATCTTACCATAACCATCGTATGAATCCCGGTAGGAGCCACCGCTCGGACGGTCCATGTAGCTTCTGCTTTCGCGGCCTCCGCCATAACCATCGCGATCGCTACACAATACAAACAATTGCCATTTGATGACCAAATGTGACGATTTAATCTTAAAATAATTTGTATCAAATTATTCAAGTACCTGTATCCTCTTGACATTGAGCCATAGTCATCTCGGGAACTGGAGTTTGTGTATTCTCTGTATGAATAATCTCTGGGGGGAGCTCCATAATCCCTGGACTCTCTGGAATTATAATCCCGGCTGGAGTAGCTGAAAAAAATAGCGCAATTAACTGCAGAGCTGTAACCGCCGTCTTTGATATTTCACTTGGGAGCCGAATTTCTGTTGATTATTTTAGCCATGATCAGAAAAGTAAGTAACTAGTTATTGAGTTTGACCAGATTTCAGACACAAACACAAATGCTCAAGCTTGATCTAATAAAATGCAAAAAAACTTTTCACAGTATCACACAATTGTATAATGTAACTGACGAAATGTTTTACCTGTCCTTTGAGTTGTAATTGTCATCTCGTGGTGATGGATAATCGTCCCTCCTGGACATCATGGAGTCTCTCCGAGGAGGGGGTGGACCATATGGATCCCTGTCCCTTGACATGGATGCTAAAAAAAAAAGACAATAAAAGCTTGTTAATTTAAAAAAAAAATCTGAGATACAAGAAGCCGATCAAGGTACTTTCCGGAGAACAAGGTAGGTGATCAAATCTGTGAACCACTGGATTTCCAGTCAGCATAGTACCAATACTTACGTCTGCTCAAAGGACCAGACGGGGCAGACCTCTTTGGTGGGGGGCCTCCATTACGTTCTGGGGGTCCTCTCTTCATAGGAGGGGGGCCTCTGGATGACATCCCTTTGAAGAATGGTTCTCCATTGCCTGAATTATCATAGTAGTCTACACACAAGACAAGAGATACAAATATTGACACACTAAGCTCCAAACGTAAAATAGAAAAAGAAATATGTTTTACAATTGCACACATTCAAGTTGTTTGCTATATAAAAACAAACCTCTGGAAGGTGGGCCCCTCATTCCATCAATACCTCCCCTGGAACCACGGGCTCCTCTGGGGGGGCGACTGCGGGAGTACATGGGTGGAGGTCCTCGCCTTCCTCCACTCTCAAACTGAGGCTTTGTAGCCTGCTCAACTTTGATAGGCTTGCCGTCGAGAGACTGTGGTAGAAGAATTACAATTTCAATCACAATTTCGAAGCAGATTTCTAAGGGGGGGTGCGGCTGATTGATGACAGTAGTTACCTTTCCATTCATCTCGCGTGCTGCATCCTTCGCATCAGACGGACTTTCAAAAGTAACAAAAGCAAATCCTCTTGACTTGTTTGTCTCACGGTCCTTCATCAAAATAACTGAAATCAAGAGATAACAAGTGAGAGCTTGTACTTTGTGTTTAGGCTGATTACATCATTTACAAACGACTACTATTTTACAACAATTTAACTTATTTCTAGCCACAATTTACTAACTGTTAATCTACAAGATTGCTTTCAAGGTTAATCTTACTGCTTAATTTGTTTACAAAAGGTTTTCTGAGTTCCTCCTTCAAGGCTAGGATTAAATTTAAAGTAAATGAGAAAATGGGGACTAAGGTAATAGGTCCAAAAACATCCGATGGTGCACACATCTGATATTCAAAATATAAAATTGTATTAATATTTATCTAATTGCTAGAAAAGACCAAACTAAAATGCAATCGTGTAAACATCTGGTGCCGTTAGTTACATTCAGGTAAGTGCACAAACATCTGGTAGAGTTTTGAAGTGTTCATCGGAGAAAACTGTGCATTTTGGATTAAACCATAAACCGAGTTGCTCGTTGAGGTGAGCGTTAAAATGGCCAACAATGGCTCCACACACACCTTCGACAATCCTGCCATATTTGCTGAAGTACTGGTCCAGGGCCTTCTCGGTGGTCTCCGTGTTCAGTCCCCCGATGAAGAGCTTCCCCGGTCGGTCTGCCTCCGCCATGCTGCACGATCAACCACCTGCCACACACAATGGATCGTGTAACGTTACTGCGATAAGGAGCGTCAGCTAAAAGGTTCGGTTCCTGGGTGTATTTCTGCGCTTCTCACCTTGCTGCGGGCGAAAGTCTCGGGCTGTTGATTGCGCAAAATGGCGATAAAGCGCCTGCAGCTGGTTTCTCTTGCCTAACGCTGGCTAAGGAGCGATCCGGCTACTAGCGACCGCGCTGAGCTTTACAAACACCAGCACGCGAATTCTAAGACATCTACGATAAAACCACAGAGTATATTAAATGGAGTAAGTCAGCGTTACAGGCGGCGGCCTCCAAGCTGATCAGCACCGAGACTCTGAAGCTTCACAACGGTTTCTTCCACTCCGCCCTCCGTCTCCTTCTGCTTCTCCCGCTATGTTCCCGGCTGACCAGGAGCTCCGCGGCACGACACCGCCACCTGCAGACCAAAATTAAGAATCAGGATTATTTCTTTACCAGTAAAATTTGAATCGGTCAAAGACATTGACGTCATTAAAAAATTATACCAAATAACTAGGCACATTATGCCCAAATGGGTAATATAGTTACCCATTTGAAGTTGATTAAGACCGCAAACATTATGCAGAGCAACACTCAAGTAAAGTGACTGAGTTGAGTTGGTGGCGACTTTAAGTTTGTGTTTTTATGTCAAGTGATTTTTTAAGAAAAAAGACTGCACTGACCTGTACAGCCAGGTGGAAGTTAATGCCTAATTTCACGGGGCCAGATTCTTTAGCCCTTATTCATCCTCATAAGGCCTGTAAACTGAAAGTACTTTTTTAAAGGTTGCACTGACAAATCTTATATCTTTACAATCACTACCTGTCAGACTCCGGCATCATTTCATTTACAATTTCCCCTGGGGAGGAGCAGGGGTTGTAATTATAGGCTATGCAGGTCCCAAACTAGCTTTTCAAGTGTCCGCCAGTATTACTCCATCCTACACTAAATATCAACTTTTGTACCACAGGATTAGAGCTTGAGCACACCTGCTACACAAGGCATATTTTTGTTGATTTCTGAAGGGGAAAATCCACTCCTGTTGTAAATAAACATTAAATAATAGAGTTTCTTTGAATTATAACACAGTTCGCTTGCATCTATGAAGTTTGCTATAAAAAAACAGGGACGTGCAAAAGCTTCATTCACTATACGGGTGCAAAAACTGGTTTGAATTTGTTGTTACAAGCAAGTTAATGTGCCCATTCCAGTTTTTCTAGTTGGCAAAGCAGCATTTGAAGAAGATTTGCTCGGTTGTATGAGGTTAGTTACATGCTTCCTTTACTGTTTTGCTTCCTCATAGATGTGATATTTCGCGCAACATCCACAGTAACAAACCAGCTTTTATTTTAACAATTTTTTCTAATTTTGTATTACTGATCCAACATCGATAAGCAAACGTCACTTTTACTTCCACGACGTTAAATACGTCCCATGTGACATCCGATTTCCCAACTTTCAAACTAAAAGTCTTGCCAGTGCATGGTCGCACAGTTTGATGAGTTACTGAATAAGACTAGTGCTTATATCTATATTACGAACAAAATGTACAGTCAACGAGTTGATGCATTCATAGAACCGGGTATGCATGTGAGGAATACAGAATACTAAAGTCGTTATTTTAGTGCGTGCTTTAATTTTGAAGGATGAGATGTTTCAGTTCCGGGGCTGATGCCGTGGCTGGGTCGGAGGCGAACGTCATCAACGTTGTCAGGTCAGCGCAGCTTCTGCGTCCCGAGCACAAACAGCCTGTTAGCCGAGAATAGCGAGCAGCAGCCCGCCTCCCCCGAGACGAAGGAAGCCTCTCTGCTCCCACCACCGCAACCAGAGCGTCGAAGAACCGCCGGCAAACATGGAGATGCGGATACACGGAGGTTTGGCGCTGGTTTATTTGCTGGTCTCGCAGTTCTCTTCGTGCTCGGCGTTCTATCTTCCGGGTTTGGCCCCAGTGAGTTTCTGTGATAAGGACAACGGTGGCGAAGATTGCCAGGTAAGGTCCCCTCAGAGACGCCATAACAGTCACTATCTGACGTGGTGGAGTTTTTTTTTTGTATTAGTGCTAACAGTTGAATGTGCGTCTTCGTATAGAATGCACTTCCTGGATCTTGCTAGCAAACCAGTGCTCCCCGTAGGCCCCGGCTATTACCGGGAACACTAGCATGAGTGTTCCCATGCATCGTAGGGTCGCTTAGATCTCTCTTTGCTGAGGCAGTAAATGAGGTTTCTGTTTCGTGTGTGTGGCCGGTGGCGTGTACCTTTCTAGTATTAACCTGTCACCACACTAGTACAGATTTCAACAGAGTTAGCTTTTAGCCGTTTAACTCGTAGCTCAGGGTTCATCCCACCCAGTTGCTGAACATGAAAGACAAACTCTTTGCTTCTTTGCAGACATTGATTCAGCTGTTTGTCAATCGCCTGGACTCAGTGGAGTCGGTCCTGCCTTACGAGTATGATGTGTAAGTATTATCTGGATTCTGCTTGATGCTATTTGTGCCATTGCTGGTCACACGAACATATTTCCCATCTCGTTGTCATCTTCTCATTCTCTGCAACAATCTATGAATTTAATTAAAGGTTCGACTTTTGCAAAGATGCAAAGGAGAAGAGGCCTTCGGAGAACCTTGGACAGGTGCTGTTTGGAGAACGAATCGAGTCATCACCCTACAAGGTGTGTTACCACACAATCCAAGGGTCTGGTCAGAGCTGGTTTCAACATTTGCCCTGAGAGATCTGATCACAAGGGAACAGCTCTGCCTAACCATTTTTATTTATTTTAAAAATATAGGTAGAGGTGTTAATCGTTGGGTGACATGATACATTACAAGACACGATACATGGCCCACATAATACATCATTCATCATGAGATCTGTCTAACTGAAGAAGAATCTCCCCAAAGGTGTCAAGTGTTGGATTTGTTCACTGCAATGTCGGTATCACTGAGTTTGACACTGAGACTGTAAAGTTATAAGTGAATAAAGCCGCATCTCAGAGCCTTTTCAATCTGAAACACACAAACACTGTCAATTGTCAATATTCAGATGTGCCATCATTCAAAGGTGGAATGAACATACACATGCAAATGTCCAGAAAGCAGAACAGTTCTTTAGCAGAACTTTTTCAGTCTTCAAAAGAAATATACAGATATATAGAAAATACACATACACAATTAAAATCTGGATATTTGGCGCCAGCATATAGATCATCATATTTTAGGAGTCAGGACGACTGTATATCCATATTTTGTTCCCATCCCTAATCCCAAGCCTATTTTTTGCATGTCTTCTCTTGATGCAATAAGACTCTGATCTTCTTTTCCAGTTCAACTTCAATGAAGAGGTTAAATGCAAAGCAGTGTGCACAAAGAAATACAGCAAAGCCTCCCAGGAGGATGCTACCAAACTGGATTTTCTCAAGATGGGAATGCAGTTGAACTACCAGCACCACTGGTTAGTAAATCATTCACAGCACTGTACTACAATGAAATACTTGGGATTGCAGCAATCCTAGTATAAAAGTTTTGTCAGTGATATGGATGGCCGCAGGAAAGAAAAGCTGTCGTCAAACAAAAAGAGGCTTGCTGAGATTAACCAATTATTCCTTCAGGATCATCGACAACATGCCGGTGACTTGGTGCTATGATGTGGAAGACGGTCAGAAGTACTGCAACCCAGGGTTCCCCATTGGCTGCCTTGTCACGTCAGAGGGAAAACCCAAAGATGCTTGTGTCATTAATGTGAGTCCTGATTTTGTCTTTGTCTTTGATTTAAGTGTTTGTGCTTCCCTTTATATGTTAAGTTCTCCCCGTAGTGGTCACTTGCAATTGAAGTGGTACTCATTCTGATATACTGAGTTTCGTGAGATCTTCATATTTGTCACGAGTGTCCAAGGATGATGAAGTAATTTCACTTCTCTCTATCTAGTTTAAATAATCATAAGGTTGGAAATCTTTTTTTTAATTGCGCTAATTGAACAATTTCAATATAGAAGAAACAACAACTCGCATACGATTGTTTTACAAATCTGAGTACCATACATTTTTTTTTCAGTCTGATTTCCACAAGAAGAACACATTTTATGTCTTCAACCATGTGGACATAAAGCTCAAGTACCACAGTGGAGAAGCCGAGGGATGGAGAGGCGCCCGGCTTGTCGCTGCCACTCTGGAGCCAAAGAGGTAAATATTGTTTGGCAATAGATACAATGGATTTGCTTTACGTCTAATCTTCCCCAACACGCGGCAGGTGGATGATAACCCACAATTTTAACGTAATACCAGCCTCATTAATAATGTGACCGGAACGATTTTGTGTGTTTTATCTGCAACAGCATCAAACAAGCAGATGAGGCAAACCCAAGCTGTGAAGGAACCACCCCGATGGAGGTTCCTATGGATTTAACTGAGGATGTCTCTATAGTTTACACCTACTCAGTCTCATTTGAGGTCAGCCTCCAAACCACATAATACTTTTATAACAAAACTAATTACATGTAACTAATACAAAACTATTTCTACAAAATAGAGAGAATGTAACAACAAATCAGTGCTTTAATCAATACATTTATTTCATTTACAGAAAGACAATTCAATCAAGTGGGCTTCTAGGTGGGACTACATCCTGGTCTCCATGCCTCATACCAACATCCAGTGGTTTAGGTATGATGGATTTTTTCACACAGTACACCAGTGAAACACTCTTGTCAGCTGATGCTATGATACTATAATATGTCCTGTTTGTTTTTCTCCAGCATCATGAATTCCCTCGTCATTGTCCTCTTCCTGTCTGGCATGGTGGCCATGATCATGCTGAGAACCCTGCACAAGGACATTGCCAGATACAACCAGGTGGACCAGGTAAAGGTCCCTCTCAGTTGGAGCTGATCCGAATGTGTAGATGATGTGTTAACATACAAGTGTAGACTTCTTGTAGTTTCATTTGTCTTACAAGAAACCAAACAAATTTGTAGGACACCATTTTGTCCCCATGCAAATATGGTAGTCTAAAGAGCTTGTATCATTATAAACACGGAAGTCCTAAACAAACAACTCTACTGGTACTTTGAATTGTAGCCCTGCTTGTAGTTTATTTGGCACACTGTCCCAATTTATTTATGGCATTTTAGATAAAACTCTCATATTTTAAGTGCTTATTTTATTTTACATGGCAGTAACTCAGTGTTGACTGGCCATTGCTATCAGAGATAAATGGTTATTGGTTAACTTCTGCAGTATTTAATACCACCTCGCACACACCTAGAATTATATATATTCTGTCACATTTCGCAGGGAGACTTGATAAAGGTTCCAACGACCAAGGAAAAAAACCCTCTACTCTATGTAAGCTTATGGAAAAACTGTTTAAAACAAAACTCTTTTTTTTGTGTTAACGGAATCGGGTGTTTGGGTGTGTGATTGCAGTAAATCTGCACATTAGGACAAAATTCAAAATGTGGTGTGGAAACAGGAAAGTTTGATGAAAAAAAAGGTCTGATACTCTCGAGACGAGAACGAGGAGTTTTCACACCAGATTTTCAAGCTTTTGGTGAACTTCTCTCAACCTCGTTTTACTTTGCTCACAGGTGGTGGTTGGTTAACCTTTTACTTTTGTCATTTGCAAGCGTAAAGTATTTAGCTCTTTGACCTTGATTCTAACTTTGCCTCTCTGGCTGACTGGCTCCCTTCTCAGGAGGATGCACAGGAGGAGTCCGGGTGGAAGCAGGTGCACGGGGATGTGTTCCGTCCCCCCAGGAAAGGCATGTTGCTGTCTGTGTTCCTTGGGCAGGGAACCCAGATCTTTATCATGACCTTCATCACACTCTGTAAGTTCTGTTTAACAGTCATTATTATGAACTGCTGTCATTAGTTTCACCTCATATACTATATATTGAATTGGAAACTACGTTACTTTTCTGTGCACTCGTGCAGAACAGCAAACAATATACAGAAGTTTGGAAATTGTCCCATTCAATTTTCCATTAAGAGGCTGCTGTGCCGTCCTAAACCAAAATACAGATTTTAAATGTTCTGTATGTCAGTGTGTTGTGTGTATTGAGTATACAAACAAAATTCCTGTGGAAACCTTAATAAAACTGACATGTCAAACAACAAGATTACGCAAATTAAAGCTCAGCTAAGCTTCTAAATCCAAACTTATCAATTTCCAATAAAAATATTTAATGTGGTTGAGAGTCTGAAATACATTATCCTCCATGTAAAGGTATTTTAAGGACTTGACTCGGGTAACCTTAACGTTTGTAAAGGAGAACTGTCACTTGTTTGTCCACTTTAGTCCTGGCCTGTCTGGGTTTCCTGTCACCAGCCAACAGAGGGGCTCTCATGACGTGCAGTGTCGTCCTCTGGGTTCTGCTGGGAACCCCTGCTGGCTATGTGTCTGCGCGCCTTTACAAAAGTAAGAATCCAGCGAAACCGGTTACAGATTCGTTAGTTCCAGTCTAATCAAGTAACACAGACAATGTCTTATCATGACGCTCACGTCCATCTGTTTTTATTCTCAGCTTTCGGAGGTGAAAAGTGGAAGACAAACGTCTTGCTGACAGCACTCTTGTGCCCAGGGTATGTTCGCTTGCTCAGCTTATGTTCTTTTGTCCATTGTTTTCTGGATCATATCAGTCCTCGAGTGCTGGAATGAGACACACTGCCCTACATAAGCCCTGTCATGCCTTGGACACTGCAAATATCACTCTCGCATGTATTAACTTTCTTTTTTGTCATTGTCCTTTTATCATCCTCTCTGCTGCTAGCATTGTGTTTGCAGACTTCTTCCTGATGAACCTGATCCTTTGGTGGGAGGGTTCCTCAGCAGCAATCCCCTTTGGTACTCTGGTGGCAATTTTGGCCCTGTGGTTTGGAATCTCTGTGCCCCTCACCTTTGTTGGTGCCTACTTTGGATTCAAGAAAACTGTGAGTTTGGCCTCCTGGTTTATTAATCGCTCCTGCTTGGACTGACTGTGTGTAGATGAAACGTGTACACATGCTTGAATTATATTTATTCAATCTCTCTTTTCGCACCTGTCCAGGCAATTGAGCAACCAGTGCGAACAAACCAGATCCCCCGTCAAATTCCTGAGCAGTCTTTCTTTACTAAACCAATTCCGGGAATAGTAATGGGCGGGATCCTGCCCTTTGGCTGCATCTTCATCCAGCTCTTCTTCATCCTCAACAGCATTTGGTAAGAAGACAGGAATCCGTTTTTTTCAGGACTGTCGGGAAGTCTTGTGTAGCTTAAAGTGGTTGTTTGTGTTTTAGGTCTCATCAGATGTACTACATGTTTGGGTTCCTGTTCCTGGTTTTCATTATTCTGCTCATCACCTGCTCCGAGGCCACAATTCTTCTCTGCTACTTCCATCTATGTGCCGAGGTATGTAACTATACAGAGAATGTTTTTTTTTTTTATCGAGCGTTTTTAGAAAAAGGAATTATATTAATATGAGTTATTAACACATTGTTACAAATCTAGTGAAACAGATGTCAGAGCACCATTTGTTTCAGTATATTTAGCTAGTTGCAGTAAAAGATGAAGCTATGGGGCTACAGCCGTAGTGCTGAACGTGCTTTATGCCCCCACACAAGACTTAGTATAGTAGCTCACAGCTTAACATGGAGAGTCGTGACAAAAACATGCCTTTTGTTGCTGAGGACTCGGCGCCACCGCCTAAGCCTGAGTATTTAACTGAAGACGACGACCATGATCAAATCCTTTGATTTGGAGTGAGGCCATATCTTTTTTTTAGCCTAGATCTGAAGCCTGCAGTGCATTCTCTCCAGACTCAAAATTAGTTACAGCCCCTGAGTGCAGGATGAGTCATCAAACATTTTACAAGGACAAAATAAAGAGATTTAAAATACTATGATGTTGGTTCTTTGTTCATGTTTCTCCTGTTCTTTGCTAAATATATGTCCGTTTATACAGGGACACGGATATGAAATGGAAAACTCATCTGGTCCAGATTTAAAATTGGAACATCCTCATATGCTCGATCCTAACCTGTCCTATTTTGCCATGTGTTTCCAGGACTACCACTGGTGGTGGCGCTCCTTCCTGACCAGTGGCTTCACAGCAGTCTATCTGTTCATCTATGCTGTGCATTACTTCTTCTCAAAGCTACAAATCGTAGGGGCGGCCAGCACCTTCCTCTACTTTGGATACACTATGATTATGGTCCTCATCTTCTTCCTCTTCACAGGTGAGGCCTTGGGTTCAGTGACTTGTCAGCTTTGCTTGTGTTGACACTATGCAATGACACCTGGATATCATGTTGTGATCGGTTGCTTCTACTTGTGGGCTCAGTTTTATATAAAAATTACAAATAACCCTCCACAAAGACTATATCCCTCTGACCTGTGCAGAAGCTCTGTGTCGTACTGCATAGACATTTTCTAACATGAACACCAGAGAATGTTAGGGAGATTGCGTCCGGACATTTAGCAGCTTTTTAAATCCTTAAGTCCTTATGCCATAAGAATCTTTGTCATATTTGTATAAGTGTATGCCACCTTTTTTGTCGTCCCTAAATATTAGTGTTCTTCCAGTTTCGAGTCTGTTGTGTGTTTAAAAACCTTATTGACATGCTCACTGGATCGTGAATTTTCTGGACATGTAATTTATGGAGCTGGCAGGAAAAGTTCCAGAAAATGTTCAAAGAAACAGAATTTTACGTTTTCACATTCAGCAGCTCTAGAGTTATTTTTCAAATGATCCAGACTTCAGTGCATGTGTGAAAGCACTACGTGTCAGATGCAGACAGGGCTGTGTAGTTTATATTGTTAGCTGTGTTTGTGAAGTGCACATAATGTACACTATGGAGATTCAGGATCTCCATCCTGTTCCTTTGAGAATTTGAGCAGGAGGGATTCCCCCCTATTTGAAACATTTGTTTGCTTGTCATTTAGACAAATAGAAGCCTTTGCCATCTCATTTCTAAACTGGCAGAATAAAAGCACCATGTCAGATGAAGCCAAGAGCATTTATTTGCAAAGGTCCCATTTAAACTCTCATTCTTAAGTCCTTTTGTAGTTGAATGAAAATCTCCAGGACTTTAGGAGATGAGACTAGAATGATAAAAGTCCCTGATGGTCAGATCTAGTTTTTTGCAGACTTATTTGGGTCGGTTCTTCTGTCGCCTGCTGTTTGACAAGCCAGGGCCTGGTTCTGCAGGGGGGGGGGGGGGGGGGGTCTGAACATCAAACGATACAGGAACCACAATCACTAGGGTTCATGGATAATAATAAGCCTATAAACACTCAGGATTCCTGATCATCGCTCTACAAACACATTTCCTCTGCTTGCACCTGAAATCAAGCTAAGTGACTCGGCTTGTGCAGATCTATGTACCACGTGCATTATTATCACGGAGCTACAATGAGTAGAACGTTGTTACCGTGCTCGTCTCCATGTTAAAAGATCCCGAGATTGACGCATGTTGACATGGTAACGGCACTCTCTGGTCCGACCCCGTCCGACTCTCATGCACTCCCACTCAGCCGAGATGAGGGATGTGCCGAAAGAGGATAATATACAGGACTAGATAACTGGCAAACACACGCCTGGTCTTCATGCCACCCAGAAAATATAAGGCTCACCGAGATGTCAGACGATGACACACTTTATGGTGTTATAGCGTCATTAGGCCAGATAACAGTTAGCCCGTAGTCCCCACATGTCGCTGCTACAAAGTTTGACACTATCTTAAGTCAGAGTCGTAAGTAGCAAGGGAACGAGATGTCAAAAGATTATTGCCAAGAAGTAATCCAAGGATTCAAGGAAAATACTATCACTTCCCATCCTTGGTTCCAGTTTTGATCTAAATAATCCTCTCTCACTTCCCATTTTAAGTTTTTTTTTATTTTTATTAAGTTTGTTTCTTATACCTCATTCCAACTCTAATCACAACTTCACTCGGATTGGGCTGCGTTGCCCCCATCGAGCAGTCAGATTGGACTTTAACACCCGGATGAATTGATCCAGGATTTTGACCAATCTGGCTTCTCAAAGTTGGTGGAGCTCAGGGAAACGTGCTCTCTCGCTCCCTCTGTCTTTGACAGAGTGAAGGGCTGGGGTGATTTCAAGGCGTGCAGATTGGCACTCCCTCTTGAAAGTTATTTTTAAAGTTGGGTTGGAATGTGGTTTTGGTCTGACAGCAAACCGGTTGTAAAGATTCACACTTTTATGCTCATGCTCTTAAAGTACATTCATTTTTTTTACCATGTGGACTAACATCGGCTTTGTGCTCTACTCGTATTTATTGTCGCTCATGTGGCTGGTGGATTTATGTGCTTTTTGTTATTTTTATAATTTGTAATCACATTTATCAGATCAGTCCTGTAACCTCTCTCCTTTTCTTCTCAGGTACAATTGGCTTCTTTGCCTGCTTCTGGTTTGTAAATAAGATCTACAGTGTGGTCAAGGTGGACTAGAGGACTGAGGGAAAGACTGACTCCTTGCTGTCGCAGCACTCGCCTCCTCGGTGCTGCCTGTGTGATAGAGAGGTCTCAATGGACCTGAATGAAACCATCACTTATAATAGAGAGACCTGAAGAGCAGAGCCCGTCCTCTTTTGTGCTTTAAACCTACATTGCTATTCTTTCTTTTTTTTTAAGTATATATGTGATTTTGTCTTCACTGTTGACCAGTAATATTTGGAGTGGAGCCTTAAAATCAGTGTGGGTTCCAATGATCTCGTTTCTCATAGTGAGCAGTTTGTTTTGGTGGGTTTTAACAGAAGATGAAGTGTTCGCCCTGTATTTTTGATTTTTTTCTTTTTCTTTATGTTTCTAAATGTCTAAACTTTTTTTTATTCATTACTTATATTGTATGAAATGCAAAAAACTGTGTGTACATATACTGTACAGAACGAGTGTGTGTGTGAAAAGATGCTACTTAAAGATTGTCACCATTAAGGAACTTTAATTTCTTGTTTCAGGTAAAGGGTGGGCTTTAAATCTTTAAACTATCAGCTTGTATTGTAGTTAAGAAATCATATAAAATACTGACATTGCTACGACACATGTCTATTCTCTTGTAATTGATTGCTATACTCAAGTTTGCATAGGAGCAAAGGTCACACTCGTCTAAGAAGCAAACGTGTATCATTGAAGAATATGCTGCAGTTACAGTGTGTTGCACGTCAAGAATCTCAGGAGAGATTCTCCCCCAGTGAAATCATAATGCAGTCCGTTCATTTACTGATCCAGTACAGATGCACCCTTTTAGATATTAATAAGCAGTTTGCTGAACTGTAACTATACGTAAAACCCTGCTGCCTTTTGCTTTGAGCAGCGTGGTGTCATCACCCAGGTGGTAACATTTTTACAAATAAATGCAGTCAATTCAAAGTGAAGGCCATGTTCTTTTTTGAGCCACTGGTTACATATATGATCATTTTATACACTTGTAACCAAGTCCCTTACTCTATATGTATGAGGTAATATAGGGTATGTTACCTCTAGTGACATAAAGACAAGTAGCTTTGAAGATTTATATTTCCATTTAAATGTTCCTGAAGTTGTTGGGTTGACTTTTAAAACCGATGAACTTCATCTCAAATTTGATAAAAAAATGATATGTAACATATTAACAAAATAAGAATATATACAACACTAATGAAAAGAAAGTTCAGTACAAATACAAAAAATTACTCTTAAAAACCTAAAGTGCTGTTGTAATTCCAAATTTAAAATGAACCTCACTTTATTTGATGTAGATGCTTTGCCTGGTGACTCGACCAGACCTCACTCCACAGATCCTGCTAGACTTTAGCTATCTAAAGTCTGTTTTTTGTTTGTGGGGACAACAACAACCTGACACCCTCACATTCACACCTAGGACTACTTGGTATATTGAGTTGAATACAACACTTAGACACATAATACATATAATTCACTTTTATTAAACAACAGACAACGTGTGATGTTGATTGATGAAAACCAGAAATAATGCAAAAGCACGATAGAAATCACAATGTCATTTTAAAGCACTTAAAAAACATTACTACTCTCCTATTTGATGATAAACTGTTCCACACACTGTTGTGTCACTTTTTGTCTTGCACAGAGAAACGTGTCAGACCTGCTGTACAAGCTTGATTGTCAGCTATAATACTGTTGAATGACTCCAGGCTCAAATCTATGGCAGTCCAGTCAAGTACGATAAATCAATCATGATCCTAATAATAAAACATTCATTTAAAAGTTATAAAAACTGGACCACAGAACCGGACAATCTTTTCAAATAATGCACATAATGTGGTCGTGCAACTGTGAAATCCTTTGGCGACACATCATCTACAATCAGCTCAGGGATTCGCCTTTCTATGAGATGAGTCATGGCAGCTGTTCATCCTCTCTGGCTGTGAGAGGGCAGGTTCTATCAGGAGGGATCTTTACAAATATACATGTGTTCAGAGGAACATAAGAAAACTCATATATTTATACGCCACTGGTTTATATATATATACAATGTGGCCTACGTTAAATAACTGGTCCACTGGAGTATATACCCTGTTCTCTATGCACTGCACTGATTCAACAATAACACTGTACTTCCTCAAAGAAAGGCTGACATCACAAAGGCAGAAAATACAGTCTCCGGACCGATATATATTAAAAATTCCCACATCATTTGAACTAGAATTAAAGGAAACAGAGGTTAAGTCAAACTGGTTTGTTTATCCATCCCATCAAGGAGAGCAATCCACCAACCCTTGTGTGTTTGAACAGGCACAATGCGTCACCGATCTAGTCATTTCCTCAAAAGGCGCTTTGAGACTAAGAAGAGTTACAGACACGAGGACGTAAACACGCACATGTTCCACTTGCTCAAGAACAGAGAAGGGCACCACGAAGTTTTTCCAAAAACAGATCCTGAGTTCATTTGTGTGGCAGGCGACGCTCGCTCGCCTCAACACAAGGTACACAGCACATCCTCTGACTCCAAACACAACACACACACAAAAGGATTAATGGAGACCGAGTAGCTGCGTAGATACTGCAGATCAATACTTCTGTAACCCGAATAAATAAAAAGTGATCACACATCACAAATCCAATGTGATATTTTCTAAATCACAGCAGTTCAAAAACCCTAATGGTATTAATAAGTGACTTGTAGGTTAAATACCTTAAAATACAAATGAAATGTTGTTTCTGGTTTTACTGTGTAGCTATTGTATAATAACTGCACACGTTTAAACTAATGAGACAAAACATAAAACATGTTTCTCAACATTTGACCGAGATTTATTTTACACGGTCAATTTACCCCCCCATTACATACATCTGACATCAAGTTAGAAAAGAAAAACATTGTCAAGTTGTTGTTCCTAATGCAAGTAACTTCTTAATGAATAACCCTGTTGTATGAGGACATTGCTCCAAATTCTCAAGGCCGTTCATGTGCTTTGTTTGCTGTGGACGGTGAGCTCCCTCTCCGAGCTGATGCTGGTGGAAGCCGTGTCTTTGCGGCTGTCCCTGGACTTCCTCTCAAAAGTGGGGGTGGAGGAGGTCGTGCATTCCTCCCAGGTCCGCAGAGGGAGGACCCGGGCGGCCAGGCTGGGCAGGTGAGGGTGGGGGCCCGAGCGTCCCTCTGTGGTGGTGAAGCAGCTCTCCACAGCCGAGCTCTGGCTGGGACGGCCCTGCTTGCAGAAGGACCCGCAGAGCAGGGCCAGGAACTCCTTCCTCACACTGCGGTGCATGTAACCGTAAATGTACGGGTGCAGGCAGCACTGTAAGAAAAAGAGCACGAGCGCAACAGAGGACAGCCAGGGGGGCACAGGCGCCCTGGAGCTCATAGATATTGTGTTCAGTATGCTGTAAGGCCCCATGCTGAGGATGTATGAGGCCATAATCACAAACACTACCCGAGCGGCCTTGCAGTGGTAGTGGAAGCGCCTGTGCCTGACCCGAACAGGGCATCCTCTGGCTACGTAGGGGCCTTCCGGTGAACTCGCCGGCTGGGCTTGGGGCTGCCGCTGTGGACTGCCGGGACCCTGGGAGTCCTGCGGCGCTGGCTGGGTGTAGGACTGCTTCTGTATGGGGTGCACGAGAGCGTTCTGCCTCCGAGCTGCCCTGAACACCATCCAGTAACATCCCAGCATGATGAGCACGGGCAGCCAGAAAGAGAAGGCGGACACCACGGCAGAGTAGGTCAGGCTGGAGGACCACACCACCGAGCACATGTTGTGGTGTCGGTCAAAGTCGATGGCCCCCCAGCCGTACAGAGGCGGCGTGCTCTGCAAGAAGCTGAGCACCCAGGTGCAGATGATCAGGTTGGTGCCCAGGTGAGGGGTCATGCGGGTGGGGTAGGACAGAGGGTGGATGATGGCCAGGTAGCGATCCACAGAGACCACTATGATGGTGTTGACCCCGGCGAATGCGAAAAGGTGCATGAGCACCACCAGGGCCTGGCACAGTCGCACATCCAGGGGCCACACACCTGGCACGGTGGCCGCCATGGCGAAGGGCATGACCAATATAGTCTGGAGCAGGTCGGCCAGCAGGAGGTTGAGGACGAAGCGGTTGGCCACGTGAAGGAGCTGAGGCTTCCTCTGGAACACCAGCAGCACCACCACGTTCCCGAACAAGGACACACACACAATGAATGATATGAGCACCATCTTCACCACGCAACCGGCCGTGGTGGACCACACCGGGTACTGGGCGGAATCAGGGGCGGAAGCAGGCTCCCAGGGAACCTCGGTGATATTTGTGCCCATACTCGCAGCAGTGCCAGGGAGTGACATCCAGCAGAGTCAGGTTAGACCCATCATCGTGATGGAGCAGATAGAGCAGCTCGGGTCGTGTTGCAGTAACGCTGCTCCGCTCACATCGGCTGCATCTCACCTGAAGATGGCAAAGGCGTCCATAACGTGTGGAAACGGTGCAGCAGACTCATCCAGGAGTCGCCCGTGATGCTGGGGACGATCAATGCTGCTCATCGCGATGTATCCCGAGCAGGCCTCCGTCCCTGATGCAGCCCACATCTGTCGGAGGAAAACCTGGAAGGTGGAGGCAGCCGATCAACACCGAGCTCGGGATGTCCAGACAGATGCAGATTTCTAATCCGAGCGGGATGCGTGTGAACCGGTGATCGCTGGTGATGTGATCATTTTCCTCCACCTCATCCTCGGAGCTTTTTTTTTTTTTTTCACGGCTCAGCTAACACGTAGCCTCCGCTGCGCGTCTTCGCCCAGCGGGGGTCTCTCATCCAGACGCGCGCATCCTTCCTCCCTCCGCTGCTCTTTCTCGGCAGATCAGACGTTTATTATTTCACCAGCTTTCATTCCGTCTTAGGCTCCTTGCGGCTCCTGTCTCCGAGCTGTCAGCGGGGAAATAAAACCGAGGACACCTGCACCGATGTCTCTTGTCTCCCCCTCCACCTCCTGCTTCACCAGCCCCTCTCCTGCTTTGTTGTGAACGTGCGTCTCACGAACCCACTCACACTTGGAACCGAATGTACAAAACACTATCCACATATTACATTGGGTCAATTTGACCATTTTCTTTAGTGGAAATTTAAAAGCATTCTTTCCTTAATTGGATTTTTTCATTTTTGTTATTTTTGTTTATCCCCCTCCCCCTAATTTCCATTTAGCCCAATGGGTTCTTGGTTAAGGTCACGGGTCATCTTCACATAATGGAATGGCCGGAGTTAAATAAGAATCAGAAATCAAAATCATCATCTAAAGCAAAAGGTTTGGATTCATAGTGTTTTCATGTTTCAGTCGCTTGAGCCTTTCCAATACCTTGCCCCTGTCTGAAACACATACAACACCAGGGTTTTAAACAGTAACATGCTCTAAATTCAAGGATTGAGTGTTTCAATTAAATGGTTCAATGACTTCCTCTCCGGTAGAGCTCAGGAGGGACCGTCATCTCCAGCAGTCTCCAAGTCAAGTCCCCCTAGCATTAGCATGTGTGCACCACAGGGATCCATGCTTGGTCCTCTTTTATTTACCATATACCAAATAATAATATCATCTCTCACCCAAAATGCTGACATAGGCTAAAATAACTTTTGTACCTCATTGGCTCTTCTCCCGATCTGACCAAATCTACAGTCTGCCTTTGATACACTATAGTTCTCTACATCAAATAGAAACTTGTTTTAAATTCTGAAGAAACTGGACGTAGGCTATTGGTCATTTTAGATTATCCAGCCTACTGCACCCAACCAAAATCCTTAATGGTTATGAAACTGAATAAATTGGACTAATTCTATGACCCATGTATAACAAGCAAGCTGAAATTTAAAATTTGATTTGCGAATTTAAGAAATCATATTGCTCCTCTGCTTGTTAAAGGACTTTTCATAATCATCAGTTTTATCTGCCCTTGATCAAAGTGATGTTTTACTTTGAGTTTGCATCGGGTAAGTAAGTTTCTTTGCTCCCTCTATCCAAGATATTAACTTCATCTTTCACATACCTTCTTTTACAAAAGCTGTAAATATTCCATTATTACAACTCCTGTATTCTTCATTATGAAGCTGAAAACACAGGCTGAATAGATAAACCGAAACCCATTGTGCTTCTGGTGGTTCACGGTAGCTGTTGTTCTTTTTAATCAAACCCTAAATGTAACCATGGAGTTGAATTATCTCCTATATGAGTGTTTGTATAAATTATATGTTTATATAGGCCACCATTTTAAACCCAGGAAAACACAAATGTGTTCCTCAACATTTCAGAGAAAAGACTTCATTAATGCACAGAAAACAAAAGCTGCACTGCATTGCACAATCCAATTAGTGTGTATAGCTTACATGGCCCACTCATCAGCACTCGTAATTAGCCATTTTATTTCAAGCCTTTGCTCGATCCCGCCTATCAAAAAGCTCTTTGATGCAACTCTCCAGCACGGTGTTTTTCAGATTTAGATTGCAAATGAAATGCTGGTGACCGCACAGGGGGCGGGGAGACGTTCCCCCCCGTTCTCGTGTTGAATGGACTGTGATTCAAAGGAAGGCCCTGCCGCCTCATGGGATCATTATCATCACACTACTAATGCAGTATGAGAGTTCAATATGGCCTCAGGTGTCCAGCTCACCATCTGTAGCTCTGTCATTCAGCTTTTCCCGGGTTCGCTGTCACTCACCGACACCTACGGGTCGACAAGAACTAACCAACAGTCCACAGCAAGGGCTCATTCTGCAAGCTCACAGACAAAAGCTCGGTCTCTGTCTGATTCTCTTCGTTTTCATTTTAGTTTATTTGTCGGTTCGTTATTGATGTGGCATTTGTAAATTATTTCTTCCAGATTACAGCGGCATAAATCAGCATCTTATATTCCTGCTGTTGACAATGTGATGACGAGAAAGACAACAACAGATGTAATCAAGTCATGGATTCATTTAAACGAGAACCCTGCCGTTCTGACACAGGCGTGCAGCAGTTTCCTTTTTCAAACTTGGAGAACTTCTGTTGTGAATTTTAGTCTCTGGCTGTTTATATTCCATAAACTGGCATCTTCACAGTGGCTCCAGCACACACGTCTTCCTCTTCATTCTGAAATGAAACATTGAAATCAAAGCTCCCTTGTTGCATATAAAAAATTTTAAAAAATTGGTGTTTCAGTTAGAGACTGGAGGACTGATACAAGATTACAACAGCTAAAGTTGTTGTTGTATATTTTTGTGAACTACAGAGCATAACGCCTAGTGCACACTTTATGTAAGAAAACTACTGGACCAATAACCACACAACTTGGTAGAAGGAAGCTTCATGAATCAGAGATGATCCTATTTAAAACATCCTCCTGGATGGCTCCCTGTGTGAACAGTGCTCTTCCGCCTCAGGTGTGTCCCTGATGTACACGCTGCGGTGATAGACTGCGGTTACCGTCAAAGATGAATTAAAAAAAGATTAAATTATCAGGTGCACAATTCAGAAAGGACTGCAAAGTAGAGGAGGAGAAGAAAGACCAATCACCCCAATTGTGGACATCATTAATGTTTATTTGTGTCGACATGACATGATATGCTATCAGTACAAGACTCTTTTGATATTTTTTATTATATATAGCTTACAAATTTTTCTGCCTGTGTGTGCATCTGTTTAAAGTTCTTGGGGATGCATGACAGTTTGCGTGTGTATGTCGGGGGTGTCAATTTAAAATCTCGCCTAGGGCGCCAACATTGCCACAGCGGCCCTGACCAGTGAGCTGAGCTCCCAACCACGGTTCGGAGCCGAGACACTGGCCAGAGAAGAAAACGATTGGAATACGTTGCTTGATTGGTCTGCATATGTGTGCCATGAGTGATGGGTAAAGTAGTGCGAAGTGGAGTGAGTTGGTTTCGGTTAGGCTACATCGAGGACATTATACGGGCACTGAGCAATGACATGGTGCAAGCATTCGATTTAGACAGCGTCTCTCCTGAGGAGAAAGTATTGAAATGTCCTGAGGGTCAGTGAACAGGTAGGGGTGGGGCACATGACAGTTCTAGGCCAATGGCTGTAGGGTTTTGGGTGATGGCAGGCTCTCATTGGCTGATGAGTTGGCGTATCAAGGGTGAATGAGGAAGGGGAGTGAAGAACACAGTGGTGGATGATAGGAGTGTTGGAGTTACGAACAAGAAGTGTGATGTGTTCGCTGGACTTTAATAGAGTTACACATAAAGAGAGGTTTCCTGTTGTCTATACGCGAGGACGCTACAATATGAACGTGTTCACCGTTCAAATTCAGTATTTGTCATTGAGTTGCGTTCAGTTCATCGTTCTCATAAAACTGAACGTGTTCAATGAACGCATTCTTTTGCGTTCGTTCATGCACAACACTGCTGAGAACACATCAGCAAGCATCTTGCAAGTGAATGTGTCAGATTTTCTCAGTGGGAGATGGTGGAGAACAAACTAGAGCTAAAAACTGTGCAAATGTTCGAAAGTACTTTCGTCAAGCTGCCAGAAACAGCTACACACACTCCAAATGAAATTATGTCGTAGTTGACAATATGGGGCACTTGTGGCTCAGGAGGATAGAGTGGGCTCCACTAAACAGAGGGTCAGCGTTCTGATCCCGGGTCTCCTTCACTCAACCTGCCGAAGTGTCCTTGGGCAAGATATTTACCTCAAAATGGCCCCTATTGACTCTGAGTTTGATTTAAAAAGTGTTGCACAAGTGTTTTGAGTGTTCATCAGGACTAGAAGATCTGCTATAATAATACAAACCATTTATAGGCAGTTGTTTGCTGGCTTCTTATGAAAAAGTAGCACCGGGCGATTTCTGGCCAATTGAAGAAATACAGGACATGCTGATGTAACCACCTGACACAGTTTCTGACACACATTTCCTACTGCTCAGAATCAACTGCAGCAGAGAACAATACAGGTCTTAAAGATTCAGTGTGTAGAATTTAGGGTGTGGTGAAGTTGCAGTTTGCAGCTGAGCACCGCTCACCTCACCTTACCCTTCCAAACAGGAAAGAGAACTTGTTTTTAGCCTTCAGTTGTTATAAAAAACTCCAAAGGTGTTTAGTTTAGCACAATGAATCAGTGCTCGAGTGGTTTTACTCAGAAGGCTTTGAGACTGAGTTACTGAGAACAGGGTGTCAACATAGAGAGATGGTTACCACAAGGTTTTTCCAGGAATATATCACAGGCAACGCTTGTTTTCATTTGAATTCTCTGACTCAAGATCAGAACAAATAAAAGGCACAAAAAGTCTAAAAGAGACAGTGTGGTGGCAGAGATCTAGAACACTCATTAAATATTGTTAAGAGACCAATTACTTTTTTTTTTTTTTTTTTTATGTGACAGCAGCCAGAACAAAAACTGCACACATTTCCAAATAGGAAGTTTTTAGAGACACATAAAAGCATCTTTACAAGTCTGATTAATGTGGCCCACCCTGCCACCTTACATTTACATATGCTGCGGCGAACAAGTAAAGTTTGATTGATTGATGAGCAGACATAATCTGTCATGTTTGATTTCTGTCTCCACTGTTGGGTTTGTTTTGATGCTGTCTGCCCTCTGCTGGCTAAAAGGAGACACGCAGCTCAGAGGGGTTTGATGAGGACTATTGTGAGGGAGGGAGGAGGGGATCCTCATTCATCACCACAGCCACTAACTGTCACGCTCCTTTGGTCAGGTCTGAAATGCGATGCAGCTGTGGGCATGTTGAGTCAGTAAAACTTCTGCTGTGCGTCTCTAATAACTCTAATGCAGGTGAGAGGGAACTTAACTATCTGTATCAGCCATTGTTGCTCTGCTGCCCGCAGCTTAGTTCACTTAAAGGGATGCTGATGGGGGGGTGGGTGAAGTGTTGAGTCCACAAAAAGCTTTTGGAGTTTCAGGGGAGCGGTGGTCTAGTGGCAGAAACTTGGACTATGGGCAGAAAAGGTCTCTGGTTCGTCTCTGGTTCAACTCCACGGAGAGACAACAAAAGACGAACCTGGATTGATCTGCCCACAAATCCAAGAGTCTGTTTAGACCCTGTCTAGTGTCCCTGAGCAAGGGACACTAGACTCCCCCAACATTGTATAGGTGCTGTACATGGTCACTCACTGCTCTGTGTGCACCAGATGGGTCAAAAGCAGAGGTACTGTGCATGTGATTGGGACAAATAAATGCATCTTAATCTGCATCTTAGGGGTAAACAGTGTTGCAGCAAAATCCAACACAATTGATGTAACTGGTGACTGATTCTTCAAAAGTATAAAACATACAATATTACAGAGAGGGAAATCTATCTAATCTAAGTGTGGACATAATGCAATATATGAAATTAAAAAACACTTGATATTTGTTGAGGAAAATTGTTGAAATAAATTTTGAGTGCAAAATGTCATGAAAACAAGAAAATGCTACTAATGCCACCTGGCCTTAATTTATTTCATCAATTTTCCTCAACACATGTTTTGTCGGCAGTAAATGAAACAGCTCTGCAGAGGAGTCAATGCTGGAACTTAAGCCTATTTTGATCTGAAAATGACACACAAGGAGTTTACCTCCCGAGAAGGATCAATATCATCTATGTGCATATACAAACATGTATATATATATATGTATAAGCATGAAAATATATTTATGTAAATAAACATATTTATATATAGAAAATCCCTTGTATTTTTTTGCCGTTGATCTAGTATGTATTTTAATTTATATTTGTTTGTAGAATATAAAGTTTCCAGCTAATCAAAACTTTTCAGTAAAGTCCCTGAACTTCATGCTCCTTAATCTGTGAGTGCTGCGGTGATTTTCAGTGTCAGTAATATTGTGAGACCAGGAATTTACCTAAGCTGCTTTGCTAATCTTTCAGCTCCAGACCTACACAGGTAAATATTAAACTGTTGCTCTCATGGGAATAAAAGTATCATCGTTCCTGGAAATGATGATGTCTATTATGACATTTTACAGTATTAATGCATTGAGGAAATAAGGCTATTGAATACATTTCTACAAAACATCATATTTCATATAATATATATTCATAAGAATCTTTATTCAGAGAGTATGCATCTACTCAGCACCAACGTAGTTTTAAAATGACATTCTGAGAATGTAGGACATTTATTTTGCTTATTTTGTCATCATTTTCTATCTTGTTGTGTTCTCCAGTTGTGCTTCCATCCATAATAAGATAAATACACCCTGTTGAATCAGCAGAACCTACTTTATCTCATTGGTGCAGCTCAGTAAATAGTCTTTCTTCTGACGCTCTTAAAGCCTGACACAGGATGAATGGAGGTCTGGTTGAATGCAGGAATGTGCATAATTAACTAACTCTTTTGAACTGGAGGGAACATTTAATTGTTTAATTAAACAATTATTTGGCTCCTCTTAACATTATGGCTTGTCGGGTGCGAAGTGTCTTTTTGTTTGCACGATGAATGTCGATGCATACCTCTCTTCTCTTCGAGAATACAGGAACAGAAGCGCCTGAAGCCGTCAGGACAGACACAAGGCAAAAAAACACACATACACACATACACACATATGATAAAAACATTGCTGCAGCTGGGCAACTGCACAGAAAAATCTCTGTAAACAAACAGATGACAAACAGATTGAGGGCGACCATCACGGCACTGCTCTCCAAAGGGAGCCTTTCATTTTATTGCACAATGGCAGTTGTCTCCCAAGCCCAAACAGTTTAGAAGTAATTACTAGTGTTTTCTACAGAAGGTGATTACTTTGTCACACTTTGCAGCCATTGTCACGGGCCGCGCACCACACTCATCAGTCCCACAAAGGGGAGAACTACTCGATTGATGATGAGCCCTCGGTGGCTCTGGGAGAATTTAAAAGTACTTGTATGAGGCTCTTTCAGGAGATTAACTTGCAATAAGGGCTACCTGCCATGGACACATTCCCTGTATTCATGGTGGTGGCACAAAGACTTTTTTTAAGAGGGGCACAGCTGCATGAAAGCAAATGGTGAATGGGGATAATAGTCACAAAAGACAACAAACCTCAAGTGTAAAGAAATAGAGTGTTTTTTAAGATGGGAGGCTTCCATTCAAAGCCAACACCATTCCTCCTTTTGACCATTGAGGATGTGGCCACTCCACCACCCAAGGCCCCACTCTAATTATTTTAGGACAAGACATGTTATGGTGCAAAGTGGCAAAGAGGGAGCACTCTGGACCAAAGTGCACTTTAATTCAATCGTGCTATTTGACAGATTCCCCCTTCAAATGAACGTCACACACCAGTAAACTGGCACAATCAGGAGGCTCCTGGCAGGGCCCCGGGCCCATTTCCCCGGAGGTAAATAACACAGAAGTCACAAACACTTGTAGACACGAGTAAACATATACAGATATACCAATGGACTTGTTATTTACTGGTGTGTTTTGAGATAAAAAAAAACAACTGTGTGTGGAGCTGCAGGTTTATTTTGCTATCTGGATATGGTGAAAAAATCTTCAAAGGCAGATTAGACCACAGCCACGGGGGCCCGGAGCCGACTCCATTCATTAAACACAGAGAGAGACTAAGAGAGAGAGAAGAGAGAGAGAGAAAGACCACATGTGTCCTTGCTTTGCCTAAATGTGAAAATTGCTCATGCCATTATTTCAGATGAGAAAGTGGGAACTGAATGGATTTGCTTTAATATAGCAGACATGGGATACCACATACAGAGAGACAGAGGGAGGGCCAGACTCCTTTGCTTTTGCTCACGCAGTGGAAAGTCCCTGACAGGTGTGCTTTTGTATACGTATGTCTATGTGAGGGTGAGGCAGATTGTGTGTGTGTGTGTGTGTGTGTGTGAATGTGTTTGTGTGTGTGTGCACTGAATAAACAGAGACATGAAGTGTGTATGTATGTGTATGTGTTTGTGTGTGTGTGTGTGTGTCCACGTTGTGCTGCCACTCCCTGGTGCAGAGAGAGGCCTTCTCACTTGTCCTGGGTCTGGTCTTGCAGCAGGCCAGGATTCAGTGCCGATCTGCACACGACTCACACCAACTGATCCTTAAAATGGAGAGGGAGAGAGAGGAAGGAAAAAGTGAGCGGATGCATAGTGAGCATCCAGAGGTCGCTGATGAAGAAAGTGGCAGAATGAAACTGATAAGAATCGACCATTACAGAAGCCTGTCTGGTCTGGAATACTGTTCGAGAGAACCGTCAACTCCAGCCTGCATCTCGCATCTTTGGTAAGACCTTTTAAATCGTATGCTTTTATGTTAGAATTGAATTTTTATCTATAATTTAATTCAGGTCTTTGGAATTTACAAACCACAACAGCGAGCAGGCAGACGTCCGGTGTTTACTGCCAGGTCTTGCGGTAAAAACAGGTGCCAGTATTGCCAAGCATGCCCGTAATCCAGCTCATGCCAGGTTGTGTTTGAGGAAGTATCAGCTCTTTTATTTTGACACCAGTGCCATGGTCAATAAGGTGAGTGACATTTAAAGGTCAGAGGTCACCTCACCTAATTTAGCGCTCAGGGATCAGAGAGCAGGGATTAATCCCAAAGGTGAATCTGAATAACCTTTGAGCTGCAGACCTGGGCTACAAATGTTCAGCGAAGGTTGAGGTGCATATTTTTATTTATTTTTTTAAAGATACATCGCTCAAGACAAACAAAAAAGAAACAAGTTTTCCAAATCTTTGTCTGAGTTTTTTTGTGGCATCTGCAGCTCGACGTGGTTTAATATCTGACCACTAGATGTCAGGATTTGACTAGTAACTGTGCAACAGGAGTCGCCCCCCCCCCCCTCCCTCCCTCACACCCACCCACTCCACCCTTCACCAGCACCTGAGGGGGAAACTTGTGAGTAGCCTCCACATGGTGTGACAGCTTCCCCAGGAAGCTCGGGTGACATTTGCCTCACTTAATGACACAAGCTAATTAATCATTAGCTGTCCCAGAGGTACTGCTGTTAGAGAGGCTTTGTCGTGCCTCTCCCCAGTAGGGGGTCCCAGCCTCAACATGTTATGTATGCATAACTGCCTCATCCCACGCTACAACATCTTAATTCTCACCCGTTCAGCTGGTTTGACTGAACCGCACTCGTTCTATTTCAACCCTTCATCTAGGATAAAGTATAATCTGCACAGACATTGATCATCTTAATTTTTTTCCTCAGCCTCTCCCGGTGTAAAGTAGTCGGCCGGGGTCTTTTCCACTGTGGCAGGTGTAGGCCCGGCACTGGCACTGATTTGTATTGATGGCTGATCGGGCGGATAAGGGGATGGTGATGGATCTATTGCTTTATCAGGGCCCAGTTTTTCCCTGAGCTGCCGGTGGATAAAGTTTGGCTCAAATTTGTCTCACTGTTGAAGGTTAAAAGCTAGAAATGCAAAGAAAGATCACTGATTACCTCCATGCACATTGAAATGTTTTAATATGGTATCGTTGGTGATATAGAAGATTTTCAATTTGAGCCAGTGTGTACATGAACCCGAGATAACAGGGCCGTGTGGGTTATGAGTAATTATCTCTCGTGGGTTGAAACCTCTCGGCAGCCGGGCTTCGAGTTCAACAAGAATGTACGAAAGGCCTTTGTGAAATATGAAGAAAATGAAAACTGCCCCCTTGTGTGTGTGTGTGTGTGTGTGTGTGTGTCTATGCCCCCTCAGCATCATTATTGCCTCCCCCCCACCGAGTCTCGGACTGGTTTTGGACGGGGCGAGCCTGTTTGTCACGTAGTCACGGCTCCAGGTGATGCACTCAGGCTTCCACCCTCGCTCGCCAGAGAAGAGCGTGGGCTACTGGATATATGCAGGGGGCCATTGGGGCCACTCGCTGATGAGGGCCTGGGCTGCAGGAGGTCTTTGAAAGATGTTAGAGGTTTTGGGATGAGACTCAAGGTACCCTTGGGATGCTGTGACCCCTGACTCCTGCTCGCTGGCCCCTGTGCTTTGTTCTGTGACCTGTGGACGACGCCGGCCTGTGGACAGATACACGCTAGCTGGTAGCTAATCCAAAAGTTTCAATTGGACGCGTGTTACAGTGATGAGTCACCGACTGGCGGCCGCACGACTCGGCACCGAGGCATCTTATTTTGTATCGTGTGTCTGTTGTGCACGTTTACACGGAATTTTTCTATATATTTGCATGTAATGTTTAAACTATTCAACGGCCACTGCACTGTACGGAGAGGTCACATGTTTGGATGCTTCATTTGTTAGTAATTAATCATTTGACGATTATTTCATGAACTCTGTCCAATGCTGTATTTTCATGCCAAATGTGGCTCCTACATCAGAAATAATTCTTGTAGTCCAACACACTGCGGTGGAATTATTCCATTTCACGCAAGCACCTAACGATTGATATGCAGAGGAGCACCGGGCGAGGCTTTAGCCCTCCTGCTCTGCCATGTGCCATTTAATATCACTTGGATATACACAAGATCCTTCATTTCCACTCTAATCATGAGCAAGATTTCATTCCGCCATGAACAGCCAAGATAATTCCGCTCGTATAGAACAAACGCCGGCCCTTTCGCCGCAGTGAAGATATAAAGCAAACTTGAATTCTGATCCTCGGAGGCAAGAAGGGAGTCTGTAAAACAAACACGGGTCCCTGAGTAAACCCATCCTGTGAAGATGAGAGCCACTGAGGTACATTTATATGCTATTGTGCTCACACTATGTCACCTTGATGAGGCTCTACGTGATTTAGCTTTCTCTGTTCCATTTAAAATGAGGCCGGCTAAAGGAAAATCTTCTGTGCGAGACATCTAAGCCTCGACCTTGTGGATTCAGAGGCGGCAGGCTCCACTTCCCTAGCAGGAGGCCTTTGGACATGACACATGAAGAGACAAGAAGAAGTTTCTGTTCCCTGGCTAAGTATCCGCCGAAACCTTTAAGATGCAAAGATGGATCTGCCGCCATGTTTGCCTCCGTCTCCTTCTTGGAAAACACCGGGGCGTGTCCCTCCTGTGGGAACCCCATCTGCAGGCCTAAAGTGATGGCACCACCCTTTCCTCCACACCCACCGCCATTAACTGTCAGTGAGCCAAACACACGCGTGCACGTACCCCACCTGCACACACACACTGAACGGAGCGGCATTCTGTGCAAATGTACCTGACAGAGGCAGCGCTTGTGCCTTGGAACATATTTAACAATGCACACTCAGCACCTGTCCCGTCTCAGCGGGGGGCCACAGGAAGCAGACGAGGACGAGTCAAGTTGATCAGTGAAACTACAGCCTACACACACACCCTCCACGCGCCGGGCTCACGCTGCCTACCTCTGGGTTTATTAACAATCAATCAAAATCATTTCCCGTGGAAAGCAATGCTCATGGCTCGGTGGAGAGACGGAGGGGAGGGGGATCGCTTCTTCCCTTTTCCACGGCTTCCTGATTTCTAATGGGGGGGCGGCCAGTGCGCCGGCATCAATCGCGCTGCACACACGAAATCATCCCGTCTCAGGAAGCAAGTGATTCCTACCAGGACCTTTAAGATGACTGATTTACTCACTTGTTTATTGTGCATCAAAGTGGAGCAAACTTTTGTGCCCAGCCCACCCCCCCACCCCACCCCTTTGGCCGTTGATGCTTCTTAGCCACAGCCCTTTCATGGTGTCAGGGGTGGAGCTAGGCATTGCATGTGATCCTCTATCTCCAGGAACCCCGGAATTACATCTGGCACAACTCTGCATGAAGTAACGCTTTATGCGCCTTTGTGCATCGCGGCTTTGAAGACCCTCGGCCTTCTATAAGTTTGCTTTTTGTCCCCCCGCTGTTGTACACCCCCTCCCTCCTCAATTCCCCCCCATCCCCCAGCTCGGGACAGAAGACAGAATGTGATGTGTCGTCTCCCTCCCCGCACAAAGCGCCAGTGCATTGGACACACCTTGGACAGCACAAAGGATGAAAAGCACGACGAGGCTTGGACACGCAAGGACCACGCTGCCAAGCCCGATAAAGACGCTTCAAAAGTCGAGCAGCAAACAGTGGCCTTCTTCTCTGCGGCGCTCTCCTTTTTCTTCCCAGGGCCTTGCAGGGAGGAAAAAAAAAGAAGAGACAGAAGAGAGGCTGACTGAGTAAAAAGGAAAATTTTGTCTTCTGCATTTTTTTTTATCCGCATAAGACCTATGAACGTGATTTGGGGTAATGTTGTGTCTACAGCGCGGCAGACAGTGTAAATGTGTGTGTAAACACCTAGATTAACATTTGGATGTCTGCTTTTGGTATGAGTACAGGATTAACCAAAAACATCCCAGCTTTAAAGCAGGCGGCCCGTAAATAAACTCCACTGCCCCATCTCCAATCCCCCTGTCTCTTTAGCTGTCTGCTCGCAGCTTGACTCAAACCTGCCATGTAGTCTGGAGCAGGACGCCATTTTACCTCTCGTCTAGAACAGGTCACTAATAACCCGTTTGAGTTTCTGTGCTAAGTTTAGTCACAATGCAGTGTTGTTTATACCATCGGCCATTTATTTTATGGACTTTCACGATGATGTTTTTCACTTAGAATCGATTTTTTTCTCATCGCATTTTTGAATTTAAGAGAAGAGTTTAAAATGTCACCAAGCGTTACTTTTTCTCCTTTTTTAATTTGTGTCCCCTTGTTAGAACATAAAAATGACCAGACATCATAAAACATGACTTTTCACCGGTAGCTCCCTCCTCCTCCTCCTCCTCCTCCTCCTCCCTCTCTCTCTCTCCCTCTCTCTCCCTCATGCCCTCATTGAAACAGATGGCGTTTTATGCCGGGCACAATCAGGACTATTCAGCGTCAGGCTGGGCAGGCCCTCCCCACCTGCGCTCAGCCCCAATCACAACCTAATGAACACATTGGGAGCAGTCTGTTCCAAATTACTCCCAGTTGGAGCCAGGGCCACAGGTAACCCCCCCCACCCCCCACCCCCACCACCGACTCCTTCTTGCCATCACACTCTGCCCCTTCCCCTCCACCTCACCTCCTCTGCACAGCCTCCCCCCCCCCCCCCCACACACACACACACTGGCTCCAGCGACCAGACCCTCAACTCTGACTCTTAATCAAATCAAGATCCATATCTCTGTGCTGTCAGCATTCCAGCGCAGGTCCGAGAGGCGGCGTGCGCAGCGACAAGCGTATACGTTACACGTGGGGTGATATGGATTGACAGCTAATGTGTTTATGTGTTGGAGTTGAATTGCTTCTATTTGATATGTCTCTCAAAGCAGTTTTTTCCATATGTGTATAGAGATATATACTTTTACAATTAATGCCCCCCGCACCCCCCACCTGTGTACACACACACACACACACACACGCACATGCATACATATGAAAGAACACTGAAGGCCTCTGTAAATGCTATGGTGTTAATCACATCAGGTCTATCTGGGCGCTTCATCAGCATGTTTCCACCTCTTCAAAGGGAAACCATTTATGTGTTTGTCTTCCGATTGTTTGTGCTCTAAATTTCATGCAAACTCGTTTGCACTGAACAGGTTCTATACAGTCATGTTTTATTCATGGTTGAGGTTGAACATAAAAGAGAAAAATGAATTGTGTTCTGAGACACCGTGCGTTCCACTGCGATCTTCCCGGTGGTGTATGTGTGGGCATGCAAGGGGGCAGTTGTATATCATATTGACACGAGAAGTGTGCTGTAGCCAGGAGCCTCTGACATTCTGATACAACCTCCAACATCCCCGGGGACAAAAGACTGAAGCCAGTGCGCCTGCCTGCGTCATGTCCTATCAATTGCTATAGGACCTCCGAAAAGTAGCTAGCAGCCCCCTCGTGGGTGTCCATCACCGGTTTTGACAGGAGCGCTGCCCTGCTGACTGCCCTCCTTCACTGTCCTTCTGGTCAATCTGCACCTCAATTGGCCCTACACTGGTGGGTGATGCCTGCTCCTTCTGCCGCATGTCAAAAAAGAGCCAGGAGCCACAGAGGAAGTGCAAATATCCTCTAATGGCCTTGATCCAGATGGATGCGCCCATGACAATAGGCCCTCGTGCCTGTGGTTCGGGGTTTTGTCAGTGAGAAACACAGAGGCCACCACAATAACACAGCAGAATTATGCATGCAGGCCAAGTACCATTGACATGTTAAAGAGCACTGCCAGTTGCTATGATAATTAAGTTAGTTCATTCCATGGCAGAAAGGTCCTTTCTCTTAACATGCCTTTAAAGACACTCTGGGCACATAAGGCCGGCTTTAAAACAATGGATATAGGGGGAGCAATAATGGATTCAGTGGGTCACCATTTCTCTGCCCATTTGCTTAACATAGGGCCATACATCTCTGAGTGAATGCTACTTGATGGGCTTGCCTTCAGGGGGTGTTTTGTGGGTTTTTACATTATATCACTCAAGAGATTGACACGTTCTATGAAGCCCATATGGACGTCTTCAGGATAAAGTAGATTAAAAGGACGGAGTATGAAATATTCAGATGACGGCTCTACTTCACGACGGTGACAAACTTTGAATTCTCTTTGTAGAAACCTCCGGGCTCGAAGCGTTGCTCCCAAGTATGAAATTACTGTCTGTAATATCACACTAGCCAGGAGTGAACGCTGACCTGTTAAAGCTAGCAATAACATCAATGGCATCCCTTCAGCGCTCTCGGCTTTTAACCGGGATGTTTGGCTACGTCACGGGGTGTCTGTCTGATCTCCCTCGGCCTCCATAGGGTCTCATTGAGAGTGACCACTTTGTGTACAGCTGGGGTGTGTTTGGCCAGTAACGTAAAACCAGGAAGCCTTTGAAACTTACCGAAGGCCTCTCTAGGAAGAGGTTGGAAGTTCACTCTTATTTTGAGACTCCAAAGCGTTCTCCCCGGACACACCGCGGCAGATCACGGCCTCTGGAAGCCACCTTTTGTCCGGCTCCCATGCAGCTGGAGGTTGGAGTTAAAGTCGATGAAAGTGTCTGTGTCTACGTATTCTCTCTCTCTTTAGACACATCTCTTTCCATGATATTCAATTTCATGATGTTTCAGCCACTACATCAAGGACAGCTCATCAACAATTACCCTCTGAGGTCGCTGTCTTGCTCATGCTCTCGTGTAAGAGGCCTCCGCTCGCTGCCACGTTCCTTTTTTTTACGTCTCCTCTAAACGCTGCCAATCTGCCACGGCAGACAGACGCTTAGTGAAAGGATTTTAAAATGCGACTCCAGCACTTTCGAGGCAGGTCCTCTGTGTTAACAGGATGGTAGTTAATGGTTGTGCTTTTACAGCGGTGGTCGCATGTATAATTAAGCTGCTGTTGTATTTGTCATAAAAATCACCGGGGGTGCAGGAAATGTTGCAGGAGCCGTTTTTTTTCTACTTTCAGCTGTGGAAAATTAAAACCATCAAACCTCACGATGTTGTTTTGACATCATTCCAACGTTTATGGATTTTCCTGTGTGCGGTTGAGGTTTTCGTATTAAAAAAAAAAACAGTAAAGAGCCTCACCTTGTGTTTGTTGGGGGAACAAAGGTTGCAATGTTTGCACAATGCAGATTGTCCCTTCACGGAGGTCTGGCCTCCAGTGCAACTTGTTGGGAAACATGTTGCGCGTCTGCCGTTAATGGGTGTCTGGCTGCTACCTGCACTGTTCCTGCAAGCTCATGTAGCAGTTTTTTATAGATTCATGTTGCAACCATTCATAAACTCCATCACGCCGGAGGGGATTTGCTTCACGGGGCCGGCACTTTGAAATCAGAGGGCAATCCCATTCAAACATTTTTTTTTTTTTGCAAAGCCACTGATAACCTCTTACCCCAGATATCACCACATCTCTGGCAGATGTGTATTCATGCACGCAAGAAGCAAGGATGTAAACAGTGAACTCTCAGTAGCCCGACAGGATTATCAATGTAACGCAGTCTGTCGAAGCAACCGTCATCCCGACTGTACAACCATTTAAAAAACCATCACTGACACCAGAGTAACGTCTTACTCGGGGGGGGGGGACCGAAGCAGCATGAGGAATGACTCTCTCACAAGGATAACCAAAACTTAAGGTGGTGGTGTGCCGGCAGAATGTCATGCACGGCAGACGTGTTAGATAAGCCTGATGTATTATTTATCCGCATGGCCCCGATGATATCTATGGAGATGAGTTGGGGTGTCACGGCCCAGGTGTCACCACCATAACTCCCAGTTCCCTGCCATGCTGATGACTCTGTATCTATGCTAATACGGGGATCAGTGGGGTAGAAAGCTCTATCTGGCTCGTTCCTTAGCTTTATCTTATCTCCCGGCTTCATTCTGCACTGCATTACCACATACCTGACGTGCTGCTCACATTAAAGGAGACGGCGGCTTCCCACTCGTCCTCGATCTCTCACCTTTTTCAAACGTCTACATTTCATCGTATGCTTTCAGCTGCATCGACTTCTGCGACGCTGGGTTTAATTATCACCCCCAGCGGCCTTATATTAGTTGTGGTGTTGAAATTGGAAGGAGGGCTCAATATGTGTCCAGGTCCTCTGTAAGGGACTCGTCAGTGATGAGCTGTCCAACCAGTCGAGTCAAGGGAACATTCAGAAAAGTTCTCCTGCCTCACGCATTATGTTTTGGTCAAGAACGGATCCGTCCAGACAGCGACTTAACTAACCCCCCCCCCCCCCCCCCCCCCCCCCGCCTTGTCCCTCTTAGCCTCTTTGTCTCCATTGCGCCCTCCCTCCCTGGCATGATTATTTCTTATCATGTATTTATTTGTTTAATCCACCCCTCCCCCCACAACACTTGGCGGCCCTCTCCCGATGCACGAGCTGCCTGTCTGGCAGCGAGGCCCCCCCGCCCCCCTTTCGCCCCATCTCCCCCAACCTCCTCCCACTTGTCCATATCCAGTCCCCAAACCCTCCCACCCAGCTCCGGCTCAGCCACAATGGGCGGATGTTGCTTCCAGAGCCTCGGAGCTTCACTCAGGGGAAGAGACCCCCACCTCTTCACTTCATCCTTACATCCCTCCCACTTGCATGTGGCTACCACTAGCCAGCCTCTGTGCACACGATAAATAATGGATGCATTAGCATGCATGAATATCTTTTTAGAAGGGGGGGGTGGGAGTGCCTTAATTCATTATTAATCCCCTCAAGGCAAAATGGGCCGTGGCTCTACCAGAGATGGGCCCCTGTTAAACCCTGCTTTTGGGACTTCTTTCTCCCAAAATTTCTGACCAGCTCCACCCGCCGACCCCTCTCAGCCCCCCCCCCGCTTTATCAAATCTCCCCCATCTGCCCTCCCAATCCCTGCTAGAACACATCTGGAGGAGCGGGGTAATCTCTTTTTTTTTGGGTGGGGGGGGGTGGGGGGGGGGGGGTGAGCAAATTGTGATCTGCGGCTGAGCATCTCCAAAAAACCAGCCTGGCCGAGTGTCAGTCGGCTGATTGGAAAAACCTGGACCGCCAGCTGATCTAGTTAGACCGATCTAATATTCCACAACAGAGGCAAATGGATGTTTCTTTGAGAAGGTCGGGTCATCACAGAGATCCTGACTTTGAAGTTGCCACCGGTGCCATTTGGTTCAAGAGCAGGCTGTGAGAGGAGGGGAGTGGGGGGGGGGGGGGCAGAGGAGGGTGGACTGACATTCCAAATGCATTCAAACCTGGTTAAAGAGCATTAAGTCGTGTATGTGGGTGGCTTGTAGGGAATTATGGGTTATTTTGGAACCTGGAACAGTGTCATACATGGGTTAGAGGTTAAGCGCATGTGTTTCAGGGAGATAAATTACAGTGAATTAACAAAGTATGTGGGTTTGATTGTGAGTGTGTCTGCACATCGGTGTGTGTGTCCATATGAGCAAGACGTAAAGTGTGTGTTTGAGGGTCTATCCATGCGACCAGTAGTGCACTCCCCCCCTGCACCACACACCTCTCTTCCACCACTAGGTCGCACTGCCTGCCTCGCAGCCTCTGCCCCGGCCTGCACACACAGACGCCTCCAACCAATCGCAGGCCTTTACAGCAGAGCCCCACGAGAGCAGTATCCTATTAGGAAAAAAATACTACACCACACACATGCATGTATACGTTTGTGTACCTGAGGTGTCCTACACATGCTGGATATCAGCCTGCCGCATTCCCACTGATACAATGCACATAATCCTGTTTGTTTGAATTCACCGTGGCATATAAATATAGGCTGACTAATCCACACAACAAAGTGAAACACTGCTTCATAATCCACGTCTTTCTAATACAGCATGTGTACACGTTTCTTTCAAAAATTAGGACATTGTAGAAAAAAGGATGAACTCAAAGACTGCTTGCTGAACCAGGAAATGTTCATATTTAGTTCTTCTCTAAAAGTGTGTAAAGATTATAAAATAGAGCAGGCGTTTGCCATTACTTGGAGTTAAGATTTAGTTGTAAAGTTTAGTTGGCAAGTTTGAGATAACATAACTGTTATGGTAAAAAAAGAATACAGATGCTTGTCTGGTGTTTCAGTAACTGAGACAGTATTTGTAACATGAATACAACAGAAAGCACAACCGCAACTCTGACATGAGGCACAAGTCTCAGCAAATTAAACAGTGGGAGCAGGTATTTTGAGGACAAATCAAAAGTTTTAATTACTGAAATCAGTGATCGCCATGATACTTTGAGAAAATAATGTAAACATTTTTTCCAAAGAAGCACACATTTATTTAGGACTTGATTATAATCTGTAAAATCAGTGGAAACCTGTTGTATCAGCACTGAGTGGCACAAGAGGCTGAATCCAGTCAAACATCAGCCCGACCCTGCAGAGAGGAAACCTTATTTCTGAATAAAGCACTCTTCAATTTTTATAATGTTGCACAGACAGGCTGCCAGCTCTCCTGTCAGCGTCCTCTGTGCTGCGGCCTGTCAGGCAGGAGTATAGGGCTTGTTTTGTTGACACGGAGAGGACCTGGTTTCTGGAATGTTCTCAGTTGAAGGTTTGGATCTGGGGTCTTCGGCACAAGGCTGGGGGCTGGTTTGCGAGCTGGAGGCACCACACTGTGCCTCTGAACTTCACTCAACCCCTCAAATTCCTCTTCCTGGGCAGGAAATTGAAATATTGCTCCGTATTGGCATACGGATGGTCATCTATCACGGGGGCCTTGCGAGGTGACGGGGGTAAGGGGAGACCCTCTGTAGATCAGAGATGGGCTGCTGGGCCCCGGGTTCAAAGGTAAAGAGGAGAGACCCGGGTGGGGAAAGAGGAGAGCGCTCTTGGCAAGAGTTGTCGCTCCGATCCACTTCCATCACCCATCACCACCCGGCCGATCACCTCAGTGTGCCCACCATGACTCCTCATCAGACAGGGGCAATCAGTCTCCTCCGGGCAGCTACAATAGAAATATGTGCCCTTGTTATGAACTTGATGTGTGAGAAGGGGCAGACGGAGTTCTTAAAGCAGCGAGGGGCTTGAAACTTAAACACAACCACAACCAATGAAGTCCAAACGGGCCACGAACTTGTTTCAAACAGAAAAAGAACTGGAAACGTGCATTTAGCCAAATTAAATAATTCTTTTAATAGAGTTTTAATTTTGGCAGCAACAGGTGTCCCAGCACTTTGTGTTCACTGCAGCTTTCAGAGGGCTCCATGTGCTCTGTTGCGATTTCATGTGCAGTATTTGCCAAAGGGATGATGCGACTTTCCACGTTGCATAATCGTGGCCGTAAACGCGCGCGGCGTAGCAGGAAATGAAACTCGCAGGCGCATCACGGGAGGGGGTGGGTGGTGGGATGATGTGGATGTGTCTGGTTATATAAAAGTAAAGGGCACGGTTGGAGTTATCCAGATGGGATGATGGCTGTCATTTCTTTTTTTTTTAAAGAGGAACGCGCATCTTGTGTGCGTCTGCACGACCCGGCTCCTGCGTGACCTCGTGAACTCGCCTGCAGCGTGACCTCGAGAGGCAGCCACCCTGACGGCTCCACGAAACACCCCTCCACATCCCTGGGCTCGGTTGTGCAGGCTGCTACCCAAGCAGGAAGTGACATCAACGGGTCCAAACTAAAAAAACATGTAGCAGGACGGGGCTGTCTGGGATGACCAGGACCGGTGGTTTGCGAGGGAAGGAGGATGCCACGCGCAAAGTGAGGGACGCGGGAGAGCGCCGCACACACACAGGCGAGCCAGACAGACGCACTGGAGGCTGAGTGAGTCGCCTGCCGACGGAGAGCCGTGGTGCCGTCACTTTCATTCATGCAAGTTCAGACGTGGTGCCATACTTTGCCCCCCCCCCGTCTGGAGCCGGTGACGCAGCGCCGAGCAGAGGGAGTGTGAGTGAACGAGGGGGGTCGGTGGAACTGGGACCAGGTCTGAATGGCAGGTGCGGGCGGGGAGTCAGATCCGCGCTGTGGGGTTCGCCCGTGCGTTCCCAGGGACGGGGTCGGTAATTAACAAAGCGGCGGTGAAGTTTAACCAAGTTGGACGTGTAATGCTGTGGGGGTGCGAGCGTCCTCTCAACATCATGTATGGCGTCTATTTTTACCCCCGCGCAGAGCGTGTGCGTGTCGTCCTCACCGGGGAGGCTCTGACAGACCCTGCCGTGCGTCCAGACGGGAAAGTGCTGCAGTCACGTGGTGTCTGCTCTAATCCTCCCTCAAGTCAGGTACAGCCTACTGCTGCGTTCAGAGGGAGGGGCCTGCTCCTCAATTAAACATGACCGTCATGTCTGTTGAAGGCTGGGACAAGAGTAAACACAATTAACAGAGAAACATTATAAAAATTATCAACAGGTTAGTGATGTCATGTTATAGTGACTTTTTTTTAGGGGAGTTTTACATCTGTCTTAATATATTCTCAATGCAAAAATAAAAAATGTTTTATTAATTAATAAATAAATGCTTGTTTCTCTATTTCTAGTGTCTTGATAAAAGAATTTCCCAGTTTAAATGTCTCGTCAATGAAAGATGGGTCATTTGATTTGAGGATGACAAAGAGCCTGCATCACAAGCAGGATAGGTCACAGTTTGCCTTACAAGTAATAATTATATATGATCACATACCGCTTTAAAGCTTTACTTAAACCGAGAAATCAATTTCTGTCCTGCAGCAAACTGGCAGCAGTGACATTTTCCTTCTTTTTCTCAGAATTTAGAATTTTGAATACCCATTTTAGACGTCAACACATCCATATATATCAGTTAATGCACTAAACTCCGGACAAGTTCCCGTTTAATGTGAAGCTGTGTGAGAGTGGAGCGGGACAACTCACAGTGAGCGAGTGGGCTTATGAATATCTAAGGATGAAAAGCAAGTGGCTGTAGAAGACAAACTTGGAAAGACAGTGAGATTTGAGAGCCTTCGGTGATATGATTTGATGGGTTTTAACCAAAAACATGTTTTAACGTCATGTCCTGCCTCCTGCGTGCAGCTTCCCCCCCCCCCCCCCCCCACCTGAATGATCTGTCGTAAACACGTCACCATCTCCCTCTGCGTTTCTTAAATGTGAAAAGCAAACTCTGGAAAATGTCCGTTCCCAGTTTTCCCAGATAACTTCTGTAGTTCACGCCTGAAAACGTTCCATTGATGTAAACCACTTGGCTTTTTTTTTAACTGTTCAGCCACATTCACGTTTTACAGTGGTGGCTGTACGGGTGTCGTCTTACACGACAACTGTGCTTCATTTCACGGAGTACTTATCACCGCTGACTCCAGTCTGAATGGAAAGGGGCACATAAAACTCAGGCTGTGAGAGCAGAGCACAAAACGAATGAGCACCGGGGCCACTTTGCCTTTAACATCGGTGAATCGTCCTGTTGTGGAGTCGGCGACGTCAAACAAAGTTGAAGAAACCACTGACGATGTTAAATTGGCTGAGAGCGTGTCTTCTGCATTGTGAAATAATGCATGAGCTGTACAGTGGCGCTGCTACTGTACACGTTTGGCACGTGTGTGCAGCAGCCTATGGGATTACTGGTGTGTATAGCTCACACCGCTGTTGCCTGCCTGTCTGGAGTGATAGCTTCATTATTCATGGTTGCGTGTAGACAGCGGTGCTTAATCTCTGGGTTGAACGGGGCAGCCTGTGACTCTGGAAACAAACGCTTGTGCTCGGTCAGCCCTATCTGGCCCTCGGAGAGGAGCGGCGGGGCACCGGAGAGAGGAAGGGCGGCCGGGTCGGGCCTCAGGGTGGCAACAGCAGCTAAAGGCCCGGCCCGTGGGGTTGTTTGAAGCAGCTTTGAGGCCTGGAGTAATTAGCCCGACTGGAGCAGGGAGCAGGGTCATATATTCTTTGTGGTGAAAGGGTCTAGCCGAGGGGTCTATTGGCACTCGACAGGTGCAGCGGGAGGAAGGCGTCAGGAGTTTAGAGAATCGAAACCAGAGATGAGGCCAAACGACAGCGTCTCCGGCTCCCTGGGGGTCAGATGCTCCCTCTCACTCCCGGAGGCTCCAGAGTGAGAGCCTCTTCCTGCCCTGACACTGTACACTGTGAATGTATGTGCAATATAGTGCGCGTGCGCACGGTTATCTTTGTGCGTGTTCGGGCATGTGCGCTCCAGTGAGTGTGTGAAGGAGGCACTTATTTGTGTGTGACATCGGGGTGCGGGGATCAGGGGGGCAGGTTTAGAGCTGTGTTAATGTCATGTCTTATTTTATCTGGCTCACGCTCGCACAAAGAACTTTAGGAACACTTTTTTGTTTGTGTCCACTAGTGTTACACAAGGCTACATGAGGAGCTTTGATCACTCAGCTGTGAACGCTGCGGTTGAAGCCGTGTTCTGTGTGTTTTTCGACATGTTTTTGATGCCAAGAGTTGTAGAACTGATTGAGCTGTGTAATTAAGTTGAGCAGTAAACTGGAATATTCTGGACTGTTAAGGGGACGCACATTAGTCGCTGCGCCCGGCCGTTAGAGGGAGGAAAGTCAGTGTTGCCGACCATGTCAAGTTTTTTTTCTCCTCACTTCCTGGCTGTTCTGCTTGAACTCAATAATCCTGGTTACAGCCATTACAAATCCTGCTGTCTTGAGTTGAGAGCCCAGACAGGAGACAGGCTCTGCAACTTGGTTTCATTTAGCATTCCTCTGGGCTTTACGGGCAGGTGTTTGACATTACTGGCAGGATATTTATTGGCAACTTTAAAGGCAACTTTTTTGCTTACCTCTCAATTAGGCACACACACACACACACATAACAACGTGTGTACTGTAGGTGCGAGTACAAGTTAGTACATGCAAACATACGTGCGTTAAAAACAACACACACACACACACACACACTCACGAGGATATTTCAACGCATGCGACAATCTCGGATTGACAGTGTGGATGCTTAGTCGAGCATATTCTCGCTGCTTTTCTCCGACCCCGTCACACACTTAATGCCTTTTTGAAGCACAGATCCACATCCCTGGAATCCACCCTTGACCCGTGACCGTCTCTATCTCTCTGTATGCACACCCCTTCCCCTCCGCCGTTTATGCCAGGTCAGTGTATGATGTGGGGCAGGAATAGGGTTGGAGGCACGGGTGGGATGTGTGGCCTGTAATTACCGAAGCTTAGCGAGGCCAGCGGTTGTGATGTGCAATTCTCAAATCAAGGTGCCGCCTGAAGACTCAGCCGGGCTCGCTGCTGCCCTCCGCTACTTGATTGCTGGCAGCTGGGGGAGCCATGTCAAGTGGCAGGCTGCGAAATGTGAAATCCCAGATAAAGCACAGAGCCCTAAAAAGCCATGAAGCTCCAGTAATGAGGAAAGTGATGGGGTTTTGGGGTTTGGGCATGCTTAGCAGGCAGCCACAGCCGACCGTAACTACCTCTCCCTCCTCTCGGTGTGTCTGTATGTGAGAGAGAGGGGCGAGGTGAAAGCGCTTGTATATTTGACTTTTCTAATCCTGGATTTATAAGGATTCCACCAAACTCCCAACAATGCAGAAGCGGTGGGAAGGTCGGCACGGCTCCGGATACACCCAACCTAAATCCTCCCGGGTCACCCTCAGACATAAATCATACACCTACAGTACATCCTGGCCATGCTGCTCATGTTTTCCCGGCACCAGCTCCTTTGAAATCCACGTTTAAACCACTGAAACGTCCCCTGCTCAAGAGCGGCCGAATAATTCCCAATATTAATGGCAGCAGTCCGATTCAGAACGATTCCGGAGCCGTTGTAGCAGTTAAACGCATTCCTAGTTTTGTGGAGGCCATTATTCCTGCTTCTTAATCACCCCCTCAGCTTTTATAACCTTCCCAAGACTTACTGTGTGGCTGGGTGTGGGGGGGGGGGGGGGGGGGACCACATGTGGGCAGAGACCAGGAAATAATGGCACCGCCAGGCCCTCCCCTTATCTAAACTATAACACCACTAATAACACACAGGACAACAACACTATGAATAATAGTTTTCTGTTATGGTGAATGTAGGTTCTTAAAGGATGTATTCAGTTATTTCCCGAAACAGATGGGCTCTGTGCTTTTTAACACAAGGAGGAAAATGTGCATTTGTTGGGAACCTGTTTTCAGTCAGGATTAGTACGTCGGTGCTAAAATCAGTATTGGTGCATGTGGAACTTATCTAAACTACAGTACACATGTTCCTGACAATAGTTTGGCTGTTATGGTCCATACACAACCCTAACCCTAATACTTTTACATTCAAATTACCAAATGACATCACTTGTCATCAAGAATTCTGTGAGATTTCTGTTTGAATCAAATTGTAAATTTCCTGCAGTAGGATTTTATCTATAAGACCTTCACGTTTGGCCTGTGGGTACTGAGACCAGGAGTTAGACCTCAGACCCTTAGTGGAAGATCGAGCTCTGTATCCCTGCTTCCATCCACCTCTCTCTCCCTACCTGCTCCCAGGTTTGTAGAGCAACACAGAAGATGGAGAGGTGTGATTAGGCCGACACAGATTCTTCTTATTATAACGGTTGTGTTGTTCTTTGTGGATCCGCCACTTAAGCTCCTCACTAAACAGCTTTTCAACGCTGTTGGCCTCTCGCCTCCAGCTTGTGTTTGACAGTATGTGTGAAGTGGCTCGTCTGGCTGATGGTGTAGTTACAGTTAAGTCAAACACCTGGGTGCTCAGACACCAAACACACCCACCGCACTGTGATGGGTGACACGCTGTCACGCCGGCCTTGATGGCATAATTTACCCAGGTCACAGCCATGCATGCTGTTTAGCGGGGGTGGGAGTGGGTGGTGCATAGGGAGCCATTGTTTACCCTTCGGCTGATGGCCCCCTGCCAGCAGTTACAGCAATTATCACCTTGGAGGAATGTGGGACTCTCGTGTTAAATTCCCTTTGACCCCCCTGTTGGAGGAGGTCGGGAGGTGGGCACTCTCCCCGGGGGACGGCACGCAGTCAGTGGGTGCAGGGTTTAGAGCTGTTTGTGTGGCGGTCCAGGGGGATCCTGTAGATCTCCATCCACAGCCCTGCGACCAACCACCATGCAGGCTGACCCCCCAACATGGCAAACATGATTTGCATTGTGTGTTTACAATGTAAATTGGTTTCTAAAGGTATTAATTTCACTCGGAGAAGCACCGAAGGTGGTCCGGCATCATAAAGGACACACAGGTTTGATTTATGATGCAGGGCTCTAGAAAAGAAATGCGGCAGAACTTTGATCTAACGCTCGAAATGCAACGTTTAGCATTAAATGTTCACAAAAATATTTTTGTTTTTTAAGGAATAGTTTGTGTCTCACTGTAACGTTGGGGTCCCTCAATTAACTCAACCGCTGGCACACTTTGAAGACCTCAGTGTTTGCTATTTGACTGTGTTTGTTTGTCTCAAGCTGCTTTTAGTACACAAGTGTAAATCGCAAGTTTACAAGTCGGCATTACTCACCATTAAAGGGCGGCTATTAATGTGCATGTGTGTGAGAGAGAGAGAGGCAAAAAAGAAAGGGAGAGAGAGAGAGGTTTAGAGTTAAGAGATGTGTTATTTCTGAAGCTCTTCCCTTTAGATGTGAACACGTGCACGTTCCATCCCCTTCATCTGTCTCTACCCTGTATCAAACGTTGGAAGAAAGTAGTCGAAGAAAAATACCATCATGTGAGCTGTAGGGATTGAAGATGCTATGGAAATCGATTACATTTGGGATCTCTATTTTCTGACCGTGATTGATGCTCCGAGCTTATGCAATTTAATTTTTCTCCTCTCCGGGCTCTCTATAATGGCTGTGTGCAGAACGTGGTGCTGTGTCCAGCTATCAGGCTGAGGTAAGATACCACAATCGTGAGCTCGACTGCGGCTCGGTCGCCTTTAGATGCAGCGTGGTGATAATATACTGGCACAGTTTCCACAGTGTCGTAATGGCTTCACGTCAGTGGGGGAAGCAAGAGTCCTTCTGAAACGTCTTGCTGGTTTTAACCTCAGTTACCCCGGGACCAGCGACTGGGCCCTGTCCCGAGTCGTCTGCATTAAGCTGTGCATTGATTAACTCCAACTGGAGGGCGGCCACCCTTGAAATGATGAGGCCTTTACACGTTGTGACAAACCAAAGTATCCCCGCAGTGTCATTAGATCAGCTCGCCACTTCCAATTAGCGGTCATCCCGGACCCCTCTCCACCTTGCTGGCGGGACGGAGGGAGCTGCAGCGGGTCAGGTTAGCAGCCGGCTCCTCTCCCAGAGGTCCGACACTCTCATCAATTATTTATCCACACACAGGCAGACAAAACACAACACACCCGTCCCGTAGCAGGACCAGCAGCTGCCAGTTAGAGGAGGCTATGGAGGAGTCGGGCTGCTGTGAGGCGGTATAGATAAAAAGGGGAGGGACCCTCTCACACACGGGGCGAGGCGCCATCACCACATCATCTGCACCTCCTCGTCTGGAGTTCAACTTCTTCAGAGTTGTCATGGCGACATCATTTACTCCTCCAGAGGGGCTTTTTCTTCTCTGTTTCAAATTGCAGTATAATGTTGGTGGTGGTAAAAGGGAAGGGGTGTGGGGTGTGTGTTTGTGTGTGTGTGTGTGGGGGGGGGTTATGATGTACTGAACATCCTTTGATCTGAGTTTGTATGCTAATGAGTCTGGTCTTATGTATGCACTGCAAAGCATCTCTTTGCCTTTGTTAATGTCGATGTTGTTTATGTGTGCATTTACCCTTCAGACAGGATTGTGTCATGTTTGTGTCATTTGCTCGACCCTCATTCCAGAGATGATTGCAGCAGTCGTGAGGTTGCTCTCTGTTCGCCTGTGTTCTCGCGTTGCAGACTTCTGTCTCCCTGCAGCACACTCGCCGCACCCGCAGCACTCATCCACGAGCAACACACTCAGTCACACGCTCTCTCGCATGACTACACAAATGCACAAACGGGACCTCAGCCTTGCCTGGCTCACGCACACCAAACACACTCGCTTACTCACCCTGGAACAATCATGGTAGTAAAACCAGAGAGGAAGAGTGAGAGAGGATGAGACTGGGAAGGGCGGTTATTAAACACTGTCCTCATGACCCGGTCATGAGGACAAGCCATCGTTCTCATGAAGCTCATGAAGCAACGCCGATGTACGAAGTTTAAGTTGCAGCAGTTTCTTGTTGAAAGTGAAAACTTTTTGTATTTTTACATGGAAATTCTTTTCTACTCATATGTTTTGTATGACTAATAAAAAGAGAAAATCTTAATATCTTGTTCCAGATGTGCAATGCCACTGTTACAGCTTTAGTGGCTGGATACATGCTGAAGAGTTCAACATCATGTCTTCTGAAGGATATGACAGATGTGTCCTGGAGTGTGTTTTTTCTGCTACACTCACTTTTCTCCCTGGGTGTGTAAGTCCCCTACTTGCTGTGTGTGTGTGTGTGTGTGTGTGAGTGTATGTGTGTGTGTGTGTGTGCTCTCTCTCCCCCTGGTCCGCTGCTTTGGCACAAAAAGGAAGACCCGGCCGCCCCATCCTTTGTTTTGTGTCTTGTCGGAAACTAGCAGCAAATTGTGGCTCAATGAGGCGTTGCTGTTTTGTATGGTCTGATAAAGTGCAAACGAAACCGTCTGGGCCGCACTGGCCTGCTGCAGTGTTTTCCATTGTAGCGCAGCCCTTGAATGTAGGTCTGTGTGATGGTTGGTTAGTGTTGAACATTAGGTGATGGGGCAGGGGGGCGTCCGGGGGTTGGGACCATTCATACAGTTTTAAGATGTCGCCCCGTGTTTGGAGCTCCTGTCCGCTGTGTTTAATTGTGATGAGAGATGATTAGCGCTCCTCTGAAGACTGGAGGAGAGTTGTCTGTCTCGCTCGCTTTCAGGGGGTTTTCAAAAGTCCCAATATTGAAGAGTCCTCAGATAGCGCCGACATGACACACTTTTCAAAGTGATCAGAGCAGGGCATATGCGTGTGGGTGGGTTGATGTGCATGTGGGGGATATGCCAGTTTTTACTTCAATGCATTCAACCAACACCTGCAGTAACTACTTATGTTGGAAATGAAAGGAATGACTCACAGAATATCTTCACTTGCTGACGGTGTTACCCTCAAGCCGAGCCGGAAGCAAACAAACCACGTTCACGTGATCTTAAGAGTTTATTTGATCGACTATTGAAACATTTCCAAGCAGTGAAGTATGGAAATATTGTTAAATAATAAGCACATGTCAAGAGATATGTTGTGAATTGGATAACATACTTACACACATACTCGCACTTTACCTATTTTTGTATATTTACTGTTGCAAAATGTGATTTTCTGCTTTTTTTTATAAAGAATAAAATCAAGTTGGTTCATTTTCCTGGAGTTGACAACACAGGTGCGTTTCTATATCACAAACACAGAAAATCATAAACATTTGAAAGGAGGTGGCTTTTGCAGACAACGTGTTCAGCATCACTCTCTGGCTTGGTTTATATATATCAATGCACAGCGAACAGGACGGCGTGAAGATCCAGATCAGGTTCAACAAGTCAAGCAAAACAAAACACACATAGCTAGAGATGGACAAAGAAGGAGGCTCTTGGGTGTTGGGGTAATTATCTGCCAGGGTGCAGGAGTAGGAGTGTGAGTCAGTGTGTTATGTGCGCACGTCTGTCGGTGCACATGGGAGGGTGGCGCTGTCTGAACATCCTGTCCTTAGTCCGGATGCTGTGCCCCCCCCCCCCCCCGAACAAGATATCAGCTCCTATATGCTTCTTCATGCTTGTGTGGTGTGTACATGCCCTCCCAGCCCCCCCCCCCCCCCACACACACACACACATACACGCACATGCACCTCTTCCATACACCCCAAAGGGAGTCTCAGAGGGAGGGGTGTGGCCGGAGGAAGAGGCTGAGGAGCCATCTTTGACATGGGGCATGGGGCCCGACGACACAAAGACCCGTTCCCTGCTCCTCCATGTGGAAAATGGCAGGGGAGCGAGAGGAGGAGGGGAAGGGGGCGAGCAAAGAAAAAAAAAAAAAAGTGGAAGAAAGAGGAGGAGGGAGCCACAATTAGTGGGATCTGCTAATCACCAGGGCAACACTCATTTAATTGACATGTGAAATTTGAATTCATCTAACAAGTCGATAGGCAGCACAATGGACCAGTCATCTGAGGACCGCTGGTGGAAGCCAAGGAGGGGAAGCGACAGCTCAGGGCTGAGGCCAAGGTCTTTGTTAGAAGTATAAGTGTTGTTGGGTGGGAAGGTTGTCCACCAGGAGATTATAACCCATTATGCCTTTGACCCTTTTGGATAAGTAACTCCACGACTGCCCCCTCAGACCGACACACACATGCACCCACACGTAACATGGCAAGGGCTGTTTATGTATGTTCTTGTTTTTCTTTCCAGCAGAAGGCAGAGTGAGTAAACAACATTTTTAGGACCACAATAAACCCGACCCTCATAATGCGAATGGCTCGGAAGAGAAAAAAAATAATACCAACGCGGGAGGGAAGGGGGAAAAACTGCAGTGTGTCCGCTCCGGCTTTTTTCAGAAATCAATAAGCTATTTAAAGTCATCAGAAAGCAGCACCACTGTCCTCCAGCTGCTGCAGGAAGTAAAACGCTGGCCCACTAACTCTCACTGCCACCGGGAGGAGAGACACAGAGTAGATGCAAGTTTATTCACTTTTCATTTATTCAGGATATTATAGAAAAAACTGTGTACTTTAGGGTTGTAGTTTGCAGGGAAGTACTTTCAGCCTGTACTTAGCAACAAATACCTGTAGAACTATTGATATCTGTAGGTTGACTTCATGTTTAGTGCTGATAAAGAATAGAGTTGAAGAAATGCTGGGATGATATTGTGACCACCGTGAGCATAGTTTGAAAATAAACATGTTGGCTTGGTCATTGTCAGTTTGTTTCCATGCATACGGGCGATGCACCCCAGGAAAAGGTGCATTTGAATGTTTGACACACTCGACAGTCCCTGTATGTAGTCACGTTCGATGGATTCAGATTTTTATTTGGATGAAGGGGAAATGTTGAAAGATGAAAATTAACTCAATGATAAAGAAAGAGAAAAAAGGATCTGACCCCTAATCAAGACCCACATGTCAGATCCTTCCACCAGGTTTAGTAGAAATCCATAAAGTTGTGTTTGTCTAATCTTGCTAAATAAGATTTATAAATCAACCAACAAACTCAATTGTAAATATAACCCAATAAAAATCTTTAAAGAAAAGATTTGTGTGTAGTTGATTAAAACTAGCTTCAGAACACCTAATCACAAAAAAGAAACATGTGCAGACCAGAGGACTTTATATAAATATATCTGTATCTAATATTATACATTATTAAAGTAGCGTGATCAGAGCAACTACTCCCAAAATAGGAGCTTTTTCTCAAAATCAATCTCAACCTCCCCTCCATTTTTACCCCATTTGGTTTATTCCACCAGTAACACTTCCCTTAAAAGAGGTCAGAATAGGCCAGCCCAGGTTTGTCACTTCCTGGTTCGAAGTGTGCTTGATGCAGGTGAGAAAATCAAACACAAACATTTGTTTAATGGAAAACCTCGGCTCGGTTTGATTTGTCCGGGAAAAGCTAAATCTAAAGCATCATGTAAACAATTCACAACAAAGTTTAACCACAGAACTCAAACTGGAGCCATTAATAAACAAAACATTCAAACTGGACTGTGTTTTTTTTTATGCAGCTTAAAGTTCAGACAACTCGACTAAATTGTTTTGTTTTTCGTCTACGTTCTTGTTAAAGAAAATAAAGTAGTAATGGCTGAGATCCTGGAACTTGGCAGCATTGAAAAGAAGAGGTTTTAAGTTTTTACTTTTGAACAACCCTCCATTTTAGCTTAATGCTAAATTGTTTACTGTACTCACGCCACTTGAGCTCCCATCGTTTTCCTGTGCAAAGATTAAATTGCTGCTGCCATTTTGGTCCCTCTCACTCGCAGATTTACCTCCAGACAAAGTGGTTTAGATAATCTGGTTAAACTGTTGGTTCGTTTCCATGCTGTCATCTAATCATGTAACCCCTTTGCCGTGCTTCCAAAGCAGCCGTCACTTTGGGACACGCGATAGATTTGCCAAAACTCCATGAATCACAGTCGAATGGCACAAAAACAAGTTTTAGATTAAACTAATGCTGATTTTCTTTTCTCTTCAGTGGCCTCCCTGGTCTGGGTGGAGCTGACGGAGAGCTGCAGCCCCGGACGGCATCAAACCGGCCGCTCGTACCTCTGGTGAGTCCCATTCACTTCAGAACACTGTAAAAAAGTGCACAGCATCACAGATTCCAGCTTCCTCATTTCCCCCGTCAAGCCACCAATCGCTGCTTAATCTGCCCATTCTGTAAAATATATATTTGCTTTGGGACATTTGAATGAGCTCCACATCACCATCCCGACGTGCTTGTGTGTATTTGATCCGTCGCTCTGCGGACGTGCCCGTTGTCAGTGGTGACTTTGTAGAAGTGGCAGCGAGTCAGAGGAGTCTCTGGATACTCCCAAGTCTCTCAGCCAGAGTGTAATCCTCTTCCTTTATCTCTGCGGCTGATCTGGGCCAAAGTGCTGGTGTGTGTGAGAATGATTCAATGGCTGCTTACTCTTCTGTCGACGAGACTCTCGTTCCCTCTTCCTCACCCGCCGCCTCGCTCTTCTTCTCTAATTCTCATGTGCACGTCCTCTCACAGAATGACCCGCGTTCTTTCATTGTGCACCCTCATCTGTTCGGTGTGTGGGCCACACTGATCGCTGACATGATGCTCCTGTCCTTTTTTTCTTCTTCCCTGATAGAAGATAATCTCTATCACACACTGGCACACACAGACCCCACCTTGCACTACACACCAGACATTCAACTTGGATTATGTCCAAGAATCACAGCTGGATTGGCGTGCGTGTGTGCGTGTGCGTATGTGTGTGTGTGTACATGCTGTAGACATGTGTGTTTCCAGTGGGGGTGGTGAGTGGGCTTCATCTGGGGCATCCGATTGGCCCGCTGGCACGGGAGCCAGGCAAGATGCTGATTGGATAGATGCATGGAGAGTAGCGTGCAGGTTTGTATGTGTGCCATGCTGCTCTGCCTCCCAGAGCGCTGGCCAATAGCTCTGCATATTGGATGCATTACAGATTAGAGCCAATGTAACTGTGTGCAGATCAAATGTGTGTGTCTGCATGTGTGTTTGTGTGTGTGAGAGAGAGAGAGAGAGTGTGTGTGTGTGTCTGCGCTGCTCAACTGAGCAAGAGCACTTTTATCCTGTATGAACAAATCTGCACTGTTTCCATTCAGCGAAGTGATCACGAAATGCATTTGCCTCTGCCAGACTAGTCATTAATTATTAACGGCAGATTTGACTTGACATTCCAGATCGATGCAGCAGCCACTCACCATTACAACGCTAAGACTGCTCTTAAATTCGTTTTTCAATCAAAACCCTGAGGATGAGAATGATGACAATTACCGCACGATTCACCGAAGGGGGCGTGAGCCGCCCGAGCACAGAATTTATTTTACCGGTGGAGCAATCCCATGAGATCAGATTCAAGGATGCAGGATTTTCAGCCATGCTTGAAATCCACCGAAACTGGATTTGAAAAATGTGGGTTTAACATCGTGAAGACTGAAAATCATATAGATGATTCCAGAATTATAGCTGCTCATGTGTTGTAGTTTTGACAGCTTTGTCTGAACTATACAATAAGTTAATATTACAATATTTGCATAATGTTTCCATCTGCATTTCCTAGATAGTTGGCAGGATCATGCAAAAACTGCTGAATGAATTTTTTTTTTTTGAATCACCAATTTGTAAGGGAACAACTCATGGATCTCGAGGAGAAGAAACCCTGTGGCACACTTATGGGTTTGATATCTTTGAGTGTGTGTAATTTGGTGCCGTTTATTTTAATTTAAGGAGACTGTTGAGCCTTGGTGGAGGGAAGTGCTCTACTGAGTTCCATTCTAGTTACTAAATTACTTCAGGATCATTGTTGAAATGAACGCTTATTCAGCCAAAGAAAACTACAATTCTGATGAATCTAGGTACTTCGTAAAAAGCGTTTTTTACTCGAAAGGATCAGGTTGTGTATTTTTCAGAGTTGTTCGGTTTTTTCCTCCTCTGTTGTGTTCTCTCCATCCGTGACCTTTTCATCCTGACAACGGAGGAAGCGGCCGAGTGAGGAGGAGGAGAAGGCTCAGGGTGTAAAAAGACGAGAGGGGAAAGTAAGTATAGCACACAGAGAGAAGACGTGAAGTGTTTCTAAACAGTAGCTTAGATACTCCTCTCCCTGACAGTGTCGGGCCAATTAGAGGTCCCGACTCTGTCATTACACATGTCAACATCATCCAGTGTAAGTGATGGAAGCACAGGGCCAAACCACCAGGGTCGATCACACATGAGGCGCTGACATGTGTTTAAAAAACATCAACAAAATGTGGCCGCACATGCACAAACACCGCACATATGACACACACACACACACACACACACACACACACTGCTAAAACATGGCATCACTTTCAACCCCTCGGCCGGCTCTCCTCTGGCTACCTCTTAAAAAAAAAAAAGAGAGATTCACCTGGCTGGTGTCTCAATCTTCTCCGGCGCTTAGCGTAGCTTAGACCAACCATCTGGCTCAGCAGCTCTCATTCCCTCTCACCCTCTTTACCAACTCTCACTCGCTCTTAGTCTTTTTAAAGCGTGTCAGCAGTTACCCTAACGTGGCTGAGTGTCCCTGGGCCTCTTGGTTAGTGGGTGCTGTGTTTCTCTCTCTCTGTGTGTGTGTGTGTGTGTGTGTGTGTGTGTGTGTGTGTGTGTGTGTGTGTGTGTGTGTGTGTGTGTGTGTGTGTGTGTGTGTGTGTGTGTGTGTGTGTGTGTGTGTGTGTGTGTGTGTGTGTGTGTGTGTGTGTGTGTGTGTGTGTGTGTGTGTGTGTGTGTGTGTGTGTGTGTGTGTGTGTGTGTGTGTGTGTGTTCGTGCGCATTTGTGTGTGTGTGCGCTTCACAGATGGCAACAGGAGGGGAGGGAGAGTTGGAGGGGGTGATGGAGAGAGCTGTCTGAGGCTCCAGCAGCTCTCGTGTCTCTCAGGCAATGGCGGTCTGTCTGCGGGCATCTGCACTGGCAGCGCCCCCCCAACATACCCCCCCCCCCCTTCTCCATCCTCCGTCGGCAACAAACGGCCACGCGGAGCAGTTACCTGACTCCCCTTGACCTCAGATGAGTCACTTCACCACCAGCCATTCTCCGTTTGCCAAAGTGGATCATTTTGTCGATAGATGATTCGAGGTGAATTGTACTTTGTGGTTTTATTGGTTGGAGAAAAGGCTTCGTGGAGAGTGTGGCTACAAGCGGCCCACGATGGAGTTTCTGGGGCTACATCCGTATGAATGTGTTTTTGAAAACGTCATCGATCCACACCAGCGTTTTGTCTCTATGTTTAACAGGACTGAAACGCACATCAGGTGACCACTTGTGCACACTGGACACGTGCCTGGCAGCATATTCAACCCACTGGACACAGGAATTGTCTTAAGTAGCCTCTCTCCTACACTTGTGAGCACATTGTAACATGCAGAATCTAAATGTACAACAGCTGTTTGCAAAGACAACAGTGTCAGCAACGCTTGTAATTGATCATCCGTGTTTCACTGTCCAGGAGTTCTCAAACTAAAATGGAGCTTCCCAACTCCTCCTGGTTTAGCGGCTCTGAAACTCCAGAGTAGTGTGGATGAATTGAGTTGATGAGTGTGAGCACTTGTCCGTGTGCACATCTGCATTAGTGCGTGCGCACACAGACCCTGGCGTGTGGTGTCAGCCGGGTCGGCAGCGACTGAGCGTCTCTGATTGGCGGCCGGTCGCAGGGTTTGTGTTGCTCTGTGGAACTTTGAAGATGATTAGATGAGTTGTGTTTGTAGTGGGGGCCCTGTGTGATTGCTTCGCTCTGTCTGCTGCGGCCTTATTGATCACAGCAGAGCAGCAGCCAACAGTGTGTTTAACGACATGGCTCCTCAGTATTGGCAGATGGGTCAAGATCCTTCTTTTTCTGCCCCTTATTTCTCTTTGAACTTGTAGCTTTAAGTGTCTCTCACATTTCTCCTATCCACTTGCTCCTCTAGTCAGACACAAAGAAGCCGCTTGATGTGGGATTTTTCTACAGGAATGTGTCATGTAATATTTAGTTCGTTTTTTTTTTTTCAAATTCAACATTTACGCCCGAGCAAACTCTTCGGTTCTTTGAAATGTGTTCTTGACCTCTTTGTGTCCAGGTGGCACCTGCGCTAAGACGAGAAAGGACCGGAGAGTTTACCTGTTTCACTGCTGAAGCTCAAGAAACAGGAGTTGTTCTTTTTCTTTTTGTTTCGGCCGATAGATAGAGAGAAAGAGAGGGAGAGGGAGAGAGAGAGGGGAGGGCTAACGTTTGGTTCTGGGATTTTTCTGAATACATTAAAACGCACCACAAACCACTAAGCACACACACAATAATTTATGCAGACATTCTCTTTGAGTCGCACCGTTCCGATTGGCTCACACACTGCAGTGTGTACCGCGTGTACGTGCCGCCACAGTTGACACATCTGTTCCTGAGGCTCGTGGAGGTTTGGGCGCTGGAGGTGTTGGTATGCGCTGATTAGCGCGAGGCCTGTCTTTATCCAAACCGCCGGGTTTCCTACTGGGCTTCCATTAAAACTGTTTGCTAAGGAGTCTGTTGCCATGGTTTTCCTGCCATGTTCCAATCAGTCTTTGACCACTCAGCTTTATTTATTCCTCCAAAAAAAGCCGGTGCCGTCTGCATCAACCAACTGTTGTACCCCCTCAGACCAGCTGAATCATGCATATCGTGGATTTTATTCATCTGCAGGACAGAGGGCTTGGATGATGATGGGAGTCTGATTGGACGAGCTCGAGAGAGAGAGAGAGAGAGACAGCCCTAACAAGCTGACACCTTTGGCTCATGGGTGGGTTTGAATACGGAGGCTTTGATGAGAAGGAAGAGATCACTATCATAATAACCTAATAACTCTGTGTTCCGTGTGTGAGCCGGGCGTCTAGTTAGAAACACATGCTATAGCCCTGGTTTTTGATCTCCCCTTAAAACGCCATTTCCCCCCCAAAAACCCATAATGACACCCCTGGGCAAGATGCGATAAAAGTGAGATAAGATAAGACAGGTTTTTTACAACCAGAATTATCTTTCCTGTGATCCTTCTTGTCCTTTCTCTTTCGGTCTTTCATCCTTACAACGCCCCCCCCCCCCCCCCCCCCCCCCCCCCCTCTCTGTGTCCCTCTCCGTATTTTCTCTGCTTTAATAACGAGGGGGAAAAAAAGGCCTTTCATAGGTTGTACCCAGCGACAGCATAGCAGGAGAGGCATGAAGCAGCGCGCCGAGGTCAGGCCACACTTGGAGAGCGACTGATGCTCAGTGTGTCGGCGAGGGCAGGGGTCTGTCCTCCCATAGGCTGCAGGCTGCATCTGTAGTGGTTAACAGTCTCGTAAGCTGTTTATTTCGACCCTTTGCACCTCTCTGAACAGGAAGCCGTATCCCTCAATTGGATTACAGCTAATTAAATACTACACACGTGTAGAGTCAACACACGGAGGTGTCACACATTCCCGTCCCTTGCCTCTGTCTTGCAACTCCCCCCCCCCCCCCCCCCCCACACACACTTTGAGTTTTTTTTTCCATTTTCGTTTTGATTTAAACGTTCTGCTCGAGTGTGATGAATTTTGAAGCGTTTAGCCCACTTCTACAGGAATTCTCTGAGCCGACAGGTCCGTCTTCTAGTCTCTGTTTCTCTTTGTCTCCATAAAGACTGAACATTTGGATCGTGGCCGAGTTGGGGAACAGAATGTAAAATGCTGGTTGTGGCTCACAGATTTGAAAAATGATAAGTGACCCGTCGTATGTAGCCCAACATAGGGAACTCATTTTAAAGGATTAATGCAACATTTTGGAAAAAGTTCATATTTGCTTTAATTGCTGAGATAAATGACAAGATCCCAGAAACCTTCACAATGTGGCTTGTTGAGAAACATGCCGATCTAAGGGACGTACCTTTCCTTTCACCCCTTATATTTTTTATTTCTTCACTGACATTGCATCCTTTGGTGCAAACTGTGGATCCATCTGTTGCACTTCACTCACCTACGAACTTGCATTTGGGTCCATATTCGATTTCTCACGCAAGGCTCGAGAGGAAAGTGCAAAAGCATATCGACCCATAATGTTCAACTATCTCAACTACTGTGAAGTTTATCTCAATGTACCCTCTATAGTAGGATGTGTATCATAAGATGATACCTGAGATCCAAACTTTTAATAATTGGGGTTATCTACTTTTATTTTGGTGACCGTCTGTGTCCAGGCAAATTATTTATTTGTTATTGACCCCCCCCCCCCCGCCTTTCCCAGCCCCTCTACCTCACATCTCAGCCTTTCGTTGGCCAGTCTGCAGCGACACAAGGCGACGTGCGACTGTTTGCAGAGTGTAAAGATGCTCATTGGGCAATTAATGGCCACCAAAAGGGAACCATTAGTGACGTGTGAACTTGCGATACCTTTGGCTTGGTGCGAGTGCAGCTCGGAAAAGAAAAACAAACTTGGAATTTAAATTGCACCGTGCAAACGCAGTGTGCTCAGACGTAAAGCACCATTGGTCCCCGTGTCTGTGTTTGTTTCGATGACTGTATTCATCCGCTGAGTGAGAGCAGCTGATGGTGCTAACTGTCGCAGTGCAACCTACTGTCTGACAGTCGGGGCTTTAAAACTTACAAGGTAAAATGCACTACATTTCAAAATGGAAGTTGTGTAGTCTCCAGTGTTCCTGCAGCTCACTTTCTCTGTTTTTGCTGTCTACTAATGCTCCTGTATCATCCATCATTCCATCAGTCAGCCAACCCATGTGTTTACTGTCATGACATCTACTCCTCGAGTCTTATAAAAGGAAAAGTGTGACGATAGCAAAGAGGTGAAATGACTTTAACAATCTGTTTTCCCTGGAAACAGGGACCTTCCACTTGTGAATGTCTGAGCTCCTGTGTGGTAACACCATGCATGTGGTTGTTATTGTGGTTCAAGTGTTATAGGAAGAACAAAAAAGGCCTGAGTGAATTGAGGCGAGTGATGTTGGGATCTACTGGGAGAACCCACAGGAACTGCAAGGATTCTGAGAGCTGTGCCACACACACACACACATACACACACACACACACACACACACACACACACACACAAACCCAAATGGCCATGGGATTTCACAAACCTCCTCACACACATAGTTACACCCTCATATAAAAAAACCTTTGTGAGTCTCGGGAGAGTTGTTTTCTTTTTTTAGGTTATCAAATCCCTTTATTTCCATTGCTATAACGGGGTGTGTGCGTTCGTGTACACGTTTAATCTTCTATAATCAAAGGCATATATGCTACGATACTACTGCCCTACATCTCCGTGCTGAGGTAGAGACCCATCAAGGGGAAACATCCTAATTAACAATGCTGCAATTCTCGTTGACATCTCCATCTTTGACAATATCTCTTCAACTCGCAGCATCCTCACCTCAAAAGCCTCCACTCAACAGGGAACGCGGGGGGGGGGGACGCGGCGGCGGGGGTCACGTGTGTTCTTTGCTGCGAGGAAAACACAGAACACTGATCTAGACAGGAGTCGTTTTACTGCAAATAGGACAGTAAGAGGGGGAGAGACACGCAGGCAGGCAGGTTGCCATGAAAGGGGAAAATACACACAGATGGCCTTGACAGACTGACAGACAGAGGATAAGAAAAGAGTATAGGCTAATGAAGAGGCAGACACAAAGATGTATACATACAGGATGTATACATGTACACGCAGATCCCTGCTCCGTGGTGTGAGCACAGCTGTGTTTCCATACGAATCCGCAGATGATTCTGCATCTGTAATCAGACAGATTACAACTGTGTGTTGGACCTCTGGCAGCTTGATGTTAAATCTCTGCCGAACACACTCACCCAGCTCTGATATGAGGCGCCCGTCATGATCGGAATAATCTGCTATTTATTCTTTTAATGCATTTTTATAATCCACGAATGAATTTGTCAATTACAGAGCAAAAAAAAAATCACAAACAACTGCGACTTCAAGCTTCCTGGAATTTGAGAATTTGCTTTGTAAATTGATTATTTAGTTGGTGAGATCCAGTGAAGCCCCCTCGGCTCTGGTTTGTTATTATTGGTGACATTTAGAGATTTTGTTTTGTGGGGCTTGAATTAATATTAAAATATTGGCGCAAAACAACATCCAGTTGCTTCAGTGAGTTGGTTGTAGTTTCATATAGATGCAGGTTGGCGGCAGCAGGTGGGCCCCTGTTTATAGTGGCTGATGTTCTGTCAGGGTTGGAGGATGGGGGGGGGGGGGGGGGATGCTTGGCTGGATCCTGCTGGGTCTTTTGTCACCCCTGCTAATTGAGTGATCCTGGTGACCCCGTCATCGCTGCCCCTGGTAACACGTCAGCAGGAGCCGCCGCCGCCGCCTTCCACTTAAAGTCATAACTAGACCTCTCGCTCTGTGATGGGCGCATCAGAACATCGATGGTTGAAATGATAGAAGGTTAGATGCTAGGTAAAGGCTGGGTGCGCTGGCCGTGGCGTAGCGAGGACCCGAGGTTAATTGCAGTTCAGTTGCTCAGCACCGACGCTGTTACCATCTCAGCTTTGTCTCGGCCGCGGGGCTGACGGAGCCGGAATTGATTTGAAACCACAGGCACTTTGAGGCACATTGAATAAAAGCATCCAGCGACTGGCCTGTGGCCCACGAAAGGGTGTGTGGATGCGTGCGGGGAGAAATAAACACGTTATTGTTTCTTGGAGGGGGTTTTCGTTTGCTTCAGGTACGCAGGGCTTTACTACGAGGATGAAGCGACGGAGGAGACGAAAGAGCGTTTCACAATTAGTATGCCGGGAACATATGAGAATAACACTTGACAGATGCTCACAGGGTGATATCATGCCCCCATCTTATGATTTTATGCTATAACAGCTGCACTTGTACATCTCACTCAGTGGCGACAGTCATAGCATGCCAAGTCTTCAAAAAAAAAAAAAGAAAAGAAGAAGAAATCGCTCATATTTCAATGCGTGTCTTCGGAATCTCTTTTAGCGAACATGTGACACTTTTCACATAAGTGTTTTTGTGTTAACAAAATGGAAATCTTAAATTTGATCAGCTAATTGCAGCTTGTAGGCCGTCGCTAGGCAACCTAATGACAGGAGACAGCGGGGAGTCAAGAATCTAACCTTTGGCTGGATAGAGCCAAGAGGTGACATTTGGATTTCCTTCATATCAGCCTCTATTGATGCACTTGGTCCTGGCGGTGGCTGTGTTGCTATATTCAGTTCACATTGTGTAAAATGTGTGATTTAAAATGGCTGCATGCTAAAGAAATACAACGCAATTTAAACCTCGGCGAGGAAATGTAAAGCTGTCACTCAGTGTCAGGAAGCTTTAACAAGCGAAATGACATTTATTTGTGGATGTGCATGAGTCACTCGGCGCTGTAGATGTCATCACCGCCTCTCCACCTCCTCTTATGGAGCAGAAAACATGTGGTTCTTCAAAGAAATGTGAACATAATCATTCCTAAGACGACAAAAGGCAGAGAACTGTTGAGTTATAGGGCTGAGGATCTTTGGTTGTTGCCTCTGGACACGGTCATAAGATTGGATTAGATTCTGGTCCTCTTCCGTGCACTAGAAGCCAACATGCAAGGTTCTTTACCCTGACTCTGTGATGGATTAATACCACAATAAAATAAAAGCATCCGTGCAACGAGGATGTGAATAGGTCACTCTGAAGGGCTTAATTTACAGCCACGAGAACCTCGATGCCTGACTTTGGCTGAACAATATTTGTGATCTCGCTGTAATGCAACACACGCACGGCCTATCCATCACAGATCGGTCAGAGACGAGGTCTGTGTGCATTGAAAATGTCTTTGTGGGCGTTAGATTTTTCCTCCCCATCGAGGGGGGAGCACCAGGGCGGCAGAGGAGGAGGAGGAGGGGGGGGGGGGGTGGAGGCGATCCATGGCTCAGCGCCAAAATAGTTTTGAAGTATCTGTGAAAAGACTCCTCTTAATCCGTTTTATTTGCTCTGCTACCTCCGAAACCATTTGTCCACGCAGGGCTCCCAAACCCTCCACCACACCCAGCCATCTCAGGGATTTAGTGTGGTAGAGCAGAGGTGCAAGAGCCCACAGACAGTTAAAAAAAAAAAAAAAAAGCCATCTGGCCGGGGAGGGGGGGGGAGTAAGAGAGGTGGGGGTGCTGGGTGGTTTGGGGCGGAGGAGTCGTGCTGGGCAATCAAAATGACGGACAGCAGTGAGAAGTGTTTTGTGGGCTCCCACGTACATGCAAAGTAGCCCGACTTGTGAGCTTTCACAGCTCCCTCCGGTCTCCAGGTAAACACTGACCGGCCGAGGTATGCGTGGCCTTTCCCCACCTCGGTGTTTGTGTGTGTGTTTGTGTTTGTGTATGGTAATAACGTGTTTGTTGGCGTGCGCGTGAGAGGAAAGAGAGGACTCGCCCGTGTTTGCGCTCCTGTCGGCGACTCGTGTATTTGTGTGTTCGACACGAAAGGCTGCCAAGTTTATTTCTGCAGTTTTTTTCTTCTTCTGTTTTTGTTTTGTTTTGTTTGTTTGTTTTCTTGCCGCTGGAAGGTGTTTGACCAAAGAAGTCAGGGCGAGCAGGTGAAATAAACAGCATCCATATTTCATGAACCTTCAAAAAAAGAGAAAACTTTCCGAGATTCGACACAGGCCCAGTTCTAAGACACTGTGAAATGGGCACACAATTGTTCCTCTTCGCTCTGAGCAAATATTATAATCCTATTCTCTTATGCTTTCCGTCTTGCCCTCTCTCCCTAATGTTCACCCCCGATGGCGGCCCCTTTCCCTGAGTGAAAACCCCTCCGAATGTGTGGAGGCTTCATTTTTCACTCTCCCTTTGGGGCTCTGTTGTCAGAGAGCAGCCCTTAGGAAGTCTTTATTTCTGCCAGGCAGGGCCTCTTGCGTTCCTCCACCCTCTCCCTCCGTTCTCATGGCTGTCCCCCCCACCTGCTGGGATCCTGATCCCAGCCGGGGCAGGGCTTCAGCGGGGGACAATTACTGCTGCTCCCCAGCTTTGATCATCTGACCACATGGAAGCATAACAGCTGACCACATGTTTCAACAGACAAGAAGACCAAGTAAAGGGAGAGAGAAAAGGGGGAAGAGGTAGAATGGGGTGAGAACAAGAAAAGAAATCCCCTTTTCATTTAAGTTGAGCCCAAAGTTCCATTCCACTTCGGGAGCTTTACGGGGAGTTAGCCAGAACGCTCAGATTTGTGTTTTGGACACTTCCCTTTGATGGTGATTATTTATTTGGATCAGGGCGGCCGTATTTATTACGGACTACGTCGAGCCACAGCCTCCAATAAAGTTCGGTTTCAATTTGCCACTCTGTCTTTTGTGAGTGCCGCGTTGAGAGAAAAGAGAGAAGCAATTTGAGGCAGCCCTTGTAAAAAAAGTGAGTGCTAAGTCTGCTGGTATTGTCGGCCAAATTGTCAGGAGGCCAGCTGGGCTCTGCCGTCGTGTTCTGGGCACTGCCGGGGGTTTTCTCCACCTCGGCCCCCGTTTCATTCAGGCGGCTTCTCCGCAAAGTCACAACCTTTTCACATGAGCCCTCAGAGGTTACCGTGGTGAGCTGGCCCGGACACAAAGTCGCCATCACCTCCACACCACGGACGGTGAACAACACAGGTGATACCGCTGCTGAGCTACAGACGGGCTGTAACAGGAGGAGAAATATGTCGTTAATCAGCCCGGGGTAGATTCAACCGCATTTAGATTAATTACTGAACTGAAGTTTTTATTAGTATGAAAATATACTTACTCTAAAAGTGTTTTTCTATTTATATTGACAGATTTATTCGTGTTTCTTGCTCTGTGGCTTTAGGTCTCGTGTGACGGGGGGGGATCTCTCCTCACAGAATCTGGGCCGAGGGGGTTAGATAGAAACTGACAGGGCTGCGGGGAGAGGGGAGGGAGCTTTGCTTTGCTCTGCTTGTCAGGGATGGCCTCTTGGAGTGTCCCGATTGTGGAGGAGATCACTTTACCACATTAAGAGTGTCTCAAAAGAACCTCTTCAGCAGCACTTTGGCCCCGCTCTGGAGAACGGGGCTTGTTTTGACTGGTCTGCCACCTTTTATTGTCACAGCTCTGTCGGCCGGCAGCCGGCTCCTGCCTCAGCCGTAGCTCCGCTGAGGCTCTCTGATGAGGAGATGCTCGCACACTGTATTGTAATGTGTGTGTGTGTGTGTGTGTGTGTGTGTTGAAGGCAGGAATGTGCATTTGGACAGATGTACAAACAGTGTATACTCAGAGCACACATGAAAACCCCAGGGCATTCTGAAAATAGTAGTAAATAAATGATATGAGCGCTATAAGAGGGTTGGTGTGGGATGGAGACCTACTTGTCAACTTTTTCTGTGACCAAATAATCACAAGTTATGTCATCACTATAAAAAATACAACAATCCTATAAATATCCAGAAATTTCCCGCCTCGACGTGTTAGCTGAATGTTTTCTACCCCCGGTGAATCGGACGTGATGTCCTCCAGCAGTGAGAGATGTGTCATCAACATTAACTCTTTGAGATACTGCAAGTGGACACAAATCTGCCCCATGTTACAGTCTGTCAGTGTCAGAGCGGCTGTGTGCGACAACCGTTTGTGGTTTGTTTTTTTACTTGTGATGACAACTATTTTGAAAAATAAATTTGTTTTTCATCCATGTATGCAAGAGGGGGAAAAAAACAGTAGCATGAAATCTCTTCCGGCACATTGGAAAACACACAAACACACACAAACAGATTTTTCTCTGTACAACTCCATGTATCTCTGAAAGACAGAATCACTTCATTAAAAGCTGGTTTAAGCAAATTGAAAAGACAGTCAGGATTAATGATTTCACTTACCGCTGTAATTAATAAAGCATTTCGCGATACACCAAAGACGGGAATCATTTCAGTGTAGCATTATGGATTTAATGTAGTTGTGTCTTAACATTTATTTGATCATTTTATAATATCCGTTAATAGCCGACACAAGCTTGCAAAGTCCTGTGTGCGTTCCTGGAGTGAGATTCCTTTTACATCTTTTTAATCAAACAGGAAATGATGTCTCATTAGTAGATATGAGTGTTTTTGTGTTATTGAGTTGTTTTAATCACATGGAATAAAGGGGATTTAACAAGTAGACATGACAGTGGGTTGCTCTGCTCGGTGTGTGTTCACGTTTCCCCTCTAAAACTAAAGTTGGTTTGTCTCCGAAAGACGGGGGTCACTTTATGACGTGGCCTCGGCCGTCCGTGTATCCTGGCTAACTTCATAATCATTTTTATCCGGTAGTTAAAAATAATTAACAAGTCATGCTCTTTTGTCGTCCACCATTTTAGGTCCCCGCTCCGGCAATGAAAGGCCTCTCCAGCAACATGGTCACGTAATAGTGTCAGGATGCATTTTAAAGTGCAGTAATTCAGTGGTTTACACGGCCTCATAAAATACCTACATGCCCCGATAATGAGAAGCATGAATGGAAACTTGGAGTTCACTGTGGCCCCTGTGTGTGTGTGTGCGTGTGTGTGTGAGTGTGTGTTTGTGTGCGCGCAGAGATGCAGATAGAAGAAAGGCAGCAAGAAAGACAGAAGAACGTGCTGGAAAGAATTACAAGATACAAAAAAAACAAAGCGATTTACTTTTTCAATCTGCACGGCTGCTCTCCGGTATCCTGCTTCATGGAGAAGATGAACATAGAGCTGTGCTTCTTACACAGAGGCCGGCGCTCCTGAAATGCACACAGTGTGAGACTGGTATGCAGAGTGGCAGCACTGCGGCTGAGGAGTCCCACGGTTTCCTCCTCTCTGAGTGATATCATATGGACAAACAGCAAAGGTCACAGGCAGCTTGAGCACATAACTCTTCATCTTTCACCCTCCTCTGACACTCTTTATGGCGTCCTACCCCTCTGACAGACTGGCTGCGTGCACACACTCGTGCGTGTGCGCGTACACACTTGAATAGTTGTTACTAAACTATGTACAGCAGCTGTGTGTGTGTGTGTGTGTGTGTGTGTGTGTGTGTGTGTGTGTGTGTGTGTGTGTGTTTAAGGGCTCGTCTACATGTTTTTTTTCTCCAGGTGATCAGTGTCAGGCTTCTCGCACAACGCGTCTTAATCTCGCAAGTCCCAACCTCTCGCTGTCATGGAATAAATCATGATGCAGCGTGGAGGTGGTGGCAGGCAGCGTGAGTCAGAGCCGCAGTCTGCTTGACTTCACACTCGCTGGGGATCTGGTAGCTCAGCAGGTAGTCCGCGTGCAGATTGAAACTAACTCTGCCTTTTCTGTGCTCGACACATCCTGAGAGCTCGATTCAAGAGCATGACTGGTCCTTAATTGTCGGATAAATTCCAATTCTTTTTTTTTTTTATTATTATTGTGTACAGAAGGGATAGGTTCAGGGTCGCTCAGCTACTACTCCTTCTCTTACAAGGGGTGTGTGTGTGTGTGTGTGTGTGTGTGTGTGTGTGTGTGTGTGTGTGTGTGTGTGTGTGTGTGTGTGTGTGTGTGTGTGTGTGTGTGTGTGTGTGTGTGTGTGTGTGTGTGTGTGTGTGTGTGTGTGTGTGTCAAAGACTTGATGTAATTCAGATTTGACTGGAAAAACCTGTGAGACTGCAACTTTATGAATAAAAAGTGCCTCCTGTGTTAAAGGGATACTTACTTAAAGGAAATCAAGGAGGAGAACTGAGGTTGTGGTTGTGCCGGTGATTTGTTGCTCTCCGATGGTCACCGAGCATTAGCGACCTTTTAGTGAGGTTACCACCACAAACGCCTGTTTTCATCCCCCTTGTGTTTTTTGCTCGCACTAACAAGATTGACTTATAGCAGATTTGCACTACTGTGCATGTTGCAGTCATTGACTAACTAGCCGTTATTCATCCGCCTATGGCAGCGTGGGCCTGGCACGAACAGGGGGACGTCTGATTTACATTAACAGCTCAGCTCTCACATCTGTGTTTATCAGGCAACAGCTTTGAACGTGACTCAGCCAATCAAAACTATCTGTTTTCTTATGTCCTCTACTGCCGAGGTAGTGTGTAAATCAGCGTTTCTGTACTGCAGGCAGTTGCTGGGGCCGTTGCCAGCGAGTGTGTGAATTACACCCATGCATAAAGCTGTCCTTGTGTCCCGCTGGCCAAGAGCTACAGGGAAGCTGGAAATGATCGTAAATTAAGCAGCACTTGACTGAGGAAATCATACAAAATCTGGGATTGAAAGGAACAGACCATAAGAGGAGTTCCTGTGAAGGCCGACAGAGGCAGAGCACGGGGTAACAGCCTGGTGGAGGAGACGGAGGAGAGGTCAGATCTGGGATACGTCTGTCGTAGCAACAGTAGAAGGCTAGTCGTAAACGTCCCAGCTGATGCCTGCCACAAGAGATAAATTATTCACTCACTTGTCAAATCAATAATGACCCGGTCTTTAGTGGCCTACTCTCCCCATGCCCTACTTATTGGTTTTGGGGGGAGAGGACACACCATTTATGTGTCGAAAAGATATTCTAGCCGTTTGCATTGTAGTGGACCAGTGGCCCCTTGCTGAGGGAAATTGGCTTGTTATTTTTAAGGATTGTTTCTGGAAAATTGGAAGTTGGGGGGAAAAATTGGGATTTGTGGGGAGAACAAAAAAAAAACCAACCTCCCTGACACTGGATTGAAGTGAGCACACATGATTAATATGGCAGTGGCAGTTTTGTTGAAAGGGAATGTGGTGGGGAGGCGTGGTTGTGGTGGTGGTGGTGTGGTTAAAGGGGATCGGGTGGAGGGGGTTGAGCAGGATGGGGGGGATGTTGCCATGGCTTTAAGGGCACGGGCATGTTTGGATGGCACGGCCCACCCCCTGCCCCTCAGCCTCTGTTCATGTGTCACTCACTGTCTCCCGGCCTGTAATTTTCCATCTACTGTAACAGTCTGGGCACATCGCCACCCAGGGAACTTTTAAAATAAATAAAGAATTCATTAAATAATTAGTATCTCCACAACAATCTCTTTTGTTCCGTCAATCTCCGAGCGCTCAGAAGTCACCCTGAGAGACGGCGAGAGAAAGAGGGAGGAAGAGAGAGGCAGAAATTAGTGGAAAAATCAATTTTTAAAAAATTAAAAGCATTGAATTTTTTGAAATGCTTTTTTACTTATCCGCCATTGATTACGTCTAATTGAACCTCATTTCCTGAAAAAGTGGTGCATGTGTGTTTATGAGCATGTGCGTGCATACGTGTGTGTGTGTGTGTGTGTGTGTCAGCTTGTGTGTTTGTGACATTTCCTAATGGCTGGGTGTATAGATGATAACCACTTGGCTCGGAGACAGACAGATATGAAAGGCTGTCACTCCGACTAGCGACAGCTATAATGGCCCTGCGGATGTGTGTGTCTGTGCATTTGTATGTCTGTGTGTGTGAGTGTCTGTGTGTGTGTGTGTGTGTGTGTGTGTGTGTGTGAGTGTGTTTTCATGAAAGGGTGATGATAGGGGCCGGTACTTTGGGGCCCGGCCATGCTTCCTAATCAAAACCCATCCTCTCTCCGGGTGCTCGTACACCGGCGTGTGCGTGTGGTGGTATAGTGTTTACATTGGGAGAGATGGAGCAGAACCACCTCTTTGTCCCCTCAGAGATTTGACATTGTCACCCCCCCCACACACACACACACACCCACCACCACCACCTCATCTTCCTCACCCCACCCCGCCGCTTGTGAGGTTAGCGGCCCGGAACATCCTCGTATGTATGAACAGCTTGCACAGGGGCGACACAGAACAATGTAAACCCATCATTAATAAAAAAAAGGACTTAAGCTATCCAAGTATAAGTTAATCATACGAGTTAACCTACACGTGTTTGAATCGTCCGTTGCCACGCGGCAGGTGAGTTGTGATGGGTCCGGGGGGGGGGGGGACACACACACACCAGCAGCAGCATCGTGGCAAACAAAGACCAACTGCATTAGAGAAACACCAGCTGAGGGTAACCAGCAGGTTAGATTCAACAAACCAGATACAGGAGTTTTAATGGTAAACAATGACCATCTGCATGCAGCTGAAGGTGCCCCCCCCACACCCCCCACCCCCCAGTGTGTTTGCAGTTGTCATTTAGTTAATCCAAAGTTAAACACCCCGTGTGTGTGAGACATAATTCTGTTCTACCCTCTGAAACATCAGGTGTTTGTAGGTGTGTATCTAAATGTACATGTATGTGTCAGACCTGTGTTTGGCTTAATGACTGATCTATTGAGGCGTCTTCCTTTTCCAAACAGACAAAAATGCTGCGTTGTCGGATCACAAGCAATGACCTCTGACGTACCAATCCCAAACAGACACTTCTTCAATATCAAGCACTTTAAAATGTGTTTTTCATTAAAGAAAAAGAAGATCATGGTCAAAAAAGGAACATAAAACTACTTAAAAACCTCAAAACATGTCCCTTTGCCTCCATGAGACAATTAAAGAGGGCATTTTCTTTATTCCCTTTATAATGAATGTTATTAAGTTTAACTTTTAGTAAATTCCCCAAACAGACATGTGGAGTTTTGGAATGTAGCCCTTCAACACTTTTCGGGCACTTGTCGCTCCTGCCTATCACTCCTGCCTTTTTATTTCAGCTCTACATCGAGTAGACGCTTTGGTTTTTTTCTTTTTCTGAAATTAATGGGGAATTAATGATTCCGTTATTCCCCCGCTGTGCTAGCAAGGGGAAGGGGGGGGGGGGTTTGGGATTCTTTTTTTTTAATCGCCCAACCTCTAGAAACTGATTGGAGCAGAAAAAATACACCCAGTCCCCTTCTGCCAGGCCTCACAATGGAGGCGCTGATTTTTTTGATAGGGTTCTATGCTGTCAGGGGGCCAGCTGGAATTAGAAGTGGATTAATAATTTTAAACAAGGCTAAACCGCTTGGACTGTCTGTCTGTCTGCTCTTTCCAATGCTTAGCCAATGGTCCGTCTGCTCACCAACCACATCAAAACAATCTAAAAACACTACATCTTCCTAATGAAGAGGGCTGGGTTTAGTTTGTGGGCTCGGGAGAACATGAAAACACGCGAATTTAGGCAGATTTCACGAAGTTCCGAGTCTGAGAATAAGCCTGGATTATCACGAACAGTTTTAACATCGTGCACCAGGACGACATCCCTGAAGAAAGCGTTAGTTTGACTTTACTGTGACTGTGTTTGTGAGTAGGTGCTGTGGCTTCCCAGGAGTTAATGAACTTCCTGTCGACTTTCCACAGTTTTATCTTCTTTTATGATTTAAACTCAAGTTCCGGCTTTTGGTTCTCTAACTTCTAGTGTGTTGAAAAATTTTTCTTGTCCGTCCAACACTGATCTACCTGATCATGTTGAGACTCCTCCAGCCTGTCTGGCTCAATACATGTATGGAAAATGAATGTTTCTCCTCCTGTCAGCTGTGTTTGTGCTGGTGTGCGACAGGCAGCGTCGGCGGCGCCTGAGCTGGTCCAGTGGCGGAAACACTAAGACCAGCAGAATGGTGACCCCAGTCAGAGGAAAGATTAGATTTAGCACCAGTGGGAGTGGTAAATGGTGAGTCGCAGGGATTTGGGGGCTATTTGGCATGATCTAAAAGCAGACGTGTTACCACCCGAATTTAGGTAAAGTAAAGCCTGACAAATCAGGCAACCCTGCTGGTGACATCTCTCCCAGAACAGAACCATGTCCCAATAATCCCCATGTAATTTATGTGTGTGTGTCTAAGTAAGTGTGTGTGTTATAAGGACAGACATGGGAGAGGTTTTGAGAGTGTAAATGTGTGTCTCTTCTCTGTGGGCACGTATATGGGAGTGACTGTCTTTGGATGGATGATGAGCAGCACTCAATAATAATTTCTCTCCAGCCGGCTCTCCATTGACAAAGCAGGCTGATGGACGAGGGTCCTAACGGGCCCGGATCAGAGCCAGGAGAGTCCAGACCGCTCTGCTCAGGTTATTTCCATAAAAAAAAAAAATGCATTTTCGATATAAATCCATTTGCACCTTTTAATCCAAACAGGACAAGTGCAGCCACAAAACGCTAAAACGGGAATAAAGTGGATAAAAAACAGAGTATAACATCAATCTATATTTTTTTCCCTTTTAATTCAGTCATTATAAAAATGTTCTGTGAATGTAGCAGGGACATTAGCCCCCTTCTGAGCTATTATCCTGGCTGTCTGGTGTTGCAATTTCACACTCCACTGATTCCGACAGGCAGAAGAGAGTCTGCGTGCCCCAGATTTCACCTTATTTAGGTAATACAGAAAGAAATCATTCCCAAGACATGGCAAATTAAACCGGGTAGTGGACTGGCACACTGTTCAGCAGAATATCAAAAGGAAAACACAGTCAGGGGAGTGCTGAGCTCTTTTCTGCTTTCTTCCAGCACATAAAGTTGACTGTAAAACGCTGGAAATGAAACTGAGCTCATGCACAGATTTTTTTACTCCACTTCCTAAACCTGAGGAGTCATTTCACCAGTGAAGCTCCTCTACAAAAACAACTCTTTCAAATAACAAAAAACCTCCTCCAGCAAGTTTCCTCACGTATTTATTCACATTCAGCAGATTTTTCTTTCTTTGCTTTGTGTCTCAGGCCAAGTTCTTTATCTCATCTCGAGGTGTGAACTTGGTCGTTGGAGGCTGAGCCAGTTCCCAACGTCAAGTCTTATAATATCACCTTTTACAAGAGCTCCCGACCGCCTTCATGTCTAATGTATGACGGACGGCATATTCAATGTGACTGACAGACAGTAGAGCTTATACAATATTGATGCTGCGCAAGAATGAAAACAAACAGGCTGCGTGGAAACGTTTCTCACTGTTAAAGTGGATCCTGACGCGCACGCAGCTCCACTGCGCCCCGCGCACTTTACTTATTTATTTATAGGAGATATTCTGCGAAAATACGTTACATTTAATTGCGTATTTTGTGCGTAAAATAATAAAACGGTCGCACTAGGTCGATTTAAAAACCCTGACAATGAGCTGCGGATCATTTTAAGAGTTAAAAGCTCTGAATTTTGAAACGCTGACTTTGATCCTTTATTCTAAAGCAAAAAAAAGGTCGAGTTAATTTCGTTTTTGCCGACGCAGCACTTTTTTTTTGTCTAATTATTTCTGCATAGTCAACGCTTACTTTTTTAATCTATAAAAATACTTTTCCTTTTTCTCCTCCATAGAAATCAGGCCTGGTTAGATTGAACTCTTTCTTTTTGACTTGACTGCGCGCAAATCTTTTCAAGGACAAGACAAGTGGCTCGTTAATAATTTGAATGTGCGCACATTTTCTTTTTTTCCTCTTATTCTGAGTTATGCAAGACGGCAAACGGAAAGTTAATCCGGCTGGGGGGGGGGGGGGGGGGGGGGGGGGGGGAAGGCCAGGGAGGTTTCTTCAGCCTTTAAATGTGCCAAAATCAAACCTCGAAAATTCCAAGCAAAAAAACATTCAATTATATGATGATTATTCAATTATTATATCTTATAAAATACTAATAATAAAGATGATAATATATCTGCCATTTATATGAACCTAATAATAACAGTGTCAACACTATCAAAGTTTAATTATCCTGTGATTATGTATAGCAGGTACTATTTTAATTAATAAATGTATATACCTTAGAATAATGTTGGACAAGTGCTGAGAAAATGAAGGAAAAACATGAAAAGAAATGATTATTATTGTTTTTTTAGAAACAAGTCAAACCCTCCATCTACTTCAGAGTTTTGTGAGAACTGAGGCCAGAGGTTTCAGGTTTCCCCGGCCTGCTGAGCTCCCCTCCCTGCACCAGGAGAGAAATATGTCATCGGTCATCATAGCAGAGGATGGATAGGGTGTCTCAGAGATGCAAACGAAAATATTTGGCTGTGTTACTTTTTGTAAATCTGGAGATTGGTTTCGGCCCCCAAAGGTGTCCTGGAGGAAAATGTGCAATATATTAGGGAGACGTCTGCCAATCACAGGCAGCCATGTACAGTACAGACTCTGACAGCAGCACGCTCGGTGGATTGGTGGTATTATTTCACATCGAAACTCAAACCCACTCTCAGGTGTTTTGCGTAACACCCTCAGATAAATTGTAGTTCTCTCCGGAAGTACACAGAAAGGCCCCACAAATACAAAAACGCCACACAGTTTAGCAGTGGTGAGAAACAAAGTCCCCCTCTCTTTTGTTACCAGCCCTCAGACCAGAATTGAAACAGGAAAAGCAATTATTGCAGAGATTGTCCCACCGGCATTGAAAAGCTATCAGCATGAGGGTTGGGATTGGCTCGGGGGACACCTATGGCCCCATGCATTATCCTGGCATGAGGTCGCTTTGGCAATCGCCTGCCAATTTCCACCAGCACCTGGCTTTCCCATCCCACCCCCCACCTCCCCCCCCCCATTCACCAGGCCCTCCTACCTGGTTCCCTTTTCTCCTCCTCCCTCCTCTGTACCCTCAGCTTTGCCTGCTATTGTCCCAGGATGGTGACCATTAATAAAAAGAGGGGGGAAAAAACAACAATCAGTGCTGTCCAGTGAGCGAGTCGCACTGAGGGTGTGCAATCACGCTGTATTGTTTCTCAGCGTGGCGGGATTGGTTTGTTGATTCTTCTCCGAGAGAAAATGTGTTTGACTCGGGTCAGTTGATGTAGTTGAACGCAGAACCACGAAAATACCCAAAGACCAGAAACCACAGAATAATGGTGCGTCTAATGCTGTGAAAATATGAGCCAGTGGTGTATGGTTCGGACCAAAAGGCACAGTGGGAGAGTCGAGTCTAGATTAGTGGAAAAGTGAGAAGAAAATAACTGGTGCTATGTCTAACACGTTTTATTATGGCTGTTGAAAACCTGTATAACACAGCTGTTGTGTACCCCCCCCCCCCCCTTTAGCAGCAGAACCCCTGCCACCCATCCACAAACCTGTTCCTGTCCTGCAAGGCCCAGTTACACAAACACACCTTAGTACAGTAGGTCCAGCTCCGGGCACGCAGGACTAACAAGAGCACAGGGCCTGAGCGTCACATATGGAATAGTCCAAGCTGTGTCGTTTCATTGTTGTTGAACTGAGGCTTGTGTTTGCCTTTCTGCATCCTGCTTCCTCTCATCTTCACAACAGTGCCTTTGTATCGTTCAGATGTTATCGCACATACACACAATTATTTATTTCCTGGTTCTAAGCTGTAGTTCTCTCCTCACAAGATTGCAGATGCACGATAGACCCCTTCTGGTCCATTGAAACTGAAGATGTTTGTTAAATATTTTGGGGGTTGTTCAAATTGTGAAGGAAATTGAGAATTTAGTCAAGAAACTGGGAAATGTCCATTCTGAAAAAAGTCAATAAACCTCTTTTCTTGTGCTCCTGAAATTGCACTTATGTCAGATATTTATTTTCAAGGTCAACATGACTGAACAGCTTCAGAGGTCAAGTGAGGCACCAAGCGTTGCCTCCCTGTCAAATTTATTTATTTATTTGAAGAATAAAATGCATTATTTTCTTCCTGCAATCTTATGAGCAACTGTTTGGCCAGAAGTCTGTCGGCTGCAGCCATGTTTTGCCATGAAGCAGCTCCTGAGAAAGTTTCATCATGCCTGGTGGAAAATAGTTCCACAGAAGGTGCCAACATAGCACCATGTGTACGTCTGAATCATAACAGGTCTGTTCATCCATCACAACAGTATTCAGGCAGAAAGTGGCTATCAACAGCCGGTGAGGTCTATACATTGGAAGCATCAGGGTTAATCATAGGAAATGGATGCAGTAGAGTAGATCCAAATCCAACAAGGTGACAGGAAGTCCTCATGAAATAAGATAATCAATTAAGATCTATTTGCATATCACATATTGACACTTTATAATCCTGAGTATCATCAGTTTGACACTATTCACCCTGATGTGTTCCATAAGTTTACATCTAAACTGACTGGTCTCTGCTCCTGAGTATAACAAAAATCCCGCTCACCATCTGCCTGAATTGGACGTTTGGGGGAAAATCAATATCTTTAAGATTAATTATCTTGGATTGTTTCTTCCTCTGTTTGTGTGATGCCCGGAATCGCGCACGCACGTGCTGAGGCGGCTGCAGGATCAAGCGGATTGTTATTCATGGTGCTACGTCTGCCTCATGCATATCCATAACGGATTAAAGATTGCGCAAACATTATGCAACCGTCCACAGTTCGCCTTTTTCTTTCTCGCGTTGAGTGGCATTTCTGGGACACAAAGTGGAATTGTGCAAGAGATATGGGCCACTTCTCGTTGTGTAGTAGTAGTAGTAGTGACAAATTTTGAATTGTTGTCAAGGGACACAGACGGTGTATTCATTTAGTCATGCTGCTTCATTCAGTTGATCTATCCATCCATCCATTTATCCATTCTTCTATCTCACGGGATGCATCTTCGTGCGCCTGTGCAACATGTATTACGGATGCGGTTCAGAAGTCAGTCGAGAGCATTGCGCAGGCGCACAGAAAGGGATGAATGAAGTCTTTAAATAATGTAAAGGCGCTCTCCAATTCTAATTCATTGTCTTGGGGGGGGGGGGGGGGGGACATTAACGAGCATTGTCCTCTTCATTTTGAAAAGGCGATGAATATGTGAGCGCTGCTGTCCGTCGCCTCGGGGCAGGACTCGTCCTGTGAGGCGGAGGCTGCCCCGTGACGAAGAGGCTCAGGTGAAAAGTTTGAAAAGCATTTAATTACACTGGAAGTAAATAAAGCGAAAAAACACAGGTGATTCGCTGAAGTTTGAAAAAGTTAATTGCAGACGGCGACAGTATATGCCGTGTATTAACAATGTGACACTACATCTTCTCCAATAACCTGCAGTCCAGTGGTTCATGACTCTCCACCCAGTGTGTGGCCGAGTTATTGAGCCGGTTTTGCGCAGGGCCAGGCCGCAGAGCAACGGGGCATTCACGGGACGTCAAATCGCTCATTTACCACCTCTCGAAGGAATTGAAACTGTATCTGTCAAAAGACAAACGCAAAGCACAATTGCCCGAACATCTGCTTTGCTGAGTGAGCGTTTGCCGGCGCCCTCACTCCGGGGACCTATTAGCGTTGATTCCTGCGCCTGCTCTGATGAGGAATTCATCAAGTTTCTGACACCCCGCCAGATGCTGGGGAATTAGCGCTGTCTCCTGTTGGACGTCCCGTTAATAGTTTGTCTCTGAGCCTAAAGTGTGGACATACTGTAATATGAGAGGTGGGTGCTTGTGTGCGCGGATGACGCCTTCAACTATAGATCTGATGTTGTTGGCCCCTTGGCACCGTTTGGATCCACAGGAGCAGAAACTATAAATGTGACCGCCTTCTTTCTCTAATAGACATTTTATGTATTTAGGTATGGCTGTCTGATGAAGTCCCCGAATAACGTTATGTCCACTTTCACTCATTTCCTCATCAGCACACATGCCTGCAGGCTATACAGTGCATGGCCTGCCAGTGCGAGTTGGTATGTAAATGTCTGTTATAGGAGTCAATTGAAGAATAATTGAACTCAAAGACAAAGCCATTGTGTTAATCCGTTTGCATCACAAGAGCCATGAAACGCGTTAAAGGTAGAACACACCGGCGGATTAAGGTACTTTGGGAATGCATATTCAACGCCCCGCTGGAGGTGAAATACGCATCGGTAATTGGCGAAACCCATCCACTTCCGCGCTCAAAAAGCAATTATCAGATGTATGTGAACTCGTATGTGATTATTTGTTTTTATCAAGCCGTGGGTTTACCTCGTGATGCCTCATATCCATCTCACTCCAATCTAATTGTCATGAGGCGTTTAGGGGCAAACTATTCTGGTTATGCGTGCAGGCTTAATGTCTTGATTGAAGAAACGGCTGGCCTACATGTCTACTGTAATCCACCGAGTTAACTTGGTCCGTGTCTATATGTGAACAGATGAAACCTCTATGTTACACACATGGTCTGGTGACTGGTTTAATTCAAGGTGATTCAGTTTTCATCTTGTCTAGTGGAGAAAAGGGGGAATCAACAGACATGGCGTGCAGCCCCCTTATCCAAACTGTCTCAGATTCAGGCCAAGTGCCATTCTTAAGTGCCCTTGAGCCAGACTCTGAACCCTTCAAACTCTCTGCCAAATAAAAGTCTCACGCGTAAATGTGCATGTTCAAGTTGTAGTTTTTACGCACTGTATTTTGTAATTCACGGCTGCATGCTCCTTCTAATAATCACTAAATTATCGATGAACGATCAAATAGTCACTTGTTTTGTTTTTTTGTATAAAGATCACAGCCTGCGTTGCGTGACAAAGGGCGTCGGGGACCTGCTTGTGTCGGTTTATCCTCTTAGAGCGCGCTCTACCGCTTAGCCAGCAAATACTCTGCGGCTGAGGAGACGGAGGAAGGTAGGCTGAAGGGGTTGGGGTTGACTAATCAATCCGATATCAAACTTCAGCTGCAGCCACGAGCTACACGAGCACAACTCAGTCCGGCTCCCTTTCCCCCCCCTCCCCGCTGCACTCCCCTGCTCGGGATAGCAGCACAAGGCAAGCGGACCCTGTAGCCAGAGAGAGATTACAGGCTACACGCCCGCTGCCAGCAGTCAGCTGCCATCCTCCGGGTTCACACATCGCAGCTCAGTATAACAATCCATAAGATAAGTGGAGATGAATGAGCGCAGTTCGGAGCCAGGCTGCTCCAGATGGGCACTGTTGTGACACGGCCGCTTGTCTTAACACAACTGCAGCCACGTGACCGCCACTGTTTTCTAATCCGCCGAGGATTCACCAGAAAGGAGCATTTCATGTTTTTCCTTCTCTCCTCTGGATTAAATGTCTCGCTCTGCTTTCTCATTTAATCGATGATTTGTGTTGTGCGCCAGGGACAATAACACGGGCTATTCCCGGCGAAGGGGAAACGCAGACCAAGTCAGAAGAGCTATTGGCAAAATGACAGTTCACCCACTCGTTTGAGATGAACACGAATATTGCCAGTCTGCGAGAACTGGGCTGATCCGTGTTAAGATGCAAATACGAAACTGTTTTATATATGTCATGGTCATATGTTTGCCTCTTCCCTCCCGGGATCAGGTCGGTGCACAGCCACTGCTCAGTTTGTCACATCCCAGATGATTGCGTAAAAATGCAGCCTCCATGTGAGCCCGCCGTGTTTCGGAGAGAGAGAGAGAGCCGGGTCTCGGTTATTTGACGTCACGGTGTCTGAGAGGAGGAACTTGAAATGTGCGACTAGACGAGCAGAGAGGAGGAGGAGGGTGGGATGAGGAGCGAAGGGTGGGGGTGAAAAGAAATGAAATCAAACACAACGCAATGTGTGCGCTTGCGCAAAAGCAAAAAAAAGGAAAAAGAAAGAAGAGGCATTTGAATCAATATTCCTAAAACTGTTTAATGGCTGAAGGATGGAGGAGGGAGTCGGGAGGTACAGGGGGATTTTAAGCACCTTGTGGGGGCTGGGTGTAAAAACACTCCTCACTGGGGAGTAAACCAGTAAAGTCTTCATTTTACAGCAGGCTTTGAAAAAAACACAATGCGCTCATTTGTTGTGTTCCCCGAATTTATTGTTTTCTAAAACCACTGGATAAATGACACCGTATAATATTACAGACTACAGGCCTGCGCATGAGCTGTTGTTGTGATTCGAGCTGATTTTTTTTTTCGCCGTTTAAATGCTTATTATGGCGTCCATTGATGTGTGGTAACTCCTTTGGTTGTTTTTTATGGAGCGGCTCCTTGTTAATCTGGTAGTGGGAGACGCTGAGGCAGCGACACGTTTGGCAATGTGTGCCACTCGACTTTCACGGTCACACAGTGTCCTCAGTTGCCCGTCTTCCAATCTGCACGTTACCGGTATTATTTGTAAGCTCTCATTAATAAAAAACAAGTTGTATGTGCAACCTGTTTTTGCCATTGAGGGATGATCCATGCACCTATCTGTCAAGAAGTGGTATTTTAACCCCCCCATCCAGCACTCCCATTCACATGCACGCGCGAACACACACACATGCACACATAAAAGATACTAAGATGGCGCCTTAATCATTGTCAAGTTCAAGTGACTCCTATTAGTCTGATACACACATCATGGCACACAGTGTCTGCCACATGCGTAAAGGTGCAGGCAGAGGAACATGATCATCATGATGATAATAATAATCAACGTGGCAGACGGACAGTCGCTTTTCATAATGTCGTTTTTTAATTTCAATCAAAATTTCCGTTCACATTTCTTCATAAATAGTTGGTAAAACAAATCAACCAACTTAACAGTAGCCTAAAAAGTACAAGGAACCTCTAGCCTCTGGTCGCTGAATGAGCTGAACGCATAGGCCTGCTGCTGTAACATGGTTTGCCTCAACGTGGCACAGTGACACAGTTCATCAGTAAAACATTTTTGCTCTTCAGGAATAACTTGGAGTGTGACCCATTTCTCCCAGAAAGTGTTACAACATCACATTCTAGCTGTGTTTATACATCAGATTTTTTTTGTTTTTCCTCTGACCTCTGGACATTGGGGCAGAAAGGTGGTGGGAATAAGAAAAAGTACTTCTTTTAAATTAATGTATAGAAAATAGCATATAAAACATATATTCCTTAAATTATTTAAATAAACTTATTTCATATATCACTGTTACGAGGTACCCTTTTTTTACATTTTATTTTAAAAGTAGTGCTGGTGGTCTGAAATTGTTCTCGTGTGAGTACAATATACTTTGTGTATGCATAATATTTAATTCTTGAGATTAGGTCACAATGCAATGCTGTAACTCTTCTTTTTTTTCCTTTTCAGTTTTTTTTTTAACCACTAAACGTATTTCCCCCCCAACCCACATAGATCTAGAAGTCCTTCCACTAATTTTTTGTTAAACACAAAAAATGTCAATCTTTGACAAGTTATTCACACAAAACAAGCAAATGTGTAATCAAACTGCTCTATATGCAACACCACAACAAATAACACGCTTAGTTTCACAGAAGAATTACATTTAAAACAATGCAAGCTGACGGACAAAAAACTTTTTTTATTTTTGAAGATACTGTGTTGTGACAGTTCCATTGTTGCCGATGCACACATTTAAACATACTTGCACAAAGACATTGCTGGAACTATAAAGAGTGCCATACTGGCGCATATAGTTGGGTGCATGACCCGAATTTGAAATACTCAAAATAGTGTCACCTTGATTTGGAAATCATGACCTTCACACGCTCGCCTAAGACCTGTGTAGGAGTGCAATAGGCTGATGGGTTTATTCTTCTTCTTTTTTTTCCCAGTACTGAGTTTATGCTACGAATTGACATCTATTTCTGATTCTATAAAAGTAAAATACACAAGAAAAGTTTAAATTTTTAACCAAAAATAAAGATATCAACAGAACCGTTTGATAGCCTCTCAGCTCAACTGACCTCAGTTCTACAAAGTCAATGATTTACATGTCAATGGTCTCATAAAGAAAATAAAAGTGACGGAAATATCTGCATTATATATAGACAAATCCATAATATTCATATAGATGATTTCTTCGATCCAAATAAGACACATGTAGGCCTATTGGTTAAAAAATGAAAAGAATAAGAAAACAAAAAACAGAAGGATACAATCGCGATGTTGGAGCTTTAGAGTTTATCATTTGTTCAATGTTAATGACCAAAACTGTACAGTTCTTGTTAGAAAACATTTCCATAAATATCATTTAAGTTTCAGAACTTATACCCATAATTAAATTACAAATTGATAAATATGGCATCATGGATATGTATTTACAACGGTATTAACAAAAGGCAACGTTATATTCAACGGTAACAATCGTAACCTAATACCACATTTCTCCACCTGAAAACGGACGTTGACAACAGATTCGACCCCATCAAACAAGGAAATACATTCACGAGTATAATATTTATTTATGATGTTTTTTTTCTGTGTTCAAGTTCATGACAAAGACTTTGGCACGTTTCTTAAGACTGTTTGAAGTTCCAACAATCAATCGAACAGGCGACAGCAGCCGTGTCACCGTCATATAAAACAGCATGAAATAATCTTCCTTTTTTATTCTTTTTTGAAATAAAAATTTGAGAAAATACATAAAATGAAAAATAAAACAAAAAATTTTCTTCTGAAATCTGTAAACTAAAAGATAAAAAAACCCATTTATTTATACTGAGAAAGTATTACGTTTTTTTGTTTTTTTTTTAGGTTTTTTTAATTTATTTATTTCTTCGTGGTTTATCCTGATTTCCTCAAAACACGTGGAATCAAATTTTGTCGTGATCCTGAGAATGGACGTGGCCTGCGTGCTGCTGGCTTTTGCTCTCATCTCCTGTTGTTGTTGTAGTCGTTGCTGTTGTTGTTCTTGTCCAAATCCAATTTGTGTGTATGTGTGTGAGAGAGAGAGATGATGTGTGATTAGTGTGTGTGTGTGTGTGTGAGTAGTGAACAGGAATAGTGTTTTTTAACGTTTCTTTTTAATTCATATTATCCTCATTTCTCCTCATCCCAGTGGTCCACTTTGAGGGGAGGGCTCGCTCCTCGGGCTTCAAACGTACCATTCATTAAAGTTGGGTGCCAGTCCTTCGCTGTGGCCAGACGTGTTTTGCACGACTGACGGCGGTGTTTTTGTCGGGTCCTCGGTGCCGGCTGAGACCAGCACCGGCGGTGTGGACGACTCGTATCCGGAGCTCGCTGCTGGAGAGGATTCGGATCCTTGAGACTCGTGTACCTGCGAGTAAAATAGAGAATAATGGAGGGCATGAGGAGTGAGTCACTGCGGTTTAACATTCACCCAGGCCTCCCAACTGTGCGCTTTAATGGATGGGAGCTGAATTTAAATGCGTATTCATGCTGGATGTTGTAAGGAGTCTGTGCAGTGAACACACACACATGCACGAAAAGGCTCCAACTAAAAACTTGAGCCTGGCACAAAAAGTTCTAGACACTGAAAATATTAATAAATAAAAGACTTGAGTCAAAATGTATTTTTCTGTTAAAGTCAAAAGTAACATGAGAATGCCTGTGTTTTTTAAATTAAAGCTGTGAAACTATAGTGTTTTAAGAATGGCAGACGTCTACAACTCAATCATAAGATCTACTATAATTCAATTAGTTATTTTTAGCAAGAGTTGTGGTGTCACTTATAGTTTAGTACAATTGCAAACTGTGCTTTCTTTGTTAGTGGCACAATTGCGCATTTAACAATTACCTGAAGTTGTGATAAAGTCCCTGACTGTGGTGTTTGTGTGTGTGTTGTGCGTATGTTGTGCGTGTGTGTGTTAACGTGTTTAACAAGTAATGAAGACGTTAATTACCTTCATGTGTTTCCTGAGAGAGCTGGGGTGTGTGTATGACTTGTCGCACACTTTGCAGATGTATGGCTTGTCTGATGTGTGCACATGCATGTGCTTTTTCCTGTCGCTGCTGTTGGCGAAGCGTCTGTCACAGCCATCAAATTCACACTTAAACGGCTTCTCACCTGCAGGATTAAATACACACATACACACAACGTGAATCACCCTCGAATAGCCCGAACAAACAAACTCCCATTGTCACAGCAGCACACGTTAAAAAGAAGAGGAAACCCTGCCTGCATGCGTGCAGACGGGAGATGTAAATTGTCTGCAGACAGTTATATAACAGTGTAACCTACATTTTGGGGGCGAAATGGATACAGCTCCACTACTACACGCTGCTCTGTCAGGCTTTATTTATTCAAGAGGCCCTGCTCCTTCTCGCTGCCACGGGTCTGCTCCGAGCTCCTGCTCCTATGTAGTAAACACTGAATCAACAGGGGCTTTTCTAAAACTCACACTGAACATTTGCAATCGTGGAAGACGCACGGCAAAATGAGTAAAAGGGTCCAAAAGTCTTGGTGCGTAATATGCCGCTAAAGTACCGCAACTCTGGACAAGTGAGTCAAGTATCTTTGTATGTAACACACAACTTCTCGGTGCGAGGAGCAGCGACACGACACACTTGCTCAACAGAACTACAATACCCTATATTTTCAGTTGTATTTACCCTGCACTCATTTATCCCTGTGTTTTAATAGATACACAAAAACTGGACGAATAACAAATTGTAGATCCTGACTAAGAAGAGTTCAACGTGATGCATGTGGCCCCGAGTTCTCAAGCTCTCCTTGTAAACAACAAAACAGTGTGAGACACAATGTGCTCGTTCGAAGCTGACCCACTTTCAAATGTTATTTTTTCTACCCAAGCCGCACGGTGGATTCGCCGTTGCCTTACCTGTGTGTGTTCTTTTGTGGATTTTCAAATTTTCCGATCTGGCGAATATTTTCCCACATCCGGGGAACGGGCACGGGAACGGTTTCTCGCCCGTGTGCACTCGGATGTGGTTGACGAGTTTGTACTTGGCCTTAAAAGATTTCCCTTCCCTCGGGCACTCCTCCCAGTAGCAGATGTGGTTGCTCTGCTCGGGGCCGCCGACGTGCTCCATGGACACATGCGTGACCATCTCGTGCATGGTGCTGAAAGTCCTCTCGCAAGTCTTTTTGGGTCTGTTCATCTGGTTCTCGTCTATCCATTTGCAGGATAACTCTTGCTTGATCGGTTGCCTCATGTATCTGAAGAAGGCCCCCGGACCGTGGTGTGTCGGCACATTCATTCCCATGTTCATGTTGATGGGGTGGTTGTAGTTGTGGAGCTGAGCCCCGTAGGGGTCCGTCCGAGGGCTCGCGACCGGCCGGTAAGGATCGGGTCTTCCGAAAATGTCCCCGCGCAAGCCAAGATGCATTTGGCTGTTAACCACATGTCCGCTCGGTGAAGTGTGGCTCACCCCCTGGTCGTGAAGTCCTGGAAACAACAGATGCCCGGGGTTATCGGTGAGCCCCGGCGGCCCGTGGAGGCTCCCCGCCGAAGATGCAAAGAGACCATGCTGGGAGCCCGGCGCAGTGGGCTCCCCGACGCCCCGGTTCCGGAAGAGAAAGTCCCGTGTTGAATTGAACGCGCCCGGTCCGTACGAGCCCACCTGCCCGCCGTGAGAGTGTCCCAGCGCGGCTGCATAACCGGAGGCTTGCGGGGTGAACGCTGACGTCTGGCTGGAGGCGATGTCGTGAGCTACGGGGCTGATTTTGAAAGCTGCGGAGTGGGGGGAATCGGTGAAGGGATTCAGCCCCAGACTCGGGTCTCTGTTACCGATGTCGTGGTGCCGCGGTCCCCCGAAACCTCCCACTCCTAACGATGCAAACTGCGGACCGCTATCAAGCAGCATAGTCATGAGCTTGAAGCAAACTTATAGGAGACGGGGAGAAAACAGAAAACAAAATTAAAATCCAGTTTAGCGGAGCCTCGCGCGCTGCAGACACCGCGTCGAGATTTACCACGTTTTGCGAGGAAAAAAAAAAATCCTAGAATATATATAAAAAAAAAAAGCCAAACCCAAGCCAAACGGGGAAAATCCTCTGCGAAGAGAGCTGGGAGAAAAAACTCCCGTGGACTGCGATCCGTGAGAAAGCGGATCAAACTTCCCCCCCTTTCCAGGCGGATGATGTCCTTGGACTGATAAAGTCAATCACTCACTCCCAGCACATAAATGAACTCGGGAGGCAGTGCCACGGCGGCCAATCGGCGCGCGGCTACCCCTTCGACACGTGACCGCCGAGGAGGGTGTTAATTGGCTGGATTTCGGGTGATTGGCACCGTTTGGTATTGAAGATGGCAGCTCGTCTCGATTGGTTTCATCTGATTGGCTCTTACGGGCATTATTTTGCAGGTATAACGCGGCTCTGTAGCGCGGATCCCTGTGCGTGTTGTGTGCGGGTGCGCGTCCCGTGCAGCCGCTGCTGATTTATGCGCCCGAAGAAACTCCCAAAGACTTTTTATAAATCAAAAACAAATCTAATGTGTGGAGTGCCTGTGCTCGCAGGGGTTTTACAGCCGGGTCCCTGCTCCAACTTTTAGTGCAACACTTAGTTATTTTACGGAAACCCAGTTATTCTGCAACATAAACTGCATTTGGATTTATTTAGGGAATAAAAAAAAAAGTTTAGGGGTAAAGTTACAACTTTTGCAGGACCTTTTTTGAAACAATATGTCTATATATCTGTGTCTGTCATTGTGTTATGTGGGTTTTATGTTTCTTATTAACACAAAAACGTGGATGTTACTTGGCCCTGCTCCAGAATGTGGCTTTCTTGTAGCCGCTTGAAAGGGGAGGGAGGGGGGGAGACATTTTTTTTGTGCAAAAAGCTCTATAGGGTGTAAGACGGAAGAATAAAAGACAGAAAGAAAGATGGCAGTAATTGTAATATCCTGAGATTTTTTTTTGTTGTATTCTTTCTTTCTCTCTTCTTTCTTGTTCTCCCTCCGCCAAAAAAAAAGCCCGTGCCATTGAGCGCGTTTCACAGGGGCTGCCGCTGACTCGCTGCAGGACACATAAAATCTGATCAAGTTCAGAGACGCGCTGAGTGCTTCAAGCGGCGCTTTTTAACTCCGAGCCTTTCACATCCCAGCACCCCCCCCCTCCCCAACCACCACCACCACCACCCCTCTCAGCCTGTCCCAGGAAGGAGCTCGCATTCTTTATTTTTTAGGGGTTCCGGACCCCCTCACCCCCCCCCCCCTCCACCAAAAAAAAAAAAAAAGAAATCTTCAAATCAGTCCTTCATCCTGCTCGCGCCCTCATCCCACCGCACTCACTCACCAGAACATTACCCCGAGAAAGAGTTATAGATTGAGAAAGGTGAGTTTTCTGACTTCTCCTTCGTGTGTGTGTGTGTGTGTGTGTGTCGAGGTGTGTGTGCGTGTGTGTCGAGGTGTGTGTGTGTGTGTGTATGTGTGTGTGTGTTTGGGATCAGGGGGCAGGAGGCATAGGCCCGTGCGTAAATCTGCACTTTATTACAGTAAAGCCTGTGGAGGTTGCACGGGATTTAGTTTTCCTGAAGTTATAACTCAGCCGGCCCGGTGCCTCTTACTCATATTTAATTATTTGTCTTAATCCGTTTTTTTTTGTTTTCTTCCTTCTTATATATGGCCGCCGTGCACTTTGTACAACACTTGCGCTTTTTCTACAGAACCTCAACAACTGATCTCGAAGCAAAACGACGAATGAGATTCACTTCATGTCTTTTTGCTCCGTAAGCTGCCTCCCCCCTTCCTCCCTCCCTCCCTCCCTCCCTCTCAACACGAAGGCATAGCCTCTCACAGTTTACTCCCCCCTTCACTCTCACTCTCTTCTCACACACGGCACACAGGCATGCTCACACACACACACACACACACACACGCACACAATCACACAACACACTCTCACTCACACACGCACACACACTTAACACAGTTTGCCTTTGCAGTTTCTGCACCATGAGATTTATGGGGACCTTTGTGAACCCTCACAAGTGACAAGCAGCCTATTAAGTTTCCTATATTCCCTCCATATTTTATTGGCTCGTTGAAACGTGAACGCACCACACGCCACTTAATGTTATGTGCCGTGTACTTGCAGCGTGCGCGTCCTCGCTATATGAAATCATTAAGTGACTTTTAGATGAGTCACAATTGTTTGCGGGGGACAGAGCAGCAGTGAAGTCAGGGAGCTGTCATCAGCTACGGGCCCGTAATGTAAAGCAACTGTTGCTGGAGAGTACAAGAAAAACTACTTCACAAATCTCCTCAGCTTTACAGGTTATTTATTAAATGTTGAGATATAATATGTGTGAACTGACCACTGGAGGCTGAAGTCACGTATATTTCTAATTATAGGTGTCTCCTTAATTAAAAAAAAAAATCAACTATTACGGGATAGATTTAAACTTTTTTTAATCCTGTCTGTCACACAGGGGCCTTGGCACGTTATTCAAACCGGACAATAGGAAAAGTGTAAAGTTACACACGCCGCTTTACAGAGCTACACTTTACTTAAATGTGTGTCTCACCCACTGCAGCCATTTTTTAACCAAAATATTTTACACCGCTCCTCAAGCACGTCGTCCTCCGACACTCCTATTTTCGTTTCCTACTTTCCTTAAAACATCGATAAAATGTAACTCTAGTGCGTTTTTATTTCACTCACTTTCTAGTTTTGCACTTAAACGATTTTATATATTTATTCCACAATTTAAATGATGTTCGTTTCAATTGCACAAATAGATGAATAGATCTGCATCTGTCTATATGTTCCCAGGCCTGCTGTGTTTTCCTCGCTTGCAAATGTACGACACAGTTAAAATCTTTATTGATCATTTAGTCGTTAACACAACGTGCTAAATGATGAAGCAGGTTATTCTGCAGGACTGCAGTATGCATAATTTGATTTTTTTTTCACTTATCTCTGCTGGGATTACCTCATTGAGCGTTGGGATAGCCCATTGGTTATAACATAACCCTCCTCCAACTGAGCATGCGCGTCACCTTAAAAATATCCCAATATTGTGGTGTGCATACCTCTGTGACAGTGCTGTTGGAACAGAGGGGAGCCATCAGCATAAATGGTAAACATCTCACATTTATACGCTTATTCTGTGTTGGAGTCAGTGAAGGTTAATTCAGGGCATCAGTTGATAAATGACCTAAATGTGTGATCATCATTTTTATCATAAAAAAACATCTACAGACCTACAGCAGCTCTATAGGTGTCTCGAGTTATTTTAAATCTTGCAGTGAACCTAGGTGATGTTTTCTATGGTCCATGTAGTCTGGCCTTTAGCCTACACTACGCTTGGCTGGCTCAGACAGAGAGCTATAGACAAGTTTGTGGACTGGGAGTTAACTCAATAGTGACCAAGGAAATGTGAAATCTTAATCTCCCTATATGACAAGACCTCAGCTCTGTAGCAGCTCCATTTAGCAAATGCCACTCTGTCTTCCGTCTTGAAACAGACAGAGATTTCTCAATGTCTCCCAACGGCACTGTTAAATGAAGTGTAAAGTGATCTACTTTAGCTTAAATGGACATTGTGATGTATGAACCTGCAGGATTTTATTATTATTATTATATTTGCTGTGATTTAATATGACATATCCTCAATTCCCAGGCTATATGTGCAGTATGACTCAGTAAGAACCTAATTTATTATTGTTTTCAGTGTTCTGTATTCTCAGGGACACGTTTCTCGGTCCTCTTACATTATTGCGGAGCCAACAACTGTGTGCAGGCTCAGGTTCTGGTCTGCATTCATGTAACCCAGTTTCTAATGAATCAAATCTGAAAATAAAATACAATTTGGTCTTACATTTCCCTTTGAGCGAGAATACTTTTTATGAACCCAACGTATGTATCTATATTTTTTCCACAGTGCTTTTAAGACCAAAAATTTCATTTTGCGGTATTCTTTAAAATACGTGCAGCCTATATGACATGTAATTTTTCATTTCAATGTAGCGGCTGGTGATGACTATAGGGTTTTGTCACCACAGGGGCTAGTGCTCGACATGACAAATGCCAATTCAACTGTCTCGTAATTTGCAATTTCCCAAAGTAATGCTTGACTGTATATTGCATCGCTATATATCGGGTATATCTTTGTGTTTTTGTTCGTCAAGGGTGAAACGCGGTCAAAGAAACGTTTTATCGTACCACATTTGTGCTTCGTGTTTTCTGATTCCGGTTTATTCTTGCACATATACAGCACAATCCTAACTGCACAGATTGTTGTGTATGTTTCCTAAATGATATGGTTGGTTGGGTCTTGAGTGACGGCTACAGTACTTGAAGTTCGCCTTCATATGGCTGATGGAGAGGGCTAATTGACTCATTGCTGTGATTTACTGGAGCATCTGTCTGCAAATGGACTCATCCCAAACCTGTTAATTCATCTAAATTTCATAAAGTCGTGGCAAGACTGTGCACCGCCATCCCTCATCAATTATAATATGTCAGCACACTCAACACTAATGCATACAATGGTTTAAATACACACACACACACACACGCAGACAGACACATGCAAAAAAATCACACATAGGCATACCTGTTTGTACCACATGCACAAAGTGACTTTGTGTTTTATTGAGACACACACACACACACAAAGCCACGCACACACACACACACACACAATACCTGATAATAATAATGTGTTCTCTATCATTCTGCCTTTATTATCTTTTGTCGACAAAATCCCCAATTGTGCATCTGGTGATTCTTATACAGCCTAATATTAGTTCACTGTGGCTTAATCTATATATTTAAAAATGTGTGCGCGTATATATATGTATTTGGCCTTTTATACGAATCATTTTACCCTAAAGTTAATTCAAAAAAAATTATCTTACTGCACCCCCGGGTTGAAGAAATAATAATTTCAGAATTTGTCAGTCCAGTCTCCATCATGGCGTTACACTAAAACTCTTGTCTGCTAACTTCTGTTTTGGATCATCTCTTCATTCTGCTCTTTGTTTGTCATTTGTGTCTTATTCTCTGTACTGGTGCTGGTTCGGGCCTTATGGATGTAAAGCGTTTTCCTGAATGTGTCGATTGTTCTTAGCGATATTTTGCGTACAACAGTCCCAATGATTTTGTCTGACCTGTCAAACAACCAACATAACAGGACCAGACTCGTAAAGCTGGAGGGTTTGAAAATACTGCACATGTTAACTAGCCACCATGTGTCACAACGTCGATATTAAAACTGAAGTTGGACAAGCACCCCCATCCACATTTCCAAATTGAAAATGCTAGATTGTCACGTATTTGGCTTATTATTCCAAATTAGAATGATTGTGTAAAAACATTACAGCAAAACGACAAAATCCTGATTTGAGTAACAAATGCTCACAGCACAGGGGTATATTTGCATGTCTTTGCTATTACGTTAATAATTGTATTGTTTTTTTTTATCGCTGAAGCTAACCTTATTCCTCCAACACTAATCGAAAGAAATTACTAATTTGTTTAACTTATTTGGCTAATAATATACACCTCGATGCACTGATCTATTAGCTACACTCATTTAGAATATATTTAGTTATTATTACCTACATAAAGTATTGCAGAGAAACAAATAAAATAGTATTTTATGGGAAATTACTCATTACGCTAAAGGCCCATTAAGTTATGACCACCTCAAGGACCATTTGCAATTTAATTTTATTATTTATTTGGCAATTAAATGACCTCAGTCTTTAGCAGTTTAATGCAGAATATTACAGTGTAAAGTTTGTTATGAAGTAGGCCTGTACTGCACAGGCAGTGGCTCTGTTATTGTAAATATGAGTCCAAACAGCCTATTAGAATTGATGTGAACCAATAAAAGTGCAGTGCTTCCATTATTTTTGCCTGAAAGGAGAACCTGGGATCAGTTGTACCGCAGCCCTGACAGTCCTTTATAGTCCCTGAATGACAGATTGGAAACTTTCAGTTTATTGGCCTTCAGCCCTCAATCATTTGCGGAAATGCATCGGGTTAAAGGTTGACAAACATGAGCGTCCATTACAATCATGACAGAATTAGGCCGGTTCTGGGCCTGTCTACTATTTTGCGGCACTTAATGTCAAGAGGCCCCCATGCTTTGTCTCAGCCCAGGATCCACTGCAGGTGACGTCAGAATAACAATGTGCAAAAGGATTATTTTTTTCCTCCGTTTGCTTTTTTTGTATTTTTTCTTAAGAAAAAGTTAAAAATTCCGCCTGCTACTGTCTTTTGGGAAAAAAACAGAGGGTTTCACCTTAAACCTATAAGCTGCAGTTCGGGGCTCGTGCCACGTTATTTTTTCGATTGAAATAAAGGCAAGAGATAAATGAATTAGCCGAAGTGCCTCTTGGTGGGAGAATGAGTGCGCTGGAAGAAGCAGAGCCATGTCAGGACGGAGGAGGGGACGTGCAGAAACACTCGCTGCGCTACTGGAGCAGCGCGCATGCAGAGCTCGGAGCTGCTGTCCTCACAGCACCCCAAAGTAAGAAAGTTGATCTGAGTTTCCTAGGAACAGTGGAGCCAATCCACTGCCGTTTGTCACGTTTCATAATTTCCATTTTACGTAACCACATTCTTTATTTTTTATTTTTTTCACACCCGTGCAATCCTGCAAGACGCATGGGGCACCCTTGATGATTATTAATTTATTTAAGCTTAATGCGAAGGAGGAGGTTATGTATAGAAATGGTTCACATTGGGGCTCAAAGGTAAAATAGTACATCCTGTTCTGTGGTACTCCCCGAAGTCACTGCTGGGAAATGTGTGTCTGAAGAACTTTCTTTTTCCCCCACCAGTCAGATGATTGTGAAATTCTGGTGGTCCGGGCCTGTGGAACCAGACTACCTGTTGCTATTAGGTTTCATTTTTTTATCTGGGACGTGAGGCCTAGGTAAAAAGTTTTTTTTTAACTTTTATAAAAAATAAATATTTCTAAATCTAACACACAACTCTAAAGGGAGCTCCGTTACCTGCATTTCATTAAAATGTGAATGTTATATTTTGTGATCATGCAGCACAAACGTGTTTGAAATAATTTCAGATCACTGATTTAATCGTTAGAATTAGTTTCATGTGTTTTCAAACGTGCCACTCCTCTCAAAATGCTCGTCTTGACATTAATTGGCCTGGACACGCAGTGACCAGTCTCTCTATTATTCTTGCAGGGCATGAGTGGGACATTTGCTTTGGCGAGATGTCCCCTGAAATCAAAAGACGGTGGACGGGGCCGTGATTGTCTCGTATTTTGCTCGTGTCTGCATTTGAATCCCCGGACTTGCAGCAGGTGATTAGTGCCATTTTACGCATTAACGTGCGCATTTTTCAGAGGTTTTGGAGACGGGGACTCGCGAGCAGGCGCCTGGAGTTAAAGAGGCAGCGATATTTGGGACCATCGCGGCACGTTTCAAAGCATTTTCTCTGCGATATTTGAAAACGGAGTCGTGCGGTGAACGCCTGCGTGTCCCTTTTAAAACAAACCCAGCGCCTGTCAATCACAGCGCATTCCAACCAATCCCAAAGCTCCCCTTTTAAAAGCAGGTTTGCCTGCTGTGCTTTTATATTGCACCATGGCCTGTTTCGAAGCATTTTTACTACCACGGTTATTGCCACAAATCAAGAGGGCAAAGTGAACGGCATGGGACTCACATCAACTTTAACGAAACCGAGTCTGGTTCCTTCTTCTGCGAAGTTCACGGCCAAGAATTTCACATGCAGATGATGTAGCTTACAACAAGGGGGGGAAATGGAGAGAGCACTTCTAGGTGTCTCCTGAATTTGGTCGATTTTGCAAACTCATCGCCACACTCACAACATAACATGTCAAGCCTTCAGAGGTTTGGTGGCTGCCCTCTCTCCTGCGTCAACCCCGGGGAGAGCAATACTGAACCCAGCGTGGTGCTGCCACCTTTGGCAGGGGAGCGCATGGGACACCCCACTGGCAGTTCCTTAAAACTCTGCCCCTCGCACAATTTGCGAGACTACCCCGAGACGAGGTCCAGTGCATATGTTGACCATTCGGTGCCCACTTTTTCAGACTCTGGATACCCCAGCCACCGGTTAGAGCACAGCCCTCGGGGCATTCTCATTGGAGCCAATTTTTCTGGACCCGGCATGCCACCCGTCACTGATCAACTGGCATCAAGATCTAACCAACATGGCGGGATTGGAAGGTATCGCGACTTCCATGGCTGCAGAGACAACAGGAGCCATGCTTTTTTTTACCAGGAGCAGGCCCACGCCTCCACGGACGCGTCTCGAGACCTCGGCAGCCAGATGATGCTGGGTCTACCTGGCGACCTCCTCACCCGGACTCATCCCTATGGGCAAGGCATCAGCCCCAAGGGAAGCAGCCAGCAGCAGCAGCTCGTCAGCCAGTTCCTGGGTCTGTACAAGCCCCTGAACATGGCGATCCAGCATGGAGGAGGCGACGCGTTCCTCAGGTGCTCCAAGCAAACAGTGAAGCACGAGCTGGTGTGCAAGTGGAGTGACGGCCATGAGGGGGCCGGGAAGCTGCCTTGCTCCAGAGCCTACGGGACCATGTATGAACTTGTCACCCATGTGACAGTGGAGCACGTCGGAGGACCCGAGCACGCCGAGTACGTGTGTCAGTGGGAGAACTGTGCGCGGGACAGGAAGCCTTTCAAAGCCAAATACAAGCTGGTGAACCACGTCAGAGTGCACACAGGGGAAAAGCCCTTCCCGTGCCCCTTTCACGGCTGCGAGAAAGTGTTTGCAAGATCAGAGAATTTAAAGATCCACAAGAGGACCCACACAGGTCAGTTAATCATCATCATTATAATAACAAATAATAACTAACAACACTGCAATGATAATAACAACTTGTTCTAATGTGGTCAGCATTTTAACGCTTTCATTAATATTGCACTAGCCTAGCAGAGTGTTTTATTTTATTTTATTTTTAATTAAATAAATCATTCTTATATTGGAGCAAAATTATTAATATTATAATTGCATGGCGCTGGTTTTATACGCCTTCTCTTTTTTATCTGTATTATGATAAATGCTGCCTCCCCTGCTCTCTGTCATTTATCTGGTTTTGCAGGAGAGAAACGCATTGTGAGGTTTCGAGCAGGAACAACAGCTGAGCAGCAGAGTAGGGAGCCACCTCAGTGAGCAGGCCTGGAGGTTTGGGTGCCTCTCCCACTTCATTCAGGGAAATTATTAAATAAATCCCGGGACACCGGAGAGCTGTGACGTAGCCGTTACGCTGCATGTGCCTCCCAGGGACTCATCCCCTGCATGTGCTCAGCGGCACTGCAGCAGAGCGCACAGCACACTGATGTGGGCCTGTGGTAGGAAAGAAATACAAATGTGTTGGCCGGAGTCAGCCAAGGGAAACAAGTATCAGTGTAAATAAAAATGAGTCACATTCCATGGGGGGTAATTTATTTATGGCCTTATCATATCTTATCATAGCCTGTTAGCCTTCTTGTCAGGAAGCAGTCATTTCATAATATGGCATAAGATTGTGATTTGATTTAGCCCTCCCCTCTGTGCAACACTGATATAAGTTAATAAGCTGATCATATTTATTTACTGTGTCTTCTTCTTAGTTTTTCACACACCTCAAAGGTTTCAGAGGATAACACTGATCTCTCCTGCTGCCTTACACACAATGAAATTAAAACTCTAATTATCAAATGAAGTGAGTGGTCCTCAGAAATAAAAAGGCCTGCACGATAAAATGGTATTCATCAGGCGCCACCATTTGCTCGTGGTGTAAATTGTTTTACTAATGAATTCAGCGAGAACAGAGACGGAGAAGGAACAATTAATGACATGTTATTTCACAACTGCACATGCGTAGTGTGTTAATTAGACATCATTTATGTCAGAAGAAACATTTATTAACGTTTTTTTTTTTATTTATTCTGGAACATTGTCACCCATTAACACGCAGGCCCGTAAGAGATGATTTAATCGACACTCTTAAAGTTTTATTTATGTGCCACGCTTTTACTGATCGAGTGTGTGTGTGTGTTAGAGGAAAAGACGCGCAGCTGTAGGCAGTTTTTGTGCGTGTTTGTGCCAGAAGATCAATTTGCATCGTGATTGTCATAATTCACTTCTTGCAGGTCAACTGCATTTAAACAAATCTTTGCATTTGTTGTGGCAGCTTCATCATAATCTCGATGAATGTTCAGCTGTGGCTGCAGCCTCGTTGGTTCAGTATTCAGATAGTCACTTGTTGCGATCAGAGCTGCAGCAAAGTTTCAGCAACTCATCCGAACTCAGTGTTTGAATGAGTCGTACTTTTATTTTGCACAAAAATAACAATTTAATGCAAGATGTAGTGTTTTAAACAGTTTTAGAAATGGCTTATGCGGCCTGATGAAGCCTGCTCTGTGTTTGCAGAGTCACAGATTGAACGATGGAGATGAAGCGGTTATTTTACAGAGTGCAGTGAAGCATGCATGTGCATTATTTGGGGGATGTAGTGTAATTTTGTCATGCATTGTTACTCAACAGTGTCACGGGGCTGACACAAGCCTGCTATAAGAACATGGAGAGCCTTGCACGGGCCTGTGAGCATATCCGTAACCCGTCGTCATTTCTCTCTTTGCACGTTTAGGTGAAAAACCTTTTAAATGTGAGTTCGAGGGCTGCAGCCGGAGGTTTGCGAACAGCAGCGACCGAAAGAAGCACTCTCACGTGCACTCCAGCGACAAGCCCTACATTTGCAAGGTCACGGGCTGCGACAAGTGCTACACCCACCCGAGCTCCCTGCGCAAGCACATGAAGCTCCACTCCATCAAGGCCAAAGGCGAGGACGCGAGTCCCGGTGACGCGGAGGCCGAGTCCACCCGCGTCCAGGACGGAGCGCAGATCAGCCCCTGTCACCCCCCATCCTCCACCCAAGACGTCCCCATGTCCCCGGAGAGTCGAGACCAGTCGACCCCGAGGTCACGTTTCCATCACACGTTTGACAGCAGTTTTGACTACTCCGCGCACAGGTCACAGCCCCTGCTGGAGCCTCTGCTGCTGCAGAGGGGCGGCTACAGGTCCCAGTCCTCCCAGTACCCCTGCGGACAGACGGCGCACACTTTCGCGCAGAACCCCAGGACTTTCCCCTCCACCTCTCCCTTCCAGAAGAGTATTGTCAATGGATGGTACACATGTCACAGCGGCGTGGACTCCTTCCCGGCAAAGCAGTGCAACAACATCCCGTCTCTCTGAGCCCCGGTCGGGACCCATGCGGACGAACCACACTCTTTCTGAATCCATGTTACAACCTGACCGTCCCAGCTGTGTCCCTGTCCCTCTGTACCTGTGTGACCGTTGTATCAAATATCCTGTGACACGTCCTGGGTCATCATATTGAAATGTGGCGAGCTTTACTTGTTGTCGTGAGGCCTGTCTGGTTGGACTGTGGCTTGCGCCCTATAGCTTACACCCCCCCCCCCCCAAACAGTGGCTTATAGGAACTTTTACAACGTGCGTAATTGTTCGCTGTGTTGCATTAAGTATTAAATCTATCTTGAAAAAATGTATAAACGGTTTAACGGAAAAACCTGCCTGGACTTATACTGGGAGGTGGAATGGGAGACGTGTTGCTGAATGTAACCCTGAGTGTGGGGCTCTCTGTTGAATGTAAACTAGCTGTACTGTACGTGGGGAAGTATAGAAACATTACTCATGTCTTTATGTGTGTGGAAATCTGAAATAAACACGGGGAAGCTCTTTCCTCTCGTTACACTAAGGAGTCCGGCGTCCTGGGCCTGACGTGTGATATTGTCTGTAATTAAAAATACTGCGAGGCTCAGTGGGTTTTTTATTTGATATAAATTCCACTTAATGCCTCCTTTCATTAAACATTCTTGTTGTATTATATGTATATTTCCCAATCCCGTGCAAAGTAAGAGCATAAACCAGTGTTAAAATCCATTCATTAGCATACAGTCCAACTGTACATAAGCCTACTGTAAAATTAATTATGTATTCTATATTTTATTAAAGTGTCTATATTCTCTTTGATCAAGCCTGTGTGGTTAAAAGCAATCAATGCATTTTATAGTGAACTTTCAAACCTTTCTCCTTTATTTATTTCTTCAAGTTATATAATTCCAGTTGCCAGTATACGCCATGTTGGTAGATTCATATTTCTCAATATTCGTAATCTCTTAAAAATGTGATGGTGACAACAAAGGTCCTCTCTTGTTTTTGGTTCCTCCCTGCGCCATAAGCGCGGAGGGTTTTAGTTTTTTTTTGGTGGGGGGGGGGCTGCAGGTGTAACCTATGTGCCGCAAGATCACGCGCAATTACTTCTGCTTTTTATCAATATCCTTGTAGTTAGGAATTTTTTGCTCCTCCATTTCCTCTGCAGATGTTATCTTATAATTTGCTATGTTTTATTTAGCACATTTTCACTTTCCATCACTTCCTCCAAGTCAGAAATCTGCAAAGTGTGACCAAATTATCCCTCAAAAATACTGTATTGTCTAAATAATAACTCAACAGTCCGTTATTATTCACATGATTATTAAAGTGATTTCTATTACAAACTCATCATTTTGGAATTAGCATGTGAAGTGTTTAATTTAGCTCCTCACCTTAAGTAAGAATTAATATAATTGCTTGATTTCTCCGTTAGAAGCACAACACTTGTCTGAGATCGATGCGTAGTTATATTTCTTTTGAAAAAAATTTCAAAATCATTTGGAAAAACTTTAAAAACTCCTGTTGGTTTTCTTTATTTAGATGCACACAGCGATAATACTGAAATGCTTGCTTCATTTACCAGAGTCACCTTTTGATGACATACTTGCTGATGTCTCTCTGTTTTTTTTGTAATTTCTCATTCTGTATATTTCGACAAGTGTCTCATTATTGCAGAGAAGTGGACTGAGGACATTTCTTTGTGAAGCCGGCCTCTTGTCTCGGGCAGAGCTGGATTTCAGTTCCTCCACTTAGCCTGGTGCAAAGGCTAAACTCATCTGCAGTGAGTTATTATGGTCATTCTTAGTTTGCATTGCTTCAAAGGAAACACGGTGACCAGGTTGGAGCGCAGTTAATGAGGCATTTAAAAATATGTAAACAGCGAATATCTGTCCTCATCCCGCTCAGGGAAGTTCACAGCAGCAGCTTCATTATCGTGGAGGTCACAATTATGATGAATAAGGTAATGGGGGGGTGGAAACCTCTGTTCCACTCCCTTTAGCAGAGCTTTACACTTTGTACCTGTCTGTATGGGTCAGCATTTTATACCATTAAACATGCAAATGATGTCTGTCATTATATATATATCAAATTTCTTCGCCATATCAAAAGGAGATCAGGCCAAAGGTTCACTAATTTTACATGTCTTTGAAATGTATGCCAGCGGACCAGCGGTGATAAGGCTGTTAATTTGTTTCAGATTAAAGGTTTGATGGAGGGACAGTTCTCTGGACAGCCATTAAAATATATATGTTGGACCAGACGATATCCCTCAAAACGTACTAATACATTAGATCTGCAAAAATGGAGAACGCTTTGTTTTTACGTGATAACAGTTTTACAAAGCCGCTTGAATTATTTTAGTTTTGTCGCCATTTATCACGAAAATACAAACACTTTATCAACTCTTTCACATTTCTAAGTGAAGCATTGAAAGTGTAGCGACTATGTTTTATGTGCCGTCCGTGTAATTGTTCTCGAGATGGTGCAAAGCTCTGATAAACTTGTTTTTTGCTGCTTAATCTGTGTTTCACATGATCCTCATGGGTACGCGTCTTCTGGGAGATTCAGATATTTTGGATGAGGCATTTTTGCAAATCCCTCCTGAGTTCAGCAGTTAATTTTCATGTTGATCTCCTCCGTTTGGCATCTTACTGAAAATCAAGTGAAAGATTCGGTACCTTGGTTTCAATTCTGACAACGGCTGGCTCGAACTGTATCGCTCGTGTAGTTTAAACTGTTTTCATTTTTACTTATTTGTTCCCTAATGAGTGGTGAGGGTGTACCTGTAAAGTGCGCTGCTGTATCAGATTGTTAGAGACACTAATTTCCGTGAACATTTAGTGGTAAGTAGTATCAGGAGGTCCAAGATGGGTAATTTAACTTGGTTGATGTCAGATGTTTCAGCTGTGTAGTGTTTCTTTCTTCCAGTAAATTCAGGTGAATTGTTCGGGCTTTGATCTGTGCACTTTAATGATGCCATGACTGAAATTCATTAGATCGCTTTCTTCTGTGTTTGCAACCTTATCGATACCTTGCATCAAATGCTTTTGGAGCCACTGTGGTATCAATGTTTTTTTCAAAGCAATCTCAAAATATTCCGTTTCATTCCAAATCTCATCCCGAACTCAACTTACCACATCTAAACTCTCAAATTCTGTCCTTTCAGCCCTGTTCCTAAAAAGAAATCTTTCTGTAAAACACAATGGAGGCAATCAAACGTTATTATCGGGCTGCGTTTAGAAAACATTTTTTTCCCCATTCCATTTTTGCGAGGATGTGTAAAAAGCCAAAGGAACGACCGAAACGCTGAATTTGTCCAACCACAGCGTGTAACCGTCTTGTCGTGTACTCTGACCAAGCTGTGGTAATATTCCATCACCGTTGAACCCTGCCACACCCTTCCCCCCCGGTAATCACAACTGATTAGCCCTCCGCTTCCCAGTTTGCCACTTGTCCGCCGCCATCTTTACTCTGGCGCTCTCTGCCTAGCAACAAGCACAGGCACCATTTTGGACGGGGCATGTTAGCGAGTACACAAAAGCCTAATGTAAATACATCCATGTCACCTTGGGATCCAGTGAATTGCCAGCTCAGCCTCCCCCCGGGTCGCTGTTATGCCATGCTGGGGTTGAGCCCCAGCTGTGTACCAGGGGGTGGGCTGCTTTGTCACACCGGGTCTTTGGTTTTATGCATCATCATAACCATGTATGACATCTTGCGTAACTTGCACTGTGCACCTCCCATACTTCTCCCAGTAAGGTTGACGCGCTGGACTCCGGGAGGCGAGGCTGTGTCAGCGTCGACTCCCACTGACCAAGTGGGATTTTAATTGTGTCGCTGGCTTTTTACCCCCAAATTTCCCCAGGTCAGACCAGTGGGGCTGTTCCTCCCCAGCTCGCTTTCTTTTTTCATCCACCCCCTGCCCCCCTTTTTTTACCAGGTCCTTTTGTTTCTCTATCTCATCTACTTCTATCCCTACAGCTCCTGGCTATCATCACCCACTCTGGCCCCGTCGTGATGATCACCTGATCTCTGCCAGTGTAGTCCCATGGTAAGTAGGTTTGCTGTGCCAGATTCTCCTCCAGACACGCATGGACCTGGACTCAAATAGCCGCTGTCTTCTGTCCACTGCCCCTCATTGTAAACCTGGATGTATATGAATGCTTTCCATGTTGGAGAATGGTAGCAACAGAGGGGCTTTGGTAACCCCGGCGCCATCGATTCCAGCAATGCCTTATGAGGCCATTTGTAACAATGAAGACGGATTGATTTTCAAAGCAAAAGATTGAACACTGTATAATACGACTCTCAATAAGATAAAACCGTGCAGTGAAATGAACATGTACCTCTTGTCACTCGTTTCTTTCAGCGGAACACTAGTAATGCAATCTGTTTCATGTCTAAGCCCGTGTTAATTTGACAGCCTGACAATTAATAAGCTTTTAAAACACACCATCAGAAGCAGGGCTCTTATGTAAGACAATGCAATCGTTGTAATTATATGCACATGTTTGGTGTGTTTACAAACCATTAAATGGTGAACAGGAACGCGGTCCCATGCAGCGCGGTGCTCTCATGATTTAACCAGAATGATCCGTTGGATTTCTTCCCCCCCACCTGTCTTCATCTGCACTGCATTTCTCTGTGTAGTCCGGCCTGTACCAGCAGGGCTTATTAAACCAGGCTCCCATTCACTCTTACCAACAGTCGCTCCCCTGTCAACGTAAGCCCTGGAACACTCAGCTCGCCGACTATTGTTGCAGAATTTGCCAAAACCCAAGTAACGCTGAACAGCCGATATCCAGCAGGATAGAGAAATGCCCCGCCTATCCTCATCTCTAATGCATATTTGTCTTTTGATGAATTGCAATTTGCCCCTGTGGATGGTTCATAAAAAGATGTCTTCTTTTTTTCATTCATTATCCATGCCTTACATAACAGATATTTTTGACAGTTTCTGATGAGCCAGTTTCTGAGATACCGTGCAGACTTTAATGGTCTCCTATGAGCTGGTAAGCTCAGGAGGTAACCACATGACTGACAATGATTATATCATGTGCAGAATAAATAACATCTGAAGGCAAAAGTTTCTCAGATAAGGCCTGCAGTATTTGTCGTGGGCCTGTCACGATGCAAAAGCAAAATAAATAATATTTGTCAAAGTCCACATCTTTCAAAATTCATACTTCCAAGGTTTTTGGGGAGTTAAAGTAGGTTGTATGGGGTGAGGGGACCTTTGAAGATCTTTCAAATCCTGCAAGCTCCAGGCCTATGAGATGCAATGCCACCCTTTTAAGGGAATGACCATAACTTTGGTCCCTGTGCTTCTAATCCCTCCTCCAGACCTCTGTCATCAGAGATCAACCGGGCTGAGCCTTAATGTCCTCCACTAGCTGGCAAGGGCAGCTGATAGCTTTCATGTATGTGAAGAGCCAGATGAATATTCTTAAATCTACACGTTGGAGCAGGAATTGAGGCCGTTATCTTCGACCGTGCCTCCTAACAGTTTTACAGCATGTTGTTGAGAAATGATCAGTTACAATTTACAGCCCGGGCTTAATGATTCACGTTTTACAGAACGCATTTGAAGCGTTTGTTAGAAAATGATAAAAACCGGCTTTGATCACGACACCTAAAGAGCACAAGGCCTTAGATTTGACAAAAACAGTGCAAAGAGACCCTGAGTGCCTGTTGTCTTTGCTGTCTCTCAAGACCATCACGTTTCATTAGCAACCTTTCAGTTCTGTTGTGAGATACGGCGTTTGAATACTTTTTGCACGATTTCTCAAATCTCCGCCGTTTGAGGTTGAACTTAAAACAGGGATCAGACTGATCACGGTCCAGGCTGTTTCAAAGCGCAGAGTAATCGCGAGTGTTTAATTTGATCTGTTGCAGTATGCATTGCAAGGCGGCCGGGTAATCAAGCCTGTGAACTCCACATCTGACGGAAGGATTCTGTTTCTGATCACATCCCTATTGAAGTGGATCCATTCACTGAACACGGATGTGTTGACGTGCTCAAGCTTGCGCTCCTTGGTATGTTGCCGTCAAACGAATGTATGTACTTGACATGATGCTGTATGTAGTTTTCTGCCCGGTGCTTGTAGCCGTGCCGGAGGTCCACGGGGGCCACATTTTTTACGAAAGCCGTGAGCGAGGACTCACGGCGATCTCACTGTTAACCTTCAGCGTTACAAGAACACCCCAGGGCCCAACTCTACAATGATGGATGCAGGGTGGCGGGGGCTACGGGGGGGGGCCCACACTCACACTCACACACACAACCCAGGAATTCCCCATGGGCCTTTTCAATTACAGTTCGACCGAGCTCCGCACTGTGATGATATGTTGCTTTAAGGCTGTGACATTAATGGAGAGGACAAATGTGATTTGGTGCGGTGTTGACCCCAAAGTGCACGAGACAGACAGCAGCACGCTCGTGGCACGCCGGCAGCGCAAGGAAATGGGTAACCTACTTCTGCTTTATTTGTGTACCGGCGTCAATAAAGCAATCCAAACGGACCAGTGTGTCATTTAACTCTCTCTGTAGTTAAAGGGCTATCGATGGACGTAGTTTATCATCAGCCACAGACTAAAGGAGCCACAAGGGGCATGAGAGAGAGAGTGATTAGCTGCTTCTGCTGCTTTGAGGAGCCCAGGTAACGGATTGAAAAGCAGCAAAGAGAGAGTGACGTACTGTCCTCTGATCTTTTTGATGATCAATAAGGCGGCCTAACCTCGTATTGGACATATGCTATGATATGGTAATGGGATGTTCTCTCTGTGTGTGCATGTATCTTTGGTAGTGAGTGTGTGTGTGTGGGTGAGAGCATGTTAATAAAAACTGCTATAGCGATTTTGTCCCAGGATCAGTATTTAGCCTGGATTACTGGTGACTTATAGCCGCAAAGTTCTTCCCGATGACTTTCAAAAAGTACAACAAGGCAGATCTGACTGCATCTATTTCAGGGCCACAGGGAATAATCCTGTGTTCTAGGTATCTGGAAGAGACAGGGGATCAAAAATCTGTCTCCCATGCCACAGCGGAGGGTTTCTCGTAGTTTCTCCAAGTCCATATTTAATGTGGGATACTGAGTTAATTAGCGCTCTGCCCCAGTATCCGTCACAACGGCTGCTGTTGCAGAAGTCATTGTATCCCTTTGGTTATGTAATTGACCAAATTATGCAACACATCTGTGGAACTGGGGTGTGTCTCTGAATCGCTAATCTGAAACCCAAAAAGAACAATTCCCTTGGAAATGCAAAGCCTTCAGGATTATAAAACACAGAATCTCTGTGCTGCTTTGATGGATATCAGGTCAATACCCAAACTAGATCTGATAACTGGAAAAGTTTCACTGCAGACACTAAGAGAGTCTATTCATTTTTGTCTAAATTCTGTAATATCTGGAACCTTTAGGTGCATTAGCATAACGAATACATTTATCCCTTAAAACTATGCATGTACTGTATTTGACTTCTGTTATTATTATTATGAAATACATAATTAACTATACTCTGTAAATTAACTAAATTCAGAATATTCCACGTCTGAGGGCCCATGAATAATGCCAAGGAGCCCGAGAGAATGGAAGAAAAAAAAGGCTGCACCCCTGCTCCAGTTTATTACCACACAGCTGCAGTGTAAGTAACTAAATGTGCCTTTTTTATGCAATTTAAAAAATATATTTTACATTTATTTGCTTTATCAACACATTAAATGAAGATACCAGCCACTTGCATGAAATAAACACCGTCAACAGATCAGGAGGCAGCGTGGAATATTGCTAATACACACATGTGAACAAGACGCCAGAGGCAACGTGGCGTCACCGACATAATTGTCTAATACATTTTGTAAATCAGCTCTGTAATGAAACAGGCTTTACAGTTGTAAATCCATCCGTCGTGCCATATCATATATCATCTCAGATCAGTTATCATATGTCAGATCATATATCATCTCAGATCAGTTATCATATCTCAGATCATAAATCATCTCAGGTTATATATCATCTCAGTTCATATCATATCATATATCATGTCAGTAGTCTGAGGGAAGATATACGCTCATAAATGTCTTTGATTGTCTCTGAGAAAACCATATGTTGGTGGTGTGTGTCCATGTGTGCGTCCGTGTGTTTGTTTCTATGTGTGTGTGTGTCCGTGTCTGGTTTCTCCCAAGTTAAAATGAAACCTAGGCTCAAGCAGCAGCAGCAGCATCAGTGTGTAGGACTGAAGTCCCCATGTATACTCGCTGGCAGATCACAGAAGTTATGAAAGACTGCTCTTTGATCTTTTCCATTTCTAAAATAATTTCCTTTGAACATTTCAAGTCACTTGTGCTTTTATTTATAAAGCCTATTTAGACAATCAAGGAGTTGAAAATAATTAGGCTGGCACGCACACGAGCGTGGACATGTATTCCCTTTCAATCAGTTAAAACCAGCTCTGTTAATTAAAGTTCTGAGCTCTTACTCTGCCCAAATAATATTCTTATTAGCCGCTGCCTGCCTTAGATCTGTTGTCAGCAGAGCGTGTTTTCTTTTGGTTTCTCCTCTTTTTTATTTTCCACGCAGAAATCCCACTGACCCATATAGTTGATCTCATTTTTGAAGCGTATAATATAGATTGCGAGTTAAGAGAACGGAGGCTCTATTATTAGTCCCATTTGAGGTGCACAGCCTCCTTCTAGGTGCTGCCGTGCGTTTGCCGAATTCCCTGAGTGAAGGCATTACCATCTCATTTGGGTGAGGGTGAGATTACCTCATGCAGCCGAGCTGTTTCATCACAAAAAATGCAGGGGGAGCTGAGCTGTCGCTGCTCACTGTTTAAACAGGCTGCTGGAGGTAGAGGCGTTCCAGCTACATTTCACAAACATCACACATGACAACTTGTGATTCCACCTCACTGATGTTTCCCATGAAAGGTCTCTCACTAACAACAACATCCCATTGATCCCCGGCACCATTTTAACAACCTCCTCGCACCCTCTCACACATGCACACCTGAGTGGCTATGGATTGAAAACGTTAGCGGTTAGCAGCTAGCCCCTCCAACACGTCCCCTCAGAGTGGTTGTCAATTAGGGCCCAGTCATTGTGGGATCGGCCCTGGAGGAGTCCTGCGATGGAAATCAGCAGCGCAAAAATATCAGCTCATCCCTCAGTGCTGAATTAATATGCAACACTTACATTTTTGTGCTGATTAAAAGGCTGTGGCATTTGATGAGCTATCAAAACAAGAAATAAACTACTCGGATTAAAATTCTGCTTTTAATAGGACAGATGAAAGCAGCAATTAGTTGCGGTTGAGTTAAGTCCTTTTTTTTCCAAGTCAGCTCGCCCTCATTTATGGGAAAAGCTGAAAATGATCATGTGTTTTAACCTCACTTCAGTATCTCTCTTCCCTTTTTTGCATTTAGTGGGACTCGAAGACAATACTCACAATAATCCCTACAAGCTGTTTAATTCAGTTCTGCCATAAATTCAGTCTTTACGAAGTCTGTCGCGTTCAGTTTATATTGACAGTATTGTAAATGTGCAAATTCATTCATATGTTTATTGCTGAGCTCATGATTAACTGTGGTGTTTTACTGGATCACAATAGTCTCATTTTTTTGGTCCTCTTTAATCCCATAAATGACAGGAGCAGAATATTATCATCACTTTACAGTCCATTTCAACACTAACACTTGTTGTGACCTCAATGTTACAACATATATGTGAATTAACACCAAAAGGACAGTGTCAAAAACACAATATGAATCACAAATGGCCGAGCAGCTTCATTTGTTCGCATTAGATTATAAAAGTGAACCTAATAACGTGGCTGCTGAGTGAATCTCTGTGCTTATTATAAAGACCATCTGTGTAGTAGTGGTGTTTCACAGTGTTTCACAGGCTGGATGTTCAAAAGAAACCACATCCATCAAAAAAACTGCTCATTCAAGAGAAAGCACATACCTCTCCGGGAGATAAATATAATAGAGACAATTAACACAATGATAACACTTCTACTTTAGGTGAATGTTAACACAATGGAACACTTAATGGTGTTAACACAATTTTTTTTTAGTTTTTACAAGTAGTATACAAACATTTAATAGTATATCATACACTGAGATAGCTGTAAGAAAGATAGATGCCTTTAGTGTTTACTAATGTGGAGCGATTGTCAACAATTATTTTTCCCCTGAAAACAAATTCCCCTTCATTATAATGGACTTTATTCCTCTGTTGTCGTCAATAATCTGTTTACACATCAGTCTCCACCTATGGAGTATGGTGATGGTAATACTAATAATTCATTTAGTAAATTGACTTCTAATGACTCACTAGTGCTTTTCTAGGCTCATATTGGTGGCTGTAGTTAATGTTGCTGTGAATGTTAATGTGAGGTGCTCCTATTACTGAATTTACCTGGTGGACCACATTGGAAACTCTAAAGCACCTGGCAACTGAGTACATGCAGCGATCAGCCACCTCATAAAAAACAACAGATTTGTGTTTTAATGTTGTAGCTGATTGGTGAATATATGCACAGTTTGTGTTAGACTATAAAAAAAAACAGGTTTTTATTGTAGGTCCTCGGCTCCCCGAGATCTTTTACTTGTGATCAGTCAGTGACAGGACAGATACATTCTCTCTTTCATCCTGACTGGTGGATTCAAGCCTACCTGTTGACTCCTGTACCTGCTGGGTGTATATATATAATGTTATATCTACTCTGTTTATTCTACACATTTGTAACTGCGAGGAATGCAATTTATTTATATATATATATATATATATATATTTACCAGATGATGTGGCAGCTGGTGCAGTATGAGGGGCTGCAGCATTAAAGGATATGTTTTTTCCTGTTGTTGGCCAAACAGGGCGCAATGACCAGTCATGTCATTCTGTTATTGCACCGACTTTACTCATCAATCAGAAATCAAAGCTCTGACAGTTGGCTACATTAAAGGGTTGCTGCTGGTGTGTCCCGTGCCAAGAGGCTCCTTTCTGCTGAGCATATTAATATACTGTAGGCCACAAGGAGGCTCATCACTAATCATGAAGGGCAGGATACTCCTGAGCCAATCCAGGCACGCTTCCAGTCAATATTCATACTGGAATATATACAGTCATCCAACCCAGTGCTGTAATGGACCACTGGAATGATTGAAGTGGGTCTGACACTTTTTTTTTTTAAGCCAACGAGGAAATGTAGAATTTTCCGAAAACACTCGAGTGAGCCAGTGAAGAGTGAGACGACGTGAGTTTAATTGAAAAATCTGTATTCGCAAAGATTGAATACATGCAGGTTGCTGGATTCCCTAAAGGGCTGCAGAATGATTCTCATTCCAGGGTTTCGAATTCAGAGATAAACCTCCCAAAGTAGAAAGAAATCCCCCCCTAAAAAGTAACCAGGAAGTCACAGCTGCCACAAAAAAAAGGAAAGAAAATAATCCTGATTGCGCTCATCTGACTTTAAGGTGTGTTCGCCGTGTTTCTCTCCGCCCCTGTAGGGATTTCGAGGCAGGAGAGATGTCTGTTTATCTGGAACGTGCAGCAGAACTTCATCTGAGCCAGTTTCACATTCACATCGTGTCTCCGAAATCTCATGAAGTCGGAGTTAACAATCAAGCTAAGTGCTGTAACTCTCTTTGATCTGCTGCTTCAACCACACACTAATAATCACTTAGTGCTACTGTAATTCGTGCCAAGCATTAGACATTATTTACTCTTTTTTTTCGCAGTTGCGTTTTTAATTTCACAAAATTTTGGGGTGGAGTGTTAGCGGTGAATTGTATAAATTTGCAATTTGACACATTTTAACATATCGATTGTGGCTATTATTTTTTCTGTTCACATGTTACAGTGTAACTGACCATGCCGCTTGTCAGAGGCTAAATCCTTTCCCCTTGCGAAACGTGTTCACCCGAACATCCTTCGTGTCCTGCTGCCTCCCAGCATCACCAGTGACGAGGGCTATTTTGCCAAGGGGGCGGCGTCTCTCAAAATTCAGTTGGAGCCCACGTAGCGAATCCCTAACAAGACGAAATATATGCAACTTAACATGCATGTTCCATGATGGCAGTGAAGAGACGCTGCGACTTGGCACCATGTCCCGAGCGGTGCAGTTTGTGCCTTGACTAACATTTCCAGTATCTTAATTCTTGTGCAGAGACTATGATTTAGCCCTTTTTTTGTGTGTACCGCGACATGTTTATGGGCTAATAGGCCTTTGTCGATAGTACTCTATTTATTTAATACAATTGTAGTGTGAACAGAAGGAATAATAAACAGGCTGACTAAACATACGATTCTTCTCTTGGGCTGAGAAAACCCTGTGTAAGGACACAAAAGGGGGACGTTTCCACTGCGGAAAGTAAATTCTTTTGAAGTGGAACTAATCATCTGAGGGATGGTTCTCGTTGTCCTAACAACGCAGCTGAATTGGAATGAGCCTCCTTTTTTGTGGAAGATATGTTTTCTTTTTTTCATTCAGAACTGATGATGATAGTAGTTTCACGCCCTGTCCACCCACATTGTCCGTCCAAACTTCTTTGCAGATAAGTCTTTACTTGGAGACGCCGAACACACGGCGGGTGACTCCTGGACTGTGACGTCAGCCTCACTCCTCTGTCTCCCGGTCTTTACGCTTTTTAATACCGTTAGAATGAAAAGGGAATCTCACAGCAAATCCTCTCCAATAACAGTTCTTTCTTAGGGTGTGAAAAGATCAAGACTACTCCTATATCATAATGTACCGGTCACTCCTCAGATGATGATAATGCTCATGTTGAAAGATTGTGAGGTGTGCATTTCTGTGTCTTTAAAAATAAATAATAAAGCTGAATAGGGCTTATTAGCCATCTTATAGAGTTCTTTCATATGTTTTCTTAATTTAGACATCTGTTAAGATAGAAAGCAAAATAGTAAAAAAAGGATTTGTTTGCCTAAATGGTTTTAATCCTCTTTTCACCTTTCTCTAGCTACTAATGAAGGTCTATAGTGAAACTATCTTCCTCACTTTATCTCCTTTTTAAAGGCTGCAACCAGGTTATAGTAAATATTTCACAAATGATTATTGTGTTGTTTGTTGTTTTTTGGACCTACAGTTTTCCCCACCCCTCATCTAAGTGTGAATAAACTCCAAATTAAGATTTAATACGGAGAGAAGCTGAGGGAAAATGAAATTCACATTCACCTGTTCACACTTGCATGATTTGTTCTCTGAATGTCAGAAAATCAAATTATTTAGGTCTAAATTAAGTGTCTATATTGTAAATTAAACTGTGACGGCTTAGCCAATCCTTTGTGATAAATAAGGTGAACCTTTCTCTCCATAGGTGAACTTCTATCAGGGAAACATTGGAGTGAAAGCAGGAGGCCGGGTATTCTTCTATCTCAAGATAGTACATGTCATATACAAAGCCAGTAAGCAATTATTGGCTGGAATGATGAGGCCTCTGATTCACTGCGACGACTCCTTTGTCTCGAGCCAAGGGGATGTAACCGTGTCCTGCGGCTTGTGTCCAGGGGTCTCCTCATTTTCCCCTCAGGGCACTGAAAAAGGTAATTTTGGCCGTGTGACCCCAGACTGAGAGAATTCCAATCTCCCTTAGCGTTACTAAATCTTTATCTTTGCACGGGCTGTATAGCTGCGCCTCTCTTGAGTTATAAACTGTCGGGGCCCTTCTGCCAGTCCCACAGTCACCCAGCCGTTTTATTGTCTCGGTGGGGGGACAGGGTTCAGGCAGCAGTCATCCTCCTAACAGAGGTGAACTGTTTGGTGGGGGGGGGGGGTCTCGGCTCCTGTGCTAACTTATCACTCCGACTTGTTGAGGCTTTTCGATGGATCACAAAACAAACACAACACCTCATTGTAAACTGTAGTGGTATGTGTAGTAGTCACGTGAATCAACAACAGAGCTATGAACTGTTAACAGGGAGGGAAATATATTGAGTTAATTACCAATAAAATATAATTTAATCACATGATTTCTCATCAGGCCCCAGAAGTTGTCATTTATATTTTTACCATTCATACTTTACAACACCTCTATTTAACTTCCCCACTGTATTGCATTGCTTATTATAAATGCACACTTCTGATAGTGGCTGCACAAGTCTCCATTAATCATAAATTCTCTCATAGATCATTGATCCATTGTGTTGTGGCACTCTGCGGAGAATAACAGCCAAGGAAACAATAGCTTTCAAATTTTTATTAGCTTTTCAAAACAGTGAAAATTAAATCAAACATTTCTTTTTTTCAGATTCAACTTTACAGAATGGCTCCCCGTCGATGGTGAAGTCATGAATGTAGATTTGGCAAACAAATTAGAGCCACTCTGAGTGTGTGTTGATAACCGCAGTGAAGTGTTTGTATTAGCGAGAGACAGGTGGCAGCCAAAAGAACAAAATCACTCTCAGTCAGGAAAGTGCAGATCTTTGTATTCAGCGGTCATAAATCCGCAGTACATGATGTTCGGTTAACGCAGAGGCTTCTCACACACCAATTAAAAGTGTGCCTGGGCTGCCGGTGCCGGATTTGGCTTTGGTGTGTTCAGGCAGTGACGTCACGACGAGGGCGGGTCTCCGGCTGCGGTGACAGGGGAGGACGACTCTGTCTCACTCAGCTGAGGAAGACAATATCTGCAGGATTTTCCTTTTTTTGCGTTTTTACTTTAATGGTGAAACAAAGGTTTGGATGCTGAAGCTGTTTTGTCCCATCACTGCTTCCTGCCGCACACACTGCATGTTCTCTGCTGAGGCTCCAACAACACACACACACACACACACACACTATTGCTGACTAGAGCAGGTTAAGGCAGGACACAGCCGATAAGCTTGTGGCACACTTGAATTTCTAGCCCTTGTCGGCGCGAGGGAAATTCATCCCTTCAGAGGAGTCCTCAAGGAACCTCATTTTTTTCTCTCCAGCTAGATAACAGCCTCTGTTTAGAGCCGCTGAAAGAACACTGTATTCTCGACCCTCATAAAGAGGCTGATTTCCATAGGAGTTCAAAATGGTGAGCAACGGCACTGTCCAGGATCAGTATTTCTCAACGCGGCCGTTTGATGAGTTAGGCCGCATTTTGCTCGGGTCTTCCGAGCATCCCTCGGCTTGCAGTATATATTTATAATTTTTTACACACCATGCGGTAGCTGGTTGCCATTGTCATCACGGCAGACTGGGAGCCCGGGAGGGGACGCCAGCACCGTGCCAGTTGGCTCAAGCAGTGAAAACACAAGGCAGACACAGCACAATTCTAATCTTCATTGTTCCAGACAGGAAGGTCACTTCTGTGGCAATTGCAGATCTTCATGTGTGCTGTTGGCCACAGTACAGATTCCATGCACTACAGGGTGGTTTGGATCTATAAATATACTTATACGTGTCGTAACCCAGGCTGCTTGGTGTCCCATGTGTATTTAAATGAGGTATTCTCAAGATTTCAATTTTTCAAAAGTTAATTATTTTTCCTCTGGAATTATTGAGGTCAGGTTATTTATAGGTGGTTATGTAACAGAAGCTGAGCAAGAGCCACTCCTGTAAGTAAAGTAGAAAATCTATCATTAGGAGGGAAGCCACCATTAGAAATGATAATTGCATATTTTACTCGCTTTGTTTCCGTGCATCTCTTCCCGAGTCGTTTAACGGCATCCTGTGAACAAATGGAAGGAGTTTGGATTCACGAGAGGCTCACGATAAAAAGAGCTATCCCGGTATTCCTTTCAAAAACCAGTCGAAAGCGGCTTTTCCTCTGCATTCACTGTAGCACACAACAAATAAACAGCGTGCGCACCTTAAGTTATTGTATACCTTCGTCAGTGTTCATGTGGCGCTGCAGCCTATGGCCCAATCCTCCTGGTGGTGCTTCCCTTTGTAAACAATAGTCCTGCAAATAACAGGGGCCAAGTCATTATCTTCTGCTCAGCAGGTGTAGACATTATTGGAGTGTTGAACTAATGATATGTAATGAGCTCGCTGTGACACATGTCTAGCCACCCTTACTATCATGGGGCCCATTAATAGATAACAGCATTGTAATTAGCTTAGTTGGGAAGCCAAACCTGAGCTTATGAATATATCAAACTATATTTAAGTTGTGTTTCCACACTGTGTGCATTTTGCCGTGCTGTGTGTCCCTGCGCTGGGCAGGAGAGTGTGTTAATGTTTAATTTACGGGGTTGTTTTCTAACCCCTGCACGTGTTCAATTGTCCATGTGTACTTTACTTTCTTTTTTAAATAAATACCCATCAAATTATTCCATGACCGACAGAGGAATTAATCATTACATGTTGTGTTCTCTGTGTATTCAGTAGCCTAAATTGAAAGCCCAGGACACATATACATGGCTGTCTCAAAAAATTTATATTGGAAATGGTTTTGATGTTGTATCCCAGTGCAAACACTTTCAGGCTTTCGCAGGTCTCCTAGCAACGGCAAACAAAGGCAGGACCCATCTCAAGTTTCCTGTGGAGCGGCCGGTCCGGCGTGCCTTTGATCTTGACTGGGAAAATAGCTGAGTGGGCACTACTCGCATTTGTCTTTCATTTACTCCAGCCCCCCTGCCCCCCTCCCAAAAAAAAAGAAGAAAAAAGAAAACGTTCCCTGAAACAGCCAAATCTTCATCTGTCCCCGGCAACCAGTACCCCCTCCTGGAGAATCAACCATAGCAAAGGAAGTCAGCGAGGCACTGGAGAGTTCTGTTGGAATTGAATGTTTTTGTTTTCACTGCGTAGTTACTACCTTTAGCAGGCTGTCATTTGTGGTTCTTCTGTGGAGGAGAATGAGTGTGTAAACCCAAATAGTCTGTCGTCCTTTTGTTTATGCTGTTTCAGAGAACTCTCACTGTGGAATTAATCAGCCCGTGTCCCAGGACTTTCAAACGTAAACATTAATAAAACCATAAAGTATCCTCCTCCCTGCCTTTGGATGTGTTTTAAGCTCTCTGAATTTGGAACAAACCGAAATAACCATTTGTATTCCATAAAAGGCCCAATGCCCACAGAAAACTGGGCACATGTTAGAGCTCATGCGGATTTTGGGGCAACCACAGAGTTCTTCTATTTATATAAAAAAAAAAATGTAGGCTGCATGCAGGAAAAAATATTCGTAACTCTATTCTTGGAGTTTAATAATGCTTTCGAAGTAAGTCCCAGGAATCCAAAATACAAGTAACTGCATTGTTCTGTGCATAAACAGGACCAAGGAGACACAGGGCAGTGTATCTGGGGGCGTTTGAGTTTTATCTTACTCTAGTGCTCTGCTTTCATCCAAAACAGCTCAGACAGCTGAGGAGATTAAACAAATTGAAGTGTTACACACTGTTTTGGTGTAATTTACTGTAATTGATGTTTCCATCTAGTGCTGAGGCCTTTCCGAAGCAATTGCTTGTGTTTGTAGGAAGACATGCAGCCCAGTGGGGTGTATTGACTCAGGCTGTCGACTAACACCTCTCTATTGGCATGTTTTAATGCTCTCCCATTGTTCGACTAACTCACTCGTCTGTAACCCGCACACCTTGCACAAGATGCTGCAGATTACAGTGAGTGTGTTTTATACTATATTTTTTATTCTCACTCTGATGCATTCAACTGGAAATAGGGTCAGTGTGGGTTATGGGACCTGGTTATTGTCCTCTGCTGACACTACTCGGCTAATTCATCACATCTGAGCCTTACATACTATTCTTCTTCATGTTAATGACACAAAAATATTACCATTGTATGGAATGACATTGAAATGCAATGATATATATAGATTTACAGCAAAAGTGCCAGTTCTTGTGTGTAACTACCTAGTATTTACCAATCGGCCCAGCCTGGTATGAGTGTTTCTGCATAATGAGTCTATACTGATGGACGATGCATTCATATCTTAAACTCAAGTAGCCTCAGAGTTCTTCCATATGAAAAAACTCATTACTTATTGATGAAAAAGTAAAAATAACGTACATTACATTACTCAATATGCAGAAATACAGACTCTGAGTGTTGATGTAAGTTTATTTCATAGTTAATATTAATGCATTCAATCTTTATTCACTACAGCTGTAAAATATATCTTATCAAATAGAAATGATAGATACTTTTTTCTGAAATGCAGTAGATTATGAACGTGCACAAAAACGAATTAGTATTTACCATCACTTTATTTCAAAGTGCCAAGTTTCACTCACAAGTTTTCTGTATGGGAAGAAATATCTGCTGTCTAAACATCAAAGGTTGTAACAGGAAGACGATGGATGGTAAATCAAGTTTTCTTCACATCCATTGGTTCATTAGATGTTCAACAAATGAATATACCAATAGATATACAATTCAAATAAAAGTTGAATATTTCATGTGGTGGAATTGGAGCTTGAGTTAATATTATTGTATAAAACTACTGTTGCCAAGGTACAGAATGAACTCCACTCATTTCATTATGAGCACAATATCTTCCTCCTGGAACTCAATCAAACCAGGTTCGCTTTTTGCATCTCCACACTGAAACTTCCCCACACAGACGTCAGCTGCAGTTTAGCAGATATGTTCTGTTTCTGTGAAGGTGCATGTAAACACATACGCTGCAATTAATCCCGATACCGCCAAAAAATGTTTTTTTGCATGGCAGTGTTGTTTTTTTTAGCTCCAGTCTCTGATTGCTGTTATGTGTGTGTGTGTGTGTATTTCCACGCGCTCTTTAGAGAGCAGAAAACCCTCATTTCAACTGTCACACCGACGCCTGCTTGGGAGGAACGCTCTTCCCAGCTGGATCCTATTTTGGTTTGTCAAAGCAAAGCTGCAGAAAAGCAGGTTTTTACATTCCTTCACCCTCCTTTTATGGAGGAAACTAAGGTTTGGGTTGTTACATGTTAGAACTATGGGGGGAGAAAAAAAAACAACACTGTCCCACTTCTGCCTTCAGCAGCCTGTCTCCTCCCCTGCTCACTGTCGCACACGTTCATTACCTCACTCCATTTAATCAAGTCACATTGCTCAGCACCAGAGAGGAGCGTTGTTTACCGGCATGACACAGGATGATAAATAAAAGGTTACTGAGCAGACCTTCATCTTGTGACCTGAAAGGGGCAGGAGAAAAAAGGGTTACCTCTCACCTTCAACATCTTGCTTCCAACTAGAAGGGATCTACTGGGAGGAGACAAAAAAACAAACATTTGAAGCAGATCATTTTTTTTCTCTCTCTCCCTAAAACCCATTGGAACCCATTTTAGCATATTTATTTATAGCACGTTTTCTGATTCAGAATCCTGCGCCAAAAAGGCTGTTATGGAGTATCATCACATTACCACTGACAAAAAATAAAGCTCGGCTCCATGTTAGTCTGCACCAAACCCCACACAGAGTCGTGCCCCTCTGATGGCTGCATGTGCCTTCTGTCTCTGACAACAATGCCTGGGTGGAGAACGTATTAATATCCTCCTGAGCCCTGAGCATGCACATTTACTGTCACCTTAACTCATCCCTTTACATGCTCACCAAATATAGGTGTCCTCAGAAGTACTGTGCCCTGGAATCATCTCAAGATGTAGTCATGCTAGAGCGAAAATGTCTTATGGTTCTTAATCTTCTTTTTATTTTATTTTCTTCAGAACAAATAATTCCAACATTTGTGCCATCACATAAATTTGCCAATTTGCTCCCTTATTATTTTTGTTTTAAATGTACATACACTGGGCTTCTATGAATGTCCTGCTGTTGCCAGAATTCATGCATCGGCTAATTGAGTCATTTTGGAAATATACACAACTGTGAGCTGAATCTTGGCTGCATGCGGCGAGCAACAAAAACAGTAAACCCACCACACGGCTCATGCGCACGTTACGGAGGCTTTAGTGTTTGCAGTGCTTCACAATTATAATCTTATTAATAATTTATATCTACAATCCTGCACACAGTCTCATTGTTTGTCCGTGCAAATGAGTACAAATGTCTTTATTTTCAGTTTTTCTCTGATTGCATATTGATATTTCACATTTTCTAGACATTGTCGTTTTAGTGTCAGCTTCCAAGCACTGAGGAAATAATTCGAATCGATGAGCAAACAAAGCTCTATTTTGGAATCTTCCCACCATTTCTAACACCCACAAACTATCTACACAATATGGATTGACGTCACTTGAGATTTCTGCCAGCGACATCTTGCACTCAAGTTCCTCTGGGTCAGGGCTCATGTGGAGCTTCGTGGAATTCATTTGTGCCCATGTCCATCTCTGAGACGTCCGTCTGTGCCCAGATACAATAGAAGAATGAAGTTGAATTCATGCCGCTCCCAGTAATGAATAGTTAGACTTATAAAAATAGCACAGTTAATGTTTCTCTTCGGCCACGAACATGCTACAACACTTTCGTTTGAAGACACATCAGGTCTGTTAACGGATACGCTTGACGTCCACACTACTCTGGAGTTTAAGAGAAGTTTGGAAACGTTTAAGTCTGGATGAGCAGACTAGGAGAAGTTTAAAAGATGATATACTCTCACAAACGCTGATTGGGTCATTTCGGTCACGATGTAGCTCTCGCAGATTCATCAGGCTCCTATGAAACGACGTTAGCCTCGGCTCCAAGTGTAGAACGCAACTTAGATTATCAGTTAAAAGCATTGCGGACCCTGTTGTCTTTGCTAACAGCTGTTGTGCAGTTAAATTCTGCATTTTATCACGTTACAACTGCTCACATATGCAGGAGACGAGAATTTATTGGAAGACTCTGTCGTACACCGGCACGCGTATGCCATGTGAACGTGGGTGGTCATGTGAGATGTGTTTTCAGACACGTTGGTATGGATGAGAGCCAAATCGCTTGTGCGAAAAGAGAACGTTTACATTTGAAAAACGCCATTTTCAAGTGAAAACATAATCGTATAGATTGAACCTTACACTGGATCGTCGACAGGGAACTCTCCTGATGACTTAACACAGGTTTAATAGTTCCATAAACACACAGAGGCAGAACCCAACAGATATCGCCAAACTCTAATCATCACGGAAATGTTTGAGAGGAAATCTATTCACTGCACTCTATTCTTTCTTTTGCTCCAATCAAGATCTTCTTCTTCTTCTTCTTCTTCTTCTTCTTCTTGCTGAACGTCTTCATTGTAACCTGTTGATCTAGTTGCAGCCCACTGACCTTCATGTTTCCACCCATTTACTGAAGATTTGGTCTAATTCACACGATGACCTATATTCATATTTAAATATCTACATTTGGTCTGTCTCACTGAAGCACGCTGCTCCGTATAAATCCGCCGACACTTTTACAATTCATCCTAGCATGAGTGCAGATCTTTGAAGTGCCAGCTACACTTAAGTTCTTATTCTCGTTTTAAACCTTTTTAAAACAGTTCGTCTCTGAACTTAAAGCCCGTACGTGCGCTCACACTTCGCTGGATTCAAGTGGAGAATATGACACGACATATGTCTGCCACGAGTTCCTCTTCAAAACAAATACATCTGCAGATTTACTGAAACTGACACCAACCAGCATTTTTTTTAAATATGCATTTAACATATGATCTCTTGGCTGTGGCGCTCACCAAACTGAATATGTTAACATTGCCTCTCGGGGGGGATTGAGTATGCTGTTTATCCGTGCACTTTTCTGCATTTCTGGAGTTTTGTGGAATGTTAGCCGCTCCACCCGCACAATAACGGCTGTACTATATGTTTCAGCAGTATTTCTAACCTCCAAATACTTTTTACTTACCTTCAGGGCACCGTGTTCGAGTTCCTCCTATGTCGAAAGCTTTTTCTCTGGAATATCTGGGTACATAAAGAATGCATGGTTTGGCTTATGGAGTGATACATGTTACACCTTCTCAATCTGTGTCAGCCTATATGCTATGTACACTTGGAAGACGTCAGTGTCTGTTTGTGCCATATAGAAATATCACCTCTTAACTATATGACATTTCTGGAGAGTGAAAAACAATCATGGCACAGACGGAGAGGGGGTGGGGTGGCATTTGTCAGTGCTCTCATTGGGGTTCAAAAGTAGAATGCAAAATGTCTGTCTTTGTCTAATTCAACACGTTTTATTTTCGTAACTGAGAAATCTGTTCAGGGACCCCAACTTTTTTTTTGTCCAACTGTCAGGGTGTCATTTGTCAGAGGAGAAAAAAAAAGAAAAGTGAAACTGATTTTGCCACCCCCAGTCCGTCTGTATGCTGTGAGGTTGTAGCTGTTTCAATCATGCAAGTCGGGGGGTGTACACGTGATGCACACGTGGACTTGGCGATCCGTCCTCCTGCCATCCTGCCCTGCAGAGAGCTCGCACTCTGACCGACTTCCTCTTTGACACCGCTTCGCCCATGTGGCCTCGTCCAGCGCCAGCGAGCGATGACTTTTAAGGAGCCGTTGGACTAGAAAACATTGTCCTTCATGATTGAGATGTTAACCTTCAGGGCAGCCTCTTGCTCTTCAGTATCTCATTTTGTTTCCCCCTCCCTCTTCTTTCTGCTCTTGCATCCTCTTCTCCCCCCCCCCCTGGTTTCTCCTTCACCAGCAGCCGGCACAGTGAGGCCCGTCAAGCCATTAGCGAGTCCCAGCACTGATAATGAAGCCACTGAGGTGGTCTGAGCCAGTGTGGCGCAGGAGCTGGAGCGCGGGAGGAAGGTAGATTAGGATAATTACCTGGCCATGGGGGCACGATGACAAAGACTCACTTCCTGCAGGCTTCAATCGCGGAGGGGCACAATATAATCAGGTGAGACCCCCTTTGTTCAGAAGAAAAGAATAAAGGGGGGGGGGGGTGAAGTGCTTCAATCATTTTAATGATCAAAATGTGAAATGATACATGTCAGATTTTGTTGTGACGGTGATTGCTCTTCCTCTGTCTTTGCAGGTGTCCTCACATGTATGTACTGTACGTGTGTTCATTTGCTGTTTGTGTGTCGAGGTTCCTCACACGTTCTGTGAGTTTAATCCTAAATATCCACACTCATGGAGACTTTGAAGAGCCTATGAGGTCAGGTTTTTAAATTATGGTCTGCACCCACACCAGGCTTTCTCTCCCCACTCCTGTTAATCCATTTTCCACACAATGCATTCCAAATCAAAGCAGCGTCACCATAACATGCCTCAGGAAACATTAAGCCATAGTGCGCTACTTTCATGTATGATAGCATAGCCCCTGTGTGCTTTGATGTGCTCACTTTTTTTTTGAATGCTTTATTAATAATAACACACTGGTTCCTTCTTATACCAACATCAGCTTCTGGTGCTCCTTCTCTCTCTCCTCCCGAACCACATCCCTCGCTCCCTCCATGCCTCGGCTCCTTCATCCCTCCCCAGCCCCTCAGTCTTGTCTCGGGATTGGCCTGCCTGTGTTCGGGAGCGGGATTAGAGGGACTGATATAGGCCTCAAGATGAAGAGAGGGAAGAAAGACCTATGAGAGGGCAGGGAGTGCGGAGCGCCGCACCACCATTGGTTGCTGTGCAAATCAGACACGTCTTCATTTTCTTCCAACCATCCTCTGCGAGTGCCCGGCTTTCATTTCCATGCCCGGGGAGGGTAGCCGAAAGAGGGGGAGGGTGCCCGGTGGGAGGGTGGGGGGGGGGGGGATTTGAGTCTCTGCATTTGCGCCTTAGTGTGCGTGCACATGCGTGTTTGCTTAGACATACAGAGGGCTGAGCGCCTAGCACTCACCTCTTCCAAAGCATGGCCAAAATACAAATGCTGCAGCAGCCTGCAGATTTCTGCTGGTGTTAATCATGTTCCCTGTGAATGAGGCTCTTGATTCATATGTAAAACCTTCTTAGGGAAACAGATTTCTCACTGATGTTTCTCATCATTTCAGCAAATATTTAGAATTAGAGACCCGGGCGAAGGTTAAGCACGCTGTCACTCCTCAGTATTTCCTGACACGTTCTTTTTACTGGCTCACACAGCAGCTCGCCACATTCAAGTGTGCACACACATTCACAAACATCCGATTTTCTCTCCGTTCGTCTTCTTTTCTCTATGTTCCCCCTGCGCAGCTCAGCTTCTGAATCCCCTTTCTTTGTTGTTGTTGTATTTTCATTTTAGCCCACAACTTGTGCAGCAGTTTCTCGAGGCATGTGTGCTTGCATTGTGTGTAAAAATAAAATATATTAATTTATTTCACATTTTCTTTTCAGAATGTTCTCTTGGAAGTTCCATTTTCAAAAAGTCTCCTTGTTGACCCGCATCTATTTAATTTGTCAGATGTTCCAGGGTATTATCAGCACACTCACAACATTTATGTGGTGTTATTTATAACCAGATTTGACAGCATTGGAGTCTTCATACGATGATCGTGCCTGTTGAGCTTGTTGTGCACCAGACTGTTGTGACTACTCGCCTGCTTGTCAGTTGACTCTGGCTGCCTGAACACTGATATGACTGACTGGGAGCAGTGGGGCCGAGCTCCAGCTGACTCCACCGTCCTCCTCGCCCATATTAAATGTGCGTGGCCTGCCGTCCCTCTGGGGGCACCTGGCTCCCCTCCCTGCCATCTCTGGCTGGATCGATTGCAGAGGCCATCCCAGTACAGAGACCGGGGTCAGCTTCAAAGGCCGCCTGCCCACTTCCTGCCACCTGGTGTTCCGTTTTGGATGAAGGGTATATTTCCCTTCCGTTCCCTCCGCACACCGTCGCCCCATTCTTCGAACAGGTCAAGGACGTGGAGTGTGTACAGCTCCTCCCTGTGATCTGCTTCAGCCCCGTCCCCGGCCGGCCACGCGGGGAGAGAGTGAAAGATCAGTCCCATCCAAGAACCACCATCACACACCCGTTTGAAGTGAAACCTGCTTCTGATTTAACTGTGGCCTAAGAATGAGCCGGTTGTACAAGGTCATAGTCAGATTTTTCTTGGACTGACAAGTGGTGAGTTCAATATTTACATCATATTGCGTCAATCAAATTTTAAATAAATCAATCATAAACTCAATTAGAGGATCGATGGAAATGTCCCCGTCAACACTAAATGTTGTTTCTCATTTGTGGCATGAATCTATAAATCAGCATGATGGAAAAGTTATTTAAAAAATAAAAGCTTGTTTAAAATAAACCAGTAGATAAAGTGAACTTTTTGGCTCCAGCTTGAAACATGTTCCAGTATTAACTGATCATCAGATCTGCTGTGGTATGAGCCTCTCTCTCCCTTTCCCGGTTGGTCCAGTAACAAATGGCAGGGCTATGGAACACACATTTCATGTCCACGAGAGCTGTCGGACAATTAGCTCCAAGAATACATATTAATCAATCGAGATTTTTTTTTCCTCTTTTTTTGAAACCATGTATTAAGCCCAGCCATTATTTTTTTTCCTCCCCTTCCCCTCCAATACATTAGCAGATCGCAGTATGTCCGCTACTCTTGTGAACAGGGATGAGAAGGAGACGGAGGGAGAGGAAATAAAGGTCTGATGAGTTTGGCAGAGAGACGATGGAGGCTGAGACAGATGGCATGAAGTCTGCAGCACTCTGGCGTGGCTCGCCTGGTGCTAAAATCCTCCTCTCTCACATTCCAACAAATCCAACCAGGAGGCTGGGGAGTCTGTCACACCACTCCGAGGATCCACATGGCTCTCTTCACCACCCCCCCTCCTCCTACCCCACCCCAACCCACCCCATCCCTTCCGCCCCAGCCCAGCACGGGCCTCTGACCACTCTCTACCCGCATTCCTGCTATTTTATCCTCACACGTGTACTCGCATGCTCGCACCACGACGTGTGCAGAGGTGGGTCATGTGGACCTTGTAGGATAAGGTAAGATGAGAGGCACGGGGGGGGGGGGGCAGATATGAAGAGACGCTGTCCGTCTGCTCTCGTGGGAAAAAAGGAACCAAAGAGGCTTAATTGAGAGAGGTGGCCTTTACTGTCACTCCAGTGTAGAAAAGAGAAAAATCTTATTGAGTAAACACTGGGCCAAATAATGAGGGGAGACATTGTACAATCCATTTATATCAGAGGAAGACAACATAAGAAGCTTTGTGATTAGTTTCACCGCAGACCACATCAGCCCCTGCTCGCCAGACAGAAACGCTGCGGCTCAATCTCCTTCCAAACATCCGCCGCTTCAGACCCGGGTTCCGAGGCTCCCTATGGGCCCCCCGCGCCAATCCAAAGTGGACAGCAAATGTGACCGTGATTACACACGTCGCACAAAACCAACAACTGGATCAGGGGCTCCACACGACATCCTCGTCTCCAAACGCCGCACCGTGGATACCCTTTGAATTTCTCAAGCGTGCGTTCTCTCACCATCTCCAAAGTGGTTCATCTAATAAGAACAATCTAATTTATTTTACACTATGCTCTCTCCCCACGTCTTTCCCTCACTGTCGCTCTCTCCCTGCCTTCTGTTTGTTCTAATGAATGACTTCTGAGATGAGGTGCTGCTGTGCGGAGGTCACGGGGGGGGCTTCAGAAGCACATTACTGTTAATGATAATAAAAAGAACAATCTGTGCTAAACCTCTTGGATGTTTTCTCCTCTCTTCCCATATGGAATTAATATTTCATCTGCTATTGTTGTGAGCGTCCTTACATGTTTGATTTGAAGCCCGTGCAATTAAAAATGCACACTAAATATTGTTTTATGTTTTTATGCATGCATTGCGTGTTGACTTTAAAAAAGGGCTGCTCTGATAAAAGGGATGCAGTGGTGCACCATCTGGGTTACAAAGTACCCGAGTGCACAACATCAGGCACGTCTTCGCTACTGTGCACGGGGCTGTGTGAGAAGTTTACTCCCCATCCCACGTTCACAAAGACCGGCGAGAACACTCCAAATGCAAACACAACTTCGAACATTCGACCAGAGCTTTGGGGACGTTACAATTTGACCTGTTCCACAGACGAAGGGGTTTAAGGAAGTCAAATTAGAGCAATTAAAAGGAATGTGTTTTCCAAAGCAAAGCTGACGATGCATGCATTTGACGGATGACAACTTTCCTTATGTCTGCGTGACACGTGGGATTAACACCAACAAACCATAACAAGCTCAACCACTCGGTCTAGCTGCAAAAACTAATATTGGAAATACAAACATATTTCATCAAAACACTAAATAATCCACCGATAGTTGCTGCGGATGATGATTACATTTCTTACGCAGGTTTTCCGTCACACCTCAACTCCCAAACCCTGTGGAGTAGTTGCTGGGGTTGTTTACACGGATCTGACATTCAAGAGCAGGACGCCGTTGACTTTCCCTCTCACCGCCAACCACGGAGACAGAGTTGCTGGCCGTCCTTCCTCCATGGCAGGGCGGCGTGGCGTCCCCGAGCTCATTGGCACCGCAGCTGTCGCCCACAGGATGGGAAAGTGGCAGGGTCGATGGCTCCGCGGCATGGCTCCTGGCAGCGGCCCTCCCTTCCTCGCCCAGTGAAAGGGCAGGGATGGGGAGCCCTGTCTCTCAGCGCACTGATCAAGGGCCAGCCCTCCATTAGCCGTCATCAGAGCTAAAGGTCAGCTAAGGCCAACGGATGGGTCCCGTGTGCGCGTCCTAAGGAGTGACTCAGTCTCACACCCGAGGAGTGAGTCCTTGTCGCTTGGGTCAGTGCTGACCCCCCCCCCCCCCCCCGACTGCTGATGGCCACAGGAGGATGTCCGTACCTCTCTGAATAGCTACCCCCTCCCCGACAGGTACAGACTACACTTGCTCGACTACCACTCTTTTTGTTTGATGTCAGCCACATTGTGTGTTATAGTTGCTTTTAGAGATATTGCCACCTCCTGTCAAATTAAAAAACAACCTCCCTTCTAATTTTCTCCAGCCGTAAAAAAAATGCTTAATAAATGAGCAGGCCCTGATTTGCACTGTTGATCACACAACAACAGAATCGACACCAAAGTGCTCGCCCACAGATCGTGCTCATCACTGAGTGACAAGTGCTGCCTGGTGTGGTTTACATTAATGCAGCCAGGCTGTGAAAGGGGATAATTGTGGTGCTAAATGCTGCAGAGGCTGACAGGATCCATTTCTCGACTTGTCAAGGGCAGCAGTGATAGAGAAGGTTACGCCGGTGTCCAAACACACACACACACACACACACACAGACAGAGCTAGATGAGCCTATCTGCACCTACATGTGTGCAACACGGGCACATCAACACACACGTATGCAGACAAAATCAGCCGCACTCCACATAGAGATGATTGTCTCTTTCCTCGTTTTTTTTTCTTTTTTTTCTCCAGCCATGTAGACCTCATCCTGGGAAATTGAGCAATTTCTGATTGAAAACAATGCCGGTAATTAGAGCACTCACTATTTGTAACCACTTGGCATTGCATTAGCATGCAAAGCTGGCAGCCAGCTTATCTTGGGGAAAACGTTTGTTTCCTTAATTGCCCTCTTAGGACAAATGTGAAGGGGGTGGGTGGGGAAAGAGGAGAGTAAAATGTTAACGTGCTGCAGTAAGAATGGATCCTGGGGTGTGGAGGGGATGTGACTCCCTGAACGCAGGGGTTAAACTCCACTAATAGGCTGCATACAACACACGGGCATGCACACATGGGCACACGCACACTCAGGATAGTAACAGTGGATCACTTATACACCCACATATGGGCACACGCTTGCATTGGCACATGGAGGCACAGACAAAAAGGCAACTAAGATGAGCGCACACATTCCAGGACACGCTCAGTTAGGCACAATTAACTCCATCGACATATACTGTAAAATTAGACATGCTGTAATTACAAGTGTTCAGCACACTAATGAATTAAGTGGCCCTTTCTTTAAACACAGAATCCATGTAGATGTAAAGCAGTGGACGAGCTCTTTTTCTGTCCACTCTGGGAGAATGAGAAATACTGTACATGTCCGAAATGCAGTTCACCGTTCAACTTGAAAACAAATGATTCTCCATCCGCAGTATCTAGTGGATTGAAGTGTTCCCTCTTCCCCACAGCTTCCACTTTATCCGAGTATTTAAAAAAGATTAAAACCGTAAATAGCTCAGTCATCTGTCGTCCTTCTGTCCTTCACTTCTTGTTGTGAGGTTGGAGGCAGAGATGACGAGTGCATCATGTCAAATTCTGCATAGTGTCTGTGTTCATGCTTTTCCCAAAGAGTGATGGACACGAGAAGTTTGAGAGAATGGGAAGAAACAAAAAAAAATATTTTCTGTGAACAATATAGACTTCTTGAATTCATGGCAGGAAGCAAATGCATCTTTTCCTTTTTGCAGAAGTGACTTGCTGCAGTAGTGAAAGAAATAACTTGTTGGATCTCAGTGGACCAGAAAGTGAGACTTTCTCTCTTTCACCGAACTCAGAGGAAGATGTTGTAAAACTTTCTCTCACATATAAAGACACCAGCATATTTAACCTACTTTTAATAACCAACTCTGCACATGGGAAACAAGTTTTCACAATATTTAGGAAAAATAAACAATTTATTCTTTGAAATTCAACTGTAAAACTACCCACGGTTTCCCTGAAAATACATGTTGAAGCCATCACAACAAATTTAACATTAGTTACCAAAAGTGTTGTTGTGAAGCTCTTTCTCTAATAATGCAGCCACTGAGGATGTGGCTTGATATCTCGTGTATTGATCTGTTGAGTGTAATTAGCCCTTCGCTCAGTTCAAGGAGTGTGGTATTTTTCCCACACGTCTGATACGTTTAAAAGAAAAAAGACAGTAAGAAAATAATCTCGTGAAATAGAAGAAAGTGCGATGACCCGGTGGAGTGTTCTCCTCTTTGAAGAGGTGATTACCACATGTTGAAAGTCTTCTCTGCACAGTCTCATCTACTTTTCTCACAAACACGCACAAAGACGCACAACCGGTTCACATTACGCCAAATCAAAGTCTAACAGTCGCGGGTGTTTAGTCGATGTAAAGTCTAATGGAAACAATATTAGATTTAGTGCAGTGTGTTTGGACCATCCCCTCGTCATTCCGCTCTATAGGTTAAATGTGTATTTAATCCAATATGACTTTAATAGTGATGGTTCACGCTCGATTATTCTCCAGTTATGTGCCACTGAACAAATGGGATATTTCTCCAAATTAAGATATGACAATAATTTGCAGGATTTCATTAATTCACGTGTGCAACACAGGGTTAGTGGTCATCTGCACAATAATGAGTTTTTAATGTCAAAAACACGAGTCTGAATGCGCCTCAGTATCCTGCCGGAATTTTACTCTCTAATTAAAAACATCTGCATTTGAAAAATAAAACTTAGCTCAGTTTTAATTGCATTTTTTTTAATCAAAAATAATAATAAAGTCGAACAAAACTAGCTGAACCTGTTGAGGCCGTTTTTGCAAACCCTCGTTTCCGTATGAAATAAAGTTAACATTTCTAGAAACTGCGCGAATGTGCGTAAAAAATCCACAGCATCCTCGGAGCTACAGGTGGATAAATACTGATGGGAGCATCAGTGTGTTTGTGGGCCTGCGGGCCTCCTGATGCTCCACAGCAACTCATTAAAAAAATCCACATTAAAACACTTTATTCATTATTTCCCAACAGCTTTATCACAGCCACTAAAACGATAAAGGGTCACAGTGTTTAGAAGCATATGCGTTAATGATGTCCGATGAAATAAATAACTTTTTTTTTTCTCCGAGATAGTTTCTTATTCTCGACGAGGAGAAAGTGAAAGTTTTTCCGGTAATAATACAAAGCAAGGACCGAGTTTCATCCCCCCCCCCCCCCTCATCCAGTTTGAGTACAATTTAAATTAAAGACACAGAATCGGAAGTGCCATCAAAATAAAATCACCTGACGAGGATGAGAGACGAGTGGCCGCGAGCCACATCCTCCTCTCATCTTCCTTTCTTCCTCCTCTCCTCCTCTGATATTAAGATGAAATACGTTTTAATTGGCTGCAGCCGTTTGTCATAATGGATGCAAAATGCTTCGGTATTAACAAATATGAGCAAATGTTTGTGTTTACACCTTGAAACACAGCGAGCGGAGTGCGTGTGCGCGCACCATTCCCTGGTCATTTAAAAAAAAAAAAACATCAATCTCCAAATGATTTCTGATTCGGTGATGAAAGGTTTTCATCCCTGTCTGCGCGTCAGAAGTTAAAAAGCTGGACTCGAGATGTGATGAGGAGTTTGAGGCGTGTTTCTGGAGACTGGGGCTGAATTCACCATTTGATAAAAACGCAAATAGGAGCCGCACCAACCCGGTGATGACTGGTCCCCTCAGATCAGCTCCGGCTGCATGTCCGGGGAATGTAAGACTTCCTGGAAGTTGTGAGCGCCAGACTGGCTTTGGGAGATCTGAATCAGGGTCCGTGTGTGTACACACCATGTCCAACAAAAGCAGGGGCTAATCCATCTAATTTACACAATGCACAGGGCCCTGTTTACACGGGATAGACCCTCACTGGGCCCCTGCCTCGTCTCCGCCTGTATCTCACACCGGTCTGAGGTGCACACGTTGATCCTCTCCCTACGTTTCATGGGCGAATAAAATGTGAACGAGCACGACCGTATAAATCTGCCACAAAACAAAGCAGAAGAATGTAAATATAAAGAAGAAACGAGATTATTTCATTTAGAAGGAAAAATATTTAACTTTTTTGTGATTTTTCATGGAGATATATTAGAAGCTATGTTAGTTTTAGATTTTATTCCCCAAATTTACGTCAGAATTGTTGGAAAAACTGTCCAAAGTTGATCTACATTTATTTATTAGACTCATGTGAGGATCATGCATCGACTCCTTGGAAGGGAGTCACGTTTTTGTTTATGTATTTAGATTGAAATAACTGGATGTTAACGGATATCATAAATGTGGAATTATTGGGCTCAGGACTTATTCATGAAAACAAAATTTAAAGACAAACACCTGAACGCGTCACTCAGCAAGCAAGAAGCAGAATCTGCACAAAGGAACCACACGAGTATTGTTTTTTACGCACAGATATAAAAATCTCAATTCATAATTTTAAATGAAAGTTTTTAAAGTGATAATGATGTAACTTGTCAAACCCAGTTTAATGTTATTGACAGTTTTTTGGAAATATTCCCATGTGCTGCTGAAACACTTGTTTGTGCCCCCAAAGTTTATCAATGGTGTTTATTCCACAACAAACCGAGAACTGCTTGGGCCTGAAATGATACCGCATCTATCCACAATGTCCTCCCCCGCATTTTAAAAATGTAGGCCAATTAAAACCGATATAATGAAATGTATTGTGGTCAGGTTTTTTTTCGCATGGGACTATTTTAACAAAGGATTTTGTTCTTAATATGTTTTCAACACACACACCCACACACACACAAAACAAATAATCGTGACTGAATTTATATTCAGACACAGAATATTTTTTATTTTCCATTTAAAAACTACTCCAGTGTCCAATAAACCGCAGGGAGGGGCTGAAGAAAGAGGCCCAACGTTTCTAGATTATATTTTGTCCTTTTCGTTTTGGAGGCATCGTGTTTGAAAAGGGCCTCTAACGTAAAATAAATTAAATAATAATAACGTCAATGTAACTAAAGGAAGATACATTTGAACAAGACGCTTCAGGGAACAGCACTAACTAAAGCATGATCTTATTTTATTAGACTATTATAGGCGATAAATCAAGAGACCTGGCAGCTGAGATGATTAATTACTTTCATTAGCGTTGTATATCTGCTTTTTTTTTTTTTTTTTAACTAAGACACCTTTATATCCTCCCAGTCTGTCTGTAGGTTTGTTTTACTGTTTCCATATAATTAGGTTTTTTATTTTTTATTTCTTTCAGAAGAGGTTAGCGGTGGTAGGGGGTGGGTGGTGGGGAGGGGGGAGGGGGGCTGGGTAATTACTTTGGCACAAGCAGGTAAATTCTGCCGCTAAATTGAAATATTCCGCTTTAATCCTCCTTTAATCCCGAAATTCTCAGGAGTGAAACGCGGAGCTGCGGCTGCGCGTCTCAGGTGAGCGCGCACGTCGCAGTGGGGGGGGAGACGCATTTGGGCGTGTATGTGTGTGTGTGTGTGTGTGTGAGAGAGAGAGAGAGAGAGAGAGAGAGAAGGAAAGGGGGGTTGTCATCGCGCCGTCATGAGCATAAAACGAGATTACTAGATCTTTATCACCCCCCCATCCCCACTACCTCACCCACCACCCACAACTGAACCTCATGTGCAGATATACAAGGGGAGTTGTTGCATAACAAGCAGAACATGAACAGCAAGTTGTTTTTTGTTGTTTTGATTCGAATGAATAAGTTATAAATGAAGTTCCCTGGGAGTGACATTGTTTGTGTCAATGAATCAGGATCTGCATTCTCGATATCTTTATTTAGCTTATGTGGCTCTTCCGCATGCCGAAGTGTCCTTGGGCAAGACACTGAATCCCCCCTATCATAGTGTAAGTGACACTCATGGAAGTATGAATGTGTCCGAAAGGCAGAAGCTGCACTGTAAAGAGCTTTGAGGGTCACCAAGACTAGAAAAGTGCAACATAGATACAGACCATTTATCATTTACAACTCCAGAGCCTAGCGTAAAGACAACCTGTGAAGGATCAGATCTAAATCCACAGTTAACAACAACATGTTGATTTGCTGGAAAGAGAGCTGCTTGGTCAAGTGACAGAAACTGAATCATCTGTTTCAAAAAGTCATAAATAAACTTCCCTGCGTGTTTTCCGTCAACAAGAGAACAAGTGAGCTGGTTTATGCAAATGAACCGGGAGGTGCAGTCTTCATTTCTTTGCTTTGCTCGTGGCAGAGGCGCTTTCTAACATTTGCCTCATATTAAAAATAACCTCCCAAAGAGGAAGAATAAATGCCACTTATGCAGCTCCACACTTAATCTGACCTGTGATCTGTGAAGTTGCTTTCAAGGGCAAAAACAATAATTGTGTTTAATTATATATTCTATAGGAAGGAAAGTCCCACACATCACATCTAGAAGTCCACAGGGTCTGTAGCGTAAAGAAAATCCGACTCTTCAAATTGAGCTGCTTAGAATGTTCTGCGTGTTGTGTCATGTTTGATATCAACATATTGATTTGCCTCAGTCGGTGCTAATAAGAGAGCTGCTCACTCGAATGACAGGAAGTGAATTAATTGTTTAAATAAGTCATAAATAAACTTTTCCTTAAACAGAAGAGCCAGTGAGCTGGTTTATGTTAATGAATCAGGACGTGCGTTCCTGATATCTTTGTTTCCCTCATTGTTGAACATTTACCACATATTAAAAATACAATTTTCTTCTTAATACATATGACTGATCACATCTAAAATCTGTCCTTTCCCAGTCTCTTTTACAGGAGTGAAATTTCTGCTTGTCACGACGCCGCCTCAATTTACCTTTTTCCTGTACCTTTAATTTCTAGTCTCCAGGAATGAAAAGGCTGAGCCTCAGCTCTGGCAGGTCCCGTGTCAGTCCTTGCAGGAGAGGGTGACAGAGAACAGCAGAGGCAGATCGCGTGCTAAAATCGCATCACTAGAGACCCCACATCAAAGCAGACCAGACCTCATATCGAGTGAACTTTTTTAAGCCAGAAAGACTGCGTGACATCAGAGCACCTAAAATGTGACTGTCATGTTTTGTTTTTTTTACCCCCCTCCAAACTTAGCTGTACGCTGCCTCAAAGGCTGGAGCAGTGTTCAGTGGCAAGCTCTGTTCAAACGTGCACAACTAAGATTAGCAGTCTTTGTCTTACCGGAGCCTCAAAGACCAATTAGATTGAGAGATCGGTAAAGAGGAATTTGTCAAAAAACAAGTTGATAGATTTCACTTTGGCAGCGAGCAGACATGGCTGGGGATTTCACTCAAGCGCAGCCATTGACAAGGCACTGTCAGAAAATGTGTCATCTCCAGCAGACCTGCCAGTTGACAAGGAGGCAGCTCGGGATTGAGGCTGATCAATTCCCAATCTGCCAGCGAAGGCGCGGCTCTGACAGTGGCACTTTATCTTGTAAAGTAAAATAATAAAAAAACAAGGTACTGTCTTTTTTTGTTGTTGTTATAGCGTCAACTTTATATTTGCATCACAGGGCCGCGCCAATCCCAAGGCGCAGAAGTGAGAGAGTGTGTGTGTGCAGCAGATTTTAGATTGAAAAAAAACAGAAGAGAGGAAAAAAAGAAGAATCAGGGAGTCATATTTATCTGGGGTTTCAAAACTTCGACCTTCCCGCGTTCACTGTGTCCAGACACACTCACGGAAGTGGCGCACAGAGCACACGTCTGGCTCTGTTGTTTAATGTTCGCCAATTCAACACGTCTGATACTTGGGCTTGTCTTCGGCCACTATTTCTAAAGTGAAATCTGATACTCAAAGCACTTTCCTCTTCAAAGTAGCCTCCTGTTGTGCTTTGTGACCACAACAGTGTCAATCTCATACTTTCAAACCCTCATCCCGGTGTCAGCGCTGAGTAGCTGTCTATATACGTCTCCGAAAAGACTTGAGGCTTTGATGGCTGCTCCGAAAACAGTTGGGAACATTATGACAAAATCCAGTGTGGAAAAATAAACGCTATTGATGTGGCTGCGCGCGAAATCTGACCGGTGATTTGTGAAATTGCCTCCACGAGCACAGTGTTGTGTCTGATTGTGACGACAGCTCAGAAACATTAGTGTGCAACCTCAGAAGCAGCTATAGGGAGGAGACTCCCCCCGTCAGCTGTGAATCACACATCCAGAGCGTCTGTAGCGTAAAGAAAAAAAACTCCAAAAGATCATCTCCGGATCCACAGAGAGCAACGCAGCACTTCACTGCTCGCTGGGCCGCTCGGAATGTGTCACGTTCACAATCAACATATTGATTTGCTTCAGTTAGCGGTGAGAAGAGAACCGCTTTGATCAGGCAGTCGAGTGACAGAAAGTGAATTCATTGTTTAAATCAGCAAAAAATACCAAACATTTGTCGGTTCCAGATGTTCTCATGTGAGCGTTTTCGCTGCGTTTCTTTGTTCATTTGATTTAATAATCAAAGACTTTCTGGTTTGTGGAACTGGCGGTCAGACAATTAAAGCAATTCAACAACTTGGAATGTCTAACATTTCATAGAATAACAATCAATTAAAGGACAAAAAATCAACAGATGAAACCAGAGAAAAGCCTCAACCTACCCTGGTGATGCATTATACTGTAATTCTGTCTGCCATGAATGTTTTTCTAATTAAATTCCTAGCATCGTGCACTCTTGTTTCCACTGACACAATGGTGGAAGATGTGAGCACTGTGGAACTTGTTAGACAGAAAGGCTCTTAGTGTTGTCCTAAACAAGAGCCATTTGAAAA